>NC_138966.1:184275000-185475000 GCF_055761805.1 Camellia sinensis
CAAGCAGGACACAGTTGTAGCTTTGTTTTCTTTTGTTATAAATGATGCATATATATGTATGTGTAGGTCAGTGTTAATGCATATAACAACTGCTTTTTATGAATGGAATTCAATTCATGATGTGGTTTGAACAAGTCCAAACATTGATCAACTGGACTGCTGGCCCATTTGTGGCCTTTGTGGTGCCAGGGCTCCCACCATGATGAAGATGATCACAGACATGTTTACAAGATATAATTAACTAGTAAAAGATTAATTATTTTCGACAATGAAAGATTAATTAATTAAACATCACTCGTAATCTTGAGAAATTATGCTCTTTTTTGTTACTAAGAATTATATCAATACGCTATCAATAGGCACTCGACGTGTAATCAACCAAACTAATCAGATAATTTCTTCAATTTAATAGATTTACACTGATTGAAACCTGTGGAAGTGTGGTGCCTATCTAAATTATTGGTAGAAGGGATAATGATATCAAAAAGTCACCAAAGTAGCAGTTGTTAGGCTTTCAAGTCACCTCCAAAACTTCCTCAGATTAATTTGGCAAAAAGATATATATGCAACAAAAGGGTCCCACTGATTTATAGACTTTTTAACCTATCATCTTTGTGTCTTTGTTGTGATTTTTGTGGTGAAAGAGTGTGGTCATGAGTCATGTCCCTGTTGGGCTTTCTAGACACATCTATTTCCCCAAAGTCAAGATGTACTGATCTTATTTCAGGAAATATATAAAAGCTTTGTGCCTAATCCTTGAAAGATATTGTATTTTTTAATATCCAACTAGGAATTGATCGCAAAATAATCAAGCAATCTACATCTACACCTACACCTACACAGTTTGACTTTATGAGAACAATACAAGAATTTACCATTCCAATTTTTTAATCTGTTTTGTTCTGTTTACTTATTCTTTTTTTTTTTTTTTCATTTTGTGTTTTTGGAAGAAAAACAATAAAAAGTTTGAAAACACTGATCGTTCATCATATTGTGCGGAAAGGGGAAAAAAACAAGAAAAAGAAAGAACACAACCAAAAATGTCAGACTAGATCAAATGGCATCCACATGCATATGGTCATACTTCAAAATCTCTTCACAAGGTTGCCTAAAGCATCATAACTATAGCACCAATATATATATATATATATATATTATAAAAAAGTTGATATGGGCATTAGTCTCATATTTTTATAGGCCTTTATGACTATTTGATTCTGAGGCAGTTTGGTATTGTTTTCAACTTAAGGCTCCAGAAACCACCTAAAGAGATGAAAAGTGATTACTACTGACATACAGTTCTATAGTCTCTATACACAGCTCTATGGTCTCTTTTCGAAAGGTCTATCGCATCTTACTCGATCCTAAACTTCAAATTTTTTCTTTCTTGTGATAGGTAACTCCAAGATTGTATACTAGAGGTCACTAACTGCCATGCTGTACCATTATCAAATTTCCTAAAATGGGCTGTGGTATGTCATTATGTATATTTCAAGTCAAAATGAAAATCAATCAACTCGCACTAGAGCAAAATGGCAAAAAATGATTCATATGACTGACCCTATGTGGCTTAGTTTAGTTAGGTATTTTAACTGATACCTGTAGTTTGTAAGTAAATTGTAGGTATCCCATACGCAACCGAAAATGTACGCATGCAGGAGAGCTCAAAATGGTCACCAAGCAACCAGTTTAATTTAAGATTTTTGTCAATTTGCTTCTCAAAAGGGCTTTTCACTCTTCAAAATAGCTTATGATATACGGTCAATGTCCTATCATGAATGCTGTCTTTTGAATAATGAAGCAACTCTTTCAAAATCTCAAATTAATCTCTTGAATCATATCTTATTATACCTCAGTTTTCTGCATGGTTCCAATATACCTCATACACTTGTTCAATTGAAAGGGTCAAGATACATCTATTTTGCTGACTAAAAATTCATTGACCATAGTACATAACTCTCCCAACATACCTCATACACTACTTGTTCAGTTGAAAGGGTCAGAAGATATGTACTTCAGTCACTAAAATATTTTAGTTTTGACGAGCAATTTATGAAAAAACAAAAATCCGGATTAACCATAATTCAACTAATAGAAACAAAAAAGATGGGGATACATTCAAAACCAGCCATATATGTCTCCCTCATACACGTCCCGGTCATGTAGACTCGACTCACCGCCTCATCAGAAGATGTTTTTGTCAAATATGAAGACATTATTTCGTTTTAACCGGTCAGTTAATGAAGTCACTAGAAGAGGGGCGCCTTGGGAATAAAGTCAAGACTAGATAAGATTGAGAAGTGGAACATTGACAATAGCTTCAAGAGGTTTACCCATTATAGTCCACAACGCTTAGTCCAAATCTTCGTAAGCAATAGAGATTTCTAATTGAATAAAAATATCTGAGTACATAAGCTACATTTGGGCAGATGTAACAAAAAGGACAAAATTACAATGCATAAGATACCTTAGAACCTAAAGTAGGTTGAGTTTTAAGATTGCCGGAAAAAAGATCTGACTATTGAACACAAAAAACAGGGCGGGCTCAAGATTAATTTCTATAAATTTTTTTACTAACAGCAGTAGAAGAAGCAATCTAAATAACATTAATATGGGCCCAAACAAGACTTGGAACTAGAACACACAATACATGTTCTTATGGGACATTCATAACTTGAATGGATTGCAACATATCAGAGACAGCAATGACAAGGTCACCTGATTTGATCATTCCCCGGGACTTGAGCAAGGAGAAAGTTCTGTTTAGGTTGCTTTCCATGTCATCGGAGAAGTTCAGGCGGAAAGGTATAAGACCCCACTGCAGGTTCAGACGCCTCCGTACAGATGTTGTGGTTGTGAAAGCAAAGATTGGGCAGTCAGGTCGGCAACGTGAAAGGAGAGATGCCATGTGTCCTGCCTTTGTGTAAACAAAGAGTGCATCCACCTCCAAATTGTTAGCTGAAAATTAAAACCCATATTAGTTAATTAACAAGGTCTTCAAACCTATAAAAAAAAAGGTACAGTTTCAGATTCACTGGCAGGTTTGAGATGGATAGTGCATGTGCCTAGCAAAAATTAAGAAAGAAAGGGTAATGTGTGTATGAGGGGCAGAGAAAGAGTGAGGGGCTCAACATTACAAATTGATACCACCATCAAAGGGAAATAATAAAAGCATAACATAAGCACAGAGCAAGAGGGCACTTGGACATTAAATCGGTCCTTCATGTTTTATACAGCATGATAATGCAAAATTTTGAACAGGACCACAAGTACATGGCCATATTCAAAAAATAAAATGAGGTCATTACTGATATCCTACAAAACCTTTTTTACAGTACTTCCAAAAACAAATAAAAGGAAAAGAAATTAGAGAAGCAGCAACTCAACAATGGACCCATGCCATCTTCAGGAGACATCTAAACATCCCTCAAGAAAGGAAAGAATATGATGACAATGATGATGAATAGGTTAAGCAGAGAATAATTACAATATTGACAATAGTAATAGAAAAAACAATTGGTTTTAGAAAGTAACATATATGCCTAGAGGATTTGGAGATAATGTTTGGGCCTTCAAACAATGGGATAATTGCATTGCTTACTGTAATATTGAGAAAATAAATATCAACTCATGATCGAACCACCATCTAATGGAATACGAGCAAAATATATAAATGAATAATCATAGACAAAAATTCTCTTATGCAATTTTATCTATAAAATCTGCAATTTTAATTTCATTTAGGCCGTGTTTGAATTATGGATTTGGGTAAGGATTTGTGGAGGAAAAGAAAAGGGAAGAGATGTGGGGGGGGGGGGAGGGGGGGGGGGGAAATTAGCTTAGATTTCATTCACATTTCCCTCTCCATTTCTGTTCCCTTCCCAAATTCAAGATCCAAACACATCCTTAAGCAAATGTGTTTAAACCCAAGTCCACTCTGCCTTTATTTGAAAGTGTCTATCACATAAGAGTTATACAAGTAATTACATTCATGTTTTCTTAATCTTGCCCATTATAGGGGCATAAAATAAAACTTGTATGACCTAATTTTTCAGCAGAATTTTAGCAAAATTTTAGTATAAAACTTCTTACCCATCTCAGCAGCAGAATTGCAAATCTCCTCTGAAATACTGTCCGCAAAAGAAGATGCTATAACTGGTAGTTCCATAGCTTCATAGCGTTTCTCTTCCCTCCACCACCTCTCAATTCTCAAACTAACACTTCTCAAAACTGTCAATGCCTTCTCAGGGAACTGGCCCATTGCTGACTCACTTGAGAGCATTAAAGCATCTGCTCGTTGCCTAACTGCTTCAGAAACGTCAGCCACTTCAGCCCTTGTGGGCGTGGGGTACTCAATCATAGATTCAAGCAGTTGAGAAGCAACAATAACAGGCTTATTTAGTTCCCTGCACAGCTGAACAATCTTTTGCTGGGCTGAGGGAACCTGTTCTAGTGGAATCTGGGCACCCAGATCACCTCTTGCTACCATAACTCCATCTGATGCTTGAATGATCTCCTCTAAGTTCTGCAACGAGTCAATACTCTCTATCTTTGCAATAACTGCAACATCACTGCATCATCACAAAATTTATTTTAAATTCTTAGCAAATGCAACAAGGGAATGAAAGTAAATTTATGATCTCCCACTATTATGTGAGCCAACATTTGGGTAATTTCTAAGCAATGGGAAGAAACCAGCCTTGACAACTGGGTGCATCAGGCCATAGCCCAATTAATGTGAGTGCAGATTGGATGCATGAGAGATCATGTGTAGAAGTTATTGTAGAGAAGTTTCTATCGAAAAGAGAATGATGGAGAGAAAAAAATGTGGGGAACAAAAGGAACCACTACCAGGTGTCATAACAAATGGCTTATAGAGAATAGACATATTCATAAAGTTCTTACCCATCACGAGACCGTGCTTTAATATAACTTTTCAGATGATTAATCACTTCAGCCGACTTGACAAATGATATTGCAATAAAATCAACGTTCTCTGTGATCCCAAAATCAATGTCCAACCAATCCTGGAAATACAGAGTACTTGATGTTAATTTTTTAGCATGTTATCAAAATACCCTAGCAACAAAGCACTGATCTAGCATAATAAAAAAGGGCAACCCAGCGTACAAGTTTCCTGCTAAAGCACTGATCTATCATAAATGCCACAAATAAAACACACCATATGAATGTAATCACATAAATGCCTACAAACATACAGAAATGCACCTAGAATATATGTTTATAGACTTATTCAGTACCAAATCCCAAGGCACTTTAAAATAGAGCTTTGACATCACTGCCAGTCTACACAGTTAAATTGAGATAAATTTCAAAACCCTAACACCCTTTGAACGGGAACAAACCCAATTACTGTTTCTCAATGTATTTAAGTTTTTCATGTCAAATATTGCCAAGCACTCAGTTTTTAACTGCACTCACAAATTTCAGGGAAAAAAAAAACATTAATTCAATGATATTACACAAACATGTTGGGGGACAAAACCTCAAATGGCCTACTCCATACCCTTCGGGGGTCTACAAGAGGATGCCTTGGAAAAAGGTCCCTCACTACTGACAGAATTTTTACATTCAATAACTTAACCCTTGGGTGCCACATGGGATCTTAAACCCTTCCCCATCCCACTCGGTCCAGTCCAAAACTCCTTTTTCGTGATTTCCAAAAGTGACAAAAAAACAATACAAGAAAGGAGTGCAGGATTGGCGTGGGTCACACACAGGATGCCCCAACTCCCAACTCAACTAGAGAGTGAATTGGCTCCCTGTGTTGATGATATACTAGTTGATTCAAGAATTGGCTAATTTATGTGATAAGATTTGTTCTGTTAGGCAGTTGTGGGTTTGTTCTGTTAGGAGGTTGTAGGGTCATCTATGAAGCACAGACACCTCTCCGAGGACTTTGTACCAGTGCCGGATATGTGTCGGACACGGACACGTGTCGGACACGCGGTAGATGTGTGTCCGACACGCACCAGAGAGTGTACTAAATTTTTTTTTTTGAAGCCGGACACGTTCCGACACTAGCGGGACACGTTCGGGGGTCAATTTCAGAATTTATAAAACATCTTTGGGGTCAATTTGTCAAAAAACAAAACCATATTTGCCCTAAATTGAGTCAGAAACAGAAGAGAAAGAGAGAAAGAAGAGAACAAAAGAGAGAGAGAAGATGAAGAGAACAGAAGAGAAAGAGAGACCTGATCGATTTTCAGTGGTCGGTCGTCGCTCCTCGTCGTCTGTCGCTCGTCGTTCGTAGCTCGTTATCTAAGGTACACCTTCGCTGATCTTCTTCGTCCTTCTTCTGCTTCGTTCTTCTTCGTTCTTCCTCTAGTTCGATTTTCGATCTTCTTCGTCTCAGTCGATGTCTCCCTCTCTCTATCTGAGTCACCCTCTCTCTGTCTCATTTTATTTCTTTGTTTTCTTTTATTTTTTCATTTATATGCTGATAGTCTGTCTCTCTCTCTCTCTCTCCGTCTTCTTTTTTTTTTTTTCCTAATTTCATTTTATATTTTCTTTTCTTTCTCTTTGCCTCTCATTTCAGTATATACTCTTTTTTTTATTATTAGTTTTGTTAATTTTAATAATGTGTGTTTATTAATTTTATTGTAGGAACAAATTTTTAAATAATGTGTTTATTAATTTTAATAATTTTATGACATAATAAGTAAAATTAATTATATATATTGAACGTGTCCCCTGTGTGTCGTGTCTCCCATTTTTTAAAAATTTGCGTGTCCGCATGTCCGTGTCGTGTCGCGTCTCTGTGTCCGTGCTTCATAGGGGGTCGTTATTCTGTTACGAGATCTGTTACAGGAAAAGGGGATTATAAAGAGGGGAGGGAGTTACAGATAGGGGGGTGGGTTGTATTCCTTTTTCTTTTTCTCTCTTGTTGTAAAACTCCATGGAAGAGTTCTTCCTTTCGTTTGATGAGAATTGAATAACAAAAGCTGAGTTCTTTTCTAATTTCTGAGATTATTTGCTAGAAGCTTATCAGTGGTATCAGAGCTACCGTTCTTCGGACTTGGGGCAAACCACTTCAGTAATGGTAGACGGTACACGATCTCAGGATATCAGACGAATCGAGGATGCTATTCGGCATCTAAAAGAAAGCTCGGATAAACAGGCCAAAGCCATGGCCGGATTTGGTTTCAACTTTGAACCTGAAGTACGAGCAAATCGCAGAAAAGGTGAGTTCTTCTTCTTCGATTCCTCCGATCATTCCTACACAAGAACCCACCAATAATCCAAATCAGTGGCACACTAGATTTGCCAAATTGGATTTTCCAAAAATTTTCAGTGAAGACCCTGAGGCTTGGGTATACAAATGTGAGAAGTTTTTCGAATTTAATCCGATCGATGAAACACAAAAAGTGTGATTAGCTTCAATACGCATGGAGGATAGGGCTATTCATTGGTTTCGATGGTATGACAAGTCCCATGTTCTCAGCTATTGGAGGAAATTTGTTGGGGCCTTGGTTGATAGATTTGGAGATAGCCTATTTGATGATGCTACGGGACAACTATCGAAATTGAGACAGATATCAACAATCCAAATCTACCAGGAGAAATTCGAAGAATTGGCTAATAAAACAAATGGATTATCAAAATAATTCTTTGTTAGTTGTTTTGTGAGTGGCTTGAAAGATGAAATCAAGGCAAGAGTACAGATGTTTAGACCAAGAAATGTGTCACAAGCCATGGGTTTAGCAAGGTAACAGGAAGACAAAATTAAGGCCTTAGCCAAGAAGAATAGGGTTTATTCCAAAAGCTACAGTACCAGTTTCCCTACAAGTAGCAAATCAATGGAGCCAGCTCCAAAACCTGTGGAGTCAGTAACTGCTGTAAAGAAAATGACACAGAAGGAATTGGAGGAGAGAAGAATGAAAGGATTATGTTATGGATGTGATGCGAGATATTTCAGAGGCCATGTTTGCAAGAAGAAGCAACTCTTTATGCTCAAAGCTGAGGATGAGGAAGATGTCTTTGAGGATGTGGTGCAGGACATGGACAAAGAAAATGTGCAAGAAGAATTGCAAATCTTAGTTCATGTCCTTTCAAGTTCTTTCTCTTATAAGACTATGAGAATTAAGGGAAAGGTTAAGAATAATATGGTCACTATATTAATTGATTTCGGTAGTACCCACAATTTTTTGGACCCAGTAATGGCAAAACGAACTGGAGCATCAATCCAATTCACCAATCCTTTAACAATGGCGGTAGCTGATGGTACCAAGTTACAAAGCAATGCTATGGTGAAGGATTTCCAATGGGTTATGCAGGGTACAACTTTTACAGCTGACATGAGATTATTACCTTTGGGGGTTGTGACATGGTATTAAGAGTCCAGTGGTTATCTACTTTGGGACCGGTGTTATGAGATTTCCAGAATTTGAGGATGGAATTCATTGCATTTGGCAAAAAACATGTGTTGAGAGGTGGTGCAACAAATACAACAAATTGAAGTCAAGGCAATGGAGAAGTTGATGCAGAAAAAACCACAGGGAATCATAGCTCACCTTTGCAGCCTACATTTTAGTTATGCTGAAGTTGACCACAAGGTTCATTCGGATCTTGATAGAATCTTACATGATCATGCTGATGTGTTTCAGGAACCCAATGACTTACCTCCAATTAGATCACATGATCACAAAATACCTCTCAAGGATGGTAGTCATCCCCAAATATCAGGCCTTATAGATACCCTTATATTCAGAAGAATGAGATTGAGAAAATAGTAAAGGAGATGCTAACTTCAGGGGTTATTAGGCATAGTGGGTCTCCTTTTTCTTCACCAGTCCTTTTGGTCAAGAAGGACAACACTTGGCGAATGTGTATTGACTACAGAGCTTTAAATAAGGACACTATCAAGGACAAATACCCTATTCCCATGATTGATGAATTACTTGATGAGTTGCATGGAGCTCAATTTAAGATCTGGGTACCATCAAATATGGATGCATGCTCCTGACATTGAAAAAACAGCTTTTCGAACGCATGAAGGCCACTATGAGTTTTTGGTCATGCCATTTGGCTTGACCAATGCTCCATCCACCTTTCAAAGTCTGATGAATGATGTGTTTAGGCCATTGTTGAAGAAGTTCGTGTTAGTATTATTTGATGATATCCTCATATACAGTAAGAGTTGGGCTGAACATATGTCTCATGTGACCTTGACCTTGGAAAAATTGAGAATCCATCAACTGTATGCCAAGATGTCCAAGTGTGCTTTTGGAAAGCAGCAAGTGGAGTATTTGGGGCATATTATTTCTGGTTCTGGTGTGGCTGCAAACCCTATTAAAATAGATGCTATGTCCACTTGGCCTAGACCTCAATCTTTGAAAGCTCTTCGCGGATTTTTGGATTTGACTGGCTATTACTGAAGGTTCATAAAAGACTATGCCAGGATCAGCCAACCCCTTACTACATTACTGAAAAAGGATGCCTTTAAATGGTCTGAGGATGCTGAACAAGCTTTCGTCCTATTGAAAAGAATTATGACTACTGCTCCTGTATTGGCTTTACCCAATTATGATAAAACCTTTATGCTGGCATGTTACGCTTCTGATAAGGGGTTGGGAGCTGTATTGATGCAGGAGGGACAACCCATAGCCTATTTTAGTAAGTCATTGTTTGCCAGAAGCTTTGGGTTATCTACATATGCGAAGGAATTCTTGGTTGTAGTTCTAGCTGTTACCAAATGGAGGTATTACCTTTTGGGTAGGCATTTCCACATTAGGACCGATCACCAAAGCCTCAAATTCTTGATGGAGCAGAGAATTACCACTCTCATGCAACAAAAATGGCTTTCCAAACTCATGGGTTTTGATTACAAAATTGTATATTGGAGTGGTAAAACTAATCACGCTGCAGATGCCTTGTCCAGAAAAGGCGAGGAAGATGCCTTATTGCTGCATGACCAAATGAGCAATATGTCAGCTCTCTCCGTTGTTCTCTGCCATTGGGTTAAGGATCTTCAAACCAATTGGGAACAAGACCCTTCTATCCAACAACATATCGCAGATTTGACTTAGAATGCAACTAGTCATCCTCATTTTATTTGGCTGCATCAAATGCACTATTACAAAACCAGATTGGTGGTGGGTAATTCCCCTCAGCTAAAGACCACACTCATCAAGGAACATCATGCAACTCCCACAAGTGTGCATTTAGGAAGGGAGAGAACTTATAGAAGAATCAAACAAGGCTTTTATTGGAAAGGCCTCAAGTCTGATGTACTTACGTTTGTGGCTGAATATGACGTACGTCAGCGGAATAAGTATGAAACAGTGGCAGCCCCTGGGTTGTTACAGCCCCTTCCCATTCCTACTAAGCTTTGGAGTGATATTTCGATGGATTTCATTGAAGGGTTACCTAGCTCTTCCCATAAAACTGTGATCTATGTGGTTGTGGACAGGCTTAGTAAATATGCTCACTTTATTTCCTTAACCCATCCATATACAGCTACTGCAGTAGCTCAAGCATTCTTATATAATGTGTTTAAACTTCATAAATGCCTCTTTTTATTGTGATCGGGACCCTGTGTTTACTAGTAAATTTTGGAATGAATTATTTCGATTGCAAGGCACTAGCTTGTGTATGGGTTCTTCTTATTACCCCGAAACGGATAGCCAAACGGAAGTAGTTAATAGATGCCTTGAGGGGTACCTGAGGTGCTTAGCGGGAGACAGACCTACTGTATGGGCCAAATGGCTATCTTTGGCTGAATGGTGGTACAACACCACTTACCATGTCACTACGGGAGTCATACCATATGAGGCCTTACATGGTCAACCCCCTCCCAGTTTGCACCATTATATTCCAAGGAATACTGCTGTGGCAGCTGCTGATACTCTGTTGCAGGGTAGAAATGCTATTTTGAAGTTGTTGAAAGAGCATCTAGTTCAGTCCCAGCATCGAATGAAACAAGCAGCAGATAAGCACAGGTCTAAGCGAGTTTTTTCAGTTGGGGATTGGGTTTTCCTTAAACTACAGCCTTACAAGCAAGTTTCTCTGGCATTATGGAAGAATGTAAACAAGCTCCCAGGTACTTTAGTCCCTTTCAAATTCTACAGAAGCTGGGACCTATTGCCTACAAATTAGATTTGCCATGTTCCTCCAAGCTGCATCCAGTTTTCCATGTCTCCTTATTGAAGCCTAAACTAGGTCAAGGTATTGTTGTGCAACCTTCCCTTCCACCTACCAGTCCTCATGGGCAACTATAATTGGAATCCGTTGCGGTTTTGGATAGAAAACTGATCAAGAAGCATGGCAGGCCTCTTACCATGGTTTTGGTACACTGGTCTAATTCTATTCCTGAGGATGCCACTGGGGAGACTTGGTACTCCTTGCAGCAGCGTTTTTCTCATTTTCAACCTTGAGGTCAAGCTTCCTTTTAAGGGGTGGGGAATGATAGGATTTGTTCTGTTAGGCAGTTGTGGGTTTGTTCTATTAGGAAGTTGTGGGCCGTTATTCTGTTACAGGATCTGTTACAGGAAAAGGGGATTATAAAGAGGAAAGGGAGTTACAGATAGGGGGGTTAATTGTATCTCTTCTTTTTCTTTTTCTCTCTTGTTTTAAAACTCCATGGAAGAGTTCTTCCTTTCGTTTGATGAAAATTGAATAACAAAAGCTAAGGTTGTGTTTGGTAGAGTTTTAGAATTATGATTTGAGAATAGAGTTGTATTTTGAGTTTGTGAGTTTTGGACTTATGATTTGAATGTAGAAAATTTGTTTAGTTATGAGTTTTAAAAAGGGTTTGAATTGAGTGATGTGACATATGATATTGAAAAGTGGGTGTTTTGAAAAGTAGGTGTGGAATTAATTTTCTAAAGCTGTAACCAAACAACACACTCAAACTAAGAGGTAGAATTAAACTTCAAAAGTTCTACCAAACAGAGCCTAAGTTTTGCTTTTCTAATTTCTGAGATTATTTGCTAGAAACTTATCATTATGCCTGATAGAATAGTCGTGTGTTATTTAATTCTATAATGAGGGTTATTATTGTCATATTGTGCCACTTGAGTTTAATATAAATAAGTGTTGAGGTGAAAGGTTAGTTTAAGCACCCAAAACCTAATTTCTACGTATTCTCTTTTCTTCTTTTCTTTCTTCTTAATCCTAATCCTAGTTTCTACAAATCTTTTCATTCAACTCTGTATCAGAGCACTGATTCTACTCACACAAGTGTTCAATAGAGCCTGGAGATCAGCACCAGGTGACAGCGAAGTGCTGATGTCATCTTCCATACGATGACATCAGCGTGACATCACTATCTGTACGGACATCGTGCTCCGGCGAACTTGTGGGGTTACTCGGATTTGCCTTCTAAGAATTATGGTGATTTTTGTGGAATTTTATGAAGTTGTTTGATGTGCCTTTTCTATTTTTGAATGTTTCTCGAATTTATGACACCTATTTCTGCAATCTGCGATTTCATCGCTTGTTTGGTGGTTTTGCTTGTTGGGCTCTACCCTATGGGAGCCGACTGCACCTTCGGAGGCCTTCTTTGGAGTTTGTTTTGTGTTTTGGTGCACCAACAGTGATCTTTAATCTTCAAGAGGTTCGTCCCCTTTTTGTTATGTTCTGCTGTCTCTCTTTTGTTCCTGTTCTGCTGCCTCTCTTCTGTTCTTGTTCTGCTACCTATTTATTGTTGGTAGAAGTGTTGCCTTGTTCTATCCATTGCATTTTGGTTGTGATTTTGGTTGTTCGGTGGTAGTTTTAGCAAAACAGAGAGTCAGTGGTAACCTAATTCCATCTTTTGCTATTGATTGTGTTCAACTGTTTGCATCTCATGGCTGAAAGTAAAACCCCATTGGTTAAGGATGATGCGTCTAACCCTCCATTAGTTAAAGATGATGATTTGCCCAAATCTATTGCTACCAAGAAATTGAATGGTCCGAATTACATGACTTGGGCACATGCTATGAAAGTGTTTTTGCATGGAAAGAAAAAATTGCGCTTCCTTATGGAGCTTCCTCCTTCAGTTAAGGATACGAATTATGATGATTGGTCTAGTTCGGATTCTTGTGTTATGGACGGCTGTGGCATAGCTTAGAACCAAATGTTGCCACCCCGGTTGAGTTTTGTGAAACCTCTAAGGAGATTTAGGACTCTCTTGATGAGTCTTTTTCCCAACAGAGTAAAATGTTTCTTGCGTGTATAAGTTGTTGTATGAGACCATCTTTGCTACTACGCAGTCCGGTCGTCCACTATCTGAGTATTATAGTTGTCTTAAAAATTTGTGGAATCAATTATTGCAACATTGCCCCTTTACTACAGATTTGACTTAGCAGAAGCGGAATTTGGAAGAGTTTATGATTGCCTCATTGCTTACCGGTCTAGATTCAGATTTGCGTGGATTCAAGGATCAGATTTTACCTTCAGTAGCTAATGCATATTCACGCTTATTACGATCTTCATTGAGCCAGAGTTCTATTATCCCTAGCTCCACTCCTCCACCTGGCTCCGCCTCTGCTGTGATTTCTGGCAATAGTAACACTCACAATAGGTCTCGTGGCTCACATAGTTCTCATGGTTATAGTGCTTATGGAGATGGGTCTTCCGTTGCTCACGTGGTGGCGGGACCCGTGGTGGTCGTAGTTCCGTTTCTCGTGGTAATCAAAAATGTGATCATTGTGGTTAAGGTTTTGAAAAGCGGTTACGGTCGCTGTAACGATTGCTGTGATGCAGTAGCGGTTGCGGGGTGTAAAGGCCATAGTGTAACGGTTGCAGTAACCGAAATTGTGATTTTTTTTATTTTTCGCACAATTTGAAGAAAACTTACCGATACACATTTTTTTTTTCAGAATCACATTTATTGAGGTTTAAAATAAATTTTGATCATTTTTTGTTAATTTTTAAATATGATCCAATATATTTCATATTTTCAAATCACTATAAAAGGAACTTTTTATATTTTATTTCAATAGTTAATGATTTTAAGAATAATTAATTTTAAATGTTTACAAATTATTTTTTACTAATACCTGAACAAACTGAATAAAAAATATTCACAATTATTAAATGAAAGGATTATAAAATAAAAATTGTGCCATAGATTAAAAAAAAATTATAAAGAAAAAATTCATATAAAATTTTTTCTTTAGATTTGGATCACTTGAATATTTGTTCTTTTTTTGTAAGTTTGTAGTTTTTGTTTTCTGCTTTGAAAAATGAAGCTATTCAAAATATTGTAAAAGGGTGTAACAATGTCTAACAGGCCGTTACGGTACCGCTACGGCCGTTACGGAACACTGAAACGACTGTTACACATGTGAATTTCCGTCACACTGTTATAGCGACCGTAACGGGTGGCGGTAACCACCACAATCGTTATGCAACAACGTTACGTAACGGTTGCGGACGCTTTTTAAAACCTTGATTGTGGTCATACTGAACCTTAGTGTTGGCAGAAGTATGGTAAGCCTAACCATGTGCATCAGGTCACTGATGTAGCTCCTTCTTCCCAGACATCTTCCTCTATCCATGTTGCTCCTTCGTCTAATTCTCATGAGGCACTCACTACTCAGATTAAAGAGCTTACTCCACTCCTTCATTCTACTTTTCCTCCATCCACCACTACCTTGGTTGGTTTAGGTAATATTGCATGTATGGCTCAGTCTAGCCAACCTTGGCTCCTAGATTCTGGCGCTAGTTCACACATCTCTGGTAATTCATCTCTTTTCCATGATTTACATCCTGTTACCCACAATATTGTTCTTGTAGATGGGTCAACCTAACCAATTCATAGTATGGGTACATCTCACCCTACCATCACTTTATCTTTACCCTCCCCTAAATTTCCTTTTAATTAACTGCCAGTTAGTCAATTAACCAAAGCTCCCCACTGTTCCATAACATTTTCTCCCGCTTCTTGTGTTTTATAGGACCTCCAGACCAAGAGAATGATTGGTTTGGGACATAAGCAGCAAGGCTTATATTATCTGGATAATACCCGCTCCCATATTCCTACTTCATCCGTTTCGAGTGCTTGCATCTCTCCCCTGCAATGGCATTTTCGTTTGGGACATCCGTCTTTGGCCAAGCTTAAACTTGTTCCTAATTTGAGTCATGTGTCTACACTAGAGTGTGAAGCTTATCAGCTTGGAAAGCATCACCCTAGTTCCTTTCCTAGTCGTAGTGTTAGTCGTGCATTAGAGTCTTTTAATGTAATCCACACGGACAGTCCTTCTCGTACTTCTACACTCAACGTTTTTTTTTTTTATTTCGTTATTTTTGTAGATGATTTCTTTCGAATGACTTGGTTGTTTCTATTTCTATTAAGTCAGCGTTCTGAGTTGCCCCATATATTGTCTAAGTTTTACAATGAAATTCATACTCAGTTTGGTAAACGTGTTAAAGCGATTCGCTCTGATAATGCTTTAGAGTATACACAGTCTATTGTTGATTCCTTTTGTGTTGATCGTGGTATTATTCATCTGATTACATGTACTCACACTCCTCAACAAAATGGGGTTGTTGAACAGAAACACCAACATATGTTAGATGTTGCTCATACCTTGTTATTTAACATGCAAGTGCCCAAGCACTACTAGGGTGACATTGTGCTCACCGCCTGCTCTCTCATTAATCGTGTGCCCTCAGTTGTGTCACATATCAGTCATCATTTTCCCTATTATATCCTACTCATTCCATGTTCCCTCTCCCTCCACGTGTCTTTAGTTGTGTAGCCTTTGCTCATGAGTTGTCTCCCCGTGCTCGTAAGTATGTTTTCTTAGGCTATGCTCGTACACAGAAAGGGTATCGTTGTTACCATTCTGATTCTTGTCGTTATTTGGTCAATGCTGATGTCACTTTTTTTGTGTCCACCCCTTTCTTCTCTTCACATGGTCAACAATTGTCTCCTGATCTTATCTCTTGTCGTGAGGGGGAGCCTTCTTGTCCCACTTCTACCCCCACTCCTACTCTTCTTATGCTAACTATGTCCTCTTCTCCTTCTCCTTCCCCTTCACCTTCACCTTCACCAATATCTTCTCCTGTTGTTCCACATCTTTCCTCCCCATTGCAAGTCTACCAAAGTTCCCAAACTCAACGTGTTGTTGCTTATGGCCCGGCTGGTTCATCTTTTTCATCAGAGGTTCCTATCCCATCATCTCCTCCAAACACTCTTGATTTGCCTATTCCTTTGCATCGAGGTAAACGTACTTATACTCAACATCCTATTTTCTAGTTTGTTTCTTACGCTCGTGTTTCTCCTGTTTTTCTTTCCTTTGCTTGTAGTTTGTCTTCTCTTTCTATTCCAACCTCTTATCGGCAGGCCTTGTCTAGCTTTGGATGGAAACATGCTATGGATGAGGAAATGAGTGCTCTTCATCAGAATCAGACATAGGAGCTCACTACTCTCCAGCTTGGAAAGCCAACTGTTGGGTGTTCTTGGATTTATACAGTTAGGTATCTTCCTGATGGCTCTGTTAAACGCCTTAAGGCTCGCTTGGTTGCCAAGGGATACACCCAAACCTATGGTGTTGACTACCATGAGACCTTTTCTCCTATTGCCAAAACCTTAAGGCTCGCCTCAATTCCATTCAGATACTTATCTTTGTTGCTGTCAATTGTTCTTGGCCTTTATATTAGCTTGACATCAAAAATGCCTTTCTCCATAGCAATTTGCAAGAAGAGGTCTATATTGATCTGGTAATGAACACCTTGTTTGGCGCCTACGAAAGGCTTTGTATAGACTGGTTATGTTGTGCCTTTCTCCCTGGTTATGTTGTGCCTGGTAATGAACACCTTGTTTGGCGCCTACGAAAGGCTTTGTATAGACTGAAGCAATCTCCTCATGCTTGGTTTAACCGCTTCAGTATTGTTGTGCTTGCCTATGGATTTAAGTATTCCACTTCTGATCATTCTGTTTTTGTTCACCACTCCTCTGGTGGGGTTGTCGTCTTGATTGTTTATGTGGATGAAATTATCATTTCTGGTAGTGACGGTACTAGGATTGCTGATTTGAACACTATTTAAGCCAGCAATTTTATGCTAAGGACTTGGGGACTCTTCGGTATTTTCTAGGGATTGAGGTTGCTCGTTCTTCTCAAGGGCTTTTCCGTTCTCAGCGAAAGTATGTGCTTGATCTTCTCTCCGAGACTGGCCTCTTGGGTGCCCGACCCTCTAATACTCCTATGGACTCATCTGCCAAACTTGATGGTGAGCATGGAGAGTTATTTTTTGATGTTGGTCAATATCGTCGCTTAGTTAGGAAGCTGATCTATCTCACTGTTACACGTCCGGATATTACATATGCCGTGAGTGTGGTCAATCAGTTTATGCATACTCCTCCTCGCCATCCTCACTTGATGCTGTGTGTCGTATTTTGCGTTACCTGAAGAGTGCCCCTGGACGAGGTGTCCTATATCGTCCTTCTACTTCTTTACATGTCATTGGTTTTATTGATGCTGATTGGGCTGGTAGTCGTACTGATTGTCGTTCTACTTCTGGGTATTGTACCTTTGTTGGTGATAACCTGGTTACTTGGCAGAGTAAGAAGCAGCATGTTATTGCTCGCTCCAGTGCGGAGGCTAAATATCGTGCTATGGCCCATACTGCATTTGAGATGCTCTGGGTTCATTCTCTTCTGCAGGATTTTGGGCTTCTTGTTCCAACTCCTATGTCCATGTGTTGTGACAATCAAGCGGCTATCTTCATTCCAATAATCTAGTGTTTCATGAGCGCACCAAGCATATTGAGGTTGACTGTCACTTCATTCAGGATTTATTATTACAGAAGCAGCTTGTAACTTCCTATGTTCGGTCTGATGATCAATTGGATGATATTCTTACTAAGCCATTAGCTCGTCCTACATTTCAATGCTTATCTGCCAAGCTAAGCATGTTCGATCTCCATGCTCCAGCTTGAGGGAGAGTTTTAGAATGTCATGTGTTATTTAATTCTATAATGAGGGTTATTATTGTCATATTGTACCACTTGAGTTTAATATAAATAAGTGTTGAAGTGAAGGGTTAGTTTAAGCACCCAAAACCTAATTTCTACGTATTCTCTTTTCTTCTTTTCTCTTTTCTTAATCCTTACCCTAGTTTCTACAAATCTTTACATTCAACTAGTGCTGAAATCGGTCATGAATCCGAAATGACGGCACAGCACAAGCTGCCATACCTCCAGATGCTCCGTTTGCTGCAGATCCACTCTGGTTTTGTCCAGAATCCCCCCTTGACCCATCCTCTTTGAATCTGATTTTGGTGCATTCAATGCACTTGATGTATACCAAAAAGAAGAGGCTTTCCTGTGAGCTAGGCTAGGAGAGTAGCCACCTTTTCACTCTCCTTCAGCCGATTCAGATACCAAATCCTACTTATTGGAGAGAGCTGCAGAAGCTCTTCCACCACTTCAACTGATGTGGATGCAGTCAGCAACAGATAGACGTAGACTACCATTTATCAAGTAAATGGTGATATGATAAACAGACTACCACTCTTGCAAATATTGAAAACTACAGTTGCATTGGATTGGTAGGACTCTAGGGCTAGAGTCTGAATCCCATGGTCATTCTACCCTTTTTCTAACTAGGAGATATGCTGTTAGTGGGTATCTCATTTCTCCAGAAGGGTAGTTTTCTCATTCCCACAAGGAAGAAGAAATATTGTGATTCCCGTCCTCATTGGAACAGAAGAGTGAGCACTAAAAGAGGTACAGCAGATATATATGTACTGATGTGAGTTTAACAGCTATAATACATAAAATTAGTTGACATAAAAATTTCACTGATATACTAGTGGGGGAAATTATTAAAATCCTGCTTAAATAAGATCTAACTTATAGAATTGTAATATTATGATCAAACTTTATTACCATCCTGTAACAAGTAACAGAATAAGGCATTCTCAAGGGTTGAATCATAGAGAACAAGTAATGTCAGTATGTTACACGAGTTAGATAAAGAGAAGGATTGAAGATATTAATACCGAAAATATAGCCATTTTTTCTTATTAAAAAAAAAACTTATAAACCATAATTATAAGGAAAGAGAATGATAGCATCTTAACAGTAGTATCCCTTTATTGGGCACCTAATTCATAGTAATGTGATACCCATTCTTGATGCCCCCTCTCTGCCATCACAATATAAAATGAAGAATTGCGCAAAGGCCCTTACTGTGGCAACCATTTTACATTCGGCATGACCTTGGACTAATTTAGAAGTCAAGGTAACATAATTCATACTTTTCTCCTTAAGAGATCTAGATACTAGGCGTTCTCACAGTTAACTGAAGACGTCAATTTTTATTTATTTATTTATTTATTTTTAAATTAACTGAAGAAATCAATTTCAAGGTGTAAACGTCAGACCTCAAGCTAAGGAAATCAGTTTTAAAGGAAGAAAGAGTCCCCAACCTTGGACGAAATAGTAGGGAGCATGGCATTACTTTCCCGCACCAAGCTTCCATCCCGCCAAAAAGTCAGATTAGCCCGAGGGAGCAAAAGTCCAGGATCAGTACACTGGCACTTGACATCTGGACCAATTTTCTCAATCACCTCAAACCTCACCATCCCACCATCCACTAGGAGTTCATCCCCCACTTTCACATCTGCCATATCAAATTTCAGTAAAAAAATCGGATGAACTTTAATGTTTGTACCAAAATATAATTTTTTTACAAAAAAATAAATAATCCTCTTTACAACCAGAATGTAAAAAAAAATGACCTTCGGCAAAACCATCATAGTTGACATTGATAGTGCGCTCTGGGCGAGGTGAATCAAGAGCTCGAACACTGAAAGTCCATATCTCACCATCCTGCATAAGAAGAGTAACTGAACAGAATAAGCTCCCTGGCTGTGAATTAACACAACTCCAATACAATAAGTTGTAAGTCACACTAGAGAAATCCATATCATTCTCAATATAAAACTTGGACAGGCTCCACAAATTTTTTAAGAATTTTGACCAATGAACCATTTACATTCATGCAAAACTGACTCTGTATGCGCTACCATCATCCATATAGTGAAAATGTGAGCCACAGCCAATAAAATTGTAAAATGACGTTTCCTAGTGATGTACAAGACTCATATTGATAAACTGAAATAGACTTGCTTCCAACTTATAAGACTTAATTGAAAATCTGGTGAATGTCAAAATTGCAAAGGGGAAGCAACTTTGATCAGCCACAAAACTACTTCTCAAAGCCCCAAATCAATAACTACTTAAAGTCTAAATTTAACTATCTGCACAAACAAGTAAACATCAAATACCAAATGCCATACAGGAAAGCAACATTCATGGTAGAAGCCTCTTTTGGCAACATTTAGTTTTAGCCAAACAGCCAAAAAGTCACTATAAGTTATCACATCATTCTCTCTACTTTTCTGCATATCTTTTCGTAAAAAGCCAAAAGTTATCAAAATAGCCTATTTCCATATCACTCTCTCTACTTTTCTGCATACCTTTTCGTAAAAAGCAAAAAAGTTACCAAAATAGCCTATTTCCAAATGAGGCCTGAGACTCCTATAAAGTTGCCTTGGTGAGGATGGCTACAATTGCTACACAAAATACTCACTCAATGTTTTAAATCATGCATTATTTAGTCGGCAACAACTAGATTGCCCTCTCTCTTTGAACCGGATTACATCAACTCCTGACAAGACTTTGCGAGCAAAAAGGAGTCCATTGACTAGTTGGATTTTCCAAACAGATTAAAGGAAAAAGTAAGAGCTGAATATGTATCAAGTTTGTGTCACATCTCATTGTGCATCAGACATATCATATTCAGATTCATATTGCACCTCAAACTTGGAGAGATATATGTTCTTAAAGTACAAACAGAAAGTACATCTATAAAAATAAGGGCAAATTTTATCACACAAAATATCACTATTATGTCTCCAAAAACATAGGACCTCCCTTAACTCAAATGGACAATATTTGCAAAATATATCAGCGTTATAACCCCCAAAATATAGATCCTCCTTAACTCATGCAAGTGTCTTATCTTGACACAGCACTTGTGGTAAATAGTAAAAGAGTCTTTCAAAGTCTCAAACACTCATAATTCACGCAATCATACTAAAATCAGATTGTTCTAGACGTTTATTAAATTTTGCTTCTTCGCTAGTTTGGCTGACATCATTGGGCGAAGAACAAAAAGAATAAAACAAGATAACCAGCACAAAAGGCCTTCTACAGCTACCAAACCAAAGGCCTACCCAATATGCAGTATTTACCAACACAACACAACAACCAACTCTATGATGGCATTGCAAGAGCAACAAAAATCATATTTTTCATCGAACTATCAGAATCTTCCATCAGACCAAACCAAACTCAACCAGATATCATCACAAAGCGTTCCTCAAATTATCTAGTAAATTAGCAAGAAAGAACCTAAAACAGTCAATTGAATTCAATAGTTTTGTTCACAATCAAAACAAAACGAGTATAATTTAAGCCAAATGACCTAAGAACAACCGATTTAAATAAATATACCTCGGCTTTTGCTGATGGAGCACCACCGAGGTCACCCATGTGAATCTCACTCCCTTCAGTATCCATCATGACAGCAACAGCATAACCTTTCTCTTCGTTCAACCTCCTCACCCGCTCGATCACCATCCGGTGCCAGTCCCGTGTGCCGTGACACATGTTGATCCGAGCCACATTCATCCCTCCCACAGCCAATGCCTCCAGCTGCTCGAACCCACACGTGGCGGGTCCGATGGTGCAAATTAGCTTCGTCCGCCTCGTGCTCCGAAACCCGTTCTCCTTCAGCTCCGCCTCCGTCACCGCATCCACCTCAATCGAGCTCGACCAATTGTACTCCGACGCCACCGCCGCTGCTCCGCCGTTGTCGGAGAGAAGCACCGGCGACGACGACGATGAATCTGGACCTGAACACGATGCTGAGATCGATTTACGCAGTAATTTTGCAGGAAATCGGAAATTGAAAGTGGATACGTAGGGTTTGGAATGAGATTGGCTTGTAATGGTGGAGTTCGGGGACCGAGACGAGGATATGGAGAAATTGAGGGATTGCGACATTGTTGCTTGAAAATATGAACAAATTGGGGATCTTCGGCTATAGGAAGTGTTGAATCGCATGTGAATTGTACGAAACAATGGATGATTTGGGAATTTGTTGATTGTATTTATGGCTGTCTCACTGTGGGGTATGTATAGACGGAGAGATAAAGGTGGGGATTTGGAGAGAGAGAAAGAGTGGGGGGCGGAGTAAGCGAAGTGCGAAGAGTGAAGTTGGAGCTTCGAAGTTGTCGCCTTGAGGGAGGTGACGATGGGGTTGTTGCGAAAAGGAAGGAGGGCTGATTGAGTGCTTCTCGGGCGAAGAGGACTATTGTATTGAGGGTGAATCGTTTTAGGTTTTTCGACTAATCAGCTTGTTTGATTTGGGTTTTTAAAATTTACTTTTTAAAAATTTAAAATATTTTATTTTAATATTTTTTAATAGTTTAAGTAATACACCTAATATAAATACATTTTAAAAAAATAATATTTTAAAAAAAAATTAAAAATTAGATATAAAAAATAAAGATTATAGGATTACCTCAGCACAAATAGATCATACACCAGCAGACATAGAAGAATTTAGAACACAGATTAAAGAATTACTAGATCTAGGAGTAATTAGACCCAGCAATAGCCCGCATAGGAGTGCAGCATTCATGGTTAGAAATCATGCAGAAATAAAAAGAGGAAAAGCTAGAATGGTGATAAATTATAAAAGATTAAATGATAATACAGAAGATGATAAATATAATATACCAGATAAAGACCAACTCATAAATAGAATACAGACAGCAAAGATATTTAGCAAATTTGATTGTAAGTCAGGATTTTGGCAGATAAAAATGGAAAAGGAAAGCATACCATGGACAGCCTTCTGTTGCCCTCAAGGACATTATGGCCCTGTTTGGTAGAACTGTGAGAAAGTGCTTATAGCTTATGCCTTAACAGCTTATAGCTTATAACTATGAACATAAGCTGATTTCTGACTTATAAATTAAGCATCTCCTGCCCCACTTAAAGAATAAGCTGATTTCTGACTTACAAAAAGCTATAAGCTGCATTGTTAAGCTAAACCAAACACATCAAAATAACTTAAATTAAGCTGAAAGCTGAAATAAGCAGCTTTTAAGCTGCACCAAACAGGCACTATGAGTGGCTAGTCATGCCCTTTGGATTAAAAAATGCACCTTCTATATTCCAACGCAAAATGGATAGTATATTTAATAAATATAGTTTTATACTGGTATATATAGATGACATATTAGTGTTCAGTCCAGATAAAAGTAGTCACATAGATCATTTGTATATAACATTAGAAGAATTCATAAATAATGGAATAATAATCAGCAAGAAAAATATGGTATTAAATAAACCCTACATAGAATTTTTATGAATGGAGCTAGGAGATGGAAAAATTAGGCTACAACCTCATATAGTTAAGAAAATTTTAGACTATCCAGATAAATTAGAAGATACAAAGCAACTTCAATCCTTTTTAGGAATTTTAAATTATGCACGAATGTATATTCCTAACCTTAGTAAAATAATAGGACCCCTTTATAGTAAGACCACACCACAGGACAGAAATATTTCAATCAGCAAGATATAGCTCTAGTTAGAAAAATAAAAGACATTTGTAAAAACCTACCAGACCTACAACTTCCCTTAGAATCTGAATACATAGTTGTAGAAACAGACGCAAGTCAATTAGGATGGGGAACAATATTATTAGCTAAACCCAGTAAATATGACAGTAAAAATAAAGAACGCATTTGTAGATACAGTTCTGGAAAATTTAAAGAAAAAGATACAACTATGACCAGCCTAGATTTTGAAATACTAGGAGTAGTATACGCAATAAATAAATTTAGATTATTTTTGTACAAACCTTTTACAATAAGGACGGACTGTGAAGCCATAGTTAGATTTCATAACAAACTAAACGAGCGTAAATTAAGTACTAGAAGATGGGCAAGATTTTTAGATTGTATAGTAGGACAGGGATATAAAGTAGAATTTGAGCATATCAAAGGAAGCGATAATAAATTAACGGACTGGTTAAGTAGAAAAATTTATTTAGAAAAAGAAGATAACCAGTTTAATTTTTGTGCAGATAATGGAGAACAGCAAGACTATGAACTTTGGGGGATTTTCTCTTCCCATTCATGAAGGCAGAACCAAGTTCAGACCCTTAACAGGGATTAAGCTAGACCCAGTTCAATAGTGTCTTTTAGATAACCTTTGGACCAGCCAAAACCACCCAGCTAAGCGCCTTTCAGCCCTAAACTCTCTCAGTATATATTTTTCAAAAATCCAAAATAAGCCCCTGTCTAAAAGTTTTTCTTTCTATGTAGTAGCTAAAGGAACCAAGCCTGGTATTTACCATGATTGGATAGAAGTAGAACCTTTAGTCAAAAATTTTCCCACACCTCAGTTTAAAGGATTCACTACAAGAAATTACATTTTTTGCGACGCAACAAAATATGTTGCTAAAAGGGAAAATTCGTCGGCAAAGAGTTTTGCCGACACACAAAGCTACGTTGGCAACCCGTAGGCAAAAGTGAGTCGGCAAAAGTTTTTGCCGACGAAATTATCATTGCGTTGGTAAAAGTAATGCCTTTAGCGACGAACATAGTCGTCGATAAAAGCCTTCCTCCATCGTCGGCAATTTACCTTGCGTCGGTAAAAGTCATTCAAATATGATGATTGTGTGGCACTTTTCGCGACACAAATTTGCATGGGCAAAAAATATACTTTTAGCGACAAAATATGCGTCGGCAAAAGTAAACTTTTGGCGACACATTTACGTCGGTAAATGTTGTCATTTGCCTATGATTTGTTTGTCGATAAAACTTCACTTTTGGCAACGACAAATTAGCATTGGCAAAATATACACTTTTGGCAACACGTTTACGTCGGTAAATATTGCCATTTGCCGACAATTTGTTTGTCGATAAAGGTTTACTTTTGACAACGACAAATTGACATTGGCAAAAAATACACTTCTAGCAACACAATATGAGTGGACAAAAATAAACTTTTGGCGACACATTTACAAACAAACATAATTGAAAATAATTTATATATTTTTATAAGATTTACAGATTTACAAGAGGCATCCCTCAGGCACCACTATTACAAACTAATAACATTGATATGAAATCACCTAAAGTTGATGTGCAAGCAAAAAAAACACTACTGATACTACTTTTAGAAGCAATGTATAAAACCTAAAAGTGTAAAGTCACTAAAATACCCAAATACATCCAAATTGTGAACCCACATTATAAACAACAGATAACAAAATGAAAACATGAAACTAACAAAGACAGGCAAAACGACATGAAAATCACCCATAAACTTATCCAGCAGATCAACATCTAGTAGCAGCCGCCTCACAGTAACATTGCAACAGCAGCAGCCGCCGCCCAGCAAGCATCAGCCACGAGGGCAGTAGTAGACCAGCAGATGCAGCAAACTAACAAGCAACAGCCATCAGCCATCAGCCACCAGCAAAAAGGAGGATCTGGTAGCAATCTGTATTGATCAATGACAAGTTTAAAACAAAGTCCATTAGCTTTTTTATTGATCTGGAAGCAGTCTTTGTGTGTGTGTGTGTGTGTGTATTAATAGATATGCAAGTGTAAGTACTGGCCAAAACATAAAGCTTTTACCATCATCCGGAAAAAAATAAAATAAAATAAAAACCTTCAATTTCCAACTATACTAAAACAATCAGTCGTAGTAGATCCAATGCATTCTACACTCCAGTGAAAAAAAATGTTGTCCAAGTTACAAATCATTCACTTGCAACAATGGCAATAATTTACACAAGGCAAACTAATTTCAGATTCTCTACTAATATTCAGATAAGGTCTATTTCAATGATTTCTGATATGGAAGGCAAATGCATTATCTCTGCGATATGTATAGAGGTTTCAGATTCTCTGTAGTCAGACAACAATATGATGATATTACAATACAAAACTACTAATCATTAACAAGTTCACATCATTCAATAATTTGGCAACAAGAAGAAAACAAATAAAACGATTGCATTCACTAAGAAACATAAACTTAAAAACTATAGGTAAGAGGCAACCATACTGGTGATCAGCTAGTAAAAAGTGGCACCCACAATGAGCTACATCTCAGCCTATCTGTCATCTCTTTGAGTGCTAATGCGAGCAGACATGCCTCCACACCCATGCAAGAGAGAGAGACTGAGACCGATCTTCCTTATAGTCCCCTCAACACAACCAAAGGACACTTTTTGAAGGTACTAGAACTATTCAGTAAGATTCAAGCAGAATGGTCATTTCTGACATCAGATCGTGGTGGTCATTGCTGACAAAGGCAACAGTATGAATAAGGGTCATTGTGATATATTTGTTTCCAACAAAAATGTACATGATGTTCAGTGGGATTCAGGTAGGCAAAGATGATGTCAATACTGCTGCAGTCCTGGTGATGATCATGGTGAATATGGTAGTCCCCCAGTGTTTATTGCCTCTGATTGCCTGCACCAATACGAGTTGGTTACAAATTTATTTTGGGTTGACAACGACAGCAATGAAATTGTTGCATTGACATCATTTTTTACCATTTCTTCCTTCTTATTCATTGAATTTACCCCTCATTTCAGTTTTCCCCTTTTCCTTGTGAGATTCTAATAAAATGAAATGTGCATGGTTAATGCAATACTTTTCAAAAAAAACTGTATGATGGAAAACAGAAAAGAAGAAGATGATAACAAAAATGTTTTCAATATGAGAAAACTAGGATTTCAAGAAATTGAAGGTTTTGAAATGGTCCCCCTAATGCATTCACTTACTCGAAAAACCCAATAAGAGACCAAAATAAATCAGAGAGACACATAGAAAGAGAGAATTAGTATAAGCATTACTATAGTAGGCTTAAAATGACACGATTTAAGTGCAGAAAACAAACCACATCAATATATTGTAAACTACATACTTCTCAAGCAAATCCTAGCAAACTGGGCACTCACAAAAACCTAAGGAAAAAGGAATCAATTTCCTCTATTGTGCCAAATTCAATGTATTCAAAGAAAAACTGAGATATCTAACCCTTGCTGCAAAAAAGTGGCTTATATGTTTTGGTTTTGGTAGCTGGCTTGGATATCCCTCTGTATTAGTTCTGCTGTGATGGCCTCATATCATTACATCATTATAGGGATTCTAGGAGGTCATCATATGACTTTTTGTTTAACTATATGATACACGATCATACAGTTTTCCGCTGGCAAAGAACATTATATGTATCTTTATAAAATCTCTAAAGACTCTAGTTCAGAATATGAAGTCTATTTTATATATAAACTTTGATTTATAAATGAGCTCTGTTTTGGTACATGTATATGATGATATCCATGTAGATTCTTTTGTGCACTTGGTATGCTATTATCGCTGAGCATTGGCTCACACCATTCCATCTTAAAAGTTTTCAGGTGATGGGAGTTCAGAAAAGATGTCAAGCGTTTATATGTATTTATGTACAAAGCTAAGGAGATCATTTCATTGATCTAGAAAGTAGAAACCAAGATGGAAGACATTGTGCATGCTATGATGTATATATGTATGGCCAATGGGTCCTTCAAATCGATCATGTCATATGTATTGAGGTCTTTGAATTATGGCCACTTATGTACAAAATCTACACCCATTTTGTACACAACATATAAACGACATTTAAGCATTTGCTCTGATGGGTTTATGGTACCACTACGATTACACAAGTTTTATTCCAACATGCTTTCGGTTGGTCCTTGAAATTGATTATCAGGTCATATGTATTGATGTCTTTGAATTATGGCCAATTATGTACAAAATGTACACCCACTTTGTAAATAGCACATGACTGATATTCTGACGTAAGCACATGCTCTAATGGGTTTATGGTATCACTAGGATTACGCAGGTTCTATTACAGCATGCTTTCGCTAAAGAGAAATTTTCAAATGAATCATATATTTCCAAATGCACATTTCACTTGATATAAGTAGGCCTTTGGTAGCTCATGGCTATCTACTGGTCAAATCCCTTATCCGATGACGGTGCAGTTTGTGTCATGAGTGTCACACATAATGCCTCCAATTCAGTATTGAATAAGCTTTAAATCACTTCCAGTGACTACTGTAGCTCTTTGGTATTGTGTGATGAAATTTAGTAGTACATGCAATGCCTAAAGGATTATATAGAGTTTCTTCTTCCCTTTTTTTTTTTTTTTATTCTAATTTTTTTACTCTTTCAAGTCATTAAGAGCCATAACCAAACCTTATTATGCCTCTACCAAGATCCAAACTTCATTTAACAAACCTAAATAATCTAAAACTAGCCAGGATACTGTTAACAGAACCCAGAACAGCCCTAAAATTTACCTTGCTTCTTTAGACTTCAAAATCCTAATTCCTTTGTTACATCCATTATAAACCCTAAAACCCTACAGGCCTAAAATCCCATCAATCATGTTGTCCTACATCAAAAAAAAAAAATAGTGAAGATAGCAATAATTTAAATTCAATTCAATACTGCTCTAAGAGAAAAAGAACTATGATAATTAACAGATGGATAACAGTCATTTGATCCAAATTAAAATATCTTGTACCATGAGAAAATAGATCACTGACTACAGCATAACAGTGATATGAAGCTTACAATTTTTCATCAAAATGTTCATCATATTCAGCATATTTCGGAAATTTTATATAAATCGAACACTTCATCTATAACCAGAAGTTTCTGGACAAAAATTTGCTCACCTGCTCCATGTACTTCCACATGACATTCAAAGCGAGGAGATTTCTTCCCATGAATTCTTAAATAAATAAATGTACATAAAATATGTGAAATGGAAAAACATGGTCTCAAAATGACTTCAAGGGATCAGAATAATAAACAGAAGATGACAAAGCAAAAAATCGAGTCACATTGACATCAACTAAGCCACAATTGACACATTAATCAATATGTAACTCTGAAAAACTTTAAACAACATTCAAGAACCTCCAAACGACAGAAGTTTCAGAATTTCACCAAAAAATTTTACAAAAGAGAGAATGGTGCATAGTAGTGAAGCTCTTGATGATAGAATATGAAGGATAAAACTGATTTCGTTCCCAGAAAAAAGATTCCTAAACCAAACCAAAACCATTAAATAAGTGAAATCATTAATGATGTTCCCCAGACCCTATTATTCAAACTAGCTTTGAGAATTGACAAAACTGTGTAATCATTTGTCAGTTGTAACAATTTGTGTTATTATAAAAATCTAACCATTTGATCAAAATCAATCAAAACAATAGATAATATCAACCTACGTAGAATATTTATACACTTTTCTTGGTTGTTTGAAACTTATACATTTGGCTGCAAGCTATTGATGACACTTTCAACAAGAACAAAATTATTCATTTGGTTATAGCAAGGGCTACACTGAATTAAATTATCAGCATTTTGATTTTCGCTAGAATATTGTTAATAGACTGCTTTAATGATCAACCTGATATGTATTTAAAATATTTCAGAATGGATTCATAATCTTGCCAAAGGGAGAACTTGAGATTCAAGAACATACGAAGTGGTAAAAGCATATTAAAAATAAAATTTAAACGCATGCTTCTGTAGAACATTAGGGGTCTGTTTTCAAGTGTGAACAAGAGTCTAAAGGACACTATGTATCAAGTGTAGGCCATTAATATAGTGGCCTCAATTTTCAGAAAAAATGGAATGCATTGATTGCTGGTCATCTTCAAATGGGGGCACTGAATGTTTGATTATTTCAGTTACAACTCTCTTGTTAATTTTGTTTTCATGGCATTGACATGTTGGTGGGAAAGCTTTGGTCCACCACTACAAATTTTGATGTTCATAAAAAAAATTTCCTTCCAAGTCCATTTGTGATGATACAGCCAACGCAATGGCTGTGCACGTGTTATAAGTGAGGTTGTCAAGAAATTGGGTTATATTGGTGGACAATCATAATTTTCATAGTTGAAGCTTCAGAATGATGAATGAGTTCTTTCCCCCTCCCCCAAAAAAAAAAAAATTACTACACTAATCAATGTAAAAAGCCCAATGCCTGAGAATATTCATCGATTATTTCATTACTTGTCAACTAAAATATATAAAAAAACAAAATAAAATAAAATTTTAGCAAATGTAAAAATACCAAATCTGTAAGAGCCATGAAAGATTGGAATTAGAATTCTGAGAGAACCAAACACAGAGAAAAGAGGGGAAAAGTTAGAGAGAAGAGGATTTTACAAGAGGGACGATTTCAGAGAGAGAAAATAGGGTTTCAGGAGAGGGAGGGTTTCAAAAATAATCAATTGAGAGAGGAATACCTTCAGATTTTCTGATTGTTCTTCAAATTCTTTTCTCTTTCTTTGTTGGATTAGGGTTTTAGGTAGAGTGAAATTACCCACAGCCACTCTAATCACACAGCCAACTACACCGAATGCGAGAGTGAGAGCGAGAGAGAGCCGAAACAAGGGTTTTAGGAACAAGGAAGAGAAGAGAGAAGAGATGAGAAGAGTGCCTTACCGTCGAATTAGTCTTGCCGCCGAAAAGATGAGAGTACCATTTGCCTCTCACAGCAAGATCCTCTCTTTGTTTTGTGTACGTCGACACAGCATATGGCTTTGAAGAACCTCCAAAGGGCTTCGAGACTACCGTGTTTGCCTCTCAATCTCCACCGATTCAATTGATAGTAGAACTTTGAAGAACAAGGGTTTGAAGAACCCTTTCCCCTTCCAACCAATTCACTGTCTTTCTTCTCCTTCTGTTTCTTCTATGTTACTCATGATTAGAACCCACTATCAGCGTCGTGTAGGTCGTCGACGTGGTTTGGTGAAAAAATCAATTTTATTGTAGTGTATGACCTAAAAGATAAAATTATATAAAAATAATAAGTATATTTTTTATTTTTTCACCTAAATTTTTTTTTTAATAGTTTTTTAGGAAAAAAAAATTAAACTAATTTATGAAAATAAAACCAAACATAAAACCACAATGAAAAGAATCTGAAAATAAAACCAAACATATTAAAATTGATAATCTAACCACATTCTTTCGAAAAATTTAAATTAACTCAAATTAGCCATCTCAATTTAAGAGTAGGTTTGGCCTTGATGGGTTCATTTTGTGATCTAATTCAATGATCACTTTGATTTTACAATTCAATAACTAAAATATTTAAAACTCTTTCAAAAATTATAATAAAAACACAAATCAACAAATCACCTGTTTCACTAGTAAAACTTTTACCGACGAACAGTGTTATCGTCGCTAAATGTTTAACTCTTTATCCACACCAACTTATCGTCGCCAAAAGTAAGCACACTAATAGCAATGCTTATTGTGTTGGTAAAAAATAAGCCTCGTAGCTAAAACTTTTGAAATTTTGGCGCCAACAAATAATTTTGGCGCTTAAAGAATGTTATGCTTTTTTAGCGACGATAGTAAATTGCGCCGGTAAAGGTCTACTTTTACCAACGAAATTCATCACTGTGTCGCCAAAAATATACTTTTGGCTATGAAAAATTGACGTCGTCGCCAAAAGTCGTTGCCAAAAGTGCAATTTCTTGTAGTGATTTTATGATTTTGAGTCAGCCAGTACCTATGCCTGAAGACAAATAGGAACCAGTTACTTTATTAGCCAGATAGCTAAAGATTACCTGGACACATTGAGCAAGATGAGATCTACCATCTTTGCTACCAGTGGCGTTCCAGTTAGCCAGACAAGTGGAAGCAATAGTACAAGCGGTAGTAGTTCTAATCCTCAGATAGATTCCCAGAATCCGCTCCAAATGTGCAGACATTGTGAAGGCCTTTCCAGAAATTTCAAGAAAATTATGGATAAAGGCAAGAAGGTCAGTGAAGAGCTAGACCAGCTCCGAGACGAAGAAAAACAATTGAGAGCAACCATTAGAACCTTAACCAACCAGCTTAAAAAATTAGCTCCAGAAAGAACACCTACCTCCTTACCTAGTCCAGAAATCAAACAACTCACCAGTGAGGAATTTGACCAATTGAGTGCTAAAATGTATTTCTTCAGGCATTCTATCATTCGATCCCTTTGTGAGAAAAGCCAAGTAATGGAAGACCTAAAACCCTATATTTATACCTTAGCTGGAGATAGCAGAAACGACGAGTTAGTCATTATTCAGCAGTTTCTTCAAGATCTCTCCATAGCAAGAGTTGACTGCCCCGGCCTAGCTTACCAATGGACCTATACCTATGAAGATGAAGAGCAACCCTGCTTAGACGAAGAAAGATGCAATAAGAGGTCAGAACATTTTGGTAGATGTCAGTGTAACCTAGACTTCAGCATTTGCCTTTACCAGATAAATTTAGCTACATTCGAGCCGCTGGAGATAGAAATTAGGGGCGAAACTCGTTATCTAACAGCTCCAAAATTGTTAGATTACGGCTTTGTCTCTAGACTAATTTTCACAGATCCAGATCAGACAGATAACTTCGGACACAAGCTTGCTCATGCAGTACTGTGCGTAATGGAAGAACATCATCCGTATGTGGAAGCCTTAATAGATAGCAAACTACCAGAGTGGAAGGAACTATGGTGCAATCCAGCCAAACACAAAATGTACCTCAGAGGAACCTCCACATTTCCGGGATACCCAGGACTTCTCAATAGGAGACCTTGGCCATGCAGAAGATTTTCACTCAAAGACCAGCTCAATAAATGGAGAAAATTTGCTAGAAACTCTCTTTTAGCCTATAATGGAAATTATGGACATCTAGTCTGTGAAGATAGACATCAAAAGATACATTGTAATTTAGCCATCCCAGGATATCCATTCAGCAAAGAGACATTTGTCGATGAAGGTCAGTACCCGAACTACCAGCATAGCGTCTCTCATGAATCACCAGTGATGGGAGAAAATGATCAAGAATGGAACGATGAACCACCCATGGGAGATGGGGATGACTTTTACGACCAACTCTTAGCAGCAGATCTTGACGACCTAGCAGACAGAATGTATGGATAAAAAAAAAAAACAGGGGGTCCCACTACAAGACTCATAATATATTTTAAACATGTTTCTTGACTCTTTACATTTTGAAGATTTTCCACAAAGACCCAACTTTGAAAGAATCACTCCAAGGGTCGACATCAATAATTGGCGCTCCAGCAAAAGAAGACAAAGTCCATAGAAGATAAGGATTCTCCTCAGATATCAGAAAAATGCACGCCAAAGAAAAGACAAAAAAGATTTTGCAAAGATTTTGTGTCTGTAATTATTTGTGTCTGTCAGTGATAAAGATTTTCCTTCACTCACTACTTTAATAAAGTAGATATTTCTTATCCTGCTTTATTAAAGAAAAGTTGTGAAAATCCTTATATGTGTCCTGTAATAACTTATAGTGTCAGAATTTTGTCAAAAAAGAAGGATTGAATGATATGCGATGGAGCCCAAAACAGTACCCGATATCATTATCCTAATCTTTTATTGATAAAATTTTATCCTTAATAGTAACTCACGTCCAAATCTATGCATTTATGGCATAGATATTATTAGTCTAGAGTCAAGATTAGAGTTAGAATATAGTTAATAGCCTTAGCCTTTTAGACTTTTTGTTTCTAGCCTTTTAGACTTTTGTTTTTAGCCAAAACATTTGACGTATTGGTTTTTGGATTGTATATATCAACTTTGTGTATAAATTGGCTTGCATGCCAACGGATGAAGCAGAATGAAAAACACCACTTCACTCTGCGTTGTAAATTTTCCAACCCCTCTCAAAAAACCTCTAAGTATATTAAGTTTTTCAGAGTTTCAGAGTCTGTAATATAATCTCTGTAAGTATATTTCTTATTAATATAAAGTGTGAGTAGTTTCTCTTTTTCCTTAAATATTTCGAAAGGGTAACTCTTCTATTCTAAAAATTTATTTTCTTTTTGGAAAAACTAAATTTATGGAATGCTTGTTTGCTCATTAATATTACATGCTTTGAACTTTCGTAGTATCTTCAGTTTTCTATTTTGTTACTGAGTGACCTTAGCTGAAGAGCCCGTGTGAGCCGTGGTTAGGCGTTGAAGGGCAAATTGTAGGCAGAAAGGGAAAAGTAAAAAATAGAAAATAAAAATATACTATGTTGAACGAGACTTAGTCTCAAGGTGGGAGTACATGTAATGAAAACAAACATTTCTTAAAAATAGTTTTTACCATAGAAAAGAATTTTAGAATAAAAGGAGTACAACCCAAGTAGAAATATTAAGGAAATATTGTCCATATAAGAATTTCAAAAAATTAAAATTTGCATGCCTTTAACATTAGAAGAATTTTATTAAAATTCTTCTAATAAATATTTTATTTGTTAGATACAAAGTAATAAAAATTATTTAAAATTTTAAAAATATTTATTAAAAATAAAAAATAAAAACTTAATTTCTAAAAAATTAAAATTAAACCCACTAAATGGTGTTTTGAGTTAAACGTACGGTTTTTTCGGACCAAGTTTTTAGGTTTTTTGACACGTAAGTTCAATGAGATTGAATGCATTTTAGTAGAGAAGTGTCGCGCTACTCGTATTCTTTGTTCGTGTCATATTATATATATTAATTAATTTATTAATTAGTATATTAATATTGGTTATGATATTACGAGTGAATTATATTAACAATCCTTATAATTTTAGATTTGTGTCACTTTAGTTTATGATTTTTTAATTATAACACATTTGACTTTTAATTTTAAATTTTGTTTCAAATAAGGATAATTGAAAATTCATTTCTCAATTTTAAAGACAAAATAGTCAATTTGATAACATATAAACTAGTTTGAGAAAATAAATATCAAAAAAATATTTTTTAATTTTTAAAGATTATTTATACCACCAACGATAAAATTATATCAAATTGATAAATTTTTTACATATTTATTTATTTATTTTTATCAAATTAATTTTTAATATATGTTTGGATTATAATCATATAATGAGTGGTTGTTTTTATTTTCATGAGATTAGTTTCTATTTTTTCAAAAGTTAAATATGGCGACAATTTTGATATCATTATAAAATCAATCCATTAAATTAAAAAATTCAAAACTAAAAACATTTCATATGTTTAATATATCGATTACACATTAAGGCCCCGTTTGTTTTGGGGTGCAATGGATGGGAGAAGATTAGGATGGAGTTGAAGTTATTATTGTGTTTAGTTGTAGAGTTGGGGACATGATTATGATGGAGGAGGGGATTAAGATGGAGGTTGGAAGGGAGATTGGGATGAAGAAGGTGGAAGTGGAGGTGGTATTAGAAAAGTAATGAGGGGATTAGAAATTTTTTTATTTTTTATTTTTTGCATATTGGAAATTTTTTTTTAAAACATTAATGTTTAATTTTTTATATTTTTTTATTTGCTTTATTATTTTATATAAAAATAATTTAACAATTCTTATACTAACAACTATCATCAAAACAAACACAATTTTACTTAATCCCCTCCCTATCTATCCCTTTACTAACAATTCTCTCACTATTAATTCCCTTATTATGAATTCCCTTCATTCTACCTCTCAAAACAAATGGAGTCTAAGCCTAATAACCATTCATTACATAATGATCATCCAAATATCTATTAACAACAAATACAGTCATCTAAATACATGATAACCATCGAAAAGCATAAAAAAAAACACCAACCATTATATAATCATCATCTAAACACATAACAAAAATTAATTTGGTATAAATAAATAAATGTGTAAAGGATTTATTAATTTTTCATAATTATTTTTTGTAGGTAGAAATAATTTTTAAAAATTCAAAAATATTTTTTTAACATTGATTTTTGTCAAATTAGTTTATCTTTTATCAAATTAACGACTTTGCCCTTGAAATTAAGTAATGATATCTTCAATTGTCCTTATTTAAAACAAGATTCAAAATTTAAGGTTAAATGTGTCACAATTGAAAAGTTATGGACCAAAGTGACACGAGCCTCAAACTATATGGACTGTTAGTATAATTCGCTCTGATATTATTATTAATCTCACTCATTATACAAAAAATAACAGTGGTGCTATATGCACCAATTAATATACTAACTAATATACCAACACAACTTGTGACATTATTATTGATTTCACTCATTAATTACATTACAAAAATTAAAAATCTCTTAAATTATGTCATATCATCAATTAGTACACTAGTTAATATACTAATTAGTACTTCTATACTATATATTAAGCAAAAGGGAGTTTTTAACCCCAAGCCTTGTGGGAGCTCCAATCTCCCAATCTAAATTTCCTAATTTTTTGATTTTAAAAAAAAAATCTTAGCATTTATTAACACTCTTAACTCTCAAGTCTTACCCTCATAATAACACTTTAATGCATTAAGAACAAGCATAAAAAAATTCTTTGAAATCCAACACATATGAATCTATACTATATATTAAGCAAAAGGGGGTTTTTAACCTCAAATCTTGTGGGAGTTCCAATCTCCCAATCTAAATTTCCTGATTTTTTTATTTAAAAAAAAAATCTTAACATTTATTAACACTCTTAACTCCCAAGTCTTACCTTCATAATAACACTTTAATGCATTAAGAACAAGTATAAAAAGAATTATTTGAAATCCATCACATATGAATTCATTGAAAAGTCCCAACACATAAGATTATTATCCCTCATAATAACACTTTAATGCATTAAGAACAAGTATAAAAAAAATTTCTTGAAAAGTTCAACACATATGATTATTATCAAAATATTAAAATTTAATATAATATAATAAAAAAAAGACATTTAATTCCTTGAAAAGTCCAATACATATGATTATTATCAAAATATTAAACTTTAATATAATATAAAAAAGGAAAAAAAAAAGACATTTAAAAAAAATATATTTAAAAATCACAATTCACATATATAGATAATTGTAAACACAATCTGTGCATAGCACGGGTGATATGCTAGTATAGTATTATATCAATTGGTACGCTAGTTAGTATATTAATTGGTATATATAGCATTATTTTTTATTAGTGTACTAAATAGTGTACTAATTGATGATGTGACATAAATTAAGAAATTTTTGGTATTTGTAATATAATTAATAAGTGGGGTCAATAATAATGTCGCATATTAATTAATACATATAGCACTATCGATTATACAAATTATCAATACTAAAAATATCTTCAATTATGATATATCATCAATTAATACATTAATTGGTACATATAATATTAGTTTTTTTTTTTTTATAGACCCTCGCCCAGCAAGTAGATGCGACTTTTATTGAGAACATCTCTGATTCTTTAGGTGGCGTTTGGTAACACTTACGTTTTTAGTTTTCAGTTTATATTTACAAAAATTTTAAAAGCTGTCATAAAAATTTGTTTGATAAATATTTTGGTTTATAAACCAGTGGACTCAGTTTATAAATTTTGCCAAAATTTGTAAACTCAAAAAATAAGTTTACGTTTTCAGTTTCAATTTTTTTTTTTTGACCACCCATCACTCGCTGCCACCAGCCACTATTTTTCACCACCGTCTTCCGCCGCCATCACCGTCTTCTGCCGCCACCACCCACTACCGTCTTCCTCCGTCACCACTCGCCACCACTTTCCACCACCTTCTTCCGCTGCCACCACCTGTCACCACTTTCCACCACCATCTTCACCACCACCCTCTACCTGCCACCACTTTCTACCACCATCTTCCGCCGCCACCACCGGCCGCCACCACCCGCCACCACAATCTTCCACCACTACCACTCGCCATCACTTTCCACCATCATCTTCCGCCACCACCACCTGCCACCTACCACCACTTTCCACCACCGTCTTTCGCCGCCACCCCCCGCCACCTGCCACCACTTTCCATCACCGTCTTCTACCGCCACCACCCGCCACCACTTTCTGCCACCACTTTCTGCCACCACTTTCCATCACATTCTTCCGCTGCCACCACCTGCCACATACCACCACTTTCCACCACCGTCTATCGCCGCCACCACCCACCACCTGCCACCACTTTCCACCATCGTCTTCCGTCGCCACCACCCACCACAACCATCTTTCGCCATCACTTTCCACCACTATCCTCCGCCGCTACCACCTACCACCACTTTCCACCACCGTCTTTCGCTGCCGCCACCACCCGTCACCACCTGCCATCTGCCACCACTTTCCAACACCGTCTTCCACCGCCACCACCCGTCACCTGCAACCACTTTCCACCACCATCTTCTGCCGGCATCACCCACCACTCGCCACCTGCCACCATTTACCACTACTTTCCACCACCGTCTTCCACTACCACCACCTACTACCACTTTCCACCATTGTCTTCTGCCACCACCGTCTTCCGCTACCACCCTACACCACTGTCTTCTGCCGCCATCACCTACCACCTGCAGCTATTACCCATCACCCGCCACCCGCCATCGTCGTCTTCCGTCACCACCACTCGCCGCTGCCACCCACCACTATCGTCTTCCGTCGCCACCCACCCACCACCACCGTCTTCCGCTGCCACTATCTGCCACCACTCGTCACCACCCACCACCCGGCGCGCCATCACTCGCCATTTCTTAATCTTTTAGTTTATATTTTTTAAAATTTTTAAACATTTTGTCCAAACCAAACGCGTTTGTATTTTATATTTTTCTAAAAATAAACAAAAATCAGTTTATAAAATTTTTGTAAATATAAACTAAAAACGTAAGTGTTACCAAATAGGCCTCTAGTATTTTTTTATTTAATTTAATTTTAAATTTAAGTAAAAATAATAATTTGATATGAATTATTTTCATTTTTTCATCAAATTTTTATTAAAATATTTTAAAAATTATTTTCTTATTCTAATTTTTTTTTTATCAAATTGTTGGGAAAAAAATCATCTTCAATGCGCTATCTTTTTAAATTTGATGAGTTTTCAATTTGGTTTTACAAAAATGACTCTTGATTTGATAAATATTTAATAAAAAAAATTGAGATAACTTTTTAAAACTTTTTTATTAAATTTAAATTTAATAAAATAAAAAACAAACGTTTAGAAATAGTTCAAACTCATACTATTTTTAAAATCAATTTTTCTGTATTAACCCCGACCTCCGATTAATGCTAAACCATGATTATTTATGCCTAACAGTAATTTAGAAGGAATCCGGAATTAAATTGCATATGTATTGCATTATCTTTGTGTTTTTATCTGTTTGCCATAAAATGATCTGTTCATGTTTTATGTTTTAAACTGTAAATTGAAGGCCTTATCGACGACCGAATCTGGAACTGATTAGTGTTTTGTGTTAATTAGGATTAATGTGATTTTATGGTAAATTTAGTTGAACTTCGATTTGGTATGATTAAATTGGATTAAATAAGTTACATTACATTAGTTGGACTTATCTACCATTTTGCCACTTAGTAGCTTGATTTGAGACCAATCTTATCACACCTTATTACACTTAGAAACATATCTCCCCAGCCATTTTCTTGACCAAAACCGTAGGAGAGAGAGAGAGAAGAAGAAGAACAAAATAGAGTTCACCAAGATTTGACTTGGAACTTAGGAGAATTGAAAAGGCTTTGCAAATTTGAGCTCTTAGACTTGGAATTCAAGGTTTAAGCTAGGAGATTCCCCTTTCAATTGTGAATTTAAGATTAATTCTTGCATGGTTCATGGAAGATTAGAGTTTAAAGTCAAGAATTGGTTGAAAATGTTGAATTGAGGCTTAAATCATGTATGCATGTATGCATTCTTGAATTGTGAGGTTGTTCTCATAGAATCCTCACATGCATGTCTATATTTTTGTTATAGTCCATGAATTCATCCTATTCTTGAGCTTAATCTTGCTTTGGATCATGTTTTGGAGCAGTAGAAGTCATGAGAATTCATGCATGTTACATTCAAGTTATGTTCTTGAAGTTTTATTTGAAATTGTGTTTAACTGACTCAACTTTGGGCTTGATTTTACAAATTGATCTTTGAAACATCTTATACTATGAGTTTACAAGTGTTTTCCAGAAAATGGGCCCAAGAGGTCGAGTTTTGAGGTGTTGAATGCTTGGTTTGAGCTTGGGAGGCAAATCTGGAAATTCCATAATTTGGCTTCCTCGCTCGAACGAAGGATTCCATGCTCGAGCGACCATCGTTTGTTCAGAGCTCCATTCGAGCGAAGGAATGGTGGCTCGAGCGTAAATTGCAAGCTCTCAGGTTTTTGGTGCACGCAGACGCACGCTTGAGTGACGAGACCTACGCTCAAGCTATGAGCTGTGTCTCATGCTCGAGCAAGTATCGAGCGGGCATCGAGCGTAAAATTTCAACAACCAGTACTTTTGCATTTTTACAGACCGCTCGAGCGAAGGAGTCTACGCTCGAGCGACCCCTCTGTTTTGACAAGCTCGCTCGAGCGAAGAAAGCCACACTCGAGCGAGACCCCTGTTTTCAGCAAGTTTTGAAAAATATTTTCCAAGACATCTTTGCATCCTCATTCCATCCTAGGCATTCCTAGGCCATGTTTAAGACTCTTTAGTGAGGATTTAAGGTTAGAAACACACTAAGAACCAACGACGTAAGTTTTGTGCAATTAGAATGTGTGTTTCAAGTGTGTGTTCGTTATGTGTTATGTAGGTCACGTGCCGCATATCGTGTGATCAATCTACTCCGTCTATCTATTTCAAGGCCAACTGTGAGTAATAATTTAATAAAGTTATGTTCAAACTGTATTTACTTTCTGTGTGATAAAACAAGATCTGTTTTTCGAAATGATATGTTCTTTACAATGAATGATTGTTTAATTTATGATATATATTCGTGACATCCTTAGCATCATATGATATCTGTTAGCTGTTACCCGGTATCGGAGGTTCCTTTATAGAACTTATTTCTGTCTGCACTCTGTTACCCGTACCGGAGGCCCTGTCACGGGGCTCAGCTTCTGTTCTGTTCTGTTCTGTTACCCGAATCCGGAGGTTCCTTTATGGAACTGGTTATTCGTAACCTCACATGTATACGTTACGTTCTGTTCTGTTCTGTTAATGCTAATGGATGTATCATGTAAACTTAATCATGACTTATGATTTCTGTCTATATATGATCTGGATAAATGATGAATTTGATACGAATCTGAATTATGATTTCTGAATCTGTACGAACTCATTCATTGAAATCCTTTACTCTATTATTATTCACTGGGCTTTCACTCACAGTTTATATTATGTATGTAGGTGAGCCGGTACATGACCAGGGCCAGAGTTGACGGCCTTTTGTTCTGTTTTTGTCAACCAACGGTTGTGCCTCCTGAGGAGGTTCCGAACGAAGCCTAATGCCATGGCTGTTTTTGTATTCATGCTAGTCATTGAGTATGCTCTGTAAAGTCAGGTCTTGGGAAGTACATTCTGTAAATACCTTGTAAATATTATATATCTGGACTGGCATGTTTGTGTATATATAAATAAGTTTTGAAATGTTCTCTTCCATGTACATTATCACAGCTCATTGGACCTTGTCTATTTTGTATTATTACTTCCGCAACCCCTTATTATTTGCTAATCTGTTCAGAGGCCTTTGGTAATCCACGAATTACTGGCCGGTTACGGTGCTAAACCTACAGGGGCGGATTTGGGTCGTGACATTTTCTTTTTTCTTTCAGTTATTTTTCAAATAGGTCATGCTTTTCTCCAATTTAAGGTTTGGATTGAAGGTTGTTATTCGGACTCATAAAGTCTATCATTGATCTCATTTTAATAATTTAAATCGTTCATTTTATAAAGATTTTCAAATAATTTATAACTTTTATTAAATTATTCACCATTTCATCTCTCTTTTCCTTCTGCTCACCACTTTAAGGCCACTACCAATGTCATCCGCCACATCTATTGTCTATGTCCCCACCTCTTGTTATAAATCATTTTTTTGTTGTCCTCTTGTTTTTGACAATTACCTCTGGATGTTAACGATCACTTTTTACTTATAACAACCCTTCAACCATCACATTTGGCTCTGGCTTTGATAATCACCTTCGTTCTCCAGTTCAGCCGACAATTACCTTTATCCATCCCTTTCATTTTTAAATAATGAAAATAAATATAATTATTAAATTTTTTATTATAAAATAAAAAATGCAAAGGTTATCAAACAGTACCTAAAAGACGTTGTTTCACCAAAAATACATTTTGTTAATAAGGTCTCACATAAGTAAAAGATAACAAACTCAAAAAGTACAAAATATTTTTTACTAAGAGATTGTTTGAGATGATCTAAATAAGGTTTTGTTTGAAAAGTTAATTATTTTTTGATTGTTTTTGTTATTTTAACACAGGCTAAAACGTTTGTTTAGGTTTATTTTTTTAATTTTTGTAAAAAAAAAAAAAATGATTATGGTTTAGATGTGACATTTTGTCTATTGACCTTTTAGCCTCTTTTGTCTTTTTATAACTAAGGGGGTGTTTGGGAAGAGATGGTTTTGGCTAATGTAGCCTCAAAAATAAAAATAGCCTAAAAGCCTCTAATCAAAAGGTTTTAAAAAAAAAAGAAAAAAAGAAAAATGTGGCCGGCTGTGGCTGCCACTGTGACAGTGGTAGGCTGTCACAGTGACAGGTAGTAGAATTACACTTTTGCCCCTAATGGTTTATTTTGAAAAATGTGAAAATAGGGATAAAATTGTCATTTTAATTACAAACATCATTTCAACACATTTTTCAATACACCAACTTAAATAAAAATCTATCTCATCTTCCCAAACATAAAAACTAAAATAGCCTACTAAAATAGCTAAAAAGCCAAAAAGTCTCTAAAATAGCCACTTCCCAAACGAGGCCTAAGAGTCGTTTAGGAACATCCTATTTTAATAATTTTTTACAAAAAGATGTGTAAAAAAATAGTGACAATTTATATAGGCTTTTTAATTTTTTAACTAAAAGTAAAAGTTGCCAAATGAGACAAGCGAAAAAGTCAACCCAACCCAATTGCCAAATGACACCTAATATACCTTTTGACTTTTTATGAAAAAAAATATGTAAAAAAATAAAAAGATAATGTGATCAAAATAAATATATTTATTCTAATAAGTACACTTATTTAATTTACGTCAAATAATACCTAAATTCAACAAATTTATACTTTTTAATGTTTTATATATTTTGAAAAAAAACATTACACTCTCCCTAACAATATTAAACAATGTTCATTAAATATTGGTTGCCATTTAGGGATATTTACCAATAAATCCTATCTTACAAAAAGTTGCACCAATTGGTCCCAATGTTGTTTCTATTGTTCTTAATAGTCCTATTAGTTGGGGAATATATCCCATGTGATCCTATTTCCTTTGTTTGTTAATATTTAGAGGTCAATTATACCCTTTCATTTGCTGGCGGACGATTTTGGTGGGATTACGTGTGCACTTTTTGATATTTGAATATTTTAGTATAAACATTACCATTATGACGCTACTCCAATTAGTTTCATTTTTTTTTTATTAATCTGTTAAGTTCTATTAGTAGAGAGTTTTTTTTCGTTCGATCCTATTTTTAATTTTGGTAGTGTTTTGGTGGACAGTTATACCGTTTTATTAATGTAACAAGTATGATGTAATATTCTAATGTGGCAAGTATTAATGTAATACTCCAACAATGTGACCTTTCAAAAAATTAAAAACTCATTACTGTATTTTTTCTAAATGTGACAATGAGGCACGTATGATATGACACTCTAAAACTTTTAATTTAAAAAAAATAATAAAAGCTTTTTAATGTACTTTTTCCTACTGTGACAACATGACGGGTATGATGTGACATTTAAAAAAAATTAAAACTCTTTAGTGTACTTTTTCCTTATGTGACAACGTGGTGGGTATGATAAGACATTTCAGGAAAAAAAAAATTACTTAGTGTATTTTTCTCAAACGTGACAACGTGGCAGGTATGATATGACACTTTAGAAAAAATAAAAACTCCTTAGCGTACTTTTCTCAAACGTGACAACGTGACAGATATGATGTGATACTCTTAAAAAAATTAAAAATTCCTTAGTGTACTTTTCTCAAACGTGACATGTGACACTCCGACATAATGGATATTATGTGACATTTTAAAAAAATTAAAAACAATCGTAACCCAGATTCAAATGTTGTATATTAAAAACAAACGTAACCCAGGTGTGTGGCATGTGAAATTAGCATACCAAATCCAAAACCCATAAAAAGCTTTAGTGCGCTTTCCTATTATGTGGCACCCAACACACGCGCCAAACAAGGCACTTGTGAAGCATTTGCCCATTCTACAAACTTCAACTGCAGCACATGACCCATACGCTCTCCAACTAGTCATGTTATACAAAAAATGAAATATAACCCTGCGCATCCAATCACGGCCGCACAATTGTCACGCTGTTAAATATTTCCACCAGTGGTATTTGTGTCTTTCCATAAAGAAAAGGATCAAACGGGTCAATAAAATTTTTATAGGACCAAATGAAATACAATTTCAACTTTTAGGATTTATAGGTAACTTTTCGGATTTATAGGTAACTTTTCCTTTGTTTAAAAAAAAAAACAAAAATGTCAAAGACACTAAAAATTTTACAAAAATTTTGGGACAAATTACACTAACAGTCCCTATAGTTTGGGACTTGTGTCACTTTGGTCCCTGACTTTTCAATTATGACACATTTGACCTTGAATTTTGAATCTTGTTCCAAATAAGGATAATTGATAATACCATTGTTTAATTTCAAGGGCAACATCGCCAATTTAATAAAATATAAACTAATTTGACAAAAATAAATGTCAAAAAAATATTTTTAATTTTTTAAAAATTATTTTTATCCACCAATGATTAAATTATAATATAATTTTTATTAATTTTTATCAATTTTACCAATTTTTATTAATAAAAATTACATTATTAATTTTTAAAAATTAATTTTACATGATCATCATCTAAACACATAATAAAAATTAATTTGGTAAAAAATAAATAAATAAATATCTAAAAGATTTATTAATTTTACATAATTTATTTTTAGTGGGTAGAAAAAAATTTTAAAAATTCAAAAATATTTGTTTGACATTTATTTTTGTCAAATTAGTTTACATTTTATCAAATTGACGATTTTATCCTTGAAAAATCTAATGATATCTTCAATTATCCTTATTTGGAACAAGATTCAAAATTCATGGTCAAATGTGTTACAATTGAAAAGTTAGGGACTAAAGTGACACAAGTCCCAAACTATAGGGACTATTTATGTAATTCACCCAATTTTTTTATCAAATATCTTATATGGTTGTGAGATCCACATAAAATCTACATTATGTGAATTCCACACTTATATAAGACATTTAATAAAACTTTTGATAGAATTTTTAAAGTTTCTACCATTATTTGAGAAGAAAAAAAAAAGAAGAAAGAAAAACCCCTCAGCCGCTAATATACGTCAACATGCCACAGTGGCATCGATAGCAATCATCTTCCTCCTTCACACATGAGTTCAGATACTCTCCTTGAAGCATTTGCACTGGCTCCCTATTTAGTGGGCTATTAGCCTATTTTTTGGTTTAATTTCAATGATTCGAACGGTTCATATTTTAGGATTTGTCAACTATATTATATTTGTAAAAAATCAAATTGATTGGTGTAAAAGGGGTTAACTTGAGCCCACTAAATTAATTGGGCCCAATTGAAACCCAATCAGAAAGTCCAAAAATTGGTGAGCTTGGAGAAATTATTGCCAAATAGACCCAAGTGAATTCTATTGAACGGGCCCATAAGAAAGCCAACAAATTAGGCCGAGGAAGACCCATCAAGCATATATCACTAAAGAAAGTCCAACAAGCCTATCTGAGGATACTCAGATCATACAGGTGTCCGAGGAGGTTAACCGTTGCTTTCAGAAGAAATAAAACCCTCGAAGGAGACCCATTCTCTGAGGTATTGACCTAGTCTTGAAAGGGTTAGAACCACAAACCTAGAGACTTATTTGAGCTCGGACTCGAAAGAGTTCAAATCCACGAACTTAGAGATCCGAAGCGCTTGGCTTTGAATGGATTCAGACACAATCTAGAAGTCGCTTCGTTAATGAGTCCCAGAACACTTCCAGGCTCGGAGCTTTCCAGGATCTATGCACCAGAACTATAGGCATAACGGAGTCCGAACAAAGGACCCGATCTCGAGGACGGTGAGTGGAGATAAATTCACTCTTCGGTTAAACTAGCCTATACCCGAGTTGATGTGGCACGATCTAGGGGGTCCCTAAGACTCGACAATATTTGCAGCAAGGCGTTCTCTTGAACTACCCCTGACCCTTATGTGGCAGGACGTCCTCTAGGACTACCCTTGACCCTTTGGGATGATTGGGGATCATTGGTTAGGTGTGGCTAAAAAGAAAGGCTCGCTGAGAGGTTGATTTCCTCTTCGAAGATTTGTTCATCCTCGAATAGGTCACCTCCTCGAACAAGGTGGTAAAGAGAATATTCCCCATGTGCCTTGCACATGGGCTCCATCCTACATCATGAGATGCCTATAAATAGCACCCATTTATAGCTTTAAAAGGGATAGATTTTGGAGAGACAACTCTTAGGAAAGAACTAATTTCCCTTCTCCATTATCAACCTTGAGAGTGAAAGTAGGAGATCTGTGGAAGAGCATTGTCATTATTCTCTCTCTAACTACTTTGCCTTCTTCTTCACCCAATCTCTTATCTCCATCATCTCTTTGTTTTTGTGTTCTTAGTTGTGACTATTGAAAAATCTAAGTCTATCATCATTTCTAGAGAATTCGAATATTCTTCAAGGATCTTCAAAGATCTTTGAATTTTTCAACAACATTCTTGAACCCTCTCATACATTTAATAAGTTCACTAGGGAGGCAGATTGGTTAATGGTCTCAACAAGATTCGAAATCTACACGACTTCGGTGAAAATGGCGAGAGAAGAAGAAGTTCATCAACAAGGTTTTTCCAATGGTAGTGATGAGAGGAATCAAGTTCAAGACCCATCTCTTATCCTTGAAGCCGTTCAAGGACTCCAATACACTCAACTAGAGATACTCACGACCCTTCAAAATCTCACTCACACTATGTTGGTGATGGGTTTAAATTTTGCACCACCGGCAACAAATGAAGGTTAAATTGGCGCCGACAAGCATCAATAACTAAATGGTGATGTTGAGAATGGTCAAAACCATCAAGACCCACACCCAATTCTCCCTGAAGTTACTCAAAATGGTATGCAAAATCAAGTGCTAGAAGGAATAAGTCATGGCCAACCTATGGCCCATAGAGCGCAAAATCATGCACCTAGAGGATCGAGCCATGATCCATTGGTGGTTGGAGGAGTTTCTGGTGCGATGAATGGTGTTCCAGCGGCTGTGGAAGTTCAATGAAGGCCTACAGAAATTTCTCTACAAAATGGTGCTCCATCCATGCCTAATTTTGTTCCACCGATTGTAAATTCTACTCATGTACTGAGCGGGTCTCCTTTGGTTTCAACAATGGCTTTCCAAGCTCAACCCGACATACCCATAGCGTGTAATAGAGTTTATGGAACTCAATTCAACGCTCCATTACTGAATGTCATATCCATAGATCCCAATGGTCAATATCACCATGTTCCTGCACCGATGGTGAATTCTCAACACCCAAATAGCCAAGTCGCTCCAGGCTCGGTCTTCGAGTATACAAACCAAGTTCTTAGAATACCACTATCAAGTTCTCTCCCTTAACAATTTCTCACTCTCGCCGATGTGCAAGCCATGTTCGATCTCGAACGGGGCAAAAGAACTTTACCTTATTTGCCCGATCCGGATATCAAACCACCATACTCTATCAAAATGTTGAGTTATCCATACCCAGAGGAGCATACGGTACCAAAGTTCATCAGATTCGATGACAAACAAGAAAATGTTCGAGAACATGTTGTTCGATTCATGGAGACTTTGGGGATTCATGGTCCAAATCATGTCCTCCGACTGAAAAAATTCTCCAAGTCTCTCACCTACCAAGCATATAGTTGGTACGTTAACTTGGCACCAAACTCTATCCGAAGTTGGGAGAAAGATGGTCAACAAATTTCACATCAAATTCTTTTAGATGGCCAAGAAAGTGACCACACTTGCCCTGTGTAAAGAAAAACAGCGGAAGGGTGAAGACATTCTCGAATATGTGAAGAGGTTCCAAGACAAAGCCGTGGACTATCACGAGGCTGTAGAGGAAAGCTACTTGGTCCAAATTTGTGTTGAAGGGGCATTGAACAGGTACAAGATGCTTCTTGATAATCACAAGTAACCCACATTTTCGACACTAATTGAAGCATCTCGGAACATCAACATACATCACTCTCAGGAGATTAGGTTCGAGACTAGTTATAAAACTAGCTTCAAGACATCCTAAGGACCTTTTGTCACTGCGGCTTCTGTGTCTTCTACCCGAAAGTCGCAGGGGAAGGAATTCAAAGGTCAGAAGAGGAAAAACTGCGAAAATGACACTCATTTTCCGTGTAGTGTTGAGGAAGTAAAGGCTTTAGTTAAAGAATGGGTGGTAGGTGGGGAACTGAAATTGCCTTATATCGAAGAGCTTTTGCTAAAGAAAGACCGCGAAGACCCTAATTATTGTGTTTTCCACCGATCATTAGAACATCCTACAGAAAAGTGCTGAACGCTTAAGAAGATCTTTAGAAAGAAAATCGAAGCAGATGAGTTAGAGTTCAAAGAATAAGGGCCTCAAGATATCTTAGAAGATGTGGCTATGATGGCGTATGACGGCCAAGCAGTTGGTGAAAATTTTCCGAATGACCTCACAACTTTGGGGATTAGGAGTAAGAGTCGACATTCCGTAGAAGAAGTCTATCTATGATATTTACAATTTGTATTTACTGTATTGCCCAAGAAGTTCTATCTTTCTTATGTTAAAAGTTCTATCTTTCTTATGTTATGAAGAAATTTATTTCCTCCTTATTGTGTATCTTCATTAGAAGTTTATTTTCTATATATTGTGTATCTTCATTGGGTTATGTTGCTTGAAGACTATTTTCATTTGTCACCTCTGGACAAAGAAAGAGAAGGATCTTTCTCCTAATCCCCACCAGAAAGGATCTTTCTTGAAGTAGAGTGTGTGTTTCCACTCAAACTTTCTCAATTGCCCACCAGAAAGGATCTTTCTTGTTGAAATAGAGTGTGTGTTCTTACTCAGACTTCCGAAGAACAACCCTTACTTCCATCAGTGCAAGCTCCGAGGATCTTTCTTGTTGAAGTAGAGTATGTGTTCCCACTCGGACTTTCGAAAAGCAACCCTTACTTCTATCAGTGCGAGCTTCGAGGATTTTTCTTGCCAAAGTAAGGTGTGTGCTACTATTCAGACTCTTGAGGGACAGCCTCGGACTTCTGGGGGACAACCTTGCTTCCATTCGGACTTCCGAGAGACAATCTTTACTTCTGCTGGTGCAAGCTTGGTAGTAGACTCGATTACTTTCCAAAGGGATCTTTCTTGCCAAAGTATGGTGTGTACTACTATTTGGACCCTTGAGGGATAGCCTCTGACTTTTTGGGGACAGCCTTGCTTCCACTCGGACTTCCAAGAGACAATCTTTATTTCTGTTAGTGCAAGCTTGGTAGACTCGATTACCTTCCACATGGATCTTTCTTGCTGAAGTAAAATGCGTGCTACTTTCGGACTCCTGAGGGACAATCTTACATCCGTTCGGACTTCCGAGGAGCGACCCTTGCTCTCATTAGTGTGGGTTCTGAAGGCATCGGGATCGTGGAGTTCTTACAAGAATTCATTTGCCTGAAATAATAAAGCCGACAAATGAGATGAGCAATATCAATTTCAGATCATGATTCAGGCATTATCGGAATAGGATAACATCAACAAATAATAATGATCTACTTAAGCTACAACAATTCTACTCCTCTCAACAAGTTTATGAAAATGCAACAATCAAGATTTTGTCTCTCCGGGACGGTTCCTCTCAAGCCGACGTAAAGCTACAATGATCACACAAAAGTTTAGCATCAACTATTTATTTCCCGAGCACACACAAGATCAACAACAACAACATCTCTGTTCTAGTTAGCCTCAATCAAAGCAAATATCAGAGAGATTCCGGAATTACAATACTCAAACATTCAACATTAAAATTCTAGCAACATCAAATTTTAATTACCAAAAGTGCTTCAGGCCTTGTTTCTATTTCAGAATAAGTTCAAGAATAGGAGTTCAGGATCCAGATATGGGATTGAAATATAAAATTAAATTATACAAATCCTGCATTATCTACCTCAAGCCGAAATTGCAACTTCTCAGAGTATAAATCAAGTTTTACAAGCGCAAGGGTTTACCTAGATTTGAAGCCAGAAAATCAAGAGAATAAGGTTTTGAACTTGTATTTACAAATCTGAGGCAGTAAAAAAAAAGGGGGTTTCAGAAGTTTACCCATGAATCGCTGAATCACGCAAAGAGGGTTTCGAATTTATACTCGCAAATCCGAAGCAACGAAGAGAATGAAGTTTATTGAATAAAGACCAAGACTCAACAAAATAGAGAGTTTGAGATGGCGCTGGAGGGCAGAGATGCAGCAGTGACGGTGGCATCGAGTGATGACAATGCTTAAAGTAGAGAAACAAGATAGGGCCATGGTGCGAACAAGGCACACGAGAGCCGACACCACTCAGTTGAGTAGATCAGCAGCGCAAGACGCGGGCAACATACGTAGGGCCAGCACAGGCAAGGCTGCAACAGATAGGGTTGAGTGGTTGCGTCCTTAGGCCGTGGTTAATGGCGACAGTAGGCAGTGCGCAAGTGACGGTAGTCTTCAGTGGTTACCGAAGCAGAAATAGAACTTTAGTTGAAGAATGTGAAATTTGGCTCTCTCCATTTAGAGAGAGAGCGTGCTGAAATGGTGGTTTTGGCCATAAAAAAAAAAAAATGGGTAAGGGCTAGAGTTTTGTCCTTTGTGTGAAGCAAAAAGTATGATGTTGATGGTCCTTTAAATAGTCGAAGTATATATATATATATATATATAAAGTAAAGAACTGATTCTAGTGGTGAAAATACCTTTAAATTACAAATACCCCTCGAAATTTGATAAAAATATAAATTTTTTTCTGAAGTTTGAGAAATTATATTCCGCTTCCTGAGGTTTATATTTACATAACAAATTGTCCCGTGAGATTTATATTTTCACACAGATTCTCCCCTAATTTTTTCGAATTTATTATAAAAATTTGACCCTCAGAGAGCAATTTGTAATTTCTCAAACCTCAAGGAAGGATTTGTATCTTTACAAAACTTCGAAGGGGGTGTTTGTAATTTGCCCTTGAAAAAGAAACAAAAATGGGTTCTTTAATTTTTCTTTTGACCTCATGGGAATGGATTTTCAAAGGCTTTTAAAGAATCAAGATTGGCTTTTGAAGAAAAACATGACACAAATATAAAATGTGTTGGCTAAACATGACATAGAGACCACCTAAAAGAAATAAAAATAAAAATAATAAAGGGCCTGACTATTTCATGGGAGAAGAATTTAATTTTTAAATCATTCTTAGTGGGTGGAGTATTGAATATTTAAATTTTGAGTTTTCATTGAGAGAATAAATCGAAGGCACAAAAGTGTGTTTGATAAACATAGCATAAGGATAAAAAAAAAAAAAAAAATTCATCTTATTAATTGTCAATTTTATCCATAAGTTGTGATGAGTCACCAATCTTATCTATAGGCCATATCAAGACAAACACACCCTAAGAGGTGAAGTGGAACATGGTCAAAAAAGTGAAAATATGCATGTCTGAGAAATTCAAAATTTCCCAAACATGCACAGGGTAAAATATAGGAGGGGTTAACTTGAGCCCACTAAATTAATTGGGCCCAATTGAAGCCCAATCGAAAAGCCCAAAAATTGGTGAGCTTGGAGAAATTGTTGCCAAATGAGCCCAAGTGAATTCTATTGAATGAACCCATAAGAAAGCCAACAAATTGGGCCGAGGAAGACCTATCAAGCATATATCGCTAAAGAGAGTCCAATAGTGCCATCCGAGGATGCTCAGATCATATAGGTGTCCGAGGAGGTTAACCTGTCACGACCCGCTTCCCGTACCTAAAGGTTAAGCATCGTGATGGCCAGTAACTGAGGTTACCTCCGGCCAATTCTTAAACAAATCAATAAACGCGAGTAGAAGTAATATTTAAATGAGGGTACCAAAATAATCATTGGAGCTTCTATTTTTATTACAAAATTATATTGACCAAAAAGTCTGATAGTTACATAGAAAAATATCAATAAAAGTGTTGTGTGTGTGTTTATTCCGCAGCCCCGCATCTAAGACTTTCCAAAAGCTATTTCTGAATTGCATTATTTCCTGAAAATTGGTAAACAACTATAAGCACATGGCAGAGTGAGAAATATTATACTAAGAGTATAAGGGACACGAAATAATCATGGATAATTAATTAGGCTAAAACATTTAAGATAACTTAGTCGAAACAAATAATTCTTTAAGTAGTAAAATTGAGATTATGTAAATAAATAATCATAACTATGGTAATTTGGTAAACAAATCATTTAAGTGGCAGAAACTGAAATACATAAATTATGTAAGTAAATGACCATAACCACGGTACAGAACAGAACAAAATAGAAGCCACAGAAGTAACAATCAGAACAGAGGTACGGATTCAAGAGGTGGCTCGTACGAATTTTAGGGGTGGCTCCCACAACAGTGTAGCACTTAGCTCTGTACAGCACTTTGCTCTACACAAAATAGAGGTCAATGGATCCATGACAAACAGAGAGCCACAAAGTGGTCAAGCAGAGACCAATGGTTATTTAAGTCCCCCAAGGTATGGGACTCTCATGGTAGTACTTACAAAACATAATTGTATATAAAGTCATAGTCAAATATTCTTAAAATATAAAACAAACATATCAATGAATTTCATTTTCACAAATAGGGTTTAGAAAATAATCCACGTAACCGAAATAATAATATAGTTTATAATAATTCATAAAACATAACTTGTATAAAATAAATATAGTAAGTCAAAACATATGTAAAATACATTATGGTGACTCAAGGTATAATATAATTCACCTTAATATTAATATTTTACTCTTTCTTTCCACTATCAAAGACCTTCTTAACATTCATTATTTTTCCTTCATTTTCTTCCTTCTTTCTCTCTTCTTTTTCCTTCATTTTCTTCCTTCTTTCTTTTCCTTTCTTTCCAGGATCACCACCTCCTTATTTATAAGGAGGTGAGAGCATCAATTGGCCAACACATAGCCCCGCGCATCTCTCTCTCTCTCTCCAGATTCGTTTAATAATTATATAGATTCATACTTATCTTTAGATATAACTACATAAATAAATTAATTTCTAATTAAATTACGCTCTATCGTATATCAACATAAAATTAATTATTTATTTTACTACCACACTCATTTTTATTATTATTTATCTATACTTTGACCCATAGATTCATAATATCTTACAAAAATTACACATAATAATACAAAATAAATCATATAATTTTTTTCAACTGTAATTAAATAATATTAGTAGAAATTTTACAGAATAACTAAAAATCTGGATTGTTACAATCTTCCCTCATTTTAAAATTTCGTCCTCGAAATTTGTCATATGTGTAAGCTGTCCGTTGCGCACTCTGATAAATATATATTAGATGATTAATCTGACAGAAAATATTACCTCAAAAAAAAACTTTTTACCATAAACAACTCACGGTCTAGTTGTCAAAATTTTGTTTGGGCCAAAATGAGAAATAATAGATGACTTTAAAAAAATTTCACTCGTTTTGTTTACGATAAAAATAAATAAATAAATAAAATGAGAACACAATGACAGAATCATATGCAGGAGTTGAAAAAATTTGAGATGAACTTTTCATTGATGGGAAATAGTTTCAAAAGTTGTATCTTTATAATTTGAACCCGCTTTTAAAAAGTAGAAATAAATTTTTTTTTTTTGAATACTGAACTGAAAATTATATATATTTAATTATATTATAATTTTGGTGGGTGCTTGAGCTTGACATCCTCTGTTTCTTTTCCTTCTATTATTGTAATAAATATAAATTATATCTATTATTCTTCACAAATTATGTACACAAAAAATATATATATATATATATAATCATATAAAATTATAATATAATTAAATCGACTAACAAAATATAATATTTAGGTACGAATTACCCACTATCCTACTTCCTAAATGTGCGTGTATCCTATGCTCCAATGATGACTTTTTTTTTTTATAAACCATTGCTCTGATACCATTTGTCACAACCCGCTTCCCGTACCCAAGGGTTAAACATCGTGATGATCAATAACTGAGGTTACCTCCGGCCAATTCTTAAACAAATCAATAAATGCGAGCAGAAGTAATATTTAAATGAAGGTACCAAAATAATCATTGGAGCCTCTATTTTTATTACAAGATTACATTGACCAAAAAATCCGATATTTACATAGAAAAATATCAATAAAAGTGTTGTGTGTGTGTCTATTCCACTGTCCCGCATCTAAAACTTTTCAAAAGCAATTTCTGAATTGCATTATTTCTTGAAAATTGGTAAACAACTATAAGCACATGGCAGAGTGAGAAATATTATATCAAGAGTATAAGGGACATGAAATAACCATGGATAGTTAATTAGGCTAAAACATTTAAGATAATTTAGTCGGAACAAATAATCCTTTAAGTAGCAAAACTAAGATTATGTAAATAAATAATCATAACTACGGTAATTTGGTAAACAAATCATTTAAGTGGCAGAAACTGAAATACAGAAATTATGTAAATAAATGACCATAACCACGGTACAGAACATAACAGAACAGAGGTCACAGAAATGACAATTAGAACATAGGTACGGATTCAAGAGGTGGTTTGTACGAATTCTAGAGGTGGCTCCCACAACAATGTAGCACTTAGTTCCGCATAGCACTTTGCTCCGCACAAAATAGAGGTCAATGGATCCATGATAAACAGAGGGCCACAAAGTGGTCAAACAGAGGCCAATGGTTATTTAAGTCCCCCAAGGCATGTGACTCCCATGGTGGTACTTACAAAACATAATTGTATATAAGGTCATAGTCAAATATTCTTAAAATATAAAACAAACATATCCATGGGTTTCATTTTCACAAATAAGGTTCAGAAAATAATCCACGTAACCGAAATAATAATATAGTTTATAATAATTTATAAAACATAACTTGCATAAAATAAATATAGTAAGTTAAAACATATGTAAAGTACATTATAGTGACTCAAAGTATAATATAACTCACCTTAACATTAATACCTTACTCTATCTTTCTACCATCAAAAACCTTCTCAACTTCCATTATTTTTCCTTCATTTTCTTCCTTCTTTCTCTCTTCTTTTTCCTTCTTTCTTTTCCTTTCTTTCCAAGACCACCACCTCCTTATTTATAAGGAAGTGAGAGTGTCAGTTGGCTAACACATGGCCCGGCGCATCCCTCTCTCTCCAAATTCGTTTAATAAATATATAAATACATACTTATCTTTAATAGATATTTAAGATAATTACCTTTTGACTCAATATTTTAATATAACTACATAAATAAATTAATTTCTAATTACACTCTATCGTATATCAACATAAAATTAATTATTTATTTTATTACCATACTCATTTTTATTATTATTTATTTATACTTTGACCCCTAGATTCATAATATTTTACAAAATTACACAAAATAATACAAAATAAATTATATATATTTTTTTCAACTGTAATTAAATAATATTAATATAAATTTTACAGAATAATTAAAAATCTGGGTTGTTACATAACCATTGCTTTCAGAAGAAATGAAACCTTTGGAGGAGATCCATTCTCCGAGGTATTGGCCTATTTGAGCTCAGACTCAAAAGAGTTCAAATCCACGAACCTAGAGATCCGAAACGCTTGGCTTCAAATGGATTCAGACACAATTTAGAAGTCGCTTCGTTAATGAGTCCCAAAACACTTGCGGGCTCGGAGTTTTATGGGATCTACATACCAGAACTATGGACGTAATGGAGTTTGAACAAAGAATCCGATCTCAAGGACGGTGAGTGGAGATAAATTCACTCTTCGGTTAAACTAGCCTATACCCTTGTCGAGGTGACACGATCTAGGAGGTCCCTGATACTCGGCAATATTTGTGACAAGGTGTTCTCTTGAACTACTCCTGACCCTTCTGTGGCAGGACGCCCTCTAGGATTAACCCTGACCCTTTGGGATGATTGTAGATCATTGATGAGGAGTGGCTAAGAAGAAGGGCTCGCTGAGAGGTTGATCTCCTTTTCGGAGATTTCATCATCCTCGAAGAGGTCACCTCCTCAGACAAGGTGGTTAGAGAGAATATTCCCCATGTGGCTTGCACATGGGCTCCATCCTACATCATGAGATGCCTATAAATAACACCCACCCATAGCTTTACAAGGAATAGATTTTGGAGAGATAACTCTTGGAAAAAAACTAATTTCCCTTCTCCATTATTAACCTTGAAAGTGAAAGTGAGAGATCTATGGGAGAGCGTTGTCATAATTCTCTCTCTAACTACTTTGCCTTATTATTCACCCAATCTCTTATCTCCATCATCTCTTTGCTTTTGTATTCTTAGTTGTGACTATTGAAAAATCTAAGCCTCTCATCATTTTTAGGGGATTTGAATTTTTCTCAAAGATCTTCGAAGACCTTCAAATTTTCTAACAACGTTCTTGACCCCTCTTATAGAATCGGATATCGAAAATCACTTGTTTGGATCATCAAACTAAAAATTGTTTATTAAAAAATTTAATAAACAGTTTTATTTTTTAATAAAATAGTTTTTAGTTTGATGATCCGAGTATATGATTTTTAATGTCCGATCGACTTAATTTTTTATAAATATAATATAATTAATAAATTTTAAAATATGAACAATTTAAATTATCAAAATTAAACAAAAATAAATAAATAAATAAAATTTTAAAAAAATGAGCCCAATGACCCACCATGTGGGGAGCCAAGTACAGATCCTCCTAGGAGAGATCTGGACTCCACACACACAAACACACACACACCTCTAATTCTGTGGAAGATCTTCTCCGAAATTAGGGTTTTCCACGCTCGCCATGTCCGAACCAGTCCCAAATCCACCGATTCCTCCCCAAAATCAAATCTACGAAGCGATCAGGATCTTCGATCCCTTCCCTATCCATTCAATTCAAGGTTCGATTTTTTCTCCCATCAAAATTCTTCAATTCATGTTACTATTATTGATAATTATATTGCCAATTCACTCTTAACCTTTAAATTTGATCTTCATGTTTTGTTTACCCTGCTAAAAAATCAAATTCAACCGATTATATGTACATACACATTTGTGTATATGCACTTATGGATGTTATTGAATCATATCGGTGGAGATTAAAGAATCTTATTAATTTATTTTGATAATTTTAGGTAGAAGATGGGGGCATTTATGTCAAAATTCTGGTTCATGTTGTTTCCTGCAAAGGAGTATAAGATTGTTGTTGTTGGATTGGACAATGCCGGTAAGACGACAACCCTGTACAAATTACACTTAGGGGGTCACTACGCACCCTACGGTTGGGAGCAATGTCGAGGAGCTTGTGTATAAAAATATACGGTTTGAGGTACAAATACTGATTTCTATTGCCCAATTTGAATCATGTCTGATGAATTGTTATTTTGTGGGCATTAATTTTTTTAGCTTGATTAATGTTAGCTCAATATGAAATCTAGCAATCAAGAAACACCCATATGAGTGTTCATCACCAGTTTGAGGAATAGATGTTGACACTGTATTTTGATAAGTAACAAAATTTCATTAAATGAGCCATTAAAGTCATGTTTGATTCACAAGACTAATAGTGAAGGTATTAATAACCTATCAAATTAGTGTGATATTCAATATCCAATTAGATTAGTAAGATAAATTATTCCCTTGCCCATTGTTTGATTTGCATTAGATAAGAAAACATATGAATGTAGGATTACAATTATAATTATCTTCTTTTTTAATCTTACCCTCGATCAATATTTCTTCACAATCTTTATTTTATCAAAATTTCTCCATGTGGTTTTGAAAAAAAATTATAAATAAATAAATAAAAGCAAAATAAAAATACAAAATACAATGACCATGTTTGGTTTATTTTTTAATATTTTTTATAAAAAAATATAAATTAATTTGATAAAATAAATATCAAAAAATATTTTTAACCTTCTAAAATATAAAATTATATAAAAATAATAAGTGTTTTAATTTTTAGTCAAGGGTAAAAGAGTTTTTTTATTTTATTTTTCAGCTCAGGATTTATAATCCCACCCTTACCCCATTACTAATGATCCTACAAATTTGTTGGATTAATTATCCTGAAACAAAATTTTAAAACAAACACAGGATTATTAGACCTATGAATTAATAATTCTAATCTCATACTCTAATTCTGTCAATCAAACATTGTCCTAAGGGAATAAAGGTGGACACTTATCAAGCATAAAGGTTAAAGCTCAATGTTGGGAAATATTTGATAGTTCTTTTTTGTTTTTTGTTTTGGGTATTCAAAAGGGGAGGAGCTAGGCTACGCTTGCCTCCCCGCCAGGCTGCTCACAAAAGGTGGGAATAGCCCCAACAAGGGGCTACGGGATTTCGAACCCAAGCATCTAAGCAAGGCAGACGAAACTTGCCCGTGAACCAACCCCTCATTGGTATATTTGATAGTTCTTGTTTGTTGGAGAAATTATTTAATTATAATTTGGCTTTTGCTGTTTCATCATGTGTTAATTTATGAACCAAAAACTTTACGGAGACACTTTTGGCGAATCATTGGTAATCAGAAAGAGTCTGCACTCTGGAGGCCCAAAAGTCAGGAAAACTAGGACCCCCAAGTGAATCTTAGGATGGATCATGGCATTTAGCATTCCGAATAAATTTTTTTTTAGGTCTCTCTACTTTTAATCATCTGATGATAGGACCAGCATGGCTATAGGTTTTCCACTCTTTTATCTTTTGTAGATTTGGAGATCTGCCTTATGAGGCATTGAGGTCCTTTTTGATGTTGGTTAACGTTCAGCCATTTGGATTTCATGAAGATGCTATCCAGTTCTTCAAAAGGCAATTCGTGAATGGGTATCAAGAACTTGAACTAACAAGTTATATTTGGTTCAAATTACTATGAGTGTTGTGTTTTTTTTCTTCATCTCCTGTAGTGACATCTGTAGACCTTCTTGGGCAACAATTTATGTGCTCAACTCTTATTTATTTATTTGGACAAATACTTATGTTCTTGGTTCTTGGGATGGTTGTGTTTATGACTGATAGTGGAAAAGTGAATTGTGTTTGCATTTAATGTTTCTCATTTCAAACTAAAATTATGTTAGGAGACTGCGAGGTCCTGAGTAGTGATATTCAATGCCAACTCAGATTTCTACATGAGTTTTACTCATTGAATAGTTTAGGACTCTGTCTACACCAATGATGCATGTTTGTTTATCTCAATAGCTTACTGATTCCTCTGGCTTCTGTATGGTTCTTTCCCTCTAAATACTCTTTTTTCCCATTTCAATGTTAGTTTGACAACCCAAAAATGTGTTTGATAGATCGCATTTGATTTTGGAAGTTGTGCATCCTAGTTTGGTTTCTGAATTCCTATCCCTCTTCAGTCTCTTCTTTTTGGAATGTAAAATTGATTTAGTGGGTGTTTGGGGAGTTGCTATTTTAAGAAGGTTATTTTAGTTTTTTGCTATTTTAGTAGGTTAAAATTTTTGTGTTTGGGAAGATAGTTTAATTTTTTTGTAGTTGGATAGGATGTTTGTGAGAGAAAAAGTGAAATGATTATGAATTTGATGTGGCATATTGGCTATTTTATCCTATTTTGTCTTTTTGTGAATTTTAGCTCAAAAAAACCAAAAAATAGCTTTTGCCAAACACCCCCTTAATCAGTCTGCCTGCTAATGTTGTTTTATCAGGTCTGGGATCTCGGAGGACAAGACAGACTTCGGACATCACGGGCAACATAGTATCGAGGAACTCATGCAGTTATTGCAGTGATAGACAGCACAGACAGCCAGGATTGGTATGAAGGATGAACTCTTCAGGCTGCTCCCGCATGAGGATCTTCCAAATTCTGTAGTACTCGTTTTTGCAAACAAACAAGACCCCTGCGGAGATAACTGATGCCCTTGCCCTTTATAGCATCAAGAACCGGGATTGGCACATTCAAGCCTGCTGTGCCCGCACAGGAGAGGGTCTGTATGATGGTTTGGGGTGGATTGCTCAGAGGGTCACGGGAAAGCAACAAGCTAGAACTGTAAACACAAAAATTCCCATTTTCCATCTTTTTTTTTTGTATTTTAAGGATTGAAGATGATAAATGTTTCTTCCGTGTACCATCTAACCGAATGATCATTGTGCCTCAAATAATTTGCTGATTGAAATTTTATTTCAAGAAAGAACTGCACATGGTAACCTTTCATTTAACATTTTCTAGTAAAACAAAACTGAACTAAAAAAAATCTTAACATGTCTTCTTGAATTGTCTTCTAATAGAATTTGAGAGACGCCCAACTCTTTATAAAACTTGAACTTAAAAATCCATGTTCTAGCAATATGTCCAAACGAGGCCCTGTATGCAATCAAACACGGTGCAAACAGTGCTTTGGCTGTTTTTCCCATTGTAATATGCCAAAATGTAACACTACAGAACAATCCAAACTGAGAAAAGCATTTGTTGATTAAAATATATTTCTAACTTTAATTTGCATAAAAACAAAAGAAATCCAATCATCTTCTGCACAAAGGAGCATCACATTTTGTAATGTAACATCAACAACAATTTTGCAAACAAAAAGAGCATTGCTTGCAAATTGTAACATTGTCTTTCATGATCAATTCCTAAAAGGAAGGGAAAACACTATAATTTTCTGCACAATGGAGAGCATCATTTGCCAAGGGCAAGGAATTGCTCAAAAATTGTAACAAGTTTGTAAGCTACCGATTCTTTTTCGCCTCCAACAAATATTAAAATGGAAGTGGAATCTTGCAATTCAACAGCCGTCACAGGATCCAGCATCGGCAACCCTGTGAATCTTGGGGTCCTTCAAACCACCGATCCCAGTAAGGACTTGTCGGGCCATTTGTTCTGTCAAACCAAAATAAGCAAACTTTTTTCAGAAACAACTAAGGTTGAATACAGGCCATTTTAAAGCGATACAGAGAGTTGGGTAGAAGAGAGGGATTACACTGGAAGTAATGGATCTGGTTTTGTTTCAACGATGATCAGCAATCTGGTGGCACAAAGTTAGATACAATAAACATATTCATTATGATCCTGGTATGAGTTATACATATCATTTAAGCAGTCCAAATATTCTCTTGCACTTACTCCTTGCATGCAGCTGAGGCCGTCTCCATTTTTTCAAGTTGTTCCAGCTCTTCCTGCAACAACGGTTTTGTTAAAGAAAACATGCTCAGAAAATACCACAATTTAAATTTGAACCATGTGCCAGCTAAATCTATACTGAGAGTCATTGTAGTATTTCATCTAAAACAACATTAGCTAGTAAGATGATATGAATCATACGAATACTTTCTGATGCAGCACTTTACTCCTGGACACACTTTCTTCAAGAATAAAACAGACAGGTATTTGAAAACTAGAGTACCTTCCAAGATATGAATCGAAGATTTCCCACTGGAGACAATTACCAGAATCTTTTCTTTCAGCAGGAAACTCAGGGCTCTAGGCTAATAAATTCCATTAAGCTTTCTACTGATATACTACTAAACTTGGTCATGGATTTTTCTTTTCCTCCCCCGTTTTGCAGGGGTGGCTTCATTTATTGCAATGGCTTCAAAAAGGTAAACACATCGCTAACTTCCAATTTTTCCAATCCGTTCCTACACGTTTTTTGTGGATAGACTCTATAAAAGAAGTGATTCTCTGCATCACCCTTCTTGTTTGACCCATCCACCAAAGGTCGATTATGCAATGTGACAGGTCTCTTAGGCCTTGGATCATTATGGCTTTAACTGCTAGAGGAATAGGGCCAAGGCTGTGACCATGAGAAAGAAAGAAGAAAAGGCATTGTATTATCAGAAGAAGTCACTTGGTCACCTATCCGAACCTGAGCACAGCATTGGGGAATCTTGCACCGGTGCAGTTCTCATCGCCACCACATCAAAGCAAACTTACTCAGGAAGCTTTTACAGGCTCATCTGGTGGCTAAAGTAAAGAGAGATTACTGGGAAAAAAGTTCAGAAAATGACATGAAGATGTTGACTCAAGCAAGATTAAAGGCTGGATGTAAGGCTATATACCTACTTACCAGGGAACAAAAAAATGTTAGGCTATAACTGGTCCACCTTTCTCCACATTCAAATTGATGAAATCCCCTCGGGCAAATGAACCAAATGACCATTTATCTATTTTTCCGATCTAATTTATGGGAATTCATTCTTCTCCCATTTCAAGTAATTTTCAAAGAAATAAATTGCAGCAACAGTAAACAACAGCACTGTGAGAAAGGCGCATCGGGCACATAGTACATCAATTAAGAGGACAACTATAGAGCTACCCTTTTAGGACAACTCCAACAAGACTCAAACCGAGGTCTGCCTGTTTAGGAGAACAAAGAGGCATCAGACATTCTGTAAGAGGAGTGCGTTGTTTATTATATGGGGAAAAAGTGCACTAATGTGCAAGCAAGTCTATTCAAATAAATAATTTTGTGAATTCAGAGGTTAACATGCTAATTCACGTTACTCACCTCACCAGAAATACATATACGCAACCCTTGCATGGTGGGCCCATAAAAGAAAGGAAGTATTTTTTAACTTTCATTTTGGATGCACACTTGTCTATACTGAAATGGAATTTTTTCAATGCATGACAATGGAGGATAAACTGAGAAACCCGTCATAATGGTAAGTTTGAAAACTTGAAAAAGTCATTCCAACTAAAAGTTCTTAAATGGGAAAAAGAATAACTAAATTTCAATTTTTTTAACTTTTGTCATTTTTTCCAATCAACACTTTTATTGATTATCATTTAACATGAGTTAAACACTAAAAACATATGTGCCTTTAGTTAAGGATACAATGGTAGAATGGTGCACACACTACATGCATGAGTCAAGAGTTACGAAGATGAAACATAAGGGACATAAATACAAAGAATCCCAACCACTACAATAGTAAACGACAAAAAGGCAGTTACATATAAACTATAGATATCTGATTTGAACAATTCCAAGTCAATCTCCCAACTCCCTTAAGTATTTCCTTTTAAAAACAGAAGCACACATTTTATGAGGGGGAAATTCTCAAAAATTTCTACCCTATTCACCAAAGTGCTCCTTGGTCCTCACTAACACAATAGAAGGAGAAACCAAACCATAAAACGTTAATCCAATATTCTAAAATCAGCACAAGCAACCACATCATTCTTTTCCAATATCCATCAATCTCAGATGAGATTTGGAAGCTAAACAGTCGCTCCAAACAGAACCCATTTATCCATCACGAGCTCAATACGATGAAAAACTTAAAACTCTACATCTACAAAGGCCATTACCAAGTATTTGGTCCTGTCAATTTAGGGTTAGGCCGGGTGAACAATGTGCCGACCTAACCTCCAGCAGCCTCATCTGGATTCATACTGAACCCTTCACTTTTTACCATTTAAACCCCAATCCTAGATCATTTTAGCAGATGGTACAATCCTTCATTTTAAAACTACGAACATAATTACCTTCATAATCAAACCTATGCTAAGTAAAAATGTATTAAAAAGGGGGGATGCTACCCATTTATCCCCCCCCCCCCCCCAAAAAAAAATAATAATAATAATAAAAAAAAAAAAAATCCCACCAAAGCTTCATTTCCCCAATCTACACCATTCACAGACAGTTACAATTAACCAAATTTATACGAATAAACACTATCCTATCCTAGAGTTAAACAATTACAATGCAATTATCATAAAGAATTGAAAGAATTTTAAAAAAGAAAGCTACTTCAGAATCATAAACAATGCACAATCCAATTCAAGATTCCAATTTTTCATCCACAATCCATCAACCAAAGCATTGAACTTGATTAACTAGACAATTAACCCCCAAAACAAAAAATCAAATCAGATATTTTTAAAAAATTAAAATTAAAATTAAAAACCCATCAAAAAGGCGAGAGAAGTAACCTCTAAGAGCCGAGCTTCCTGCTCAAGTCGCTTCAATTCAGCTGAAATCCGATGCTTCCCACGCGTATCAGCCGCTGCAGCCGAAGCAGCCGCCGCCAATCGAACGCGTTGGTTTCCGTGATCGACCGATTCGGATTGCATAACTCTGTCTCTCTCTCTCTCTCTCTCTCTCCGCACAGACAAAACTCACAAATTCTATATATATGTGTATTTATGTATCTATGCAGGGAGTAAAAAACAAACCCTTGAAAGAATCATCAGAAGGAACAACTGAGAGCATTCATCTACACTTCAATCTCCATTAAAAACAATGGTATCAAAGTCTAGTCCATGGATCCTATTAAAGTAGAGAGAGAGAGGACTTTGTATGAGTTATTTGGGTTTTGGGTTTGCAAGTTTAATGTAACTGCCCTCAAGAGGAGGGGATGGGAAGTGGAAATCTGGGCAAAAAGGAAAGGACTTTTCTTATTTTTTTAGTTGTTGGAGTTGGGGTGTTGTAATACTACAAATTTCGATTTAATTATTTAAAAGTTATTGAAAATTATCATTGTATAATTTAAATTTATTTTATACATAAACTTTACATTACATAATTCAATATAAATTTGCTACTAAAATGGCTTAACTATAGAGGGGTAAATTTTGAGACTACTTAATTATATAATGATAAGTTATATATTTGCACACAGGCAGAGAGTATAAAGAGTCGAGATTCCAAAGGTCATCCTTAGACGGTTGCTATATAATAAGTCTATCAATCATATAACAATAAGTCATGGACTCACACAGAAATAAGAATTCGAACTCACACTCTTATCACTTAATACAGTTCATCTAGGTTTAAAAAATTCGTCTTACCAACTATATATACTACTCCCTAAATAAATTGACTCCAAAAAAAAAAAAAAAAAAAAAAACCTAAAATCCCAAAACTTATATCTTAAAATCTACACGAAGTACCACACCTCTCAGGGTTAATTTAGGATACTAATTCATAACATTTTTCTTTTTATACAGGTATGGAAAGGTGAAAGGTATTTTATTCTTTTTTGCTCTCATTTTCTGTGTCCTTTTTTTTTTTCCTTTCTCTCCTCCTTTTTTCCAACTTTGTCTTGTCTCTCGTTTTTATTCCAACTTTCCTCCACGCTTTGTTCCCTTTCGATGTTCCAACCCGACACTTTCGTTTTATGAGCGTGTCCAACCCACACCACACATTTTTTTTTTGTCTTCTTTTGAGTTTGAGACAAGTATTGAGTTTGTTTGTCTCATTTCATCTTTTAAATTTTTATGTATTAAAAAATTAAATTAATTTAGTAATCATAATTATATTAGATATCTTTTTTAAAAATATAAAATATATTATTCATTTTCGTAAAGACAAATTTAATGGAAATAGTTGGCTGCAATAAATTGGTTCAAAAAATTTGGGGCCTAAAATCAAATTTTAAATATGATAGTTAAATATTTAATTTAAATAATATTTATTTATAATCTTTTTTCCCATATCTATTATTGTACCGACAATGAGAATTTTTATTTTGTTGGCTTCCAAATAATTTTTTTTTTCCCTTTCTAAATGAATGTCTTAGTCATCCTTGTTATTGAGGGTCCGTGGACAAAAAGGTTTTATTTTTCTGACTTTTTGATGAAGAAGTTTTTTATAGGACTTATTAGTGTGTGTTTTTTTTTTTTTTTTTTGGGAAATATGTGGTCACAGGAAAAGAAAAATACAAAATAATGAAAAAGTAGAGCATTTTAATTATTAAAGTGTATAAACTTTTTTACTGATTTATAAAATAAAAAAAAAATATTATCTCTTTTTTTCTCCTTTGATGTTTAGTCTTGGGATAATGAGGATTTATTATTTTATTGGGCTTTAGATAAAGAATTTATTTTTGTAATGTTGTTAAAGATCAAAAGAGAGTAAAAGTTAAGGACTTTAGGAAAAAATGCCAGTCTTTGTAGGGCCTTTTACAAAGCTGGTTTAACTTTCCTAGACCGTTTTCAAGGATGCAATGCAAAGGCATTGTGGTTTTTTTGCTTTTTGTATTAATTTTTTTTTTTTACTTGTTATACAAAAATATGCATTTAATATGGGTCATTTTCAAGTTATAACAAACCATGCACACAATTTAGGAAAAAAAATATTTGAGTAATAGAATAACAAAAGTGCCATTTGCCTTATTTTAACCCATTGCCAAACGCCTTATTTTAGTCCATTGGAATTTTTTTTTTTAATAATATCCAAGAATATATAGTAAACATTCTTTGATTTAAAAATTAAGAGCGTTGAGAAATTCTGCTCAAAATGTCCCGTTAGGTTATTTTCAGAGTAGTTAAGTTGGTGGCTTGAAAATGAATCTCTTTAAAGTTGGTTTTAAATTGTAGGGAATGACTTCTCTCCAGTCTAATTATAGATTAAAAGGTATTATTAGGTCCGTGGAGGCTCACTACGAGTCCCATTTCGATAATTTGAACCGTTAATGTGTAAAACTCGTCGAGTACTATATACTTGTAAAAACTCATATTGATCGGATATTGATAGCTATGTGATCAAATCAGTTTTGTATGGAAAAAAAAATGGACTCTAAAAAATAAACGGCTTACAAAACTATGATTTGATCACCTAACTATTGATATCCGATTAACGTGATTTTTTATAAGCATATAATATTCGACGAGTTATACACATCGAACGGTTTGAATTATCACAATGGAACCCCTGATTGACCTCCACAAACCCAACAGTACCCTCTAATCTGATCACGAACTGCAGGGAAGCCATTCCCTAAATAGTAATCAAGTTGAAATCTTGTTTTAAAAATCAGATTTAGTGAGAAATATTGGTCTGAATATGCCTATTATAAAGAAAAATGTTTGAAAAGTTGAAAAGTTGACCAAAGAGTGCGCTTAAAGTGGCGTTTGTTATGTATTTTTTTTTTTTTCCTTTTAAAAATGTTTGGCTTAGGCTTATTTTTCAAAATATACGTATAATAAAAATTAAAAATATAATTAATGAGTTATTTTTGAAAATGTTAGAAGCCCAGGCAGGGAGTGCAAATTATTATTATGGTGATATCACATGAACATTAAATTGTAATATCACTAATTAATAATAAACTTATATATAAGTGTGATTTTCTTAATTAAAATGTAACTACCTACTATAACATATGATAGCCATATAACCATCACATAGATATATGGTGGGGTTAATCATACTTATATGGTAATTTCTTGTTGTATGATGATACTAATAAGGTTTTGTTCAGAAAGTGGATTAGTTTTTTAGTTTTTAGTTATTTTGCTTGTTTTGATGATTCGGTTAAAGTTGTTTTTTTTATTCTTTGATTTTTTTAAATCACATCACTTCTTTATTTTTTTACATATTTTTTTTATAAAAAAAATCAACTTTTTACCTATTTTTCAAAACAAGCCGCCTGGAGTTAAAAAGTTTGTTTGTGTTGACTTTTTTTTTTAATTTTTATGAGATAAAAAGTGAAATGATTTTTTAAATTAATTTTTAAATTTATTTTATTTTTTTGTGACTAAAAAAAAGCCACCAACCTCATTTTAGCCAATTGCCAAACGAAAGCTATATAACGGTGATAACGTGACATCACTACTGTATTATTATTATTAATTTTTTAAGGAAAGGGGTGGGTAGACGTGGTGGTGGTGCTGGTGCCCAAAGGCTTGAGAGAAAGAGGAGGGAATAAAATTTTATTTTTTAAAATAAGTAAAAAAAACTTTTTTTTATATGAAAAATTGCTTTCTTTTTTTTTGGAAATGGAAATAGTTCCAAAATATATATTTATTTCTATTTCTCGGTTTAAAAAAAAATCATTATCAAATAAACATTAATTTAAAATTAAAAATAAAATAAAATAAAATTAAGGGACGTGAATCTATTTTTGACGAATGCAGTCTCCTTATCACAGATAGGCCAAGTTGATGACAGCCCAAAACATATTTTGGCTTGTGAGTTGCCCATGACCCAACTAACTCCCACGCCCAGCCCTAAGGAGATGCTACAAAGGCCTGCCTTGGGTCCCCAAATTGCTAAATCCATAATATTAGAAAATTGAAAATGGGACCGATTTGACATTCAGGCCCATTTAACTTCGTATAAATTAAAGGGCCCACAAAAATCGGGTTTCAGTTTCAAATATATTAAAACGTCGGGTCAAAATTGGGGAAAAATATATACATATACTAGTGTATACCCGTGTCTAAAGGCACGGTGTAAATGATATTGAGATCGAAATGTAATTGTAATTTATATACATGTCATGTTAAAATTTGTAAAATCTATAACATTTTTTTATTATTCTTAAAGACTTTTAACAATTTTGCTTGTACCACATACTCTACAGCATTCAATTAAAAATAACAACTTCACTTAGTCTTAATGCAAATTAAGGAATAAACGTATAAAATTTATAATGTTGATTAAAACTAAAATGGTAAAATAATGTTTTGCAATTATAATAAAATAAAATTAACCAAAAAATAAACACCAGCTAGTACTCTGCAATTCTAAAAAATTAAAATTGGATACCAAACAATGCACACACACCAATGCTCTAAAATTCTAAAATAATTTAATTAAAACAAAACAACAAATAATGCACACCAACCAATCCTCTGTAATTTTAAAAAATAAAATATAAGTTAAAGTCAATTCTTATAGAAAACTTTCCAAACGTGAATGTAAGACCGAATTTTGGATGTTACTCATCACAGATCAGAACAACAACATTTATCTATCGTAGACATTAGACCTATATATACAAAAGAAAATGTATAGTAAGAAGATGAGTAAATTAAATATAAAAAAAAAAATTGTAAATGGGTGGTAACTTCACAAAATATTTAAAAACTCACTGATTTGTAATTTTCCCAATGAAATAAGATGAGTAAAGAGAGTCCATAATACAATTTGGTGCAAATCTCCATCGTCCTATAAAAATAAAAGAAAAGAGAATTTATTAGAAGACAATTAGAGGGGGAAAGTGTACTAAAAAAAAGGAAGAAAAAAAGAAAAAGAAAAAAAGAAGACAATTTACATGTCCAAAGTAGTGACAATTTACATATCCAAAGTAATAAATCAATTCAAAATGACTATAATTTTTCAACATTTTTTTTGGTACCATGTGGAGAATTCAATTGTAATAAACCGATTCAAAATAAAAGATCAAATCAACACTCTTACCATTAGTTTGTGGCTAACACTTGATACATTGGTGAGTGTCGTAGTACCCCGAACCACAAATATCTTATTGAAATAACATAAAACAGACAACATGGATTAGGCCAAATGCAAAGTATAACCTGACAAATAGTAGTCTTTAGAAATTATTTACATATTATGATAAGAAAATCAAATCTCGAAGAATAATTTTACGATCAATCTGAAGAAAGCATTGACACCTCTCTACATCGTGGAGGGAGCCCTAATATTGAAGTTTCTGCAACAAAAAATAAACAATCTATATAACAAAACATACGAATCATCATCATCCTAAAACAATGAATTTTGCAGTCAATTGTAAATTGAAAAACTAAATTTATCATATCATCAAGAAGAAATCAACTCTATGCCATAACATCCCAACAATGTAGCAATACATTTTCCATAAAACCGCTTATGAAAAACTACTTAAACGGTGAAATTTAATTTTGTAAAAAATATAATTCCTGTAACTCATCAAGTTTGTCAAATTAATGTGAAAATCATCAATTACATCAACTATAGACAACATTAAAAAATAGTCAAATTAAAAGATTTTAAAGTCATCCAATTGCCATCAACTGTTGCTAGTATCAATACCTTAAAGAAAATTCTTTTAGAGGGTGTGAATGCACCATACACCACATCTATAAAGAAGGCAACTTGTGTGCTGATGCTTTGGCCAAATTTGGAGCAGAGCAACCTGAAGACATCTTGATGGTCAATGAACCACCAGTGGCAATTAGGAGCTATCTTGTTGCGGACTTGATAGGCCTCTTTAGGGAAAGGGCTTAGCCTTTTATTTTTTCTGTTGTACCTAAAAAAAAAAAAGAAAAAAAAATGATCTTTACATATTTTCCTCCTCTAGTTTTACTACCTTCTTCGAAGTGCTTGAAAAAAATGAGCACGCATGTTTTTCCTGGCCAACTGCACCATATTTTAAAAATAATCTGCTCCCAAGTAGAAAGAACAATAGGACAACAAAGGCTATATATTATGTTATGTTGTGTTTTCTTTTGCATGATAAAATAAAAGAAAAACATCCTAATAAAATAATCATTCTATTTAATCCATTTACATCAATCCATTTAACTAAGTCATCATGTTATATGAAATTCATTTAACCAAGTCAACAATATCCAACACACATGTCAAAACATAGAGTTGTAATTGAATATACCAATCAAGTAAAGGGTTGAACACATGATTTTCAGGTGTAATTAAAGCATGATCTATTTTATAAACACTGCGAGTAAACCCAAGCAAAATTCTCCCCTCAAAAAAAAAAAAAAAAAGAAACAAAAACAAAAAAGTAAATTAACCAAAAACAGACCTCCCCTATTAAACTAAAAAAAATTAAAAAATAAATAAAAAATGGAAGTAATAATTAGACCAAGCAACCATATGACATATTGTAGTGCACCCTAAACAAATGTTATGCAATAGGAAATAAATGGATTTGTTTCATTATATCATTTTTAGTAACTTAGAAATGACAGTATTAAATCTTAAAAAAATTATTTCCCTATTAAAGAAATGCTATTAAAGAATTTATTTCCCTATTGACAAATTTCATTCCCAATGGAAGCCAATTACCCTATTAAAAATAGGATACCTTTAATGGGTTAACATGGTGTAATGAAATGTTAAAAACAGATATTGCAACAAAAACAAAAACTAGTTTAAAGAAACATCAAATTGCTCCAACTATTAATAGGTACCAAAAATATATTGCTCAAATCCGCAAATTGTGCATTTATAAGTACAAAAGGAAAACAAAAGGTATGGAGTTTCAGAAGCAGAATAATATCAAACAATACTAAATTTTCAAAAGGAGCATGAGAAGCAACTGACCTTAAATATATTTCATTGGTACAAAGGAGTATGAAACTTGTTTTAGCAAAGAAACATGTTGTAGATGAGAAATCAACAATTATGCATGAAAACAAAGGAGACCTTAACCAAACAAAATACAAACACACCTAAAAACACAGAGATGTCCCAAATTAACGTGTGCATCTTAAGACAAAAATAAAGTTATTAAATTAACTGGAGGTAAAAAAATAAAATAAGATCTGCCACTACATAATCCATATGCCAAACTTAGTGATATAGTTCTCAAGAATAAAAGGCTCTACAAAAATATTGGGAATACAACAAAGTCGACATCGGTGGAAAGCTTTACAAAATGTGGGTCATAACTATTAATTGCTTTACAAAATGTGTATACTTTACAAAAACATGTGTTTGACAATGTCATCAAATTTGTTCTTTCCCACAATTCGTACAAACACGTCATCAATTTTCAAAAAGTCTTCATACCAAACTTGTAATTTACGAAAATGATAAAAGTAGTATAATAGTATGAAATATACATATCAGAATACTTTGAGACATAAATTACCTCAGCACATTGCCATCAAAGAAATCTAGCTATACTAATCCTTTTCAGCTCCAGAGATTTTAAGATCCCGTTCATCATGACATCGACATTTCTTTCTTGAAGAAACTGAACCTATACATACAAAAGCAAATGAGTAGTTGATATGTAAAAAAATGCAATTTATATATTCAAAATTTTATAAGAAGATAAGTAAAGGGAACCAATATTATAGTTCGCTGTAAGTCTCCATCTAGCTGTAAAAAATGAGGAAAAAAATATATAATAAGAAAATTATATATGAGATGTAAAATTAAAATAATAATAAGGGTGTAATACTTATTATGAAACAGTTTTTTTGAAAAAGACAACTTACATTATCCATAATTTTAGAGGTCATTGCAACTTAGTATTGCTAAAACCTGTAATTTTTATGAAAGTTAATTTCACTAAATACATATTAATCCAAGATATATAAAAGTTATTTTTGTTTATGGAAGGTTAGCAATACGTAGCTTATTTTAGTTCACCAAGTGAAACCAAATGAAGCAATCAATAGACAGTTAAATGGAATAAAACATATCGATGGCTTAAGCTTTCTTGAATTTAATTGACCTAAAAGAGGTTTAAATGGAATTGCAAAAGTTATAAAACTAATTCATATACCATGAATAAAATATCACATTCAATGAATTATTAAAAAATCACACAGATATGCAGATGCCAAACTAATAACCCACCAATCATTTTCTGCCACCAAATTTTACTAAAATTAAATAATTTATCAAAATGAGTTGTGTTTCCAACTGAAAGTATCAATAAAACATATCAATCACTAAATACTTTGCTTCAAAGAATTTGACTCCAAACATTAACTACAAGCAGTTGTTTAAACTACAAACAGCAACAAGAAAGAAGGGTAACGTATAGGCCTCTCTTTCTCTCTCTGAAAACCTCTCTTGCTCTCTCTGAAAACCTCCTCCCCGGGTCTCATTTTGGGACGGTCGGCCGCCGCCTTCGGCTATGGCGGTTGGCTAGCCCAGTTTCTTTCTTGTGTTTGTTCGTTAGTTTCCTTTTAATAAACATGATTCCCCCATTATCTTCCCACCTTGGAATGCTTTGTGGGCTGCTGTAGGGAGAGTTCATCAGGGAATGCTTGGAACAAGGGTCATTTTAGAGGAGGAGGTCGGTGTTGGATCGGCTAGAGGACGTCCAAATTTGGTTAGGATCTTCATTCGTGCGCTCTTTCGCGAGTAGGAGCTTGAGGGGTGAACTATGGTTCAGGTTTATGGAGTAGTATCGATGCTTTGTTTTGGGGAAAAAGGAAGTTTTCGGACATGGGTGTTGAACTTGATCCAGATCTGTCTGGTTTTCATTCGAGCGCTCCTTTTCGAGTGGGAGTTTGAGGGGTGATCTTCGTCCAAATGTGTGGAGGTGTCTCAGCGGTTGATCGGTGATTGGATCGTCATCTTGCGAGTTTTTGTAGCAGGTGTGTTAGTGGAGGCTTGATCAGAATTGTAATGGATTCCAGTTCTGCTTCACACAGTGTGGTAGATTACTAGTAGGAGTGTGCAGCAAGCGTGGGTCTTGGCATGGTATAGTGTTGTCAGGCGTGGGTCTTGAAGTAGAGGTTGATCAGAACTATTACCATGGAGGTTGTAGGAGTAATGTTAGGCTGTGTGGGTGAGCTTGCTGCTATAGTAGCAGAGGTGGGATTAGGAAAATCAATGGATGGAGGTGTGTTCCGGCCATAATTTTTACGGTCAAGGGAGTTTTAGGGAGAGTGATTTTTCCAGGAGATTTTTCCCAGGTGATTTTTTCGGTGGCTTGTGATCATGGAGCTATTGGCTATGGAGGTTTCCGGCCATAGAACATCCTCGGTCGGATCAGCGGAGCGTGCAATAGGCGTGGGTCTTGGCATGGTATAGTGTTGTCAGGCATGGGTCTTGTAGCAGCCTAGGTGAAGCAGGTAGGAGTGAAGCAGGCTGTTGAAAAGTTTTGGTTGGGTGGGCATTGGGAGTGAAGCCTAGGTGAAAAGATTTTAGTTTCAAAATTAGTAGGTGGGTGTTGGGAGTTGTAGCAGCCTAGGTGAATAGTTTTAGTTTCAAAAATAGTGAAGCAGCTTGGATTTGGTGTGGAGTTTTGGCTTTGCCTTTGGGTTTTGTAGGTTGTTTTTGTGGGGATTCATGTATTTTATTTTTTAGTTAAGTTCTTCTTAACTTTTTTTGTTAAAAAAAAAAAAAAAAAATCGTGAGGCCAAGGGGTTGGTTGTATGGATGCGAGTAGCAGTAGTAGGGGTATTTTGTACTTTTTGAATCTCTCTCGATGCATGTCATCTTCCTGTGCCTTTAATTTCATGCTGTTAATGAAATTTTTCTTTATTGATCAAAAAAAAAAAAAACAAGAAAGAAAGGTAGAGAAAATGATAAAAGCATATTTCATATTTTAAATCTAGATTATTGTGTCCCTCGTTGACAAAGCATATTTCATATTTTAATCAATAGAATAATCAAAGTACTAAAGAGCAAAGCTAGAATAATCAAAGTACTAAAACTTAATAGAAAAACAAGAGCTGATTCTGAATCAAAAAATAAAAAGGAAGATGATTTTTTAAATGGTGAACGGATTAAGAGCAAATTCATATTTTAATGAACAGAGAAAAGCCAAAGCCAACCATATCTTATAGTGTTATATGGTCTTGAATACATGAATTTCACAACACAACCTCTAGATTGTCAGGTCTTTGCTGGAATGATTCTAGGCAAATTCAATTCCTTCACTCCTCAAATCTTCTAAAACTACACAAAAAAAATAAAAATAAAGTAAATGACTATGCACCATGAAATGGCATGCTACATATGAAAAAATGTTATAATTGAGGGACCCTCCCATCCTTCTAACCAACAATAGAATATAGAAAAGAAAAAAAAAATCACAAAATTTTCTTAAAAAATCACCATTTTAGGGGAGGCATTTCATCATACATGGGTTAGTCACCATTAAAACCTAATTTCTTTTAGTAAATAAATTTCTTTGGGCTAGTCACCAAAGAAAATTTCTTGACCTGAACAAATATTAGCTAAAAATTAAAACCTAATTTCTTTTAGTAAATAAATTGTGTAAAACACACATACATGTTCAAAAGAGAGAGAGGACCAAAAATGGACAATTGTAGAAAATGCAACAGATTAACATCTTCACAATATAAATTCCTACCATGATTCAAATTAAGCTCAACCAAAGAATCTACATTCAATTTGAATGACATGATCAAAGTAATCAAATATTGAAAAAAAATTAGAGAGTTCTACCGATTGAAAGCTAAGAATGAATATGAACAATAACAAGAAAAAAAAATAATGTGCTCCATATGTCACGACCCGCTCCTCTTACATAAGGGATAAGCATTGTGATGGCCAGTGACTGAAGTTACCTCCAGCCAATTCTTAAACAAATTACTAAGTGCGAGCGGAAAAATATTTAAGTAAGGGTCACTACAACATTTTCTTAGTATAGTGATATTTAAAAGTGTCACAAAACTATTGATTTAATGACATTTTTTAGTCTTGTGGCATTTTGAACAAGTGCCATTTGTATCCGTGCCACGGCAGATACTAGTGCCACGGTAGATACTTGCAAGTGCCACTACACCATCATGGCTAAAAACTTTCAATGACATTTTGATGTCATGGTAGATATTATTTGTGGCACTATCAAGCGCCATTAAAAAAAGAGTTAGTGACACTTATAAGTATCATTACACCATCAAGACTAAAACCTTTCAGTGACACTTTAATGTTATGGTAGGCACTATTCGTGACGCTATCAAGTGCCATTCGTGACGATAATTCGCTGTAGAACAATTTGATTCGCTCTTGCAGAGACTCGAACCGCCAACCTCCAGCACCATAAACCTTATACACCACACTCTTCCCACTATACCTCTATAGCACCACATGATTATATATGCAACATATATTATTTATATAGTACATACATCCATATTAATATAAAAGTATATTTATAAACATAATTATTTTATTGAACATAATTTACGTAAAATAAACTATTTACTAGCAAAATAAAAAAACATAACTTTTGGCGACTAAAAATATTTTTTAGTCGCCAATTCTATACTTTTGGCTACTAATTGTTTTTTAGTTGCTAAAAAACTTAACTTTTGCCGACCAAAATCGGATTTGGTCTCCGAAGATGCACTTTCAGCTACCAAAATTTTGGTGGCCAAAAAATTTAATTCCCGCCTTAGGATTTTAGTTCTCCTGCGCTAAAAATGACCACTGTTTAGTTGCCAATTGTAGACTTTTGGCTACTAAAATTTTTTAAGTCACCAAAAAGCTTTACTTTTGGGTACTAAAATTTTTGTAGTCGGTAAAACCCATTTAATCAGCGACCAAACTTATTTTTAGTCTCCAATTGTAGACTTTTGGCTACTAAATTTTTTTAGTCGCCAAAAAGCTTTACTTTGGGCCACTAAAAATTTTTTAGTCACTAAAACCCATATAATTAGCGACTAAACTTAGTTTTAGTCGCCAATTGTAGACTTTTGACTACTAAAATTGTTTAGTCGCCAAAAAGCTTTACTTTTGGCTACTAATGCTATTTTGGTCGCTGAAAGGTATACTTTCAGCGACCAAATTTTTTTTGGCCAGGAAATTTAGTTGCCGAATGTGCTTTTTACTGTAGTGTATATTGAGTTTAATTTATTTATTTTTAATCATTTACTGCATTTTAAAAATTTAGAAAATATATTGGCATTTTTTGTTTTTTCAAAAATGCCATTATAAACTTGAAATTTTTTTGGCTTAGTGGCATTTCTCAAAATGTTATAAAATATTTGTTTATGACACTTTTCACCAAAGTGCCATAAAAAGTAATTTGCACCTACCTAGTGTCCTGACATTTTTTAAAAAATGTCATTGCTACTAAAGTTTAGTGGCTGTGGGGATATATTTTCTGAGTACCAACACGTGGCAAGGTGACGCCGACGTGTCAGCCGAGGTGCCACGTGTCTTGGTCGTTGTGCCGAGGTCATCTCGGCTAGGCCGAGGTTGCCTCCGAAGATATCGGAATCCGAGATAAGCGGATAAGGGACAAGAGTCCTAGAATGAAGAGGGAACTCAACTTGGATATGGACAAGAGTCCTAGATTGGGAGAAGACTTAAGTTTGGGTAAAGATAAGACTCTTAGAGAGTTTATCCTAATCTTACTAGGAGTCCCAGATTAGCAGTAATCCTAAGTCCATTAGGGCCAGGCTCCTATTGGGACTAGGATTGTATTGGCTATAAAAGAGAGGCACCCCCATGGGTCTAAGGTATGCTTTTGATACTCAAGCTTGTGAGTTTAATACTTGATTTATATTTGAGAGATATACTGACTTGATCGTCGGAGTGCCCCCGGGTGGTCGAAACCACCGCGGTATTCTTATATTCTTGTTGCAGGTCAGTCAGGTGCCATCTATTCTGCTAGTGCTCTCCAGCTGGTTACTAAGCGGGCAGTGTGGTTGGAAAATCACCCACATAATTTGGCACCGTCTGTGGGAACTTAGAAGAATAGATGGCCAGTGACGGGCAGAGGGAAAACATTGGGGGCAACACTCCTGCTGGGAGTGGTAGACCAATTGATCTTGACTTTGAAGGAGACGACCACAACACAGAAACTCATGGACAGGGCCACGGAGAGAAAGACGTCCGCCAGGAGGGCAACACTTCAAAGAAGACAGACCAAGGCAAGTACTATAACGAAGATAACCTTCAGGTATGGAGGGATAGGTGCGTACAGAGGGATGAGGAAGTAAAAGACTTGGCAAACAAGTTGGCGGACCTACAGTCGGTCGTCAACTTCATGATGCAAAATAATGTCATGCAGCCACCATACCCGCTGCAGGATACACCGATGCTAGCAACCAATACCTAGAAGGGAGGAAGAAGAATAATTCCCGAAGTCCCTCAGCACACTAGGAGCGAAAGGCACTCTCAAAGACCTTCCAGGGAAGACGGATGAGAGGAGCCAAGACGAGAAGAGTCCCGAAGGACGTATCACACGAAGGATCCAGAGCCCAAAGAACATCGCCATATTCAAGGGCAGGCACTTTGCTTTGACACAACACATGAAGAGAGATCAAAACGAGCCCACCACGAGGCCGAAAGTAGTGTGCCGAAAAGATTGAAATCAAAAGACAGCCGAGCTCCAGGGAGGAGTAAAGAAGATTTGAGAGATTACCTCAAGAGGAGGCAACAAAATATTGAAGTCGAGGTAACTTCCCCAGTTAAGCCGAGGACACCATTCTCGGTGGAACTAGACAAATTTGAAGCGCCAAAGAGATTCAGTATGCCAAGGTTCCAAATTTATGATGGTAAGTCAGATCCCAACTTTCATGTTGGACTATACCTGAACTCAATGGCACTATATAGCGGGAACGAGCCATTGCTCTGCAAAGTATTCCCCTCATCCTTTGGGGAAATTGCATCCGACTGGTTCCATAAACTACCGAAGGGAAGCGTAAAGACATGGGAAGGCCTGGCCGAGATGTTTGTGGCCAGGTTTGTGACGAACAAACTACAGCCCTTGAGGGTCGACGCCCTGATGGCTTTAAAAATCACCGAGGAAGAAGGCCTTAGGGCCTACGCGAAGAGGTACTACGAGGTGTTCAATCGAATACCCGAATGTAACCAAGAAGTGGCGGTCGTGTCTTTCAAGAACGGCCTGAAAAATGACTGCCCACTACGGAAGTCTTTGGCAAAAACACTGCCAAAAAGCATGGAAGAACTCATGGCCAGAATCGAGAAGTACGCCAGAGCCGAGGAAGATACATCGGGAAACAAAGAGATAAAGCAGGAGAAAGGAAACGGCTTGTCGAAGCGAAGCCGAGGTAACAACGGACCGACCAAACAAGAAACAGAATTGAAGAGAAAACAGGCAGTGGCGACGGTGTTCCGAATCCCTATCCATAAGGTCTTGGATCAAATACGAAACCAACCCTATTTCAGAACTCCAGCAAGAGCACCAGGGGAATTCATAGGAAGAAACGTTGGTAGGCGATGTGCTTACCACAATGAAGAAGGGCACCCAACTCAGGGTTGCAGAGCCCTAAAAGCACACTTAGAAGACTTGGTAAGGCAAGGCCATCTAAGGGACCTTATTGATGAGGCCAGGACAAGAGAAGAACAGGCAAGATTGCTTCAAGCACCTGCAGCTTCGCCTCCCCCAGCACAACAACGACAGGCAGGAGGACCACGGGTGGTTAATGTAATTCACTCAAAGGTGAACGAAAGCGACATTCGGGGAGAAACCCAAAGAGTAAAACACCTACAGCACGTGAACCAGGTCGGACACAAAAGACCTCGGCCTGAAGAATGCCAAGGACCAATGATAACCTTCACTGAAACCGACCTAGAGATGGTCCAGCATCCGCATAATGATGCCTTGGTAGTATCCCTCCAGGTTGGGGAATGCCAAGTAAAACGCATCCTAATAGATCAAGGCAGCTCTTGTGACATCATGTACGTCAGATGTTACAAGGAGCTGGGCCTTCATCCTGACGACCTGGAACAATCCAGCAACCCTATAGTCGGCTTCAATGGAACGTCGACATGGCCACTGGGCGCAGCAAGCGTGGAAGTACAAGCTAGTACTAAGAAGATCAAGACAGAATTTATGGTGATTGACACACCCTCGCCATATAACATCATCTTGGGAAGACCATGGTTGCATACAATGGGGGCAGTTCCCTCAACATTGCATCAACTACTACGGTTCCCCACAGAGCATGGGATTGAAGAAGTCAGAGGAGATCAACTGCAAGCAAAAAGTTACTCCATGGCAGCAACGAAGTCTACTTGCAGCATTCGAGAGCCAAAAAAGGCAGAGATTGAAGACGAGGACATGGAGGTCCTAGATGATGTTGGCAAGGAGCCAGCCGAAAAGAGTGAAGAGACACTAAAGAAAATCCTTGTCCAAGAGGGCGACGAAGAACGCTTCTTTCTTCTCGGTTCAAGTTTAGCCGAAGAAGAGGAAAGAGAACTGGAAGATTTTTTGAGAGCCAACATTGAGGTGTTCGCCTGGACACCTTATGAAATGCCTGGCATTGACCCCGAGGTCATTTGCCACAGACTGAATGTCGACAAGTCGGCAAAACTTGTGATTCAACGAGCCAGAAGACTGACGTTGATGCACGTCGAAGCAGTAGAAGAAGAAGTAGACAAACTTCTGGAGGCCAGGGCCATCCGAGAAGTTCACTAACCGACATGGCTGTCCAACACAGTAGTAGTGAAAAAGAAGAACGGCAAATGGAGAGTCTGTGTAGACTTTACCAGCCTCAACAAAGCCTGCCCCAAAGACAGCTTTCCTCTGCCCAAGATTGACCAGCCGGTAGATGCAACTTCAGGGCACGAAAGGATGAGTTTTTTGGATGCATACAGGGGGTACCACCAGATTGCCATGTACCCTCCAGACGAGGAGAAGACCGCGTTCATCACCCCTAAAGGTTTGTACTGTTACAAGGTAATGCCTTTTGGGTTGAAAAACGCAGGAGCAACTTATCAAAGGTTAGTAACAAAAATGTTCAAGCACCTGATTGGCAAAACGGTAGAAGTCTACATCGATGACATGGTCGTGAAGACCAAGGAATCTAAGGGTCATCTTGCCGACCTAAAAGAAGTCTTTGATATACTTAAAACATACCAGCTCCGACTCAACGCATCAAAGTGCGCATTTGGAGTTGGATTAGGTAAGTTTTTAGGGTATCTGGTAACAAGAAAGGGCATTGAAGCCAGCCCAGACCAAATCAAGGCCATCCTAGAGCTGAAGAGGCCAACGTCGGCAAAACAGGTTCAGATGCTTACTAGAAGGGCCGCAGCCCTAAATAGATTCATCAACAGAAGCTCAGATAAATGCAGACCCTTCTTCAACTTGGTGAAAAAAGCCACAGACTTTTTGTGGACAGAAGAATGCGAAGCCGCTTTAACCGACCTAAAGAAGTACTTGACCACAACTCCGGTTCTTTCCAATCCAGAACCAGGGGAAGAACTATTTTTGTACTTGGCCGTTTCAGAACACGCAGTCAGTGCAGTATTAATCTGAGAAGAAAAAGGGGAGCAAAAGGCTGTTTATTATGTAAGTAAAACCTTGACCGATGTAGAAACAAGGTATCTACCACTGGAGAAATTAATGCTAGCCTTGGTAATGGCTTCAAAGAAGTTGAACCATTACTTTCAGGCGCACAAGATTGTGGTCTTAACAAAGCATCCACTGAAGTCCTTGTTGCAGCAAGGAGATTTAACATGAAGGATAGCAAGATGGGCCGTAGCCCTAGGTCAGTATGACCTGGAGTTCAGGCCGAGAACAGCAGTTAAAGGCCAAGTTTTGGCCGACTTTGTGGCAGAATTCACCCCCGAAACCATCGAACATCGGGCTCTGTTGAGCCAGGATGAGCATTGTCCTAGCTGTAGACGTCCCCGAACGCCCCGGGAGGGACGAGCTCCCCCGTTCCGTTCGATATTGGGCTCACTATAGTTCAGGACTCTAAAATTGTCACGGTTCTAAGTCTGAACCAAAGAGTCCAAATCCGGCAAATCGTTTTGAGAAAACAGATTTTTGAAAGAAGTGTCAAACATGGACTGCTTTGCCAGATACAGAGTCGCCACCTAAATATTTTATTTTGGGGAAATATAAGAAACCCTGACTCGTTTGCCTAAGGCCACGTGTCCGTCATTACCAAAGTTGCCTCGGCTCGGGAACTTGGATACGATTGGGGAAGGTCACTTCGTGAGCACCTCCGCTCGCCCGATCAAAGATCGGCCACTACTAACCATGATATCTATTTTTGAAAACATTATGTGTTCTTATTCCGGTTATTAGCTTAGATTTACTATGTGATGCGCACAGCATACAAGTATAGACTGGATCGCCTGAATTGGAACAAAACATTTCATGTTTGTTTGTTTGAAAATGGTTTGATGGTACTACTCGCAAGTAGGCTAAGACGTGGATTTGCCACCCTCGGGTGGGCTTTAGAAAAACATGATTTTGCCACTATCTAGTGGGCTTTAAAACACACATTTGATGAATTGTTCCAATCCAAATAACCCAACCTTCACCCACAGGCATTCAGGTAGATATATCACATAAGCAATTAGCCTCATGGTAAGCATGCTATTCATGGCAGTCACTCACACGCATGCAAGGATGCTAAAGCATAAAACTTACCGAGTACTCCAAGCCAAAACAGAAGCTAATTAGAAATCCATGCATGATCCTAATTATACAGAAATGCCTAATGCAACACATGCAAAAGTGCAACTACAGCAGGCTCGGCTATTCTAAACATGGCATATGAAATGCTACAGCTAACATGTATTCAACTTGGAAATGAAAATACAATGCAGTTAGTATGATGCGCCGAGCCCGGTGCATGCAAGACAGATGAATGAATGCAAACATGCTATCATACTGTATGCTAATTGAAACATGCCCTAATCTCACCATCATAAGCTGGTGAATAAAAGGGAGAAAGACGTGGGGTTGGAAGACATACATCACACACACGCACACTTATTACATTATGCCCTCGCACAGAGGGTCCGAATAAATAATATACAGTCCCGAATAAATATTACAGTCCAAATAATTTCAAAATCCTAATTAATTAACTAATTAAACTAGGTAAGCTGTAAACTAGCATGCAAGCTAGGGACTGCCTCGACTCCGCCCCGGATGATGAATGATGCATGCTCGGGTTGCTTGGCACAGAAATCCACTGCGATGCCCCAATTAGCCTCTGTTTGCGATTGATGCCGGAATGTTGTGCAAGGCCTTTGAAAGGCTACTGATTCTTGATTTGCAGCAACAGAGAGCAGGAAAAGGGCATGGCAATGTATTTTCACAAATGTATGCATGCCTCGATCCTCGTGCCACCAATCACGCATATCGATGCATGATGGCCGAGGAGTCGAATTGCACGACTCAATATGAAATGAATGCACATATAAACACAACAAAACCTAAACTCCATCATGGATAATCCAGAGTGTCGGTGACTGGGAATTGAGACACGTTCTGTCACTCGAAGTACGAAACGTCCCTCGTTTCCCGTGCTCGGGCTAACTCCTATCCCAAGCACAATGCAATATGCATGAATGCAACTAATATACAACCTAGCATGTACAATGCTATGAGATGGCATACACAATGCGCTAACATGCAACCTCGCATACACAATGCTATGAAATGAAATGGCATACACAATGCAATATGGGTTTACACCAACATAAGTGGACCTCAGCCACACTCACATAGGAGGCCATAAGATGAAAATGAGACAACTCGGAATACGTGCACACATGCACGCAAATCGAGGACCGAACCTAAGGCACGGAATGCCACTCTAACAAGACATGGCAAGGCATGGAATATGGCATACGAGCATGCAAATTTCAGAGCTAAAATATAACCCAAAACAGCCCCGAATCATAGGAATATGGCACCCGATGCATGAAATGGTCCCGAAATGCAAGATTAAGCTCATGAAATGACTTGTAGCTACATCAAGCATGCATTATTTGATCATGACATGTGAAGACAGATTCAAGGCAGCCACAAAACAAGCATGTTTACAGTTCTAAGCGAGGCCAAACAGCAAACACAAATAGGGCAAAACTAGCATGCAAAAATAGCCCTAAATATGAGATAAAGAAGCAACTCACAACTTCTGACCCCAAACAGATTAGGACCCTTCAACAATGTTAAAGAGGGGCCCAAAATATGATGTTTTACAGTTTATGGAAAACCACAAAAACCAACACAGGTATGGCTAAGCTCTCATGCAAGAAAAGGGCCAAAAGATGGACAAAGAAGCAAGTAGTGGTTGTTGGCCTTAAACACAAAGGGGCCCTTAAACAATGTTGAAGAGGGGCCAAAAATAATGCACTTTACAGTTGATGGCCGGACCCAAAACAGTATTCAAGAATGCTCAAAATGCTATGCAAAATAAGGCCAAAAATAGGGATATAACACAAAGTATATAAAATATGCCTCAAACCATGAAATACCCTTAATGAAACATGAAGAGGGGGTCAAAATAAGATTGTTTTCAGTTCTAAAAAGAGACCAAAAACAGAAGCATCCGAGGCTAACAAATCATGCAAAAAAAATGGCCAAAAGAGAGATATAATGACAAGTAGTAAATGGAGGCCACAAAAAGCTTTGAAGGGCTCAAAATAAGCAACTCTTCAGTTTATGACATGCCTCAAAACAGATTATACATAAGCCTAAAATACTACGCAAGAAATAGGCATACAAGAGGGATAATGAAGCAAGTGCAAGATGGGGACCTCAAATGACAAAAGTCCCTTAATGAAACATGAAATAGAGCTCAAAAAATACTACTTTCAGTTATGGCCGGAGCTTAGATATACAAGAAAAAGAGGCTAAGAAATGTTGCAAAAAATGAGCTAGAAAGAGGGAAATGGTAACTCACCCTTGTAGACCAATCTTTAGCAACTTCTTGGACCAAATTTGCTGCCTCCTAGCCTCTGAGAAGACCTCCAAGCTGCTGGAAATGGTGTGGTGCTAGGTGATGGTGTGTAAAAATGGTTAAGAACTTAAGGGGTTTTGAGGTTTAGAGTAGAGAGAGAGAGAAATTTAATGAGAGAGCTCAAAACCAAAATTTTCTAACTCTCCAACACAGCTGGGAGCTGCTGGTTTTATAAGCAAAAGAGTTGGAAAAGAGGGGGAAAAAAGGGGGGGAAAACAATTCAAGTTTCTCCCTAAAAAAGGCCAAAAAGTGGGATATAAAGGCAAGTGGTAGCTTCTGGACCCAAATGGCCGAGAGCCCTTCAACAAAGTTGAAGAGGGGCTCAAAACAAGACACTTTGTAGTTTATGACCAAGTCCGAAACAGCTCACAAGTAAGTCTAAAATACCGTGCAAAAATAGGCCTAAAAGAGCGTTAAAGAAGCAAGTGATAGGAGGAGATCTCAAACAGCAAACGGTCCTTAATCAAACATGAAAAGGACCTCAAAATATGACTATCTCAAGTTCAGGTCGGAGCCCAAAAATGTAGAATGAAGGTTCGGGAGCCAAAACACACAGTTTGGGGCCCCGAAAGTGGGCTGTTAGGCACCAGAAGTTGTGTCCGACCACAAAGTTGGTCTCTCGGACCGCAGTGTCCCTCAAAAGGGAGTAAATAAGATGCATGCCAAAAACTGGAGCAAACGGAGGTGGTTAAACGGTCCCGAACCGAGGCACACGGCCAACGGTTCTGAAAAATCGGAAACCGAACTCCAAACGGGCAAAACGGCCTACGACCACGAAGCGTAGCCTACGGCCACTGAGAGATGATCTACGAGACCTCTCCCTCCCTTCGGGAAGAGAAAACAGAGAAAACGGAGCCTGATTCGCAAACCGAGGCAAAGCACAAAAGAGTCCGGAAGCCGGAGGCAAGGCTCGCAGCCGAGACTCTGAAACTTCTGAACGAGTACAATATGCAATATCACCGAGCGCTCAACTGGTGACGTCTGAGTCTCAAGGTCGGTCAAAAATGGGGTGTCTACACCAGCAAGCAAGGAGAATCCCAGCCAAAAGCAAAAGAGCAAAGGAAGGAAAAGCTCAGACCCTGCAGCATCTACATCGACGACTCATTCAGACTATTCGTCGATGGAAGTTCGAACTGACAAGGAGCGCGGGCAGGAGTACTGTTGATATCTCCAGATGGAGAAATAATAGAACAGTCCATCCGTTTGGGGTTCAAGGCCTCAAACAATGAAGCGGAATACGAAGCATTAATTGCAAGGCTAAAACTGGCAGCAGCAGCAGAAGCAGATGGGGTAATAGTTTTTTATGATTCACAACTTATTGTTAACCAGTCAATAGGTGAATTTACAGCCAGGAACGAAAGAATGTCGGTATATGCAAAAGAGGTCATCAGATTGGCAGCCCTATTTCAGAACTGCCGACTACTCCACGTTAGCCGAGATGACAACACCCACGCCGACGCGTTGGCTAACCTGGCAAGTTCAATGCAGACTGGAAAAACAAGGACGATTATGATCGACTATATGTCGGGCCCGAGCATAGAACCAGAGAACACAGAGCAGCAAGCAATGTGTGTGGACATGGGGCCAAGCTGGATGGATGCAATTGTTGCATTCCTGAAAGAAGGAAAGCTGCCAGAAGATCATAAGGAGGCACACAAAGTCAGATTGAAATCTGCAAGATTCAGTCTGACAGAAGATGGACATCTTTACAGAAGGTCCTTCACTGGACCCCTTTTAAGGTGCGTACACCCTTTGCAGGTTGAAGATTTCCTATATGAAATTCATGAAGGAATTTGTGGAAGCCATGCTGGGGGCAGATCGTTAGCCCACAGGGCTATTACCCAGGGGTATTAGTGGCCTTACATGCAAAAGGATGCTGAAGCCTACGTAAAGAAGTGTGAACAATGCCAAAGGTTTGCACCTTTGATACATCAGCCAGCTGCTGACCTGAACCCAGTATCCAGCCCTTGGCCGTTTGCCCAATGGGGCATGGATCTTGTTGGACAACTTCCCCAGGCAACTGGGCAGAGAAAATACTTGCTGATAGTAACGGATTACTTTACGAAGTGGATAGAGGCAGAACCTCTTGCCAAAATCCGAGATGTGGACGTCAAGAACTTTATATGGAGAAACATCATCACCAAATTCAGGATTCCCAGAGCAATAGTTGCCGACAACAGAACATAGTTTGACAGCAAACTCATCAAGAACTTCTGTGCGAAATTCAAGATCAAGAATTACTTTTCAACACCAAGTTTTTCCCAAAGCAATGGGCAAGCAGAAGCATCCAACAAAGTAATTTTGGATAGAATAAAGAAGAGGCTGCAGGCAGCAAAAGGAAAGTGGGTAGACGAGTTGCCCAACGTACTTTGGGCATATCGAACTACGCCGAGAAGATCAACAGGGGAATCCCCTTTTGCCATGGCTTATGGCACAGAAGCAGTCATCCCATTGGAGATTGGCATCCCAGGGATCAGAACCCAAGGAGTAGAGAATGGCACCAATGACATACTCTTAGCCCGAGATCTGGATCTTTTGGAAGAATGAAGAGAAAAAGCTGCAATTCAACTTGCAGTATACCAGTAACAGCTTGCTAGAGCTTATAACAAGAAGGTCAACCCAAGAGATTTTCAAGTCGGCGACCTCGTCCTGAGAAAAGTCGTCGGCAACAAGAAAGATCCCAGAGAGGGCAAGCTTGGCCCAAACTAGGAAGGACCCTACAGAATTACTTCAGTATTAGGCAATGGAGCTTATCGGCTTGAAGATAACGAGGGCAAAGCACTGCCCAGACCATGGAACACTTGTAATTTGAAATTCTTCTATCATTAGATGTGCAGTATTTTTTGGCCGATGTCATCAATAAAATATTTTCCTTTTTCTTAAAACACATATATTTGATAAAGTTACATATTGGTGTTTCTGAGACATGAATAATGAGAACCCAAGAAGAACTCAGGTTCACATTGGGGGCAGGGAGAAGACAGAGACACTTAATTCACTTGTTGAAATTTGTAGCAATTTACAAGTTGGAGTTAAGCCGAGATATTCCTTAATTCACTTGTTGAAATTTGTAGCAATTTATAAGTTGGAATTAAGCTGGTTCCTTATCTTCACTTGTTGAAATTTGTAGCAATTTACAAGTTGGAGTTAAGCCGAGATTATTCCTTAATTCACTTGTTGAAATTTGTAGCAATTTACAAGTTGGAATTAAGCTGGTTCCTTATCTTCACTTGTTGAAATTTGTAGCAATTTGCAAGTTGGAGTTAAGCCGAGATTATTCCTTAATTCACTTGTTGAAATTTGTAGCAATTTACAAGTTGGAATTAACCTGATTCCTTATCATCACTTGTTGAAATTTGTAGCAATTTACAAGTTGGAGTTAAGCCGAGATTATTCCTTAATTCACTTGTTGAAATTTGTAACAATTTACAAGTTGGAATTAAGCTGATTCCTTATCTTCACTTGTTGAAATTTGTAACAATTTACAAGTTGAAGTTAAGCCGAAATTACTGGTTCTCTTCACTTGTTGAAATTTGTAGCAATTTACAAGTCGAAGTGAAACCGAGGTTATAGTTTGCACACTTATAGCAATCTACAGGTTGGCCCAACCAAAGAAGATGCTTAACACTTGTTAAAATTTGTAGCAATTTACAAGATAATCTTAAGCCGACATATGATCATCTGTTGAAATTTGCAGTAATTTACAGGTTGAGGTAAAAGCTAAGTATATTGTTGAAATTTGTAGCAATTTACAAGTAGATCATTGTTATAACTTGAGAAAAACTTATAGTATATATTAACACTTGTTGAAATTTGTAGCAATTTACAAGTAGGTTGGACCGAGATCACTGCTTAAATACTTGTTGAAACTTGAGAAAAAGTTTGCAAAGTTGACATTGAATAGTATATGTTTTACACTTCTTGAAACTTATGAAAAGTTTACAGGTCAGTATCTTGCCGAAGTAAAAGTTTTATACCCGAGGTATGTAACCCCGAGAAAATCGCACAATAAAGGAAGAAGTATGTAAAGCATGCAAAATATTCTAAGTATAGAAACCATGCAAAAGCAATCAAGAGAAATTGAAGAAAAAAGCATTCATAGAAAAACAGTTGCAGTTGTGAACAAAAGAAGGCACTACGACCTACCAGAAGTAAATTGTTTCGAAGCAACAAAGAAAGGCACATCGGCCATGAAAGGAAGCTTACATTATCCAAAAAACAAAACAAAGTACAAGGGTGCAAAAGAAAAGACATGAAAATTAAGACTTCTCAGCATCAGCATCTGGCTGAATTCGGACCTCAGAAGTCCCCTGAAGAGATACCTCGGCTTCCTCACCAGCAGCAATCTCGGCGTCAATCTCAGCAAGGGTTTCATCAACACTCTTGCTGATTTGAGGAACATCAGATGATGCTTGCTCAGGAGTGGTCTCCTTGATAACCTCCTCATCCTCCTCATAAGTCAAGTCTAGGACTTGATCCTCCTGAGGAGGAGACTTGGTCTCACTGGTATCCTTGGGCTTCCTTACCAAAGCTTCATCATCATCCTTATCCTCATCCTCAGATTCAGACTCAGATTCATCTTCAGCTTGGCTTGGAGGTGGAGGAAATGGAAGAGGAATAGCGTCGACTTGGCGCAATGGTGAATTCTCAGGGAGATTAAGTTTTTTTGCAAGGGCCATCCAACCAACGGAAAAGCCCCTGTTGCACGCCTGCCTGACTTGTAGTTTGTATTCTTCTGTAACGTCAGCCATTCCTTGAGCATAGGCCTTTTCATCGGCCGCCTTGATTTCAGTATCTTTAGTGGATAAAGCATCTTGAAGTTCCTTTTCCACCTGGACCTTTTTGTCCCCGACCTCTCTCTTCTCGGCCTCAGCAACCTTTCTAATAGCCTCGGCAGAATCAGCCTTTTCCTCGGCAAGGGTTTGGGCTTTGGTGGCAGCCTCAGCCTGATCTTCCAGTTTTTTCATCTTTAATTGAAGAGATTTGTTTTCCCTTTTAAGGGCAGAAACCTCTCTCTTCAGATCGACCAACTTTGCTCTGTTTTCAAAAGCTTGTATTGAAAACGAATGGGCATACTGGATGGCCTGAAAGAAAATAGAAGTGTTAGAGAATATTTTAAGTTTGAAACAGAAAGAAAGTAGAAAATTCCAAGTAGGAACACTTACTTGAACGGAGTGCTGGAGCATTAAAGCATAATTCTCGTACTCACTATACTCAGCATTTCGCTCGAGGTCACCCGGAAGAAGCAACGCCGTGCTAAGGGCAACGTCGACATTTATGTCGTCGGCACTTTTACTGGACATAATTGGCCTCTCTTCCAAAGTAATTTTGGGAGCCCAAGGGACATCCGGTTTCTTGGGCCCCGAGGTAGTAGCTGAGGCCGACCTTGGCTTCTTTGACTGTGTGGACTCAGAGGGTGGGTTTTCAGCAGACCTTTTTACAGGAGCAGAAGAAGTCTTCTTACTCTCAGTCAGTTTGGAGATAGGCAAAGTGTCATCTGATTCAACCTGAGTCACTTTGGCCTTCGGCTGAGCCCTTTTTGTTCTTTTTGATTTTGGTGGGGGCATGGATTGGGTTAGAACAGCATCAACGTCGGCAGGTAGGTCGGCTAGGAGATCTTGGGCAACAAGCTTCGGGCGACCCATCTTAGCAGTTTTTACAAGTCGTCACCGACGTTTTCTTTCTGGTATTGGGATTAAGTATGGGGCCGAGGTAGATGGTTGATTGATTGGGTCAGATGTTGGCTCTTGATCTGTTCGAGATGTGGAGGCGGTTTGAGTTGTGACAGTCGGAGGAGAAAGGCTTTTCTTCTTTCGTTTGGGAACGTCGGGCAGAGTGGATTTGTATGTAGGAATAAAGTTTAGAAGCAGAGGTGCTTTTCTTTTGTGGATAGGCAAGTCCAAGAGCCTTTTCAGGTCCTTGCTAGGAACGTAAGATTGGCGAAAGTCTTTCGCTAGCTTGCGAACGTCTGCAAGAAGAAACAGACATTAGAAATAGATAAAATATTGAAGACTTGAAAAGAAACAACTAAGTAAATAAAACACTGGACTCTTACCCTTGCCCTCTTTAACCGTTCGAGGAAGAGGGTATAGATGGACATCTTCGTCTAGGGCAAATTCCCAATTTCCAGAGACAATGAAGTAGTCATCTCCAGCCCCCTTGTTGGAGTCTGGGAGGTCGGCTACAATTTTGAATTCAGTGGACCTCAGCTTGAGGTAGTAGACAGAACCTTTTTCCTTCAGGCTAAGGGGGCACATGGTGTAACAATACTGTATGTCGGCTAGGGTAATTCTAATGTTTTCTTGTCTGGCTAAGGCGATAATACCAAAAATCACTCGATAAGAGTTTATGGCAAGTTGCATGGGGTTCAACTTATAATAATGCAGAATATCGCGAAAAAGAATGTTAAGTGGAAGCCGAAGTCCACATTCAGTAAAGGCTACAATAGGGAGAGGCATGGTGTTTTCGATAGGCATGATGGAGTCATCATCCCCAGCCAGTTTCAGGTGAACATCGGCAGGGACGGAGAACTCCTGCCTAAAGTACTCAAGTTTGGTCGGGGTATCAACCCTATGTCTCCACATACCCATAACGTCGGCCTAAAGACAGAAAGCTAGGTTTCAGAAAGAAGGTGGTCTTAAGGGGTTATCGGGACCTCGGCAAAACCCTAGGAATATACTGGTAAGGGTTGTTTCAGTTTTCCCTAAAAATTGAAGGTTCTATAGACAACACCCAAAACTAAATCTATGAAGGCAAAGATTGAAAGCAAAAATTAAAGGCAGAAATCTGGGAAACAAGAAACAAAGAACGACGTTTCAGAATCAAAGAACAGAGGTATGGTTTTCAGAAGCGAAAGAAATACAGAAGTAAAAGGTCAAGAACAGTGGCAACAAAAGTGTTGAAATAGTGCAAGTGTTCAAAATATGAGTGAAATCATGGAATAGACGCATCCAGATAAATAGTTTAGCAAAACAAAAGTTTGAACAGAGCAATAATGGCAGTAAGTAAAACAAAAGCACATCGAAGAAATTGGAAGAGAGAGGAATAGATGCTTACCAGAACAAATAAAGCCGGAATGAAGGTCGCCGAGGTAAGACAACAGTTACAGACACAACAGAACGGCGAAAGCTTCACTTAAATGGAAGAATGAAGACAGTTGCAGAGCTTGAAGCTAGAGTAATGGCGGATTTAGGGAAAGTTTAAGAGAGAGAGAAGACTAGAAAATCAAGCGCAAAAGTAAAGAAACGAAGAAGAGAGTAAAGTTTTGTAAAAACTTGAAACGGCGGCAAAACAGGGCATTTATTGCGCCTGGAGGAACGTATGCGTCAGACGGCGCAGACAGGTGAAAGACGGCTTACAAGCGCGTCACAGACACGGGCCAATGACGATAGAACACGTAAGGGGAACGGTTGTGAAGAAATGCATGACAGCTCATGCGCGTAAGGGAATTTGTTTGAGTTCTTGTTCTCCGAAGGGAACACGTCGGCCTGAAATGAATGATCTCGGCCGAAAAGTCCTCACGCCGAGGTACTGGAAGAAAATACAGATATAGGTTCCATCACCTCAGAATGCCGAGGTAATAGAACCTAGGGGACAGCTGTGGGGATATATTTTCTGAGTACCAACACGTGGCAAGGTGACGCCGACGTGTCAGCCGAGGTGCCACGTGTCTTGGTCGTTGTGCCGAGGTCATCTCGGCTAGGCCGAGGTTGCCTCTGAAGATATCGGAATCCGAGATAAGCGGATAAGGGACAAGAGTCCTAGAATGAAGAGGGAACTCAACTTGGATATGGACAAGAGTCCTAGATTGGGAGAAGACTTAAGTTTGGGTAAAGATAAGACTCTTAGAGAGTTTATCCTAATCTTACTGGGAGTCCCAGATTAGCAGTAATCCTAAGTCCATTAGGGCCAGGCTCCTATTGGGACTAGGATTGTATTGGCTATAAAAGAGGGGCACCCCCATGGGTCTAAGGTATGCTTTTGATACTCAAGCTTGTGAGTTTAATACTTGATTTATCTTTGAGAGATATACTGACTTGATCGTCAGAGTGCCCCCGGATGGTCGAAACCACTGCGGTATTCTTATATTCCTGTTGCAGGTCAGTCAGGTGCCATCTATTCTGCCAGTGCTCTCTAGCTGGTTACTAAGCGGGCAGTGTGGTCGGAAAATCACCCACACAGTGGCATCTGTTGATAAATGTCACGAACCTAATTTTTTGTGTCATTATTTTATAAAATGCCATAAAATTGATGTGACATTTCTTTATTGAAATGCCACTAGAGCCTAATATGTTTGTGATTTTGTGACATTTTTCTAAAACATTTAGTGCCAATTTTTATTTTTGTGGCATTTTCTAAAAACATGCCACTAGTGTAGTGTCACTAAAGTGTAAACTTGTCGTAGTGACATTTTTGTTGTAGTGAAGTGACACTTTTTTTAATTGAAATGCCACTAGAGCCTTGTATGTTTGTGTCTCTATCACATTTTTCTAAAAAATGCCACCAAATATTCTTTTTGTGACATTTTTTAAAAACATGTCACTAGTATGGTGTCACTAAAATATTTTTTTGTTGTAGTGGGTACTAAAATAATCATTAGAGCTTTTGTTTTTATAACAAAAACTTATTGACCAAAAGGGCGATATTTACATATGAGGAATAGAATTATAAATATTATAGAAGTGCTCTGTGTGTCTATTCCACATCCCCACTTCTAAGATTTTCCAAAAGCTATTTCTGAATTGCGTCGTTTCTTGAAAATTGGTAAACAATTATAAGTACATGGCAAAGTGAGAAATATTATACTAAGAGCATAAGGGTATAAAATTCACCATGGATAATTATGAGGCTAAACAAAGTTTGATATTAAAATACAGAATATATAATACGGAAATCATTTGACATATAATACAGAAATCATATAAACAAAATAATTATGACCACCATACAAAACGGAACAAAACAGATGTATGGACTCAAGAGGTGGCTCGTACAAACTCTAGAGGTGGCTCCCACCATAGTGTAGCACTTAGCTCCGTACAACACTTTGCTCCACACCACAAATCATAACCACGATATAGAACAGAACAAATGTATGGACTCAAGAGGTGGCTCGTATGAACTCTAGAGGTGATTTCCACAATAGTATAACACTTAGCTCCGTACAACACTTTGCTCCACACCAGAAATCAGAGTGTTAGTGGATCCATGACAGACAGAGGGTCACAAAGTAACTAATCAGAGGGCCAATGATTATTTATATCCCTCAAGATATGAGACCTCCGTGGTGGTACTTATAAAATAGTTGCTCAAAAATATATTTAATAAATAGTTACATTCATAGGTTTTCCTTATTATATAAAATAAGGTTCATAAATTAAAAATGCTAATATAATTTATAAAACACAATTTATATAAAAAAAAACTATAGCAACTCAAAACATACGTAAAATATATAATGATAACTCAAGATATAATATAACTCACCTTAATATTAATCCCTCACTATTACTTATTCGTTCACCGAAATTTTCCCTTTTTACGGACATACTACACCTCCTTTTTTGCTCCATACGTTTACCTAAAGCACATTTTTATAGGTGCTTTCCAGGCACCATTTCCTTTTCCCCTAAGGAACCACGTGGTATCACTACGTGGCCTCCATTGCTTGCATGCCATGCTTATCCATAAGGATAAGCATTTGAGTTGTTTTGTTTTTTTATTTTTATTTTCTTTTACTTATCTACAACAATTAGATTAACTCTAATTCCTAATCATAAAATCAATTATTTAATTTTATTATTACTACCACTATTATTATTATTGTTATTATTATCATAATTGATTATGGTATTAATTAAATATTTAGAGTGTCACATTTTATTTTACTTTTACGGAATATTTAATTAAACATTTAGAGTTTTTCTCATTTATACTTAAATAATACTATTATAAAATTTAAGGGACAACTTAAATTTTCGGATTGTTACACTATATGTAATAGAGAGAAATGGAGATTGAGATAGAAGATATTATGCTCCAACCACTAATAAAACTTAGACAGAATAGAACTTAGACAGATTGAGAGAGAAATCACCATCAAAACCTTACACGTGTTCATAAAATCAAAGGACTTCAAATCAAAGAGAGATTTAGACAAAATAGGAATAATATCTATAAATGAAGTTTACAGACAATGTCTATAAATGAGATTTAGATAGGATAGGAATATATATTAGAGACACAATCGAAACCCAACTATAAATGAAGTTTAGATTTAGGGTTTTCAAATCAAAGAGAGATTTAGATAGAATAGAAGCAAACTTGAGCTTTGGTAGGATATTCTTGGACGAATTCGACTGGAGGGGCTCTTTGCTCACTAACCCATGGTGGAGACACAGAGAGAGCAATGGTTTGTGAGGAAAATATCAATAGAGATGTGGGTGGGGGGCTGAGGTGTTTGAAATTTGAAATCTGAGAAGAGGAGGGTGAGACAGAATAGAGAATGATACAAAATATAAAATTAAAAAAATAAAAATAAAAGAAGAAACCAAAGAAAAGGTAGGTGTGATCTCAACCGTTGATTTATAGTACAATATTTATCGGCCCTTCATCTAAGTATGCTAGCTTGGACACATGTCCCATCCCAATTAACAAAGAAAATCTCAACTCAATTAATGTTAACATTAACTCATTTAATTGAAAAAATAAAACCAAAAAAAGAACTAAGAACAAAGAACAAAACACAACATTTTTTTTTTTTTGCTTCAGATTCTTAATGTTAACATTAACAGATGTTTTTGAGGAAAATCCTACATGGGAAATTCATTCATTCTTTCATTTTTGATATTCATTACTTCATTTCTTTATAGTCCACTTCGTCCCAATATAACTTATTTAACATTAGCTCTCAATAGTCCACTTCTTTATTGTTTGGCATATTATATGATGCACTCATTTAATTGAAAAAATAAAACCAAAAAAAGAACTAAGAACAAAGAACAAAACACAACACATAATTTATTTTTTTTTAATGTTAACATTAACTGATGTTTTTGAGGAAAATCCTAAATGGAAAATTGATTCATTCTTTCATTTTTGATATTCATTACTTCACTTCTATAGTCCACTTCGTCCCAATATCACTTCTTTAACATTAGCTTTCAATAGTCCACTTCTTTATTGTTTGGCATATTATATGATGTAATCATTTGATTGAAAAAATAAAACAAAAAAAAAGAACTAAGAACAGAGAACAAAACACAACACATAATTTTTTTTTTTTTTGCTTCAGATTCTTAATGTCAACATTTGCTCTGTATGGATTTGTTAACTGATGTTTTTAAGGAAAATCCTACATGGGAAATTCATTTATTCTTTCATTTTTGATATTCATCACTTCTTTAACATCATACATGTCTGGGATATGAAACCCAGAGCTATGAACTAAAAAAGAGGGAAAAAAAAACAGAGCTATGAACTGGAAAGAAAAAAATAAAAAATAAAAAAAAAGAGCTATGAACCTAGGGCTGTAAATCTGGCCCGACTCGGCCCGACTCATGTCGAGCCTCGCAAGCTTTCCCAAAAATTCGGGCTGGGTCGGCCCATGGGCCAAAAAATTAAGCCCAGGCCCAAGCCTAGGGGTATTCGGGGCTTGGCCTCGGGCTTGGGCCGGGCTTAGGCGGGCCTGGCCATTTTTTTTTTTATTTTTTAAAATTTTGTCTACCAAAAATTTATTATTTTCCATTAAAACATACACTGGGCCTCGGGTGGACCGGGCTTCGGGGCAGGACCTAAGTGGGCCTTAAGTAGGCCGATATGCTGGGCCACGGGCCGGGCCGGGCCGGGCTTCAAATCTATGGCCCAGGCCTTAGCCTAGGGGCTCGGGCTGGGCTCAAGCTTGGTCCCAAGCTAGCCTAAACGGGCCGGGCCCATCTCGGCCCGCGGGCCATTTGTACACCCCTATATGAACTAGAGATGGCAATCGGAACTCGACTTGACGGGGACCCGATCTCTCGACCCGAATTGAGCGGTTATTCCCCGAAAAATACTCTTGACGAATCGATGATGGTCTTAAAAATTGAATCCCCAATGATATTCGAGCTGGGGACAAGGATACATGTTTCAGCCCCGGACCCGGCCCCCGATCCCCACTCCGTTTGCCCCCGAGATAAAATTACTATTTTGCTCCTGTTTATATATAATATATATGTGTGGGTAGGGTTGGCTGAACACTCACTCACACACAAACACAAAGCTGTGTCTGTTGCTCCTGCTTTCTCTCTATCTCACCGCCGCTAGTTTAGGGTTTCGCCTCCCTCTCTCTCTCTCTCTTTCACACAATGACGACTGTCGCTCCTTCGTTACTGCCGATCCTCCCTCACCACCGCTCGTACCTCACTATCGATCCTAGTAAAGATTGGTGCCAGAAGGCAGCAGATCCAATCTTCAATTTTTATGCATTGTTTTTAGCTTCAAGAAGATCCAACCCTTTTTCATGCCTTTTCAACACCACTCATTTTGTTGTTTGAGCTCTCTGTGACTCTCCACTCTGTTCAATGGATTATAGGCTTCTTTTAATTGCTGTTCTTTGTGCTTATCAGTTGTTCAATGAGTAAATTCTTGGTGGCTTTTTGAAGAGGAGTTTCCAAGAGGGTTTATTCAATTAGACTTTCACTTTATTTTGTTTTTCCTTTTGTATATTTTCTTTTTCTGATCATATTCTGCTTCTTCTTCTTCTTTTTTTTTTTCTTTTTTTTTCCTGATCGTGTGGTTGATGCTTTCAGATTACTCTATTTCTCAAATTCCTTTTGTGATATTAAATTCTTATATCAGATCTAGCTTGGGGGCTTATTACTCAAATGTGCTGTAAGATAAGATTCAAAATGATTAGACATGTTCTATTTTAGTGTCTGAACAATGTCTTAAAGATCCTTCTATTCTTATGATAATAAAAAATATATTACTTGGCAGTTAGATTACTGTGAAATCCTATCTTTTGTGGCATCTGACTTTGTTTTCACTACTTCTTTGCTATCTCTTACTCTGGAATCAAGAATTTTCTGGTGGGTCTTTTGGGGTCGGGAATACTCGATCCCTGATTGGGGGCGGGGGCAGGGGCAGGGGCCGGCGATGGGTCCCCGCCGGGGATCAGGGGCGGGGACGGGGAATTTATCACTTCTGGGGATGGGGACGGGGAGTGTAGTCCCCGGCCCCGCCCTGTCTTGTTGCCATTCCTAATACGAACCCATGTCCAGAACATAGGTAAAAAAAACAGAGCTATGAACTGGAAAAAAAACAGCGGTAAAATAAATGAACGGAACAACAAAAAGAAAGTGAGGAGATAAGAGTGCCTTACCTGGTGATGGTGGAGAAAAAATGAAAAGGAATGTAAAGAGTTTTGTGGAGCTTTGTTCTTCCTTTAGAAATGCAAAGAGCTTTTTGGAGCTTTATTCTTCCTTCGATTGTGATTCACTTCCTCTCCTTTGATTGTAAGCTTCTTTCACATTGATAGTTGATTGTAAGCTTCTTTCACATTGATAGGTAAAGTGCAGTAGGTGGGTTGGTAAGAGTTGATAGTTAAAGACATCTGGCCCATTGAATTTTATTTTTTAGATAAATCTAGACCATTGAAGATATATTGTAAGAGGGATATTTGTGAAAGTAAATCTGAGTCATTGTTTTTAAATCTAGACAAATCTAGACCCTTAATTTTCCAGTACTCTTTTACTATTTGATCCTTGTTTTAGCCTAATTTTTTTTATTCTTCAATTTTTATAATAAAAATAAAGCTCAATTTTTATATTTGATAAATAGAAAATATAATTACTAAATAAAATATCTTTTTTAACATATAAATTGTAAAAGCATAATATTATTTTTTTTAGAGGTGTTAAAATATCAGGTTGGGTCAACTGCCCTTCCATCTATCATCTATTCAAACTTTAACGGATTAAAAAAAATACATATGCATCCAATTATTAAGATCATCCTTCATTCTATGATGGATTAATTCCAATCATTTGATTTTATTAAGATCATCCTTCATAATTCCAATCATTTGATTTTATTAAGATCATTCTTCATTCTATGATGGATTAATTCCAATCATTTGATTTTAACAAATCAAATGAATACTTGTCCAACCGTATCAGCAATAGAAGCCTCTCTCACATCTTAAAGGGAAAATCACAACCCATTATATTCTTTTCAAAACAAATTTCAATTTCATGGTAAGTCTTACAAAGTTTAATACTTCAATTCATAAAATTTTTCATTATTCTCTAAATATTTTATAATAATACAACTGGAGTGTTATTTATCCTATTTAAAATCGATTCAAACTTAGTAATATTACAAATTCAAAGTTAATTATTCAAAATTATTATTTTGTGATTTAAATTTATTCTGCACATGAACTCCACAACGCACAAAGGGTTTTTTCTATGATGACTTATATAATTTTTTTTAATTTATTACAAAGAGATATATAAAAAATAATAATAATAATAAAATGACTTAAATAAATTAATAAGTCAATAAGAATTTTATAAACACTTCTTTTGAAAAGTAGATTAAAAATTATTTTTTAATTTTAAAAAAATATATCTATATATTATATAAGGAAAATGGTATTTTTAGTGAGGAGTTTTATGAGAATTTCAATATCTTGTATTAATTTTCTTAATTTTAAATAATTAAGAAAATTTTCATTAGCTAACTTTTGTTTGATAATTCTACATCAGGAAAAAAAATGAGTTGTTTTACTCATAAAGAGTAAATTTTATACTCCCATCTCATTTAGTGAGCAGCCATATAAGAGTTTCAATATCTCATACTAATTTTATTAATTTTTTTAATTTTAAACAATTAAGAAAATCTCCATTGGCTAGTTTTTATTTAATAATTCCACATTGAAAAAATAAAGGAAAAAATGAGTTGTTTTACTCATATATAGTGAATCTTATACTCCCATCTCATTTAATATTGTAGTGTTGTATATGTTTCAATTCAATATATTTTAAATTTTAAAAGTTTTAATTAATTAATTATGGCTTAGTCGATTAGGCTAAATCATTTTTGATTTGATTGATTCGTTGGTTTAACTTCTATTTTAGTGATTTTATCAAAATATGTTGATTAAATTTGAAATAAACTAATTTATATAAGAAAAATGAGTTTTTTTAGTGAGAAACCCTATGATCAATATATTAAACTCATTTTTTTGATTTTTTTTAATTTAAACGATTTAGAAAATCTTTATTGGTTAGCTTCCATTTGACTTTTATTTTATAATCTCACATAAATGTTTTGATTTTAAAAATAATTGTGTATGAGATTTTGAAACTATCATAATATTTACCTTTAAAATAATTACAATCCCACATAGAGAAAAAAAAAAGAAAAAAAAAGAGTGAATTGTTTCACTTATATAAAGTGTTACAATTGCACATCGAAAAAAGAAAGAAAAAGCAAGTTGTTTCACTTATATAAAGTGAATCTTATAAAAGGGGTTTTGAGGGAGAAGTCTTTTAGAAACTCCAGACTCTCATTATAAAATTATTCAATTTTCTTAATTTTAAACAATTAGGAAAATTTTTATTGGCTAACTTCCATTTATCTTTTATTTTACAATTCCACATCGGGAAAAAAAGGAAACAGTGGATTGTTTCATTTACATAAAGTGAATCTTATACTCCAATTTATATAAATTATTGAATTTTCTTAATTTTAAACAATTAAGAAAATCCCCATTGGTTTTTTTGGGTAAGTAAAAAATCCCCATTGGTTAGCTTCGGTTTAACTTTTATTTTATAATCCCACATCATGAAAAGCAAAAAAACTGAATTGTTTCACTTATAAAAGTGAACCTTATGCTCCCGTTTATATAAGTAAAAGAAGATATTTAGTGAGAAACCTTATAATCAATACCATTTTTTTTTATTTTCTTAATTTTAAAGAATTAAGAAAATCTCCATTGGTTAACTTCCATTTAACTTTTATTTTACAATCCCACATAGAGGTTTAATTTTGTATGAGATTTTGAAACTCTCATAATATTTAACTTTAAAATAATTATAATCTCACATTGAGAAAAAAGAGAAAAAATGAGTTGTTTCACTTTATATAAAGTGAATCGTATATTCTCATTTAATATTATAGTATTATGAATTTTTCAGTTCAAGATGGTTTAAATTTTAAAAGTTTTAATTAATTAATTAATTTTGTTGTAAATTGGTTGGTCTTTTGACTTAGTCGATTATACTGAATCGTTTTCGGTTTAATTGATTCACTGGTTTAACCACAGTTTTAGCTGTTTTATCAAAATATATTGCTTAGATTTGTTTAATTTGAAATAAACTAAGAGTGACCATATTAAAAATTGAACGACTGAGATTGCTTAATTAGAAATGAACTTCCCGTAAAAACAACTGTTAACTTTTATTTTACAATCACACATCAGGAAAAAGAGGAAAAAAAGAGAGTTGTTTTACTATATAAACCTTATACTCTAATTTAATATTGTAGTGTTGTGTATGTTTCAGTTTAAGACAGTTTAAATTTTAAAATTAAAATAAAATAAAAAAGTTTTAATTAATTAATTTTTGTATAAATTGGTTGGTCCTTTGACCTAGTCGATAGGGTGAACCATTTTCGATTTAACTGATTCGCTGGTTTAATTGCGATTTTAGCGGTTTTATCAAAATATATTGGTTAAATTTGTTTGATTCGAAATAAATTAAAGATTGACCTAATCAAAGATCAAACGACTAAGATTGCTTGATTCGAAATAAACTTCATGCCCAAACAATTGTTAACTTTTAAACAATTAATAAAATCCACATTAGCTAGTCTTCATTTAACTTTTATTTTATAATATCATATCGAAAAAAAAAAAGAAAAAATGAATTGTTTCACTTATATAAAATGAATTTTATGCTCCCATTTATCTAAGCAAAATGAGATCTTTAGTGAGAAGCCTTATGATCAATATCTCATACTAATTTTTTTTTAATTTTCTTAATTTTAAACAATTAAGAAAATCTCCATTGACTAGTTTTCATCTAACTTTTATTTTACAATCCCGCATATAGGTTTTGATTTTCAAAATAGTTTTGTATGATATTTTGAAACTCTCATTAGATCTCTCCTTAAAAGTATTTTTTTATAAAATATATAGATATATCGATAATCTCAATGTCACTCTTACTGCTCCTTAATACAAAAATTATGGTAATCTTAAATTTGTATTTAAAACTTATAAATTATGAGATAGATTATTATAATTTTAAATTTCTATTGTATCAATTTTAAATTTAAATTAATACATTGCTTTCCATATTTAGTGACAGTTTAAATTTTAATAAAATAAAATTTAAAAGTTTTAATTAATTAATTTTTGTGTAAGTTGATTGGTTTTTGACCTAACTGATTAAGCTAAATTGTTTTTGATTTGAATGATTTGCTGGTTTAACCATAATTTTAGTGGTTTTACATGCTGCGATGATTTTTTCTTATTCATTAAGTTTTTAAAATTTCTTTAATTATTTCCTTTTCAAAAATTAATATGATATTTTTTTAAAATTCATATATTTTTATTCTAAAATAGTGAAATATTAGAATTATGTCATTTTTTTTTTATAATAAAGCATAATTTTAATTATTACTTGTCAATACAACAATTTTAATTTATCTATACTATATATTATAGGAAAAAAACATTTAAAGCGAAATCTTTAAATTTATATATAAAATTTTATTTACGAGAAATAAAATATAAAAAAATTAAATATAATTATTATATTTTTAATATATAATATATTATTTTATTTTATACATAACACGGGTAATATATTATATTAATATATATATATATATATAAATAAAGAAATAATATATAAAAAAACTCAAATAATTACTTTTAACCAAATTACCAAAACGAGCCAAACTATCAGATTGAGAGCTCAGCGAAACTATCATATTTCCAACTGAGCTCTCAATCACAATCCCACAATCTTTCTTTTCATTTATTTTTTAATTTTTTAGGGAATAAATTCAGATGGTTAAGGTGAGGTACGTAAAATTAGTGATGTTTGGATGTTTTAAATAAGTATATTTTTAAATTTTTGACAAAAAATATGTAAAAAAAATAAAGAAAATAAATAAAAAAACAAAAAAAAAATATTAATAAATATTAATTAATATGACTTAAATAAATATATATATATGTAGAAAAATATATATTTTTCTAATACATGTCAAACAAGCAATCATATTTTGTTCAGACCGACCTGAATTGTGGGGCTCCCATTTTATATGCCGCGTATGCAACATCAACGCCTGGTCGATTGAATAATTTTTGGGACTTCTTTTTGGGGGTCACCCCTTCACCCCCTTGTCACGTGGCGGGTGGTGATTGGAGGAGTAAGAAAAAAAAAAAAAAAAAAAAGAAAAAGAAAAAGTAATGAATGAGAGAAAGGGGTGGAAGGAAAAGGAGAGATGGACCATTGTTGCAAGTTTTTCATAGCACAGCAGCCACGTGTCAAACCCACCTCTACTCTCTTTTGCGATATCTTTTAATAAAAAATTTAATATTCATTAACATTACACTTTTCATTATTAAAAAAATCCGTTGAAAAACTGGACCATTCCCAACGCAGAGAGTGGTGGCGACGGAAAGAGAGCATCGCTACTTTCCTTCAAATTCAAGAAATTAACTTTACCTTTTTTGTTTTTTATAAAGTTTTTTTTTAATTAATTAATATTAACGCATTGAACATAATTCTATAATAAATTCAAGAATAAATATTTTCTAAAAATCATAGTCAGTAAATCTTAGTTTTGAATTATATCATGAATTTAATATATAATGTAAGAAGTTTCGGTGATGCTACATGCACCCATTAGTATACTAATTAGTGTATCAACACTAGTTATGACATTATTATTGACCTCACTCATTAAATTACGTCACATTATCAATTGGTACACTAGTTAGTATAATAATTGATACATATAGTATTATTCAATAAATTTTTATATGTTATGGGAAAAATTATACAAACATTTGAAATTTTTGACTAATAATACAAAAAAAAATTAACAAAGCTGATTCAGAGCTCTAAAAATAGAGCATTAAACCAGCTCTAATGAGCTGGAAATGCAAAAAAAGAAAAAGAAAAAAAAGCACAGAAACAACCATCACGTCATGGGAGGTGCTAGCTCATTAGAGTTCCCTCTAGTGATTCATTTTTAATGCTCCCAAGCAATTTTAAAAAATTAATTGTGGTATTACACATTGTCTCCTCAGTTTGGTCTCATTAATTAACTTGATGATTACTGTTGATAAAAATAATAATATTTTATGAAGTGTCAATTTTACTGGTGAAATTATTAAACTAAAATTATTCATTTTTCATCTGTCACATATTTTACATCTCTTCTACAAATGAGAAAGAAGACACCACCTTTTAACTATCACCCTAATCCACAACCACATCTTGCTTCACCATTAACTAATGATCATTTAGGTCAAGTTTGGCAACTCAAAAATAATTTTTCTTTTTATTTTATTTTCATCACATCACCTCTTTGCTTTTTTACAAACCTTTTTATAAAAAGACAAAAAATACACTTATTTAAGTCATCCCAAACAACTCCTATACTTATCTCATTTGGCTTCTATCAACCATCACTCACCAAAACCACCAAGCACCATGATGCACCTTACTCACCCAAAAAAATAATGACGCACCTTTACTCTATTTCTTGTCTGCATCATAACTAACCTCTTCCTCCATCGTACTTTTTACCATCACCTCTATATAGTTCATTCTTAATTATTTCTCACTGCTGTCTCAATTTTAATTTTTTTTAATTTTTTAAATAAAAAAATAATACATTACCGATAAGTTAATAACCACGCCTACAATTATTCATCAATTTTCATTATAGTTCAATGCAATTTATAAGAATGCTTATATTTTTTAATTCGAGAATTTGTACGAAAATATTTAATACAACTCGAATAATGATAATTAAAAAGTTAAAAAGAAAGAAGAGTTTTAATCAACATTTTAGTTTGGCAAAGCTGCACTAAACAACCCATCTCTCTCAAAATTTACTTTGATTATCACCTTTTGATTTTTTTTTTGGCCCAATTATCATTTTCAAGAACTATGGTGCCTAATTTTATTTTAAAATCTTCCCAATAACTTAATTATAATTCTTGAGAAAAAACAGAGTTCACGAAAGCCCAGTGGCACGGTTCGCACCTCCTTTAACGGACACGGACACTCTTTAACTTCAAAGCTTTCAAATCCACCGTCTTCTTTCTCTCTCTCTCTCTCTCTGTGGCTTTGAACTGAGGAAATGGCGTCGCACTTCCGTGTATACCCACGAGCCACCCCACGCGCCTCCTCCGAATACTCCCTTATATCCACCACCATTGTACTCCCGAACTACTCGAAACCAACCGGGAAGAGCAGAGCCGGAGCGAGACAGAGCTCCGGAATTAGGGTTTCCAATGGAGGGGACTCGTACCTCGACATGTGGAAGAAGGCGGTGGATCGAGAGAGGAAGGCTTCCGAGTTCCAGAGAATCGCCGAGAACTCGTCACGAATTGATGGTGATGCTGATGATGATGATGGAGAAGGTGAGAGTCGGGAGGTTTTTGAGAGGAAGAGCAATGAGTTCCAGAAGATTTTGGAAGTTCCTAAGGAAGAGAGGGACAGAATTCAGCGAATGCAGGTGATCGATCGGGCAGCTGCTGCTATTTCGGCTGCCCGTGCGCTTCTCAAGGAGAGTTTGCCGCTGCCGCCGAATGAGTTTTCCGGTGATTCTGGGACTGTGATTTCAAGTGCTGAGAATGGTGGAGACATAGAGGCTCAGCAAAGAGGTATTTCATAGCTTTTGAATTCTTTCCTTACTTGGCTGAGTTGATGGTATTGTCAATTGTGTATATCTTCCAAAAATTTAAGCTTCCAATTTGGGCATGTTCACCATAGCTGAGAACAAAGTTTCTAATATGTAATTGTTGCTTTTATGTGTGTATGCTTAACAAACCATATCACTGATTGTAACCCAGAATGTATATGCTAAAGAAAATGTGGGTTTTTTCACTACGAAATGTGGGATTTTTCTTCTTCAAACATCATAAAAAGTTAGAGAATCCCAATGCCCTCTCTCCTAATTTCAGAACTTCAATCTCAACTAGGAGGAGTTATGGATCTCACATGGTGTTCTTTTTTTGGGGTGCTAAATTTACCTTCCCATTGTTTCTGAGATGATTTTGGCTGCTGAAACTGATGCCTTTAATTTATCATCTATTACATTGAAGATTTATTTGTTAGCTTGGCAGTAATTAAATGATCTCATGATAGCAGGACTTTTTTTAATTTCTTCTTCTAAATTTCACAAGCACATGTTCAAATTGGAAGCATTACTTGTAGCATTGTCATATTTTATGTTATCGTGGCTTAATTTCCTGTATTCGATAAGGTATTTGCTGGATATTGTCTTTTGTGCTGTTTGGAGTTTTTCATTGCTGACTTGAATTTCAGGACTGTCGTCTGATTAGGAAATGGACAACTTCTTTTGGTCATGCTGTTAATTATTTTTTGATAATGCATATTTCTGTATTAGTAAATTGAAAGCAAGTATTCTCTGACTTATGGAACATATGCGTGATGCATTGCAAGTTTAACTATTATGTTATGTGGTCTAATTTCTTTAACTTGCTTATTTTAGTCAATTATTGGTGTTTATTTGGTGTAGTTGTAGTATTGTTTCATAATCTTTAATTTTGACAGGTGCACAGAATGAGGGCTCGATAATTTTTCAGTCAAGTGGTGTTGCAAAGGGAACACCAGGTCCAGATTTTTGGTCCTGGACACCTCCAGAAAGTGAGAGAAATTTTGATGATGAGAGTAACCTGAAGCTAACCAGACAAACTTATCCTTCCAAAACAGACCCTGTGATGGAGAAAGAACAATCTGTAGATTTTCTGTCAATCCCCCTTGAGAGTAAACTTTTCGAAAGCAGCCACTACCCTCCTCTTCCACCTCTTCAGTCCCTAATGGAGGTTGAGAAAGTGGAAGCTTATACTTCCAGTCAAGAGATGGCTCATGTAGAAGAGAACCATGAACTTGGTGTTCTATTTTCGGCCCATGCAGCAGAAGCAGCTTATGCTCTTAATGAAGGGGATGAGGAGGTATTATCCCAAGGAGTGAATCCTGATGGATCAAAATGGTGGAAGGAGACAGGAGTTGAAGAAAGACCTGATGGTGTGGTTTGCAGGTGGACGCTTACCCGGGGTGTCAGTGCTGACAAGTCCCTTGAGTGGGAGGAGAAGTATTGGGAGGCGGCTAACCAATTTGACTACAAGGAGCTTGGTTCAGAGAAATCAGGACGTGATGCTACTGGAAATGTTTGGCGTGAATTTTGGAAAGAATCAATGTGGCAGGTCAGAGTGCTCTGTATAGATCAACATTACATGATGTCTGTGTTAATGGTTTGAGTTTTTAAAGCATCCACCCACTCTCCAAGTTCCAACCCTCTAGCACCAATGACTACAGTACATAGATGAATATTTTGGAAGGGATTTGCAGCCACAATCTTATATGAAGTTTCCTTGAATTCTTTATATTTATACTATGAATATGAGTAGATCACCGAATTTGACACCTTTTTTTTTTTTTGGATGGTCCTGTTGTAATTTTTAGAATAGCACAATGTAGCATGCAAAATATTTTGCAAATAAAATTTTTGTGAACAAGAAGTCTACGGAACAAATTGCATGAAAAATCATAAAATTAGTATTAAAAAAAAGCCTTAGAATCTTTTTGATTTACATTTTTTTGGCCCTAGTTACATGCAATTCATTATATAGTTCCTACCTTAGAATTTTTTTTGGCCTGTGCTCAAGTTAAACAAAAATGACCTCACTCACCTCTGGCTTTCCTAATTCTCCTCGAGATAAATCAAACTGGTTTTGTGGCAGGTTTAATTGTTTATGCGTGAAGATGTATAGATTCCACAAAATACTTCAAAGAATTGTATTTGATTGTGGTTTGGTTGTATATTGTGCTTTTTGCAGGATTGTGGAGTTGTGCATCTTGAGAAAACTGCGGACAAGTGGGGGAAGAACGGGAAAGGTAATGAGTGGCAGGAGAAATGGTGGGAACAATATGATGAATCCGGCCAAGCAGAGAAATGGGCCCATAAGTGGTGCAGCATTGACCCCAGCACACCCCTTGAAGCTGGTCATGCTCATGTTTGGCATGAAAGGTATTAAATCTACTCATTTTCGAGCTGGGTTTAGATTTTTGTTCTGATTCTTTGTTCTTTGGATATGGTTCTAGTTACTATCCCAAATCAGTCATCATTCTCAATGGATGACCCTTAAATTGGTTTTTCTTGGCATGAATTAAGATCATAGTTGTCTTTGCTTAACTGTGGCAAAGTACAAGTCCTACAACGTTCTGTTATTTTCTTAGATTTGGATCTAGTGACCATTCTAATTTATCCATCATTATTGCTCTTATTAGTCCTGATAAAATTCAAAGAGTCAGATTCTTCAGCATTTTTGTTTCCATTTATTTATTTATCTGGTGGTGGTTGTCATCCTGATAGCAAGGGGATTTTTACTCCTCACTCTTCAGTTGTAGGGTGTTTTGAGTAACCCTCCTATGAGATTTAACCGAGAAATTGAACTTCAGAGGTGCAATCACACATTTTTTTTTCTTCACGCACCTGGATTGATGTTTTATAATGCCTACTCGTCCTGTTGAAATTCTCGTAGTTCACTATCGCAGTAATGACTTGGAAAACTCTAATCATTAGATATTCCAAATTGTTCTGTACGGTATAATCAGCTAAAACTTTTCACTTATAGTAAGTATTTTTTGGCAGGTGGGGTGAGAAGTATGATGGGAAGGGTAGCAGCATGAAATACAGTGACAAATGGGCTGAGCGTTCTGAGGGTGATGGCTGGACAAAATGGGGTGACAAATGGGACGAGCACTTTGATTCAAACAGTCATGGAGTCAAGCAAGGGGAGACATGGTGGGAAGGTGAGTATGGGGAGCGTTGGAATCGGACTTGGGGTGAGGGTCACAACGGTTCTGGATGGGTGCACAAGTATGGGAAAAGCAGCTGCGGCGAACACTGGGATACGCACGTCAAGGAAGACACGTGGTATGAGAGATACCCACACTTCGGTTTTCAACATTGCCTCGACAACTCAGTCCAGCTCCGTGAAGTTCAAAACCCATCTGAATGGTCATGAGATATGAATCTTTTTTTCTATGTTTACACTGTAATAAAAAGCTAATAAGACCAGTTTTTATTTTTATTTTATAAACAAAATCTGTATTCTTAAATATAGTTGTATCATCAATGTGAAACAGTATTGCTGCAATAAAATTTGATGTTGTTTCCTTATAGCTGGTTCGGACATTTCAATTCTATATCATTTCATCACTAGTTCTGGTTTGATCTGTGAGCGGATATGATCGCAACTCACAACATTTTCTTCTTAATTTTTTTAAGATGGCTAATAAAGATCAAAATTCAAATGTTCTACTACATGGCAATGTTCGGTTATGTTTTTATTTTCTGAAAAACAAAATTTGATTTTGAGCTGTTTTCAATTTTTTGTTTTTTGTTTTTAAAAAAACCACCTACTTTTTAAGAAAGATCAGAACTTGTTTTTGATTTTTTAGAAATTATTTCTGAACCCAAAAAAAAAAAAAAAAAAAAAAAAATAATTACCTAAAGTCTTATTTACAAATGTTATGGTAGCTCATGTTCTATTTAAATTTCTTTAAACCAATAAGTTCTATTTAGTGAAACTGAGAATATTATCAGTTTTTTTTTTTTTTTTTTTTTTTAATTTTTAAAAACTAAGAACATTATTAATTTTGCATTGTAATATTTTAGATAATTATTTTACTACCTGATGAAAAAACAGAGTATGGATTAAATGTTTTTACCTTTTTACTTATTGATTTTGATTAAGCTTTCTAATAAAACCGACCGAGAACATAAATATTTTTTTTTTCAATTTTAAAATTGAGAATATTATCAAATTTTTTTTTTATTTTTAAAGTTTCTTTTTTCAATTTTGCACATCAATGTTATCATGCTCCTTTATAGACACAAAATTTTTAGTTTTGTACAAAAAATAATTCAATTTTTTCAATTTTTTCAAAAAACATAATTTTTTTTTTAGTTTTTTCAATTTGAAAGTTGATATTTTAAAGTTTTGAAAATCAAAAAACATGTCAAATCATCATGTTTCTTTATAAATAATCATAAATGATGAACAACATTATTTGAAAGGCAATTCTGATTATTAAAAATTTAATGGAACTTGAAGGTCTAAAATATCTTAGTTAGAACTTAATGAAACATAAATTTCTAAATTAAAATTTGTGTGTAAATGTCCAAAAAAAAAAAAAAGGGCATAAATACTTTCAAAATTTTATTATTTTTGTTTTCAAAAATAAAAAAATTTAAAAACAATTGTCACTCAAACGCCGTCGTATTGAGGCCGTTAAATCCCCCAATCCTCTGAAATTTCAATCTCCTCAGTACGCCCAACATGTGGTAGTAGTACCTCTTCAGCTTCTGGAGATCAACACAAAGCTCCTGGCGAACCTCTCTCTCTCTCTCTCTCTCTCTCTCTAATACCGTGATTATAACCACTTCTCAAGTCACTATCTTTTTACTTCTCCCCAACTCCACTCTCTTCTAAATTCAATCAAATTGGTGAGCCTCTTTTCATTCATTTATCCTTTCATTCAAGATTTATACTGTATGTATAATTGAAACCCTCATGATCTAGCATGTGGGTTTTGCTCTCTAACCCTCAACAGTTGCAGATAGTAAGTAATTTACAAAAATTTTGAGTGGGTTTGCTCTGTATTTGTTCTTCCATGGCTTTTTCAATGCTCAATGGAGCTGAAAATCTCAAACTTGTTGGAGGCATAGCTCCAACTGGGTTAGGTTTTCTTGGGTCTGATTTTCGTGGGAGGTTCTTTCCTAATAAGGTCCTAGTGCCCCAAATTAGGAATTCAAGTGTCAAGAGTTTAGCACCCAAATGCAGTCTCTCTGCCTCAAGGCCTGCTTCTCAGCCTAGGTTCATACAACATAAGAAAGAAGCATTCTGGTTCTATAGGTTTCTATCCATAGTGTATGATCATGTCATAAACCCTGGGCATTGGACTGAGGATATGCGCGATGAGGCACTTGAGCCAGCCGATCTCTATGATCGAAACATGAGAGTGGTTGATGTTGGTGGGGGCACTGGTTTCACCACTCTTGGTATAGTCAAACATGTTGATGCTAAAAATGTGACAATTCTTGACCAGTCACCTCACCAGCTTGCCAAGGCAACGCAGAAGGAGGCTTTGAAAGAATGCAAGATAATTGAGGGTGACGCGGAGGATCTTCCGTTTCCAACTGATTACGCTGATCGATATATCTCTGCTGGAAGGTAGTACTCTTGAGTTCCCTGTCAACGTATGGTTTACATATTGTGATTGACATTTGCAGTCCCTGTACAGTATATTTTGTTAGCTAATTTTGGGTGTGTATTTGATTGTTAGAGAATAAGTTCTATGATACGTGTTTTAATGACTTATAATATATATAATTTGTTTTTTTTGTGAGCTTATTAAATTGTTTTTTGGATTCCGGCACAAGACAAACACATATATGACAATTGAAAATTTTAACGTTCTACCCCCTTGTCATTAATGTATTTTCATAATTTCACATTTTAGTTTTATTGATGATAAAAATTGCAAGCCTGAACTGTGGCTGCATTTGACATGGGTTATAGTTTGTTAATAAACTTGGAATAGTTGTACATTCATTAATAGAGTGAATGCAATAAAAAATGTTCAACCATTTTAAGCTTTGTTAACCAATGCCCTTACGGCACTTGTTACCAAGCCCTTTGACATATTAGAAAAAGGGAGACTTTACGTGTAGGTTCTAACAAGTGAACTTATTGTTCAATAGGTCCTATGAAAATTAATGACTTTTTTTTATCAAATACTATTAAAAAACGTCACTAATTGTTAAGTTTCAGTAACAGTTTGAAAAGTTTGTTACACAAAATGTCACTAATTATAAATTTTAGTTACAATTTAAAAAAATTGTTACGAAAGAACGTAACTAATTTTCAATTTTCAGCGATAGTTTGAAAAATTCGTCAAAAAGTCACTAATTGTAAATTTTAGTGACAATTTATAAAAACCGTTACAAAAAAAAGTCACTAATTGTCAATTTTTAGTGACATATGCCAAAAATTGTCACAAAAATTTATTTTTAAAAATGATTTTATTATGACTTATTTTCAATAGGACTTGATGGGAATTAAGTCTAATTATTAGGAACTATTGGTAGTTTACCTTAGAATTGACCCCTGTTGTTGTTCTTGTAAAGCATAAAAGTATAAAACTTACCTTGAAGAATGCTTGCTCCCTTTATAATTTTTTGGATGCAATTTTCCAGGGAAACAGGTAGGAGTCACCACTCTCTCTTTCTCTCTCTCTCTCTTTCTCGCGATGTACTGAATGACTACATCCAGCTCACATCATATAATTTTGTAACAATATTGCTTACTGGTCTTGCAAATTTTAATGAGCAGCATGCTTTATTCATCATAGCCACTAATGTAATATGACTGTCTTCTCCAGTATTGAGTACTGGCCAGATCCACAGCGTGGCATCAAGGAAGCATACAGGGTACTGAAAATAGGAGGAAAAGCGTGCATAATTGGTCCTGTGTACCCAACCTTCTGGTTGTCTCGGTTTTTTGCTGATATGTGGATGCTTTTCCCAAAGGAGGATGAGTATATTGAGTGGTTTCAAAAGGCTGGTTTCAAAGATGTTGAACTGAAAAGGATTGGTCCGAAATGGTACCGTGGTGTTCGCAGGCATGGCTTGATTATGGGATGCTCTGTCACAGGCGTGAAGCCTTTCTCAGGGGACTCTCCCCTACAGGTAATGTAATTCTTACTCAGGAAATTGTACTTTAGAAAAAATTTCCATTTGGTATTGTCTATTTTTTATGGCTTTACACCATGATACACACTTGACTGACTTATAGGTAACTTTTGGCAATTTGTTTACTATTTAAGCACAATTATTACATGGTTAGAATGTTGTAAATATTGTCATCCTTATTCAGAATTTTTTTAGTTCTGTGAGTATGGATGATCAACGGATGCATGGTGAAATCTTTCTTTGGGAATTTAATACTTATAAGTTCCATCGAAGGAAAGGACATAGCAGTGTGTGAATATTTTGGGGTTTGCTTAAAGGTTTCATGTTACAGAAAATGAGTTTTGGGTACAACATATGTATGTGCAAAATTTTATTTTAATCATATGATGAAGGCTGAATGCATAAAACTATGAATCTAAGAAGGATTTTAAGGTGGACTTACTGCGTTACCAATTGTCTGAAAAGCTTAAATTGATAGGAAATGAGCCCAACAATCTACATTAAAATACCCCTCATGTGCAGCCTAGTCTCACATTTGGAGATGCAAACAAAGAAAACTGAATAAGGTGTTCATACACACATGAAGGAGTGCATAATAATAATCATAACAGGGGAACAAATACATATTATGAGACTGAACCCAAGACCTTTTGCAATTGGGCCTCTCATGCCATGTTAGTTCATTAATTGATCCAAAAGTTTAAGCTATTAAGAAATGGGCCAACAATGTTATCAAGCTCTCTAATTTGGCCCCTTGGGATTGATAGATAAATGTTAACTAAATCTTGTTATGAATGCACTATGAGGGAACAAGGCATGCAGGTGCAGCCCAATTCATCGCAATGGACATCAAAATCAATTTTTGGCCATGGGACAAAAGATAGATATTTGATTTGACTGCTGTAGGCTCCCAAAAAACATTGAGATTGCAATAAAAGAGAGAAACATTGCTGGGTAGTTCAAGAGCGTTGACATAAAATGGTTAAGCACATTTTGTTTCAGTTTTTGTTTATTCTTTTGAAAGAGCAATAAACAGGTAGCAGAGTTCCTGGCATTGGGATTAATCTGAAGCATTTCAGGACCTTATAATGAATAAAAAAGCAGAATCAGCAGCTCAACTGTTGGGTAAAATAATAAAATAAGTTCTCACCCAGCCTCCTCCTCTGTTTAATTCCCTCATCCGAAAAACTTTTCAGTGATTTTTATATCTTCCTCGTATTAATCTGTTGTTGCTGGAGTTAAAAACTTAGGGAGATGGATTAGAGAACATGAGGAGACATTCTCTTGGTCATTGAGGTTAATGAATGATGCTGGAAATGTGCATGCACATATGTTACTGAATGTGAGATGCATAATGAATTTATAAATTAATGCCCCAGTTTTTTTAATTTATGAGCAAATTGTAGAATACGAGTAGATGTGATTCGACTTTGATTTCTAGAACTGGTCTGCAAGATTGCTATCCTTAAATTAGATGTAAACGACTATAATCACTAAAGCTCTGCTTTGTAATACTATATTTTGCATAGGATTTGTTTTTCTTGATTCGACACTTAGCATGATTTCTTTCATTTGGTGTTTTCTCGTGTTCATTCTCTTGTTAGATTATTTCTGAGATGTGTCTTGGTGTGCAGCTTGGTCCGAAGGCAGAGGACGTGGAGAAGCCTGTAAATCCATTTGTGTTCTTCTTGCGGTTCCTTCTTGGTGCAATGGCAGCGACCTACTTTGTGCTGGTACCAATTTACATGTGGCTCAAGGATCAAATTGTTCCAAAGGGCATGCCTATCTGAGAACAATAAAATCGGAGATGACATATGTTCCACTCTTCCATGCTCTTTTTACAACACTCTGATCATCTCACTTGTTAGCGTGCATCTCCGTCAGACAATCCAGCATTTCGACATTTCTCAAGTGAGCACTCTTATTTCATGCAGGTCAACAAACATGATAAAGATTCCTGTAATAAATGACATCGCCTCATCTTGCCTAGTGCGTGTAGTATCGGGAAAGTTGTTGGATTGTTATATTGTGCAGCATTTTCTAAATGTGTTGACTTTTTTTAGTAATCTTTTCATGACTTGTTCTAATGAGTTCTTACTGGAATCACACATCTATTCAAACAGATTGATGATGCACATGAAAAAAATGCCTGTAAGCACTGGAATTGACTCTGCCTTCAATTAGTTTTCTCAGGGTTGTTGTTCAAAATTGTAATGTGTGACATTGATAATATTAAATGTTTTTCATAAACATTTTCCACTCAAACTTCACATCAAGTTTCTTTCTTGTATGAGAGCCCCACTCTGTCTGGGCTCCCAATTGGAGTCTTGGTGCTCTGCTTCTCCAACTATGGTTGGCCCATAGGCCCTACTTCTTGTGCTTCTTGGACCCCCTTCTTTTGCAAACTGACCGAGGATTTTTTTATCTTTAAATTCTTGTCTTCATATCTCAAAATATTAATTCTCATTAAATTATGTGAGAATCTGAAGATGTAATTCAACGACTATGTTTTAGATCAAGAAGACAGAAGAATTTGGAGATGTAAGATCCGTGCCAACTCTCTTGATTGGAGAGGAGTTCGAGGTTCCAGCTGGATATTATCATGCAAATAGGTAAGCATTTGATTGGTTACCTACTGGGTATTGGCTTACAGGGACCACTCCATGAACAAAACTATGAAGTAAAACAGTCTGGAAATGCTTTCGCAGAATTAATAAGCTCACACAACCCACATTGGTAGGAGAGAAAGATGAGGGCCAAGGTTGTCTCTGGACTTTGTAATGTTTTATTACTCTGTTCCACTCTGTGAAACCATTGCCTTTCTAGTTTATAAACCAACACACAGTTTTGTAACTTCAACCAGTATTTAAAAATACTTGTTAGCATTTGCCTCGTAAAAATCAAATCTGTTACAAATTCTCAAAAAGATTACTAGTCTAACCTGATAGAGGTGAAATTGATGAGATTATGTGTAAAGGGAATTGCTATGACAATTGATTTCTAAGAGGTAATGATACTTCCAAAATACATGCATGCTAACTGGGCCAGTGATAGTGTTTTTTGACCTATAATGTTGGTGAGAAGCCAATTTTAATTAGAGCCTTTGGACTCATTTTTCAGAATTTCCAGTCAAAGTGGTTCTATTTTTCCAGCCTTCTTCTCAAGTTTGGAAATTCCAATTTGTAGACCCCATGACGCATCAAAGTTTCATGCTCATCATGTGGAAAACTTGTTTTTTTATGGTGTGTGGATGCAATTAAAGTCATATAGTGGTGGGTGTTCATTTTTTATTTTTATTTTTTAAGGCAAGGATTATATGGGACACACCTGTAGGGTAAACAAACCCTGATCCCTTCAAATACCCACAAATTACAAATGTCAATTAAATTAAGGAGATACTAAGAAGAATTAAACTCAAGATTACACACTTCTAAGAAGACTAGTCTATCCTTGTGTCAAAGGTAAGATTGATTCAAATCTTGTTACAGTTAAGATTTCTAATTTATTAAATTACAACTTCCACTATATGACAAATTATTTAATAAGTCCGATCTATCATGTGATCATGCCTTTGTCTAATAGTAGGACACATAACCATTCCATCCCCTTTTCTTCCCTAAAAGTATGAATAACATATTCACGAGACAAACTATTTGTCATTTAAGTCTAAATTACAATATATTTTCTACTAATGTACTGAAAAGAAAACTTATCAGCTAGGAATCCATTTGCTTTTGAACAATATAGAAAAATATTTTGTATTCACACAACAAAAGCTACCCAATTATATTTTATAAAAATCAAATCCATTACACATAAAGGACTATTCTATGAGATAAAATTGATATGTGATTATGTATTTGGTGGGGATTGCTATGACAATTGATTTCTAGGATGTATTCATACTTTTAAAATACATGCAAGCTAAATAGACCGTTAATATTTTTTTTATAAATATTTTTAATCCATTGATGGTAGAAGGCTTTTTAGGTTGAGCTCTTGGACTCACTTTCAGAATTTCCAGTCAAACTGGTCCTACTTTTCCATCCATCTTCTCAAGTTTGGAAATTTCGAATTGTAGACCAATGACTCATTTCACACTTATCATGTAAATATCTGTTTCTACTGTACAGTGTGATGAACTTCCTCTTCTATTCTATGGTGGCTGTGTGTGGATGCAATTAATTCTAAAAAAATTATTAATATTGTGTAGAAAGTTTAATAATTTTTTAATTTTTTTAAAAATATTTTTGTGCAATTAAAGGTCAAATATAGAAGTGGTGGATGTGCATACTAATCTTGGAAGTCGAGCTAGAATAAAGGAAAGCCGCGTTTGACAGCCAAGCACATTCATGTCGTTTAATTCGATTATTTATGACCTCCCTTCCCTTTCCATAGATCTTAAAAATGTGTCCATCAATTTTATTTTATTTAATTATTATTATTATTATTTTTAAAATTCTTACCGTTTAAATAAATCTTTCAAAACAGATTTTCTTACGATTCGTAACTCTAAGATTTTTATGTTGATTGAAAAAATTGAACTTGAGACCTAGAATCAACATATCCCTAAACTCATATCAAATCACTAAGCCAATTCCTCAGAATTTTTTGTGTACATCATCCAATGGTTAGGTTGTCCTTTTTACTTTTTCATTAAAAATAGATTTCGTTTTTATAATACCCAAATGATGTCCTCTTTGCACATTATTATTTGATGTTAAGATTTATGTACAAATATTAGGTCTTGTTTTGGAACAAATTATTTTAATAATTTTTTAATTTTTACGAAAAGATGTGTAAAAAAATAAAGAAATTTATAATAATTTTTTAATTTTTACGAAAAGATGTGTAAAAAAATAAAGAAATTTATAATAATTTTTTAATTTTTTGATTAAAATAGTTACTCTCCAAACGAGAACCAAATTAGTTGATTCTTTGAGTTGGCAGTCGAGTTATCACCAATATATATATATATATATATTATGTACAAATATTTTGATTTTGAAAATGAGGAAAAGATTAAAATAAATTTTAAATTAAAATAATTAAATAATGTTATAAAATTAGTGAAAGTATCTTGTGTTCTACATATATATATATATATATATATTTTTTTTGTCTTTTATAATATGGTTTTGTGTCACTTCAATTCTCTAAATTTAAATTTTGTCAATTTATTTATGAAGTTTTCAATTTGAGTCAAATTGATTTAATTATAGAAGACTGTGTAAATCGTTAACATAATAATTACAAAAATTTACACATGGCCCTTACAATATGTAGTATGTTACTTTTGTCCTCTAAATTTTAATTTTGTCAATTTTAACCCCTAAAACTATAAAACTATGCATCATCTTATTTATCAATGTTTAGAGACTAAAGTGAATACTCATACTTTAAAACCCATACGTGTGATTTACTATCATTGAGATAACGATTAAAATTTGACCACTGACATATTGGACATATGGAATAGTGTATATTAGAGTTTTAGAATTGGGTTTAGCCAAGTAAACCCAAGTGCTAGGTTGAGCTTATAATTGAAACCAATATGTAAGTTACTAATTGGAATGTTTCAGTCCAAACCCTAATCCCAAGTATGCAGTTGGTCAAGGTTATGCAGTTGGTCAAGGTTACCTATCATCTTGGTTGCTGTCAACTGCTCCAAGTTTGAAGCATTGACTAGACACATATTGTCACTTATTTTATTTTATTTTATTTTATTTTATGTTATTTATTTATTTATATATTTTGTGTGTGTAAAATTTTCTAAATCAAACTATATTGTTAGTAGAGCCCAAGTCATAGGCGTCCACCTTGAATAAAAGATGGGAAAAAATTATATTAATTTTTTTTTTTAAATCTTGATTTGGTGAAGGGTTGACCCAACAAACCAAGCCAGACCATTCTATAAGAATAGGGAATTGAATAACAATCATATTATTATCTAGAAACACAAAATAAAAATAAAAAATAGTTATGGTATTTCTTTCCATATGATTTTTAAAAAGCGGCTGCAACCGTTACGTAACATCTAGAAACACAAAATAAAAATAAAAAATAGTTATGGTATTTCTTTCCATATGATTTTTAAAAAGCGGCTGCAACCGTTACGTAACGCCGTTACGTAACGGTTTTGGCGGTTATCGCTATCCGTTACGGTCGCTTTTGCAGTGTGATTGAGATTCACAGGTGTGTCGGCCGTAGCGGCTGCCGTAGCGGTCGTAACGGTGCCGTAACAGCCGTAACGGGCTGTTACGCACCGTTACGTAACGGTTCCAAACTGTTTCTTTCGAAAAAACATACAAAAAAAGTTAAAAATGGGGAAGAGGAAAGATAAAGAGAGAAAATGGAGGAGCAAGTGATAGAGAGAGAAAAGAGGGAAGATGAAGAACATGTTATTGATTTGTTGAAGCTGTAAGACCTATGCTATTCTATTCAGCTGCTATCACTAAACCATTTTATTTGTATGTGTCTATCTATATATTGTTTGAAAATAATAATAATAAGTGTGGTCATTAGCTATTTGGCTTGGTTAAAATATGTATATATATATATATATATTTAAGCTGTTATTTATTCTTTTACTTTTGTCATTGTTTATCTTATATATAATAGTTAGTGATTGATTTTTTTGTATAATATAAAGTCATTAATTATTAAAATAAAATGTAAAAAACTCAGTTTATAGTGATTTAAAAATATGAAATATATTGGATCATACTTAAAAATTTACAAAAATTAATCAATATTTATTTTTAACCCAATAAATATGATCATGAAAAAAAATATGAGTATCGGTAAGTTTTTTTCAAATTGTGGAAAAATAAAAAAATTCACGGTTCCGATTACCGCAACCGTTACACTACGGCCTTTACACCCCGCAACCGCAACCGTGTCACTGCCATCTTTACGACGACCATAACCGCTTTTCAGAACCTTGGATATGGCTATTGACTTGGCTGTTCATGTCATAGTTCGGACTCCTCATATAGCTTTGAATGATTCTTTGAAATTTGGTCTCTTTTTCTATCTTGGATTTTATTTCAAAAAACAGCGTAAGCTTGAGTTTATTTGAAATCGGACTTGCTATACTAGGAATACTCAGATTAAACTAATTGGAGATCAGGCCAACTTAATCAATTAGTTTGGTTTATTACTATACACTTTTCTGACTTTTTTACGTAACTGATTGTTCAATTTGAATTTATTTTTATTTCTTGATATTGGTTTGGTAAACTTTGAATATCTACAATTATTGTGGATAGATAACCTATCTTTCTACAGTTACAAAAGAAATGAGCAATTCATGGTCTCAACGTGTTTGTTACTTTAAGGTTTAATCATATTTTTTAATTTCCATAGCATATTGATTGTGTACTATTAGTTCTCAATATTTAAATTCTATCAATTTAGTCCTTTAGGTATGAAAAGTGTCTTAATTTGATCCCTCAACCTAAATCCATTTATAGACATTATTGTTCAAATCAATAACAAATATGAAAATTTACTTAAAACATTACACTTCAAAAATTCAAAATATGCCATTGTGTTAATAATGAGACCAAAATAACACAAAAGTTAAAAATGTGATTAACCCTTACTTTAAAAAATGTAATTTATAGACGTTCAAATCAATAATAAATCAATTTTTGGATTGAGGTATTGAACACGAGTAACGTGGAGCTTGACTCAGTTGATATCTTTTTTTGTCCATAACTAAAAGAGTAAAATTACATTATGAGAAATATTTACATAATCTAATATGCCATTAATTCACAATAGCTAGAAAATCTAACAACCAATACAATCTGCATAATAGGAGAAAAATAAACTAATAATCACAAATGATATCAAACTCCTCTCAATAAGAGTTGAACTCAAGATCTCACACTACAGAAGTACTATACAACCGCTAAGCCAAATATCATTATTCTCGACTAAGTTGATTTCCATCCGTAAATTTGATTAAATTTTTTTATACAATAATAATTAGATTTTATTTACTAACTAATATAATAAATAAATAAATAATAAAAAAGGAAAGCGTGGTAAATACGTGGGTGTGGGTGTGGGTGTGGGTGTGGGTGTGGGTGCGGGAGCAGAGCAGAGAATAGAGAGTCAGAAAGAATAATGCTTGGGAGCACTAATTAGTGCTCCCACTAATTAGGTGGCAGTGGGTCCCGTCATTAATGATGTGATATTTTGGTCTTGGAGTTGTATTTTTTTTTTTTTTTTTTTACTTTTTTAATGCATTAGTGGTATTAGTGGTGATGTTTTTAGTAGGATGAATTATTGTTGGAGTCAGAAATGGTGTTGGTGTCGTTAAAAATGGGAGAAACCTCTCGTGCAAGCAACGGAGCGCGCTCTTTGGGTTGAAAATATGGGTAGCAAAGCAAACTACATACAGACTACACTCCTCCCCATAACCTACCCTCTCACGGTCTTCTCTTTGAATGCTCTTTGTCCCCCCAAACATCCCATTCCTACAGCTGTTCCCAATTTATTTTTATTTTTATTTTTATTTTTTTAAAGAAATACTACTACCATGCATAAATCTTATTAATGATAACAAATTTATAAAAAATTCCAAGAATAGGAGAACAAGTGAAGGGTCATGGTCTGAGACTGCTGGAGGAGAGCGAGGGACCATGTTGAAAGATAATTGGCCATTCGATTCGTTTTGGACAATAGCAATAATAATAAGCATATGAATACGTTATTTATTTTTTATTGCCATCCTCTAGTATTAACACCCAATTTACTCTCAAGTTTATATTGGTTCAACACCAACTCTAGTCGGGAAGTTGTTGGGTATTTTTGGAGGATGACTATATGATGTTTCAAGATATTATGATTGCTGAAAAAATTGAGGTTCATGATTTTGTATTAGATGATTGACGGAACCAAAATTTCATTATTAGAAAGGCCAAAATTTGAATTAAAAATTTTCGCCATATACACTGGCAAACACACACACACATATATATAATATGTAAGTTATATATACACGCAATAAATAAATAAAAATAAATCAAACACTATGGAAGTAATTTGGTATTGGATGAAGAAGTTTTTTTGTGCAAAATAAAAAGAGAATGCAAGGTTGGAGAAGAGTAAGATATATAATTTTTGTTGAAGCAAACAATATCTTTCACAGAAGGAGGGGGTCATGGTTTCCCATAATCTTCTCCTAATTCTATCCATATTGATTGAGGAACATGAGACGGTGTGGTGAATAATGATTAGTAAAAAAATATAAACACGTGATACTTTGAAAATATCTAATAATTTTAAAAACTGGTCATAAGCTATCTTGTACTTAAATAAGATTATTGAAAGCATTTAGTAGCCTTACAAATGTGAATAAAAAAAAATTCAAAATTTTAATATATAGTATAAATTTAAGCTTATTGAATCTGATTAACATATTTTAAATTTTAAATATTTTTTAAAAAATATTTTTTTCTGAATAAACGGAGGCTTAAATATCTCAATATGTAACTACAGTCGCAACTCACAAGCATAATTTGACCCTTCATTTCATTTCCATTTTAAATAATTTTTTTAATGACATATTGGAAAAGCATTTTCTAGCCAGGTAAATTACAAACACACCTCTTGAAATTTATTTAAATTTTAAATTATTTCTTGTGGTTTTAAAAATTACATTATGTCTCCTAAGGTTTCTAATTTTATAACAAATATGTCATTTTATTAATAAATCATTAAGTTAATTAACAATTTTTAATAATGTTAAAATTTTATTTCAATTAATAATTTAGATAATTTTATTATTATATAGGTGAACAGTTAAAAATTTTACTTTTCAATTAATTCTGTTAAATAAATTTTTTTGATAGAAATGTATTTATAATTTTTCAAACCACATAAGATTAATTCGTATTTTAAGTAAACTTTAAGGGTATATAGGTAATTTACCCTCACTACCCCATTATATATTACATTATAAAGCCCAGCTAGGATTAAGCTGTACTCAACTCTCTCTTTCTCTCTAGCAAACTCTCAAAGTTGTTGTCCCCCCCGCGGTCTCTCTCTCTCTCTCTCTCTCTCTCTCTCAAGCAACATGGCAAATGTATTGAATGCAGACCAGATTGTTGAGTTCCAAGAAGCTTTCAGTCTATTTGACAAGGATGGAGATGGTATGTCTTCTTTTATTTCCATATAGAGAGACACACACATTCATGTATATGTTGCTATCAATTTAATATCAAACCTTCATAATTTCATTTTCTTTGCACTCCGTATCGTATAGTTTTAAACTTAGCAAGGATCCTCTAGAGTTTTTTTTTCCTAAAGTTTTCTAGAGTGGTGCATTGTGTGGTTGAGATTTAATGACAAGTCACATCAATTTTTCAACATTAAATCTCAACCACACAATACACCACTTTAGTAAACTTTAGGAAAAAAACACTCTAGAGGATCCTTGGTGTTTTAAACTATGCTATTAGATTTCTCTCTCTCTCTCTCTCTCTCTCTATATATATATATATATATTTATGTATGTTTGTTTTTTCGGCGTACTAACAAGTTATTAAATTTAAAGGTTGCATTACAGTAGAAGAACTGGCGACGGTGATTCGGTCGTTGGATCAAAATCCAACGGAGGAAGAGCTTCAAGATATGATAAGCGAAGTTGATTCTGATGGCAATGGGACCATTGAGTTCACAGAGTTTTTGAACCTCATGGCCAATAAAATGAAGGTAAGACATTACGATAATTAATTAAATTCAAATAACTATACCTTGTAAGTTTTGGTTCTATAAATGGTTTTTATTCAAATATTGGTGACGACATAATTACTAATAACTTAAAATAATTGTAATTTTTGTAGAAGTGTGTCCGGTATAAATGAAAGTTGTTGTAAGTGGAAACTCTTTGTTGTATGCACTTGCATTTCAATAAAAATATCGAATTGTTTATACTTTTATAGAATCAAGTTGATATATTAAAGAAGTTGGTAGTTTTTCATTCTTACTTGGGTCTTTATGCATTTTATAAGAAAGTAAGCATACTTTTCTTGGCTTTTATAGTTGGAAGAGTAAAAAAAACAGAAAAAAATGAAGCAGAAGCTAAGCTTGGCCTGTTTGGGATTGAAAAGTATACAAAGGGCTTAAAAGTATGCTTTCTAGCCATTAAAAAAATAAAAAAGTAAAAATAGACAACTTTTTTTCTTGGTGGCCAAAAAAGCTTCATTTTTTTAGTTAAAACTTCCCACTTTTGTTTCTGTTTTTGTTTTTTGAAGTAAAAAAGTGGGCCGTTATTAAGTCATTGCCAAACCTATTTTGACATTTTTGTTTGATTCTAGGAGACTGATGCAGAAGAAGAGCTTAAAGAAGCTTTCAAAGTGTTTGACAAGGATCAAAATGGGTACATTTCAGCTAATGAGGTCAGCTAGTCTTTACTTGTTTAGTTTTGGTATGCATTCATTGCCCAAACGTGTCACGTAGATCCTCTATTCTATTCTCCGGCTTTCTTGTCTCTTGTCTCAAATCTTCTCTTTATTACACGAGGAATATCTCTGATTATAATTATGATAGAGACTTGAGATATAAAAGTATGAGAAATGAAAACAAAAAATATGATCTCAACATGATAATACATACAAAACATGCATACAGTAGCACTAATTATCAACATTTTGGTGATAAGGTAGGGAGTTTGACCTTGCCATTGTCAACATTAATTGAAAGGTTTTTCTAAGTGATAATGATCTTGCATGATGTAATTAGGGGGTAGATAGAGGATAATATTGTATTAAATAAAGTGGTATTGAAATTAATGAAATGAAATATTTTAATCCATGTTTTTACAGTTGTTTTTACAAATAATTTTATAATGGTATCTGCATAATAAAACTTGTTTGTCATGCAATGAACACTACCCTTATTCATATAAAACATAAAGTGCATCTGTATTTGGCCTTTTTTAATTGAATTTTTAATTGCTAAAACCCCAAAAAAGATTCTACTTTCTTCAAAATAAAATAATTGAATTTTTGATCTTGTGCAGCTGAGGCACGTGATGATCAATCTGGGGGAAAAATTAACCGATGAAGAGGTCGATCAGATGATTAAAGAGGCTGATTTGGATGGTGATGGCCAAGTTAATTATGAAGAATTTGTGAAGATGATGATGACCATCTAATCTAAATCTTTCGTTCTGATGAAATCGAAGAAATTATATTCAAATTCATTTAATTTCCAAAATATTTAAGTGTTTCCTAATTGTTTGATTCTTGTTGTAATCAGTGAATTTAGTGACTTACAGAAAAAGGTAGAATCACTTGACAATCACCCCTTCTGATTAATTTGTTGTACTTCTGTTTGTACGTCTTTATTTCTAGGTTAAAGAATATTAATTAATTAGAATGATAATATGACTTGTTGAAAAAAAAGAATGATAATATGACAAAGTTTCTCTCCAATACATTTTTAATTTTTATTGTAAGTCTATTTTGATAATTTAAATTATTCATCTTGTCACACTTGTTGAGAAAATTATTCATACCAAAAATAAAATTCATCAAATATTAATAGCCACATAATCATATCAAAAAGCATATAAAAAAATAATAATTTAGTCTTAAGGTTATACTATTTATTTATTTTTTCTTTTACATGATTTTATGATCTGGTATGTGATTAATCTTAATATTTTATATTAATAATTTTCACAGTGGAGCCTATATAATAAAGGCTTCAAATCATTAGAGTGAATTCGTGAATGGACCAACAACAACTTCAAATTTAAATAATCAAAATAGCATATTTTTAATTAAAAATAATAATATTTCACTCCTATGATTTTAGTAATAAAACACGTCAGCCCCACCAAAACTCGTTGCAAATCTGTTGATGCGTGTTTTAGTTGGAACAGTCCGGCACTTCTATCATTAATTTACGTAGAAAATTATAAAGTAAAATTTTGGCTGATCAATAAATTATAAATGTAGTTAGAAATAAAATTTGAAAAAAAAATAAAAAAATCTGTGTATACGCACATTTAAAAAAAAAAAGTACTTTCAATGACTTCTTTGGGTGACTTAAATTTGAGACATTTAATCTTATATTCAAATCATTATCGCTCAACTAACCCCTTAGGATTATATGCGTATACACACTTATATTGTACTTGTGCACGGTGTAAATTAAGTTGAGATGAAGATACAGTTGTAATTTATATGCATAATGTTAAAATTTGATAAAGGCACTGAAATAATATAAAGAAATATTATTCTTCTTAAAGAACTTCTAACAATTTTGCTTGTGCCACGCACTCTACAGAATTGAAATAAAAATAAAAACATATTGCAAATCAAAATAGTGGAAGCATACCTGCCAAGCAAGTTAAGAAAAAATTGTAAACACTAAACAAAATACACAAATTAAAACTATTTACATTTGTTAACGCTCTATAATCTTAAAAAAAAAAAATACTAAAAACCAAATAAAGCACACCAGCAAGTGCTATGCGATCTCAATAAATTAAATTGAAAATTAAACATCAAACAATGCGTACCAGCCTATACTCTGGAATTTCAAACAAATCAAATAAATCAATGCACACCAACCAGTGCTCCGCAATCTAAAAAAAAATGAATGCATACTAGCTAATATTTTACAATCTTAAAAAAAAAAAATTAATTAAATTAAACACAAAACAATGCATACCTGCTTGTATTACTGTTACCAATCAAATTATAACCACATAAACAAAACAAACTTTATATTTCCATACACTTTATCGATAATATATGTATGCTTTACAAAAGAGTCGGTTAAAGCTTTATAAAATATGTGTATGCTTCAACCTAAAAGTATTTGGTTACACCAAGAAACAAAAAAGTGATACTAAATCAATTGTACATTCTTGAGAATTTTCATACAACCTCAAAAAAAAATTAACAACCATATATGGAAATTAAATGTTTTTTTCCAAATCAGTTGTACATTCGGTTGAATTTATTTGGATAATAAAACCATTGATAGCAAATCGGATAAAAAAATTCAAAATTTAATTTAAATACTTAATTGGTTACAATCAAGATGAGAAGAAATAAAAATAAATTAAAATAAACATTAAAAAATGAAAACATTAAGAGAAGGGAAACAATTATCTACAAATTAAGAAAACACTGAGATGCTCATATTTACGAATTTAGTATGCAAAATCTAGTGTGTTTTTCTAAACATGCTAGGATCATTAATACTCTCACCGTCCCAAAATATATGTCTGTTATTTCATTTTTCATTATCCTAAAATATTAATCCATTTTCAAAAATTAAGGATTAAAATAATATGAATTTTCTATTTTACCCATCTTTTAAATTAATTAACACCGTAAAAGTACAATTATGACAATTGATATGCCAAAAAAAAAAAAAAATTCCTATCGAAGGATAATTTCGGAAATTTGATTTTTTTAAAGTACAATAATTATATTACCAAAAAAAGTTGAATTTCTCAAAAGAGACTATTATTTTGGGACGGAGGAAGTAATAATTATGTTTTTAATAAAAAAAATATAATTTTTGATCAAGCTAAACGTAAATAAGCTATAAAAACACATACAAATTGGACATTTTAAAAAACCTTCACTTGTACATTCGGTTGAATTTTTTTGGATAATAAAACTATTGGTAAATAACTGTCATGGATAGAAATAATTAAGATATAAGCATTTAAGATAATAATTAAGATAATAGTAATAAAACACATAAAAAAAGCGAGATTGACCAGTAAGTTTCATATTTTGAACTTGTAATTTATATAGTCTGATATTTTTTTCTTGTGACCCATTTATTCCTTTTGGATGTGTAATAACTCATTTGCTCGCCACATTAGAGTGTCACATTTGGAAAAAATATACTAAAGAGTTTTTTAGTGTAACATCATATCCGCCACGTTAGTGTTATATTAAAAAAAAAGCACATTAAAAAGTTTTAAATTTTTTTTAGAGTGCTACATCATACCCGTTACATTGGAGTGTCACATGTCACATACTAAGGAGTTTTTAATTTTTTTTAGAATGTCACATCATACCTGCAATGTTGTTACGTTTGAGAAAAATACACTAAGGAGTTTTTTTTTTTTTTTTTTTTGAAGTGTTACAACATACTCGCCACATTGTTACATTTGAGAAAAATACATGAAGAAGTTTTTTTTTTTTTTTTGGAATAAAAATTTTAGAATGTCACATCATACCCGTCACATTGTCATATTTAGAAAAAGTATACTAAGGAGTTTTTAATTTTTTTGGAGTGTCATATCGTTGGAGTTTCATATTAAACCTGTCACATTAGAGTGTCACATCATACATGTCACATTAATAAAAGGATATAACTGTCCACCAAAACATTACCAAAATAAAAAATAGGATTACATGGAAAGAAACTTTTCATTAATAGGATTTAATAGATCAATAGAAAAAACTTGAGACTAATTAGAGTACTTGTTTCTAAGATGGGATTTATTGGTAAATATCCTTCTAAAAAAGAAGGCTTACCTTGCAATTTTCGTGAGAAGCTTGGTGGGAATTTATAAAAATATAAACATTAAGAGTCGAAAAAAAGTTATATACAAATTAGGGAAACACTGAGATACTCATATGTTAGACTTATTTATTTTGATGATTTATTTAATTATATTTTTAATTTATTTGGAAGAGAAAAATAGAATCAAAATTTATTTTAATGATTTATTTGAAAGAGAAAAATAGAATCAAAATTTATTTTGTCCCATTATTTTTCACCTAAACCTTTATCCTAAATGTTGTTAGAATGTATTTAATATTTGATTAAATCAGGAGTTTAAACAACCTACAACAGAGATTCAAACAACCCAGCACAGCAGCAGTTCAAAAGGTTCAAGTGGAAGATATTCAAATTTGTAATGATGGAATGAAAGATATTCAAATTAATAATGATGGAGTACAACGGCTATAAATTCAAATGAATACAATAGCTATAAACGGTTATAAGTTTCATTATATATATCAAAGTCTCTAATGTAAACAAGTTACCAAAAAAAACCAAAAAATATTCTTTGATCTATAATCACTCACATCTATTTTCTGAAAAATTCTCTTAGGAGTGTTTTTCAATTTTTGTTTACATCATCTTTCAGAAATTATACACTGAGACGTAGAGCTTTAAGTCCATCTTTCTTGTGTGAGGTTTATAGAAAAACCAGAGCTTCATTTTTATATATATCTTTGAGAGATAATTCTTGTAACTTTCTGTGAAAGCAAAAACACTTTCTTTTCAACCTTATAAGAGTGTAGTACACTCAGTATTCTTGACTTAGAAAGTCTGTGTAAAATCTGTGGAGGATTGTTCAATTTGTAAAAAGGTTACTAGCACCCCCGTGAAGCTAAAGTATAGTGGAAAATCTCAAGTGAAGCTTGAGGAGTGAACGTAGGCCGAGTTGAAGCTGAACCACTATAAATTTGTTCGCCTCTTTCTCCCTTATCTCTTTATTTTATTTAAATTGCTGTAGCTATATTTCACATTTTCATTGTGCTAAAATCATTAACTGACATAGTTGTTAAAACACTTGTTTTAATTATTTTTATTTCATTAATTATATTTATTTATTGTGCTAGTCATAATTTTTATTAGGGTATTATTAATTTTTAATTGTAAAAACCTAATTCACCCCTCCTCTTAGGTTGTCTTTTGGCTAACAATTGGTATCAAAGTCTAGACTCTTGTTTTAGATTTAACCATCTAGGAGTTTCAATCCATGGCAACCTTAGCTGAAGGACAAGCCACAAATAGGCCGCCATTGTTTGACGGAAACAACTATAGTCATTGGAAGGATAAGATGACCCTATACCTACAAGCCACTGATTATGCAATGTGGATTATTGTCACCAAAGGTCAAAAAATTCCTATCAAATTAGTAGATAACATTAGTGTATCTAAAACTGAAGATGAATGTGATGAGAGAGATCATAAATTATTACAAGCCAATGCTAAAGCCAAACTCACCCTTGTTTGTGGACTAGACTCTAAGGAATATAATAGAATTTCAAGTTGTGAATCGGCAAAAAAAATTTGGGACAAACTTGAGGTAACGTATGAAGGTATAAACCAAGTGAAGGAATCTCGTATTGATATGCTTGTTCATAGTTATGAATTGTTTAAAATGAACTCTGATGAATCTATTTCAAGTATGTTTACTAGATTTACTGAAATTGTAAACTTTTTGAAATCTCTTGGCAAAACTTATACTAACAGTGAGTTGGTAAGAAAAATTCTTAGGTGTTTACCAAAGAATTGGGAAGCAAAGGTCACGACCATTATAGAAGCCAAAAATCTCTCCACACTTGGATTGGATGAGCTTATGGGTTCCTTTATGACTCATGAGATCACCATGAAAGGACATGAGCATGTTGAAAACAAAAAGAAAAGTGGAATTGCATTCAAAGTCTCATCAAATGAAGAAGAACATGAAAACTCCAGTGATGATGAAAGCTATGCCATGTTTAGTAGAAATCTCAAAAAGCACTTCAAGAAAAACAATTATGGAGGAAGAAGACCTTTCAAGAAAGAGTATAACAAAGATAAGAAGAAAGAGCCTAAAATTTGCTATGAGTGCAAAAATCCTAGACATATGAAGATGGATTGTCCAAAATTGAAGAATCATGTAAAAGACTACAAAAGAAACAAAAAGGCCATGGTAGCAGCTTGAGGAGAAAGTGAAGATGAAAGCTCAAGTGATGAAATTAAAAATGAAGTAGCCAACTTATGTCTTATGGCTCTTGAAGATGACAACTCTACTCAAGATGAGGTAACTACTCTTTATGAAGAACTTGAAAGTGCATTCCATGAACTACAAGATGAATATAGAAAAGTTTGTGCCAAAAATAATGTGTTGAAGAAATCTATTGCATCTTTATCTATTAATGTAGAAGAATTAAAGAAAGAAAAAATTATTTTGAAAAATGATTTTGACACTACCTCTAATGAGAAAACTACTTTACAAAAAATGTTGATGATTTAACAAAAACAGTTGAAAATTTTGTAAAAGGTAGAGACAATCTTAATATGCTTTTTGGAAATCAAAGATGTGTTTTCGATAATGCGAGCATTGGATATGACCCTATTAAAAAACAAAAGAATCTCAATACAATTTTTGAAAAGGCACCTCTCATGACTCACTCTCATATTACTTGTCATTATTGTAGAAAGAAAGGCTATTATATATCTTCTTGTCCATTCAAAAATAATATAAACATGAGAATTAAAAAGATTTGGATTGTTAAGGGATCCAGCAAAACTAACCAAGAAGGACCTAAGAAACTCTGGGTACCAAAAACCAACACTTGATTGTCATCTTGTAGGTTTGTTTTAAGTCCAAAGCTAAAGAAGGGAAGTGGTACCTTGATAGTGGATGTTCTAGACACATGACCGGAGATAAATCATTATTTACTAAACTATCATCGAAAGATAGAGGATTTGTTACTTTTGGAGACAACAAGAAAGGAAAAATCATCGGTATTGGTAGCATCGGTATTTCTCCTAACCCTTCTATTGAAAATGTTTTACTTGTTGATGGATTTAAGCATAACCTACTTAGTATTAGTTAATTATGTGATAAAGGTAATCGAGTTATTTTTGATAAATCACATTGTACAAATTGAAAGCACTAATGATCATAAAACTTTATTCGTTGGTAATCGCCATGATAATGTTTATGTTTTTCATCTTAATGATTTCTATACTAGTGATGTTAAATGTTTATATGTTAATAATGAAAATAGTTGGTTATGACATAGAAGACTTGGTCATGCTCATATGGATTTAATTGCTAAACTTTTGAAAAATGATTTGGTCATTGGACTTCCAAAAATTAAATTTGAAAAAGATCATCTTTGTAGTGTTTGTCAACAAGGAAAACAAACTAAAACATCATTTAAATCAAAATCTCATATTTTCACAACTTGACCTTTACAACTATTGCATATGGATTTATTTGGTCCCTCAAGGACATTTAGTCTAGGTGGTAAACGTTATTGTCTTGTTATTGCTGATGATTATTCAAGATTTACATGGGTTATGTTTTTAGCACACAAAGATGAGACCTTTTCTTCTTTCACAAACCGCTGTCGTAGAATTCAAAATGAAAAAGGCTTTCTTATTACTAATATTCGAACCGATCATGGTAGAGAACTTGAAAATGAAAAATTTAAATTATTTTGTGATGAGCATGGTATTGGACATAATTTTTCAGCACCTAGAACCCTTCAACAAAATGGTGTAGTAGAAAGGAAGAATAGAACTTTAGAAGAGATGAGTAGAACAATACTTTGCGAAAATAATCTTCCTAAATATTTTTGGGCCGAAGCTGTTCACATCACATGCTATATTTTAAATCGTGCATTAATTAGATCTATTCTCAAAAAGACTCCTTATGCACTTTGGCATGATAGAAAGCCCAACATTAGTCACTTGCATATTTTTGGTTGTAAATGTTTTGTGCATAATAATGGTAAGGATAACTTAGGTAAATTTGATTCAAAATCTGATGAAGCAATTTTTCTTGGTTATTCCTTAACTAGCAAAGCTTATCGTGTTTTTAATAAAAAAAAACTCTTGTTATGGAAGAATCTATACATGTGGCATTTGATGAAACAAACATCTCTGCTCAAAAGCAAATTGTTAGTGATAATATAGATTTGGAACCAAATGTGAAAGATTCAAGTATCTACAAAGAAGAGAACCAACCATGTAAGTTGAACAAAGAGATTGAATAACCTATTCTCCCACCTCAAGAAGAAGGAGGAAACAATGATGATTTTCCAAGAAAATAGAAGTTTGTTCATAATCACCCTAAGGATTTAATCCTAAGTGACCCTACAAAAGGTATTGAAACTCGTTCTTCACTTAGAAATATTTGTAGTAACTTGGGTTTTCTCTCACAGATTGAGCCTAAAATCTTTCAAGAAGCCAAATTCGATAAACATTGGATGATAGCTATGCATGAAGAGCTTAACCAATTTGAGAGAAACAAAGTGTGGGAACTTGTGCCAAAACCTAAAGATCATACCATTATCGGTACCAAATGGATTTTTCGAAACAAGCTTGATGAATCCGGCACAATTATAAGAAACAAGGCTAGACTTGTTGCACAAGGATACAATCAAGAAGAATGTATTGATTTCGATGAAACCTTTGCTCCGGTTGCTAAATTAGAAGCCATTTGCATATTACTTGCATTTGCATGTTTTAGAGATTTCAAACTTTATCAAATGGATGTAAAAAGTGATTTTCTTAACGATTTTATAAATGAGGAAGTTTATGTTAAACAACTTCCAGGTTTTGAAGATCATGCTTTTCCAAATTATATTTTTAAACTATCAAAAGCTTTATATGGTTTGAAACAAGAACCTTGTGCATGGTATGAACGATTAAATAAATTTTTGATTGAAAATAATTTTTCTAGAGGAACGATTGACATAACACTTTTCGTTAAAACTAAAAATGATGATTTATTTATTGTGCAAATATATGTGGATGACATTATATTTGGTGCTACTAATGAAACCTTGCGTAGGAATTTGCTAAGTGTATGCAAGGTGAGTTTGAGATGAGCATGATGGGAGAGTTAAATTATTTCCTTAGGCTTCAAATCAAACAATGTAAAGAATGAATTTTTAACAACCAAGCTAAGTACACAAAAGAACTATTCAAAAAGTTTGGTATGTATGACTCAAAAATAGCTGGAACACCTATGAATAAATCCATTAAACTAGACAAGGATGAAAAAGGTAAGTCCATTGATCAAACAAAATATCAAGGTATGATCGGCTCACTTCTTTATTTAACTACAAGTAGACCCGATATTATGTTTAGTGTTTGTATGTGTGCTAGATATCGATCAAATCCTAAGGAATCACATCTCAGTGCTGTTAAAAGAATTTTTAGATATCTTGTTGGCACTCAAAATTTGGGACTGTTTTATCCTAGAGGTGTTGCATTTGATTTAATTAGTTACTCAGATGCCGACTTTGCTGGATGCAAACTTGATAGAAAAAGCACCAGTGACACTGGTCACTTTCTTGGTAACTCATTAGTATCTTGGTTTAGCAAAAAGTAAAATTCTATTGCTTTATCAACGGCCGAAGCTGAATATATAGCTTCCGAAAGTTGTTGTGCCCAAATACTTTGGATGAAACAACAATTGGAGGATTTTGATTTGCATTATGATCATATCCCTATTAAATGTGAAAATACTAGTGCCATCAATTTAAGCAAAAATCCGGTTCAATACTCACGAACAAAACATATTGAAATTCGACATCATTTTTTAAGAGATCATGTTCAAAAAGGGGATATTGTACTTGAATTTGTAAACACCGACAAGCAATTGGCGGATATTTTCACAAAACCCCTAAGCGAGGATCGCTTCAATTTTATTCGTGGCGAGCTTGGAATGTCGATTTCTACTTAAAAAGTTTTGTTATGACTGTGAAACTTGAATTTTTGTTAAAATAATATATGTGTATTGCTTCATTGATATGGAAACATTTATATCAGTTGAATACTCACAAGTCCTTCATACATTTATTCTCCTTAACAGTTTGCTATTTTCAACTGTGTAATTTTTTTTTGAGTTCTGCATCTTGAGGTAAAATTAACTTTGTATACATTGATTTTTTTTTAAACCCTCATAGTATTTTTTTACATTACCATTCCAGCAACACCAATGTCCCATTAAGTTTAATTTATGCTATTTTGATTATCTATTTTTTGATCTCATTTATTCCTATCATTTTCCTCTTCTAGATTTTGACCCATGATTTCCTTTTGATAATGTCATAGGGGGAGAAATTATATGATGTTATGTATTATGATATTATTTTCAAATTATGATATTATTTGAGAGTTAATCTGATGATTATGTATTTATAGTTTGATATCTTAGTCTTATATCACGTCTCTAATTAAAGCTTATTTATTACACATGTGCTAACCTATGTATTTAGAAATGAATTCAGGGAGCATAACTTGAGGGGGAGCTTTTCTTGCTCTCAAATCAAATCAAAACATCATTGTGTGCCATCATCAAAAAGAGAGAGATTGTTGGATTTATTTATTTTGATAATTTATTTAATTATGTTTTTAATTTATTTGGAAGAAAAAAATCGAATCAAAATTTATTTTGTCCCATTATTTTTCACCTAAACCTTTATCCTAAATGTTGTTAGAATGTATTTAATATTTGATTAAATCAGGAGTTCAAACAGCTCAAAACAGAGGTTCAAACAGCCTAGCACAACAGCAGTTCAAAAGGTTCAAGTGGAAGATATTCAAATTTGTAATGATGGAGTGAATGATATTTAAATTAGTAATGATGGAGTACAACGGCTATCAAATGAATACAACAGCTATAAATTCAAATGAATACAACGTCTATAAACGGTTATAAGTTTCATTATATATATCAAAGTCTCTAATGTAAACAAGTTACAAAAAAAAATCAGGAAATATTCTTTGATCTATAATCACTCACATCTATTCTCTGAAAAATTCTCTAAGGAGTGTTCTTCAATTTTTGTTTATATCCTCTTTCAGAAATTATACACTGAGACGTATAGCGTTAAGCCCATCTTTCGTGTGTGAGGTTTATAGAAAAACCAGAGCTTCATTTTTATATCTATCTTTTAGAGATAATTCTTGTACCTTTTTTTGAAATCAAAAACACTTTCTTTTCAACCTTGTAAGAGTATAGTACATTCAGTGTTTTTGACTTAGAAAGTCTCTGTAAAATCCGTAGAGGATTGCTCCATTTGTAAAGAGGTTGTTAGCACCCCCGTGACGATAGCGCATAGTGGAAAATCTCAAGTGAAACTTGAGGAATGGACGTAGGCCGAATTGAAACCGAACCACTATAAATTTGTTTGCCTCTCTCTCCCTTATCTCTTTATTTTATTTAAATTGCTGTAACTATATTTCACATTTTCACTGTGCTAAAATCATTAACTGACATAGTTGTTAGAACACTTGTTTTAATTATTTTTATTTCATTAACTATATTTATCTATTGTGTTAGTCATAATCTTTTCTCTCTACTTTTTGCACATCTTTTCGTAATTAGCGAAAAAGTCATCCCAAACATACAAGTTTTTTTTACCTACTTTTTTAGCCAAATAGCCAAAAAGTTACTAAATTAGCCTGTTCCCAAACGAGGCCTTAGTAGCAAGAAAAGTCCCATTTATGCAAAATCTATTGTGTTTTTCTTAAACATGCCATGATCATTAATAATAATTATGTTTTTTTTAAAAAAAAACATAATGAAATCCAGTAATTTATCAATACAAAAAGATGAAACAAAAAATTATGAAGTTCACCATGTATCATCTGGAGAGTCCAAACTGAAATTGAAATTTATGCACAAAAACAATAAAAAAATAAAATAAAATCACCAAACTACCATCACAATGAAGCAATAAATTTGAATACACACACATAAATTTGATAAAGGTAACTAAAGCAATACACACAGCACCGTCAGTTCAAGCTTGCTTTATCGTTGCAAAATTTATGTTATCCACAAAAAAATCGATGAATAATATCACGTTAAATAAATGATTTTAAAAAAAATACAAATGATTAAATATTAAATGCAAAAAACCCATTGCTTTGAAAAAGGGGAAAAAAAACAAAACAAAACTAATGATGTGAATTGAGAATTAAGAATGCGTTTGGAAATAGACTAAAATGTCAAAAACGTAAAAGCCACAGAATCAATTGTCATGAGTTTAAAAAAAAAAAAAAAAAAAATCACATTAGCATGTTTCACTCACTAAAAAAATAATTTTTTAAATGCATTAATTAAAAAAATAATCCCAAACAACCACTTAGTAATCTTGTGATGGCCATCCAAACAACGCTTACATGATTCAAAGTGGTTGGAAACAATAATGGCGTGATCACATTACAGATAATTTGATTTTCATTTTTAAATAAAAATAATAATAAAAAAAAACAAAAATGTGTAATTTTATTGCCCAAGACAGGAAAATGAGGTACAATACTATGTCAACCAATTCATCAACATAAAAATGGGATCAATTTATCAACATAAAAAGGTGTAACCCAAATTATAAAACTAAAATAAAAAAGTTGATAAAACCCACAAATTTTTAGAGAAAGATAGGGCAGTTGATGGACAAAACCAAAAGGATGAAATCCAAATCATATTTTATAGTTTGAAGAGAGGGAAACCCATTTGAAGAGAGAGAGAGAGAGAGAGAGGGAGAGGGCATTTTCCAATTGGGTTAGAAAGAAACCCATTTGAAGAGGACATTTTCAATCATCAATGTAAAAGGATGAAGAGGGCATTGGGTTAGAGAGAGAAATCAAAAGAAAATTATTGAGTATATGGGCATTTTCGTTGGTTGGAGTGAAAAACTCATTTGAAGAGAGAGAGGGCATTTTCAATCAATGTAAAAAGATAAAACCCAAATCAAAACGTTGATGAAACTCACAAATTTTTAGAGAGAGATAGGGTAAATGAACAAAACCAAAATAAATTCTCATTTCATAAGTTAGAGAGAGAAACCCATTTGAAGAGAGAGAGAGAGAGAGGGCATTTTCAATCACCCATTTACTCAATAATTTTCTGAAATAGTTAGAGACAAATAGGGGCATCATATTTTATAGTTTGAAGAGAGGATTGAAACTATTAATGGCCTCGCAATGAACAAATAAGATTGACAAATAACAGAGATTAGAGAGAGCGAAAGAGAGAACCATCGTAGTTGAAGATCATAGGAGTGTCATCTGTTAATATTGCAGAACTGAAACTTGAGAGGAGGAGGAGGAAAATGGAAGTGAAGAAGGGTTGTTGGAGTATGTAAGCAGAGAGAGATGAATGTATGTCCAACATGGGAAAAAGAGAGAGAGTAGTGAAAAGTCATATATTTCAGCAGGAGAAGTAAAAACAAAGATTTCGCCTTGACCCTTAGATTACTTGATAAGTATAATATGAACTATTGAAATCAAATGTATCTCTAACATATTTTGAGACATTTTAAAAAACACTTGTGCCATATTATATAGATTATTGTAAAAATAGTTAGGTAAATTAATAACATAACTTATAAAATATTACATAATTTTAGAGTATCTGAATTCTAATTTTTGGAGGAATTTTAACACTGCAAAATCAAGGATTCGAGGATTAGAACCAATGCCCAAAAAATACATTGAAATGAATGTTGTTGAGATAACCTTACATTAGAGAATGTAAAATGTTGGAGGTGTGAATTTTTTGACATCTTTCTTGGTAGTCATGGGATTTGAACCTTTTCGTTAGATTTACCATAACTCTTTATATTACCAAAAAGATAACAATTGAATTTTTTTTTTTCCCTTGTATCATTTTTTTTGGTTTCTTATATTTAAAAAAAAAAAATTAATTTGTGAAGATCGGTTCTTCAAACCAACAACTTTGTGAAGATTATGGTCCTTTGAAATTTCTCTCCATCACATGGCCTCCTTATACATTTGACCATTGACTAAGAATCCAGGCCTATGTTGAATGCTTACATCCATCTACAAACTTTTACAACTCTATTTGGGGTTGTTTCACTAAAAATATGAAATTTAATGAAATAATATTTTTTCTTTTTTATCAATAATGATTCAATTTATAATATATTATTATTATTATTATTATTATTTTAGCAAACTAAACATGAGAATAAACATTTTGATAAAAATAATCATTTTATTTTTACTTGGTTGTTTTGGGTGTTTTAAATAAGTACACTTTTTGACTTTTTAGACTAAAAAATTGAGAAAAAAAGATGATTGTTTGGGATAACTTTTTGACTTTTTACGAAAAAATGTGTATTAAAAAATTATATAAAGGACAATGGTAGAGGGCCACAATTTTTGTGGCTCAAATGGCTCAAAACTGTCAAAACGACGTCGTTTTGAGCACAAAACATGTCAAAACGACGTCGTTTTGGCAGTTTTGAGCCATTTGAGCCACAATTTTTGTGGCTCTCAAACATTATTCTTATATAAATTAGTATATAGGAGAAGCTTGGGCATAGTAGGCAGTACAGTGGACAGAATAGTGTATAGGAGAAGCTTGCCTCCTTTTCGGACAATGAATTGCACGGTGTTGTTCGACCCGTAGGGGTCCAACATGGGTCCCATTTGCTAATCGGAACCATTCAATGTGTAGAATTCGTTGAGTACTATATACTTGTAAAAAATTACGTTAATCGAATATCGATAGCTATTTAATCGGATTAGTTTTTTGTCAACCGTTAACTATAACACCATATATTTTTTAAACAAAACTGATTTGATCACGTAGTTAGTGATATCCGATCAACGTAATTTTTTACAAGCATATATTACTTGACGAATTCTACATATTGAACGGTTTAGACTATCAAAACGAGACCCGTGATGGCCCCCACAGGCCGAACAACACCGTCTTGTTTGCTTATCCACCTGTTCCCTTTGTACAAACGGTGGGCAGCTAAAGTACAATTTACGTGACATGTGAGTTGCACTTTTTTTTTTATAAAATTAATTTTTTAATATTTTTTTTGATAAATAGTAATAACTTTTTAATTTTTTTAGTAATTTTTTGATTTTTTAACTTTTTTGAAATATACCATACCAACCATAAATCAAAGACTATTTATTTATCACCTGGTGATTCTTTTAAAGGGAATAAGCACAGTGGTAGCAGCGAAAAAAATTATTTAAAAAATATAATATTTTAATAATTAAAATGTATAAACCTTTTCATTGATTTATAATTTTTTTTTTTAATTTTAAACTGTCGTGCCATCATTTGCCACGTACTATGCATTTTTTCAAAAAGTAGAAGTTTATTTCATGTCCAAAAATACAGCCTAGCTAGCTAAGGTACGTTACTTTGAAATTTCAAGCTTTCTGATTGTTACTTTTGACTTTGACAAAGATCAATGGTTGGGGCTTTGGAATGGTAGTGAAGACTTTGAATGGAAATTTAATGAAAAAATGCCGTCTTTCTATTGAAAAGAGAAACCAGCTTTCATGGTGTTCTTTTTCACACTTTTTTTTGTTTTGTTTTGTTTTTGTTGTTTTTATATATTTGAATGGATCTACTCTTTATGTGCTTTTTTGCCTTGTAAAGTAAAACAAACCCTAAAAATAAGCTAAAATTTGAGAGTCCCTTTCAGGCTCATGTGTGCAATGACAATATGTCCTTCAATTAAAATATGGGGATTTCACAATTAAGGTCAAAGTTTGAACTAGTCCAAGAACCACGTGGTACGTTTAGAGTGTAAGCCACCAACCAATGTTTCTGGATCATGAATTAATGAATCTTTCTATTCACTTCCTGCGGATGATCTTTTGTTCCTGTTAATTTTCAGCCTAAATTTGAGTGGCTCCCATACATCTTTTGAGGTGGGTCTAAAGAAATGATGTGTTTCTTACTGCATGACAAGTCATATAGTGAAGATGGTTCGTCAAAACCATTTGTAAGTGAATGAGAACTTGACGTCGTTTTCGGCTTTGTGGAATGGACAATTAGAGAATAAAATGTAGGTTTCCTTGTAAGGCTTGTCCCATATTAAAACTTTAAGTGAGTTTTTGTGTGTATATAAACTCTAGGTGTACAAACTTGGATTGGGCCCCAAGGGGCATCCTAAGTTTGTAGAAGAGAGGAGTTATGGATAAATTGAACCTTGGCTCAAACCACTACACGTGTGTCGTCATTCAACCGGGCGCGGTTGTGGGTCGGGTCAGTTCTAACATTAATTTTTTGGGCAAATTTTTTTTGAATTTTTTCTAAAAATTCTTGCGGGAAAAAATTATTTTTTCTAAACAAAATAAATTCAAAATTTGCACCAAATTTGAATTCAAATTTTTTGTCCATAGCAGTGCCCTTCTAGTCCTATTTCAGTAGGTTCAAACAGTTTTTCAATCTGTTGCTCTAGACAGATTCAGTATGTACCAGACAGATTCAAACAGTTTAACAGTTTGACTTTTGCATCTGTTCAAACTGTTTCGCACCTGTTCCATTTGAATTCAAACCTTTTTAGGTTTGAATTTTGTACATGTTCAGTCCTATATAAGCAGAATCTTTCTAGTAGATTTAGCAATCTGAAATTTTTCTTCTTGCATTCCTTTGTGCTCTCTTGCATTGATATTCTTCATATTCAGTTTCAGGAAAATTTTTGAGAGTGTAGAACACAGGTTCTAGTTCGCCAGTACAAATTGTTTGGAGTGCTACTACAATTTGTGAAGATCATTATATCCTGGGAGATAAGTGCCATTTATCCGTAAGCACTGAAGCAGGGCAAATATGTCTTAAGGATAGAGTGTCACGCATTTGACTTGATCTTTTAAATATTAATTCGGTTCGGTAAATAAATTTTGTATTTATTTGTTTGATTTGGTTTCAACTTATTTATTTTACACAGAAAATTATTCAAACAGTTTCATGTTATAAATCTCTTTTTAACCACACGATCGGAGATAGAGACTATAATTGAGTTGAAAATAAATGACTTGGCACAAGAAATGAGGGACAATGATAGTGAAAAATCTAAAAAAAAAAAAGGTACTGAATTCATTGAAGAAATGAGTAATGCGTTGCGAATTCACAAAATAAGGCATTGTTAGTACAATCCAACTGGTGATTGCGCGCTAGAGAGCACTTTGATTATTCAGTCATCAATGATACTTCGGAGAGACAAAGATCTAAAACTAAGAAAATAAGTATAAACAGAATTAAGGCATACATTTCTTTTAAAGAGTGGTCTGCCGTAGTAGATGTCCTGTCTTTGAAATTGCACAAACCTTAGATTACTTAACAGCCAACTTGGTTAGTTTAGGCCAATTATGTTAGCCTAGTTAGATTAGGCCCATAGATATTCTTATGTGTAAAATTTTCTGACAATAGCCATGACACCATATTTTCAAGCTCATGCTCAACTACAAATCAGTCAACACTGTACAAAATGATTTATATAAATAGAAATACATGATATACTGATTGAGCTATTTGTTTTGAGATTTTCTCTTAGTTTTCTATAATCTAGGAGTTAATGTTGTTTCTTTCTCTGGTTGCACGTTCATTATCAAAGAATTTCACTCATGCAAGAAATTGAAAGTCTAGCTCAACTTTCTCATCACCAACCTTACTCATATAAGAAAAATGTGGATTGCTAGAAATGCAATGTAACATCATGAATGAAATTTTAATCTGACTTAGGCCTAATTTGTCAACTATACATTTTAGTCAGAAAATCACTATAAGTTGTCGCATCATTTTTTTTACTTTTCTGTACATCTTTTTGTAAAATATAAGAAAGTTATTAAAATAGTATGTTTCCAAACGATACCTTATCATTTGAACTTACGATTTGGGCCATTGTTCTTAGATCTATGACTTTGACGCATACTTATCGATTATTTCTCCTTTCATGCTCTTCTTCTATGATATTTCCTACACAATTATAACTTCCTAATACGTTTAAGTTGACATGCTTAGAGAGGATCACTATAACAAAAAGCATTTTTGGTGACGTTTTTTAGCAACCAAATTGAATTTAGTTGCCAATTGTATGTTTTTGGCGACAATATACGTGTTGGTCGCCAAAAAATACACTATTAGCAACAAATATCTCAATTAGTCGCTAAAAATGGTTGGCGCCAATTTAATTTTTTGCTCAAGAGCGCTAAAAAAGTTTTGGCGACCAAATTAATATATGGCGACGAAACCGTTTGTCGCCAATTGTGACTTTTTGGTGACGGAATTAAAAGAGTCGCTGAAAGGTGAATGATATTTATGGCAACATAATGATTTTTGTCGCCAATAAATATTTTGTCAAAACGACGTCGTTTTGAATTTATCTTTTTTTTTTTTCTCTTTTTTTTTTAATGACCTTTAGGTGAATAAACAAGATTGACCTAATAATATTCATCTCATTCCACAACCTCCACAACCTGAAGCGGCACAACAGAAGACAAAAAGGTATGTCTTCTCTCCCTCTTCTTCGTCTCTCTTTCCCTCTCCCTCTCCTTCTTCCTCTTACTCTCTCACACTGTCTCATCTTCCTCTCTTTCTTCTTTATCATCAATTTCTTTCTCTTGTTCGGCATGGCAGAACACAACACAACATTGATATTGGGACTGATTTTTCCCACACTCTCTCACACTCTCTCATCTTCCTCTTTTTCTTCTTTGTCATCAATCTAATTTTTCGGACTGATATTGTGATTTTTTGGACTGATATTGTGATTTTTGGATTGATATTGTGATTTTCGGGACTGATATATTCTAATTTTTGGATTGATTTTGGAATTGATTTTCGGGACTGGTATATTCTGAATTTCGGACTGATTTTGGAACTGATTTTTGGATTGGGAGTTTGATATTCTGATTTTGTATTTTTTGGGGACTGATATTATAATTTTGGGACTGATTTTGGGGTTGATATTTTGATTTTTGGACTGATTTTGGAACACAGGACAACACTTCATTGTTTGTTTGTTGTTGTTGTTCATTATCAAAGGCTCATAAACAACACTTCGTTGTTCATTTTGATTTTGGGACTGATTTGGGTTCAAAATTATTTTTTTTTCTTCATAGATTTATTGTCCTAAAATAATATTCACTAATCAAAAATTTGTTATGAATGTGGTATTTGAGTAATTTCTTTCTCTCATCAGGCATGCTATATTTGCTTTTCATAGTAAACTTGGATTAAGTGTTCAACGTGCTTTATTGATGCTGTGGTTTTGGCACTTTTATGAAGAAGCTAATTTCTTTAGTTCAAAATATAATACATGTGGAACCTGGACAGCAATGTTAAATTCATTGTAGTGATTGATGCATAATGTCCATGTAGGGTCTTCATGGAACTTTTGTTTATTTATTTATTTTTTGAAATTTGTACAGCTTAAAAAAATTGAAGTTATTTGACTATAAACACAACATGACAGAATGATTCACTATTGACAAGTGTTTTTTGGTTGGTGAATTCTTTGAAATATGATCTGTTTATTGCATCATTATTTTGTAAGGCTATGAAATTTATATTGAGTTGAAGATTGAAAACAGGCCGTTTGATGCTAAATTCACAAAATTGCTACATCATCATGACACATTACCTAACCAAACTACTAAATTCACAAAACTACTAATGGTAATAAGGCTGTGTTTTTCTTTTTTTTCTTTTTGAATTGGGGCAGTAAGACTATGTGATTGTTGGTTTTGAGAGTGGAATTGGATCCATAGTAAATTTAATTACACATTTTTTACAAAATAAAATAGAAATGTAAGCAAAAATATTATTATTAATAATAACACTTTCTTCATTTATTGTACTAATTCCATACATGGCACGTCCATGTTTCAATTTGAATTTTAGAGATCTATTGAACATGCACTGGCTTTTCCTCTTCTTTCTTGGAGTTTGGTCTAATGTCATTTATTTACTTGCTGATAAATTTGTGAGCTAGGATATATTAGGATCCATGTATTAAGCCGAATTAACTTATTTTGTCACTGTAGCAATTGGTAACAACTCTCTCTGTCTCTCTCTACTTGATATATGAAAATTGTTAATAATATCAACATTTTTTAATACTATGCTTGTAATCTTCTCTCTCTCTCTCTCTGTGAAAGTGCATATTAATTCAAGTTTAATTGTTTTTCAAAGCTCTAGTTTGTCCTTGACCTCAGCACCTTTAGGTAATTGAGTTAAATTTGAATTTCTCAGATCTTTAACCTCAGCTTGTTTAGGTAATTGAGTTGAATTTGAATTTCTCAAATCTTTGACAAGCTGCACATGATTTATTACTGTTGAATATACTCCATACTTGTCATATCCTGCTAAAAACGGGGCCATTAGTAGAGGCATATAACATTCATTTCATGTCCACTCTCCATTAATTTCATGTATAGTGCGATTTTAATTTAAACTTTGATTTACAATTAAAATGCTATAGGTTATTGGCTAATGCAAAGAGATAAAAAAGCTGCAATCATTCGTTGGGGGCAATTACTACATCAAGTAAGCTTTGACTATATTTTAGGGCATTTTTAATTTATTTAGAGAATTTTGGCACTTTTTTTTTTATTAAATTTGTGACTATTAGAAGCTTCACATTTTTTACCTAATGTTTTGAGCATTCATGATATGACAAACACTTAGATGACTCAAGGAATACTAACAGACATGTAAACACTAGAAGACCACATGAGATGATTAGGGATGGCTGCTATATTTGGTTTCAAAATCTCAATTATATGTCTAACTCAACAAAGAAATACGTCAAATAGCTAAAATAGATGAATATGCTTTTCCAAGAATAAGTAAACTAATATGTAACAATTTCAAGACCACAATTTATATAGCAATTAAAATCTATATATCAATTTCATCACTTACTATATGATTTTTTTTTTCACCCTTTACTCTAAATTGCATATTTTACTTGAATAGTAATTCTTGTTTATCACTTACTATTGTGATGCATCATTTGGTCATGAAAGGGATGTGGAACCATAATCTTGTAAATTCTCTAATTCAAAGGAATTTCACATAACCATGGCTTTGTAGGTGACCAAATATGGACAAGAGTTGGATGTTACTTAAGAATAGGATGAGTTCCTAGTATCGAGATGGGGTGAAGGCTTTTGTTCAATTTGCAATGATGAATGTAGGGCCAAATGATAAGATTCGTTGCCCTTGTATGGACTGTTTGAATTGTGAACGACATACTTGTAAAATTGTGGAGTATCATTTAGTTGTGAAAGGGATGTCCCATTCTTATAAAACTTGGGTGCATCACAGGGAATCTGTTCCCATGAATCAATCTCATGCATTGAATGATGACAACCACAATGACTTTGGAAGTGTTGGGGATAGAATGGAAGCAGAGACATGCGAAGATCAAGATGAAATCCTAAATTTGTTAGAAGATGTTTACATGGGGACTACCATAAATGATGATGAAAATGAAGAGGATGAGGAGGACGGTGACAATGGCAATGACAATGACGATGATGTGGCTAATAGTGTTGAAAAAGAGGACGTTCCCAACTTTAACAAATTGTTGAATGATGCTCAAAGAGAGTTGTACCCTCGGTGTCGTAAGTTTTCTCTTTTATCATTTGTTGTTAAGATGCTTCATGTGAAGGTGTTGAACAAGTGGAGCAATAAGTCTTTCAACATGTTGTTGGGGATATTAAAGGACCTTCTACCGGTAAGTGATCAAGTGATTCCATGGACCCTTTATAAAGCCAAAAAATTCTTACGTGACTTAGGCTTAGGATATGTGTCGATTCATGCATGCAAGTATGATTGTGCACTTTTCTGGAAAGAGAATGCAAATTTAGAGAATTGTCCGATTTGTCAAGAGTCTAGATACAAGTCGAATTATGGAAAAGGTAAAAAAATTCCTCACAAGACCTTAAGATACTTCCTGTTGACATCAAGGTTGCAGAGATTATATATGTCGAGAAAAACAGCAATAGATATGAGATGGCATAAAGAGAAACGAGTAGATGATAGGATATTGAGACACCCGGCTGATGGTGAGGCATGGAAGGATTTTGATAGGCAACATCCTTTGTTTTCCCAAGAGATTCGAAATGTGAGGTTAGGGTTGGCCACTGATGGTTTCAATCCTTTTGGAAACATGAGCAACTCGTGCAGTATGTGGCCTGTGATTATTATGCCTTACAACTTGCCTCCTTGGAAATGTATGAAACAATCATTTAGTATGCTGTCATTGCTTATCCCTGGACCACAAGCACCAGGGAGAGATATCGATGTTTACATGTGACCATTAATTGATGAGTTGAAGAAGTTGTGGGAAGATGGTGTGCTTATTTATGATGCCTCAACTAAATTAAGTTTTCAAATGCATGCAGTTGTTATGTGGACAATTAATGACTTTCCTGCATATGGCAACTTGTTAGGATGGAGTACGAAAGGTTATTTGGCTTGTCCCACCTGTAACAAAAATGCTTCCTCACAACGGTTGAGAGGTAAGATAGGATACACAGGTGCTCGTCGTTACTTGCCTGATGACCACCCTTGGCGGAGGAGTCGACTTTATAATGGTAAGACTGAGTTCCTGTCAAGACCTTTAGAGTTATCAGGGGAACAAATCTTAGAACAATTGGATTCAGGGACATTCAAACCATTTGGAAAGCATCCAACCAATAAGAAAAGAAAAAGGGAAAATCCAGTATTGAACTGGACAAAAAAAAAGCATCTTCTTTGAGTTGCCATATTGGAAAACACTTAAACTCCGACACAACCTCGATGTTATGTACATAGAGAAGAATATATGTGATAGTTTGCTTGGAACATTACTGAGTATAGATGGGAAGAACAAAGACATAGAAAAAGCACGCATGGATTTCGAAGATATGAAAATAAGGAAGGAGTTGCACTTAAAAAGGCGTGCCGATGGTCTTTTGAAAAGCCCCCAGCATTGTACACTTTGTCCTCAGATGAAAAATATGGTTTTTGTGAGTTTTTAAAGTCAATTAAGTATCTTGATGGTTATGCAGCAAACATCTCAAGGTGTGCGAATACAAAAGGTGATAAGTTAATAGGCCTAAAAAGTCATGATTGTCATGTCCTCATACAGCGACTTCTTTCCATTGGAATGCGTGGATATCTTCACAATGATATTTGTGTCGCATTATTTGAGTTAGGAAATTTCTTCCAAGAGCTTTGCTCGAAGACATTGAAGATGAAGAATTTGGAAATATTAGAATATCGCATAATATTCATACTATGCATGTTAGAAACAATTTTTCCACCAGCGTTTTTTGATGTGATGGTCCATTTGGCAATTCATTTGCCGCGTGAAGCCATTCTTGGTGGGCCTGTGCAATATCGGTGGATGTACTCCATTGAAAGGTACTTACTAACTTATTAAAACACTAGAATACTTAAATTGTAGCACAACCTGTATATATATTTATAAAAATGTGAGTGTGTGTGTAATAAGATTATTCTATTGTTTGTTTCATAGGCTACTTGGAACTTTAAAAGGATATGTTGCAAATTGAGCTCGTCTAGAAGGTTTGATCACAGAAGCTTATGTTGTCAAGGAGTCTCTCACATTTTGCTCAATGTATCTGGGTGGGATTGAAACTGTATTTCATCGAGAGGAACGGAATGTCGATGTTAGTGTGCATGAGTCGGGGTTAGAGGTCTTCACGTAAAATGTTCGTTCCTTTGGGCTAATTACAAGGGTTTCTAACGTGTCTAAAAAAGAACGTGAAATGGCTCATTGGTTTGTCTTGAATAATAGCCTTGAGCTGGACCATTATCTAGAGTACGTTCTTAATATTGTTTTTTTTGTAGAATTATGTTTTCAATATAATATGTTACTTATGAATCATATGTTTGTAAGTAGGCAACACAAGAATCTTTTAGAAAATAAAGGTGTACGTGACATCACAAATAGACAGAAAAAGGAATTCCCCAAGTGGTTTAAAGAACATGTAAGATATAATTCCAAACTTTATTCAGCTACACTTATATGAATACTAACATAATGATTGAAATATATGAGGAAGAGGGGTGCGATAATGAAGATGATTACTACGAGCATTGATTATCCGAGAAGATGAGCTACATAATCATTTTGATTGTAATATAGATTTTGACATAGAACTTTAATTGTTGTGTCATTTTTATGTTTTTATGACATTGTTGTTTAAGTGCCTTTGAGTTTGAGTACAATGACAATTCAAAAAGATTTTTTTTTTCTTTTTTTGTTTTGTTTTGTATATATGTGTTTGTGTGTGTCCTTATCTGTCTCTCTCTTTGTCTATTTTTTTTTTTTTTTTTGTTTCTTATGTTATGTTATTGTTTAGTTATCACTTATGTTCTGATATTGATTCTATTATATAGCCATTGATATTAATGTAATTGCTTATTTTACATATGCTTCACACATGTAATTATTGAGTTGTTGTGCTAGATGGCAGGCCCTCGTAAAGTTCGACGTGCAACATCATCCAAAGTTCCTCTACCTTCCTAACAAGCTGTAGCTAGAATTGCTGCCCCTACTCAGCATGCACCATCTAATTTAACCCCATCTACTCAGAGTGTATCATCTACAAATGCTCTAAATATCTAGCCCGCACCACCGACAAATGCAACTACTACCCAGGTTGCACCATTTACAAATGCAACTACAACCCAGGCTGCACCATCTACAAATGTAGCTACTACTCAGGCTGCACCATCTAAAATGCAACCACTACCCATGATGTACCATCTACCACTAGTTTGCGTACTCGTTCTAGACAAGTCAGGGGTCAAACTCGAGGGAAGAGCATAGCACGTCTCATAGCTAACAATGGTGGTAAAAAACTTCCTGTTTGGATCCCTGCAGATGCAAAGGTGCCAGTAGGGCCTTATGCCACTCCATTTGCAAATGAACTTGGCTTACATATAAGGATGGCTACTCCAATCATTGGTATAAAAAAGTGGGACAAGATTGATGAGATTCATAAAGCCCTAATCATTCAAGCAGTTCGGGTACATGTATTTGCTACTTTTCAGATAATTAGATTATCACCATTATTTGCATTTTGATATTAATAAAAGCATTCATTATATTTGTAGGATAAATTTGAGATTGTTGATTATGATGAGAATGAAGAGGTTCGGAAAGGAATTAATAAAAAGTGTAAAACTCTTTACAGAAGTTGGCGTAACAAGATGACGACTCATTACTCGAAGTTGGTAGACGCTGGTGTTGACCCTTATAGTAAACCATACAAAGAGGTCGATTCTGAGACTTGGGTATACATGATCGATCATGTATGGCTTGATGGAGATTATTAGGTAAAATTTCCTAATTTAAAGAATCATGTTGTAATTTCAATTTAATTTTACTAATCAATTAATTTTGCAGAACTTGGCTAAAAAAGCAAGGGATAGTCGAGCGAGGTTACCACATAATCATACAATGGGCTCCAAGTCATTTTAAGCTGCAATGTATATACAAGTGATGCATTTATTATATTTAAAAGTGTGAAAATTAATTGTGTATGCTTACTTTTAAATGGAATTAGGGTACCGAGAAGACTGACTTTGTAGACTTCTACAAAGATTCCCATTGGAGCAAGAGAAAGTCGGATTGGGTAGCCCCAATATGTGGTCAATTACATGTAAGTATGCTAATTAATAGAGTTACATATTTATGTAAATGGTGGTATTTGTTAAAGTTGTTTACAAATTGATAGGAAGCTTTAAAAAAGCAACATGAAGAGTCTTTAGGGCCTGGGGCAATACCTTTAACTCAGGAGCAGCTGTCAATCGAGATTCTTGGAAAGAAATCGGGTACTTAAAAGTCTTTGGAGTTGGTCCAAAACCATCATCATCTAGATCTTCTGTTACTGCACAAGCACATACTGAGGTGGTTTCGAGCCTACAAAAAGAACTAGAGTCATTGAAGAATTTGTCCGAGGTCCAGCAAGAACAAATTGCAGCCCAGAACTTGGTAGCACAAGAGCAAGCTAAAATGATTAAAATGCAAAACAAAAGATTTGAAGAGATTGAGAAGTTTATGCGGATGACCAAGGATCGGGCAGGCATGCAGGTTGATGAAAATGATTATCTATCAGAGGAATCTTATTGACAAACACTTTTGTAAGTATATTTTTCATAATTTACTTTTCAAATCACTACAAGCATTTCATTTAATATGTCTGGTTGTGTTGAACAAACGGGACCTCGATTGGATGTCCAGTTAGAAAATTAGAAGGAAAATTGAAAAACACAAGACTTAAAAGGCCCGTTCGGGGGTCGAAATTGTGAAATGACCACTGAAACCATTGAAACTTGCCACGGACAGCTTGTTCAAGCCTAAATAGACTTGTAGGAACAAACGGGACCTCGATTGGATCTCCGGTTAGAAAATTAGAAGAAAAATTGTAAATCACAGGACTTAAAAGGCCCATTCGGGGGCCGAAATTGCGAAATGACCACCGAAACCACCGAAACTTGGCATGGACAGCTTGTTCAAGCCTAAATATACTTGTAGGAATAAACGGGACCTCGATTGGATTTTCGGTTAAAAAATTAGAAGGAAAAATGTAAAACACAAGACTTAAAAGACCCGTTCGGGGGCCGAAATTTTGAAATGGCCACTGAAACAACCAAAAGTTGGCACGGACAACCTTTTCAAGCCTAAATAGACTTGTAGGAATAAACGGGACCTCAATTGGATCTCCGGTTAGAAAATTAGAAGGAAAATTGTAAAACATAAAACTTAAAAAGCCCGTTCGAGGGCTGAAATTGCGAAATGACCACTGAAACCACTGAAACTTGACACGGACAGCTTGTTCAAGCCTAAATAGACTTGTAGGAACAAACGGGACCTCGATTGGATTTCCGGTCAAAAAATTAGAAGGAAAAATATAAAACACAAGACTTAAAAGGCCCGTTCGGGGGCCAAAATTTTGAAATGACCACCGAAACCACCGAAACTTAGCACAGACAGCCTTTTCAAGCCTAAGTAGACTTGTAGGAACAAACGGGACCTCAATTGGATCTCCGGTTAGAAAATTAGAAGGACAGTTGTAAAACACAAGGCTTAAAAGGCCCGTTCGGGGGGCTGAAATTGCGAAATGACCACCGAAATCACCAAAACTTGGCACAGACAGCTTGTTCAAGCCTAAATAGACTTGTAGGAACAAACGGGACCTCGATTGGATTTCCTGTTAAAAAATTAGAAGGAAAAATGTAAAACACAAGACTTAAAAGGCCCGTTCAGGGACCGAAATTTCAAAATAACTATTGAAACCACCGAAACTTGGCACAGACAGCCTTTTCAAGCCTAAATAGATTTTTAGAAACAAACGGGACCTCTATTGGATCTCCGGTGAGAGAATTAGAAGGAAAATTGTAATACACAAGACTTAAAAGGCTCGTTCAGGAGCCAAAATTGCGAAATGACAATCGAAATCACCAAAACTTGGCACATACAGCTTGTTCAAACCTAAATAGACTTGTAAGAACAAACGGGACCTCGATTGGATTTCCGGTTTGAAAATTACAAGAAAAAATGTAAAACACAAGACTTAAAAGTCCTGTTCGGAGACCGAAATTGCAAAATGACCACTAAAACCACCGAAACTTGGCACAGGCAGCTTATTCAAGCCTAAATAGACTTGTATAAGCAAACAACACCCGATTGGACTTCCGTTACAAAATTAAAATCAAAATTGTGAAATTCATATCGAGATTTTTTTTTTTTTTTTTTTTTGTCAATCTAATATTGTTTTTTCTTTTTTCATGTGACAGATTGGCAATGGTGGAAAATAGTTTGGGCTGCATCAGAAGATTTGATTTTGTGTTTTTGGAAATACTTTGACATAGGATTTTGGTAAATAATTTATGGATTAAATGTTTAGCATCAAAATATTTGGTGTTGTGTTTTTACAAATATTTTTATATAAGATTTTAGTAAATGACTTGTTGGTTAGATGTTTAGCATCAAAATATTTGGTTGTGTTTTTGAAAATATTTTGACATAGGATTTGGTAATGTATTTATGGGTTTGATGTTAATAGTTTGTAAGTACTTTGGTCTGCATGTTTTAGATTGTCAAATAATTGTAATTATGTTTATTAGGATTTTTCATAGCTATTAATATTGAATTATTATGAATGTCTTGCACAGTTGTATTATTATTTACATTACATTTGTATATATATTGTGCACAGGAAAATAGGTGTTTTGGATTATTTTGAACAGGAAAATTATTGAAATCAAAATTTGTGTATTGAATTTTTAGTGACAGGTGGTATTTTGGTCGCTGTTAATATATTTGACGACAACATATTATTTTTGTCCCTAAAAGTTAGTGGTTATTCCAAGAACTTTTAGCAACTAAAACTTACTTGTCGCTAAAAACGTGATTTTTAGCGACCAAATTAATTTTGTCATTAAATAGTACTTTTGGCGACGCATTTATTTGTCGCTAAAGCTACAGAGCCTATCCAAATTTTAACCTTTTAGCGACAAACTGTAATTTTATAGCGACAAAATATATATTTTTGGCGACCAATTTTGCTTTTCACTAAATGTCTACATACGATGACAATTTCTGATTTCGTCGCCAATACTTTTAGTGACAGGCCTTTGGCGACCAATTGTATACTTGTCGCCGATTCTTTTGGTGACGAAATTTGTACTTTTGGCGACCAATTTTTGGGTCGCCAAATGTGTTTTTTGTTATAGTGGATTGTCATACGCTATACGCTGATCGCCCGTTATCCTTTTTATTTAAATAAAAAAAAGACTCATCGACTTTGAAAAATTTAGAAATCTCCTAGATATTGATTTGTGATTATGTATCAATTTTAACTAGTAAATAATAATTTCAATCAAACAGTCAAGACAAATTGACACAATGATGTTGACGTGGAAAAACCATAATTGGAGCACCTCCAATTGTGATAAAAAAAAATCACGGGCAAAAGCCACAAAACAATCCATTAAGAAGACAAAAAAAATTACACAAGTGTACTCTCAATTACTTAGCGAATCTATGCCTGACTGAATTGACCCCTATATGTCTCTTCCACCACGGTCTTCACCTCAGAATTGTTTTGTCCAACGTTGAATCCACAACGCCGATGTCGAATCCACGATGATGAACCACTCCAGAATCTACCAAAGCTTCAAGCCCAAATTTCACAGAATCCACCAAAGAATAACTCTCTTTTTTATATTGAATAAATAAAACAAACAAACCCTTTGATATGATTAATTCAATTCATGATTAATCTCTCACAAATATCAAAAGAAAACAAGCAAAGAAGCTCTAGATAAAAACCCTAATACCCAAAAACAAGATCTAGAAGTCGTACCCTAAAATCGGACCGAAACACATTTATAGAAAACAGATCCGCGATCTCCGCTCGAGTGTAAGAATGGCCGCTCGAACGAAAAAAAATAACTCCCAATATTTTTGCAGGCGAGTGAAACTTCTGAAAGGTCGTGATCTCCGCTCGAGTAGAAAACAGATCCCCGACATAGTCAGCAAAGTGGCAAACATGACGGGATTAAGATCACAAACTCCTCTGCATAGGCACAATTCGGGTTGGATTAGCATCTAAAACTCATAGCCTCATTGTCTCACAAGTCAAGAGTTTCGCACAAAGAGCTTATCGATCACTAGAAATCTTAATGGCATCATTCATAGCCTCAGAAATCTCTTTCTTTAATTTGACATTCTCACTTTTATATGCTTTGAGTTTTGTAGTAAGTTTGTCATTCAATTTGGATAAGTTAAGAGATTCCTTATACAACTTTTCATAAGTGTGCTCAAGCTCTTCATTATCACTCCTCGAGAATTCATTATCAGCGACATTCTCAACCGGCCTCTTCGGATACTCTATTTGTCCTTCAGTTTCGGAAGTTGTCATGAAAGTAAGGAATTGTTCATGCCCCTTTTCACCTTGTGCTTCGTTGTCACTTTCATCTTTATCGAACTCGGATTCATCATCCCAAGTGATAGCGAAGGCTTTCTTCTTCCTTAAATGATTAGGGCATTCTTGAGCAAAGTGGCCAAATCCTTGGCATTCATAACAATGGACTCTTTCAGAGTTCCCTTGTATCTTTCCTTTCTCCATCTTGGTTATAGAATTAATTTTGAGTTTATCTTTGCCTTTGGATTTATGAGTTGATTCCAAAAGATTAGAATTCTTTTTCAGAAAATTTTTTTTAAACTGTTTTACGAATGCATCTGTAATCTTGGAATCAATCTGACAATCCTCATCAGAATCCTTTCCAACTCTATGAGCACTACTTAAAGCAATATCATCTTTTTATTTTTTTTTGAAATTTTTATGTGCCTCATATGTTTGGAAATTTCCAACCAAATGATCCAACTTGAGGTTATCAACATCTTGAGTCTCCTCAATAGCCGTAACTTTTGGTTGGAAGCGATCGGGCTAGGACCTCAAAATTTTTCCTACAATCTTGGATTTTGCTATTTTTTCACCTAAATTGAAACTGAAATTTACAATGTCACTCAATTTTGCATAAAATTCATCAAAGGTCTCACTATTTTCATTGAAAGGTTTTTGAAACTAGACACGAGCCTTTGAAATTTTGAGCATTTAATTAAAGGAGAGCCCTCATAAATAGTTTGTAAGATATCCCAAGTCTCTTTTGCGACTTCACAATTACAAATACGACTAAACTCTTCAGGTGTAACGGCGCAAAAGAGAGAATTGATAGCTTTACTGTTCCAGCTACTATTTTGGTAATCGATTGTGTCCCACTTATCAATTGGTTTGGGGAAGGTTACTCCATTAACGGTAATCGTCGGTTCGGTCCACCCATACATGACAGATTGCCAAACTTTTTAATCAATAGATTTTAAAAACAATCTCATCCGAGCTTTCCAAAAAGAATAATTGGATCCGTCAAGTAGGAGTGGCCGAACCATGGAATTTCCCTCACGAATTGAATCCATTATCACAAATCAAGCAAGATCTCGCTCTAAAAGATTTTTTTTTTTAAAAAAAAAATAGAGCGACCTGCTCTGAAACCAATTGAGAAATCTAGAAATTTCCTAAATATTGATTTGTGATTATGTATCAATTTTAACCAGTAAATAACAATCGCAATTAAACAATCAAGACAAATTGACACAATGATTTTAACGTGAAAAAACCATAATTGGAGCGCATCCAATTGTGATAAAAAAATCACGGGCAAAAGCCACAAAATAATCCACTAAGAAGACAAAAGAAATTACACAAGTGTATTCATAATTACCTAGCGAATCCACGCCTCAAATTGAACTGACCCCTATATGCACCTTCCACCACAGTCTTTACCTCAGAATTGTCTTGCCTAATATTGAATTCACAACGCCGATGTCGAATCCACGACGATGAGCCACTCTAGAATCCACCAAAGTTTCACTGAAATAAAAGACCGAATAAAATTACAACTGAAAGAAGTTTTCAAACGGAATTGCCAAGAATAAAAACCTAACACACCTTATTATTGCTTTATTATGATATTTTCTTTTTCTTGTTTGGGGGAAGGGAAGTGTGATTGAGGTTTGCTTTTTTAGTGGGTTTTTTTTGTTAGCTTATTTTCAACTTTAGTAAACTTTACAAAAAAAATAAAATTAAAAAACTTTTAGACTTTTAGATTCTATTTGATGAGACAAACCAAAAACATAAATTTTTTTTAAAAATTCTAAAAAAGTTTAGAAAAGACAAAAAAATAGAAGATTTTTTTTACTTAGCTTTTCAAATTTTCTTTTGGAATTTTCAAAAAAAAAAAAAAACCCTTTTAAATTTATCAACATAAAATGGATTGAAAAAGTAAAATTTGTTGACATAAATTTAAAAAAAAAAAAAAAAAAAAGTCATCAAAAAAAAAAAATTCATAAAAGGGGGTTTATTTGGGATATCCCAAACATTAATTGAAGATCTATTTTTTATTCACCCAAAAAAATGAAAAATTATTTTACGGTAAATTACAAATACAAGGTTTACTTAAAATTTGAATTGTTTCTTATAGTTTAAAAAATTACAAATACCTTCATATTAGAATTTTTTATTTAACAAAATTAATTATAAAAATTAAATTTCTAACTGTTCACCTATATAATAATAAAATTATCAAAATTATTAATTGAAATAAAATTTTAACATTATTAAATTTTTTTAATTAGTTTGATGATCTATTAATAAAATGACCTACTTGTTAAGAAATTAAAAACGTTAGGATACATAATATAATTTTTAAAACCACAAGAGATAATTTATAATTTAAGTAAACCTTAAGAGTGTGTTTGTAATTTATCCACTATTTTATTCTTTTTTCTACAAAAGACGTGTCGTTTCTAAAAAAAAAAAACACAAAACGCATGCGAGTGTTGCCGAACAGAGAGAGGGAAAGAGAGAGGAGACGACTGAGGAGGAAGACCCACCGGCGACAGCAACCGAAACCGCCACCGTCTTTGTGTGACAACTAGCAAACGAGGCCTATTATATTTGGGTATTTTTCTATTCAGTTTTTTAATTTTATAGTTTCCTCCTTATCATATAAATAAAAAGAAATTACGTATTAGTTTCTTGACAAATCAGATAGAGATTATTAAAAAATTCTTTCATAAAAGTACTTCGAAATCATATGAACAGAAGCGAGAGTACATTTATTATATATAATTAGTTAAAGAATCATATGAACAGAAAGAGAAAAACATTCCATTACTTCGAAATCAATCATTTTGAAAACTAATTGTTACTTACTCCATTGAAAACCAACTATTTATTATTCCAATTTTGAAAATTGTTCATTTAATCAAGTCATTTCAGAGCATCCAAACATCATTTCAGCTCGTTATATAACCAAGTCAAGTCAAACTTAAACATTATTTTTTTAAGACTAGCTTAGTCACATTATAAGAAAACATGTTAGTTGAGCTCGGTTAGATTAAAACTCGTTTGAGCTTGTTAGAATAGTAGAGAGAGAGAGATAAAATAATATATATTGTATTTAATGAATTGTATTGAATGTATTGTCCTATACAATAGAAGGCCTATATATATAGGCCAAGAAAGAGTATCCAACTATAAATCTAATTATGAGAAAGAGTATTCTATAAGAAACTTAACTATGACAATACCTAATATATCTAGGAAATCAATACCTAATATATGTAGGAATATATACTATGTATACATTAATATCCTCCCTCAAACTCAAGGAAGATAAACATCTTGAGTTTGGAGAGAGAAAGTAAAAACATGAAGTAAAACTAAATAAAATAAAAGGCAAATAGATTGCAAAATCCGAACGAGAGCGTTAGGGCGTTTGAAATAGATCAAAAGTCAGAACTAATGCTAGGAGATAGTTTATGGTCGTGTCGGACAATTGTAGGAACTGGCTGAAACTAATGCCAGGATAGTTTAAGGTCGTGCCAGATTGATATAGAAACTAGCTGGAACTAATGCTGAAATCAGAGGCTGAAACTAATGCCGGGAGACAGTTTATGGTCATGCCGGACAGTTTTAGGAGCTAACCGAAATCAATGTCGGGATAGTTTAAAGGGGTCATGCTAGACCGTTGTAGGAGCTAACCAGAATCAATGTCGAAACAGTTTACAGGGTCATGCTGGACCGTTGTAGAGACTGGATGTTGAGCCAGCAAGTGTAACATACATATAACTTATGACATAGTGCTGAACAATGGTAACAACAGATGGCTGAGTGCGCCAAGAGGTAGCTTGGATGGTGCGCCAGGGGGCAAGTTTGGTGGTGTGCCAGAGGAAGCGGCTTGGATTGTGCGCCAGAGAGGGGCGGCTTGGGTTGTGCGCCAGAGAGTGCGTTTTGGATTGTGTGCCAAGGAGACGGCTAGATGGTTTGCATGGTGTATAACCATATTCACCATGATATAGGTATAATACCCCCTCTCAAACTCAAATAGGTTTAAAGATAGAAACCAATTTGAGGTTGAAGCAGAGGAAAAGATAGAGTGGAAGAAAAAAAAATGTATTACGAGTAAAAAATAAAAATAAAAATATGATAGAGATATTTGGGATAGGAATAAACCAGCGGATAGAGGAAGAGATCACCACGAAGTGATATTGAAAGGAAAACATGACAGCGGAACGGGTTGAGGTCTGGCGGGCAGCCAATGTAGGGCTACTGCCTGCCGGTAAGGCGAAGAACACCAAGAGCTTAACCTATAGCTTTGATACCATGTTAGAATAGTAGAGAGAGAGAAAATAATATGTATTGTATTTAATAAATTGTATTAAATGTATTGTCCTATACAATAGAAAGAGTATCCTATTATAAATCTAATTATGATAAAGAGTATCTTATAAGAAATTTAACTATGGCAATATCTAATATATCTAGGAAATCAATACCTAATATATGTAGGAATATATACCATATATGCATTAACATAGCCAATAGATTATTAAAAAAAAAAAATTAAATATATTTTTAAAGCTTGTTAAAATTTCAAATCAAGCTTATCCATGAATCTACTACTGCTATGTTCAACTTGTTTATGGTTCTAATTAAAAGAAACAAGGCACTTATACATCAGATTAACTTTGGCAACAACATTTTTTGGTAGGGAAATCAAACAAAAAATTAATATCATCATCCTATATAAAAAGTGTGGTGGCCGAATAAATGAAACTGAGTCTTGGGTTGTCATAGTACGAGTCGGCGGGACACGTCAAATCAATGGTCATAGACAAGTCGGCCATATTAGGTCCAGTAGAGGGCCAAAGCCGAGTAAAACTAGGCTTAATGGGCCATTAGAGCCGATTATCCCATGGGCTATATAGAGGGTTCATGAATGAGGTCAAAGCCCAAGAGGAAGCAGTGGGCCCTTGGAGGGTCGCTAGGGAAACAATATAAAAGAAATGAGAGGAGGACAGAGAAGAGGATTATGTTCTTGGACAATAGAGTATTCCTAAACCCATTACACCACAATTGGTGCCGTCTGTGGAAATACTCGAGCTCATTCATGATAGACGTAACAGATGATCCTCCATTGGTGGCAAAGGATGTTACACCAAGAACCATGCTTGGTCTGGAGAACATCACCGCACAAAGAGATTTGAATTTCGACCCAGTAACTCAGTCTTTACCTTTGACCTTGATGTAGGAAACCATGCAAACGATGATGGACCAGGCAAAACGAAACGAACAATGACTGGAAGAGATGGCGGCTGACAACGAACGATTACATAAAGAACTGGCTCTGGAATTAGCCAAATCTTAGCAGACCATACTGCATCTTGAACGAGGTCGGTTGCCGGAACAGAAGAAAGATAATCCACGACGTCGACACCGGAGGCATGATAGTAGCACCGCCTCTGACTCATTAACTCAAGAACCCAAAAAAAAAGAGTGTATTGGCGCTTCTAGCTCATCTGAAGGGAGTCCATATGTACGGCACAGATAAAGAAAATGTGACGATTTAGATGGGGAAGATAGACATAATCCTTTCGCACGACGAATTACAAGGGCCGTCCTGCCTAAAAAATTCAAGGCACCGACATTTCGTTGTATGACGGCAAATCAGATCATACGGATCACATTCGCCATTAGAAGTAGGCAATGACGTTACTCGCAGACGATGAGGCGCTTATGTGTCGCATGTTCCCAAGCAGCCTGGGTCCGTTGGCGGTCCGGTGGTATTATAAACTCGAACCGGCCTCAGTCAAAAGTTTTCATTAGCTCCAAAAATCCTTCCAGGTAAGATTTATCACCAACGAGATTCAGCTAAAGCAAGCCGCCTCACTCTGGGCGATGCAAATCAATCCGGAAGAAACCCTCCGTCAGTATTTAGCACGTTATTGGAAATGTTTCAACCTGGTTGACGACGCCTACAATGATTCCATAGCCATCACTGCCTTCAAGATGGGTTTATACCTTGACAGTCCGCTTTGGAGCTCATTGACAAGGCGACCTCCTAAAATTATGTGGGCCTTAATAAAGAAGGTTGAGGAGTATTGCAAAGTGGAGAATGATGCCCTTCGCATCAAAGCAGGTCAGAAGGTCATGGAAACGACGACACTCACCCTGGTGCAGCCGATAAGTGTAGTCCTGCCACAAGGGAGCCCTGAGCCACGAAGCATGCCAAAACGAGAAAGTTGCCAAGACAGTCGTCGATTGAGGTACCAGTGTTCATGCCGATCAAGCGGGCAATATCAGGTGGAGAGCAGGTGCCCAGGCGGTCTGACAAGAAATATACCGAGTTGACTGAGCCGATTAGCAAAATACTCTCCAAAGTTCAACACCTACCCTTCTTTAAATGACTTACCAGAATGATTGGGCCCCTCGATGCAAGATGAAGGGATCGGCGATGTGACTACCACAAAGACCATGGGCACGAAACCGACAGGTTCTATTCCTTGAAAGATCATCTCGAAGAGTTGGTGCAGGATGGCCGACTGGTTCAATACCTCCCACGTAAGGTCAATGCATCCAACGCAGTAGCCTTGCGTTCAGAGTCACCACCACCGGGAGTAATTCATATGATTTATAGTCTTCCATCACCAAATAGCGTCCATGCGATTCAGTCTCAGCAGTTTCAACCTTGCCCATCCAAGCCGTTCACACCAGCCAAACAGCCTCATTCAACTGGCAAGATTAGCTTCGATGACACAAATCTTGAAGGAATGGTCCTTCCCTATGACGACCTTCTCGTCATCAAGTTACGCGTCAACAAATTTGTTGTTGAACGCATTCTGATAGATTAGAGGCGGACATCAGAGATAATGTACTACAAGACGTTTCTTAAACTTGGCTTCATAGCATCAAACCTCCTGCCGGCAGAATACCCCTATTCAGTTTTAACGCGAATCCCAAATATCCTTTGGGCAAGGTCAGGGTCGCAGTGCGTAAGGGCACTAAGACACTCGATGTGGAGTTTCTGGTCGTAAAACTTCCATCTCCACACAACTTGTTCATAGGGAGAACTTGGTTGCACGTAATATAGGCCATGCCAAGTACTTACCATCAGTTACTTCACTTCCTAACGCAACACGGCATTAAGCAGATTCTCGGCTCTCAAAAGTTGGCAAAGGAGTGCTACATTACAGCTTCAGTCAAAAAGCCAAAGGAGATGGAAGTAAATTCAATCGAAATTTCGGATCGAGAAAGCCACAAGGATGTCAGGAAACCTCTTGCCGATAAGGTGACTGAGGATCTTGATCAAATTGGACTTGCAAATGAACCAGATAAGTTCTTCCTGATCGGCACACGTCTCAACGCCAATGACCGCCAAGAGTTGATTTCATTCCTACTCAGCAATATTATTGTATTTGCCTGGACGCCTTACGAGATGCCGGGTGTAGACCCAGCGTGGCACAATACCATTTGAACGTAGACCTAACTGCTAAGCCTATCGTCTAGAAAAGTCGTTGATCCGTAGCCGAACATCCTTTAGCCGTTGTTGCCGAAGTCGACGAACTTCTGGAGGCCGGTGCAATCCGTGAAGTGAATTACCCCACCTGGCTATCCAACACAGTTGTCATTAAGAAGAAAAACAGATCTTGGCGTATCTGCGTGGATTTCATGGACCTTAATAAAGCGTGCCCTAAGGATTTCCCCCTCTCTAGAATTGACTAACTAGTTGACGTAACTGCCCATCATTAATGTATGAGCTTCCTGGATGCATATAGGGGTTATCACCAAATTGCCACGCATACAGAAGACCAGGAAAAAAATGGCATTCTTCACCCCGAGGGGCACTTATTGTTATAAAGTCATTCCCTTCGGCCTGAAGAATGCCGAGGTAACTTAGCAGAGGCTTGTCACTACCATGTTTAAAGAGCAACTCGGCCATACCATGGAAGTGTATATCGACGACATGGTAGTAAAGTCCAAAGCAAAGCATACCCACTTGGCCAACTTGTCCACAACCTTCGATATTCTCTGAAAATATAGGATGAAACTTAACGCCTCAAAGTGTGCATTCGGCATTAGCTCTGGCGCATTCCTTGGCTATATTGTGAACCATCGTGGAATAGAGGCCAGCCCGAAGCAAATTACGGCAATCATGGAACTTGACTCACCTCAATCGGCCAAAGAAGTGCTGAAGTTAATGGGAATGGCCGCATCCCTCAACAAATTCATTAGCTATTCTTCAGATCGGTGTAAGCCATTTTTTCACACCCTCAGGCAAGGAAAGGCATTTCAGTGGAACCCCGAATGCCAATCTGCCCTCAACGGATTGAAAGCTTATCTCCGTTCGACACTGCTTTTAACAACTCCATCGCCAGATGACCTACTCATTTTGTACCTTGTGGTATCGGATCAGGCGGTTAGTATCGTATTGCTGAAAGAAGAGCTATGTGAGCAAAGGTTTATTTTCTATGTTAGCAAGGCAATGGTGGCCGCCAAAACACGGTACTTACTATTGGAAAAGTTGATTCTAGCCCTTGTGGTAGCCGCTAGGAAGTTAATGCACTATTTCCAAGCCTATACCATAACTGTGTTGATGGACTACTCTCTCCGAACAGTACTTCGTAGCGTAGAATAAACAGGGTGCGTTTCGAAATAGACTTTAGAACTTGGCCAATACGACATCCAATTCTCTCCCAGGACGGCTATCAAAGATCAGATTTTGGCCGACTTCGTTGCTGAGTTCACTAGTTGTCATGCCGACTTTGAACCGATGCAGCCACCCTTCCAACCCCAACAGGAGTGACGAATGAATGTTGGAGATATTTGGCAGATGTATTGCGATGGTTCATCTAACCAACGTGGTAGTGGGGCGAGAGTTGTGATTATGACTCCTGAGGCCGCAATAATCGAGCAAGCGGTGAAACTTTGTTCTGATGCATCAAATAATGAGGCCGTGTACGAGGCTTTGCTAGTCGGCCTCCGTAACGCTCTTCATCTGGGCGCCAAGTGATTACAAGTCTTCTGTGATTCAAAGCTGGTCATCAATCAATTAAAGGGGGAGTATGCATCTAGGGACGACCGAATGACAGCTTACGTAAAGATGACAAATTCACTACTCATACAGTTCAATTTTCACGAGCTGAATCAAAATACCCATGCAGATGCTCTCGCCTACTTGGCTTCCACCATAAATTCAGAAATCAAACGAACCATTGAGATGTGATTCATTCCCGAGCCGAGTATCAGCCACCCTGAACCCACCAGTGTCAATGTCATTAATTTGGGGCCGAGTTGGATAGACCCCATCGCTGCATTTTTATCCTCGGATTGCCTTCCAACAGATAAGAAAGAGGCCTATAAGTTATGAAACAAAGCCTTATGCTGCTATTTGGATCCTAATGGGAAGCTCTGCAAGAAGTCTCTCTCAGGGCTGTATTTGGAGTGTGTGCATCCAGACCTAGTGGAGGATTTTTTAGCCGACATACATGAGGACAGTTGCGGCGCCTATTCCGGAGGACGTTCACTAGCCCACTGAGCCGTAAACCAGGGGTATTATTGGCCCACTATGTGAATTGATGTAGAGAATTACGTAAAGAAGTGTGAACAATGCCAGAAATTCTCCCATTTGACTCATTTGCTCGCAGAAGAATTGAATACCGCCACTAGCCTTTCGCCTTTTGCCCAATAGGGATTGATCATTGTTGGACCACTTCCAAGAGCACCAGGGAGTAAACGGTTCTTAATTGTTACAACAGATTACTTCACGAAATAGGTCGAAGCAGAACCATTGACACATATCCGAGATATAGACGTAAAACGCTTCGTGTGGAGGAACATTATAACACGATTCGGCATACCGCGAGCACTTATTTTCGACAATGACACCCAATTTGACTACGGTGTCTGTCGCAAATTGTGCGCACATATGATATATGGTCGTACTTTTCCTCACCAACTTACCCGCAGAGCAATGGCCAGGCTGAGGCCACTAATAGAGTGATTCTGGATGGACTCAAGAAGAGCCTAGAAAAGGCCAAAGGGAAGTGGATTGAAGAACTGCCCAGTGTATTGTGGACTCATCGCACTACGCCAAGGCGACCTATTGGCGAAACTCCATTCGCTTTGTGTTTCGGTACAGAAGGCATTATTCCTCTTAAAATTGGCTTGCTTACTTTAAGATCAAAGGCATGTGACATGGGGCAAAATAATATGATATTGGCCTTAGACCTCAATCTGATTGAAGAGCGTCGTGATCCTCTTGTGCACATAGCACGATACCAGCAGCAGCTTGTTAAATCGTACAACCAACGTGTGCAACAACGCCCGTACACCCTAGGGGAATTGGTTCTTAAGAAGGTGTTTCCTGCCACAAAAAATCCAGCAGACGACAAACTAGGCTCCAACTAGAATGGTCCTTACCAAGTTGACTCAATTGCTGGGGCAGGAGAATATCGGCTCTCGGATATGGCGGGCAATAAGCTTTCCCAACCATAGAACGTGACTCACTTGCGCAAATTCTACCATTAAACGGCATCGAAACCAGCTTTTTGTTATGATGTAATGACTCAGTTTCTTTTTCTCAAATGTGTCTTTACAGTTCATCAATGAATCTTCATGGCTCATATTAGCTTGGTTTATTCTAATGATTGACCGAATAAGCCTCCGAATTCAGAGCGCCCCTTGTGCAAGTCACGATCGGCCGAATAAGTCTCCGAATTCGGAGCGCTCTTTATGCCTGCCACAATTGGCCATTACAAAGACTCCGAATTCGGAGCGCCCTTCGTGCAAGTCACGATCAACCGAATAAGCCTCCGAATTCGGAGTGCCCTTTATGCTTGGCACAATTGGCCATTACAAAAGACTCTGAATTCGGAGCGCTCCTCGTGCAAGTCGATCGGCTGAATAAGTCTCCGAATTCGGAACGCCCTTTGTGCTTGCCATAATTGGCCATTACAAAAGACTCGGAATTCAGAGCGCCCCTCATGCAAGTCACGATCGGCCGAATAAGCCTCCAAATTCGGAGTGCCCTTTATGCTTGGCACAATTGGCCATTACAAAAAACTTTGAATTCGGAGCACCCATCGTGCAAGTCATGATAGGCAGAATAAACCTCTGAATTCGGAGCGCCCCTCGTGTAAATCATGATCGGCCGAATAAGCCTCAAAATTCGGAGCGCCTTTTGTGCTTAGCACAATTAGCCATTATAAAAGACTCTAAATTTGAAGCACCTTTCATGCAAGCCACGATCAGCCGAACAAGCCCCAACCATGAGCCAAGTTGAATGCACAATTGGCGCCTCGTAACCGGTGGAATGCCATGTCATGGTCAGGATTGGATTTTTCTGAATTAAGTATAAAAGATATGCAAGCGACATCGTATTGTACAAAAGAAACAAACACTAAGTATTAAAGTAATTCGAGTTTTATTAGAACAAACGGCAACAGGCACAAAATTACAACAGAAACACAATACTAAATTATTGCATCCCCATCGTTCGCCTCCTCTTCATCGTTAGTCTTCTCGGCATCATATACTTCAAATGAAAATTTGTAACTTTGGTACAGGGGCGATGGCGAGTCAATACTCGCGGCCCGAAGAGCCTTAAGCCATCCGTGTTTGAAACCATGATTCTCACAGTGACAAACATCATCAGCTAGTTTTTCCTTGGTTTTTTCGATACCGACTTTTCAACCTTCAAAGAAGCCTTCCTTATATGCGCGGGATCATATGGCCTCTTTGGAAAACATGGCGGTTGTGTCCTGATCGGCTATAGCATGGTCTATCAACCGCTGGTTTACTCTATCGGTGATGGCCATATTCGCCGACCCCGCGAGCAGCTTCTTGGCAGCCCTGACTTTGCTTATTTTGCTCTCCACCTTCTCAGTGCGACGTTTTAAATCTCAAATCCGCCCATCTTTTTGAACAATTTCTTTTTGAGCTGCTCGCAACCACATGCCAGTCTCGTATACACAATCAAGTCCCTTGATTGACCCATGGACGCTGTCTCTAAACACTTCATAGTCACGCCGCTCGATCATAGATTGCTGTACCTCAGGCGGAAATATTTGACAAGTAAATTCCATCGCCACATTGAGATCATGAATGATCGAGTATGCTTTAGTCATGGGCTTATTGCCAATAAACATAGCGAAACTTAGAGGGCGTGGCAATCTGCTCGACTCCTGTCGAACGGACGCCCGTGCACTTGCCGCCCTGTCGTTGCCTTTTTGTTGTGCCCTGCCTCTGGGCGATTTCTTTACTTTGCTCTTCCTTGGAGACTTGCTTCATCAACGAGGTAAATGTCGTCTCCCTCATTCCTCCGACACCATAGTATTCGCTCGGGAAGCTGCTCTACGATCCATTTCTGCGTCTAGCTCTGCTAAACTTTTTCCCTCACCTTTACTGTTGAAAAATAATCTGCTAGACATACGCTCACACTTAGTAACTGCGCAGATGTTTTCGCCTCTTCCACTTGACTCGCTGCTCATTGTGGTCGGATACCCCTTTTGTGGGCTACGCAAGGGCTATTTAATGACGCCCCCTTCATTAATTACAACGTGCACCAATAACGATGCGTTCGTGGTCGCCACCGATAATCGGCCGAATTAAGTGTAGATAATCTCATCTATTCGGTTTATCCATATGTGGCCAAATTATTCAGCTGCTCCACTTGATCATGGAGGCCATGTTATGCAATCGTCAGAAATCTCATGCTCAATTAGGGCAAGGGCAGATATTTCATCTATTCGGCTCATCCATATGTGGCTAAATTATTCAGCTGCCCCACTTGATCATGGAGGCCATGTTTTGTAATCGGTGGAAATATCATGCTCAATTGGGGCAAGGACTGATATTTTGTCTATTCGGCTCATCCATGTGTGGCCGAATCATTCATCTACCCTACTTGATCATGGAGGCCATGTTATGCAATAGGCGGAAATCTCATGCTCAATTTGGGCAAGGGCAGATATTTCATATATTCGGCTCATCCATATGTGGCCGAATTATTCAGTTGCCCCACCTAATCATGGAGGCCATGTTATGTAATCGGTGGAAACCTCATGCTCAATTGGGGCAAGGACAAATATTTCATATTTTCGGCTCATCCATATGTGGCCGAATTATTCAGTTGCCCCATCTGATCATGGAGGCCATGTTATGTAATCGGCGGAAACCTTATGCTCAAATGGGCCATGGGCAGATAAGCTCATCTATTCGGCTCATCCATATATGGCCGAATTATTCAGCTGCCCCACTTAACCATTCGCCGCAGTTCATTTTTTGCTAAGAGTATTACTATAATTTCAATTTTTGCTTTAAGCATTACTATAATTTCATTTTTTGCTTTGAGCATTACAACAATTTCAAACACAAATAAACCATTACTATAATTTCATTTGTATACACACATCATTTCTTAGAACTTGCATTTTTCATTCATAAATTGTATACGAACAAAGTATCATTTTATTAATGAAAACCGCCCTAAATACAAAACATTAGTAATACTATATTAACACTAAAACAACTACAAATAAACAGCAAAAATAAGCAAACTATTGTCAAACATCTTCAAAATCCTCTGGGTCTGATTCTAGAGGTTCAACCTCTAGTTGCTCGTATGGAATTGGAAAATCAAGAGTCACTTTGGCAGCCACCAAAGCTTTAAGCCAGCCATGCTTGAAGCCTCGGTTTTCAAACTTCAATGCATCATCGGCACATAATCCTTTGGCTTGAAGCTCGTCGGCATCAAATGCCTTGGCTGCATCCGCCTCCGCACGCTTTTGGGCCTTATTTGCCTCCTCCAACTCGACCATTAATTTGACATTCTCTTCCTTGGCTAACTTCAACTTGCTGTCCATACTGGCAGCCCTCTCCTCGGCGTGCCTTGCTTTCACTTCTTCAGCAGCAGCTTTTGCTCGCTCCTCTTCTGTCCTCTTAGCTTTAGCCTCCGCCTTATCTGTTGCCGTTTTCAAATCAGCCATTGCAGCCGTAGCCTTGTTTCTTTCATCTTCAAGTTGGACTTTGATCACGCCGAGTCTCTTTATGGCGTCATAGTGACGACGGCCAATCTCCGTTATCGTGCCTGCCGCCTAACAAGTATAATAACAACGACATTAGTGAATAAATAAACAGATTCATCCCAGTATATACTACTTACCAGTATAGCCAACTGCGCCGCCAAGGCAATATAGACGACATCCGGCTCAACACGGATTACGGCTTTATCTGACAGAAGTGAAAGCGTCGATGCTACACTCAAAGCCACAACGGGATCTTTATTGGCCGACCCACTGGACAGAACCGATGAATTTTTCATCCTTAGCTGGATGACGAATGGCTCGGCTGAATCGGAGAAAACGCCTCCAGCCTTTGCCATTTATCAACCGATTCTTCTGGTGATTCAGCAATGAATTCAGCGGGGCGCTTTTCTCCCATTTGATCAATTTGATTGGAACCCGAGGTCTCCATCGGCTGACGGTTAGGGACTTTGTCAGCCACAATCAATTCTTGAGTTGTTATTGCCGGAGGAGGTGTTTCTAGGTTCCCTCCACTACCACTGGCTCTCCTTCATGCCTCCATCTTCTCGGCATTTCTTCTCCTGGCGAACTGAGCAAGCGACTCTCTGCCCATTTCCTCAAAGTCGGCCCCAAGCAAGTCTCCTAATTCGGAAAAAATGTCCTGTGGAGAAGTAATCTCCACTCGGCCCGAAGTAGAGGGTTGGCCGCTGCCCCCTTGGTTAAGTTGCTCAAAGGTCAACTCAACTTCTCTCTTCAGGTCTTGTTCTTCCAAATAGATCCCCTGTCCAGCGTCTTCTGCGTCTGAAGTCTTTTCTTCTAAACGGCCCTCCGGTCCAGCCTCATCGGTGTCCGAACCCTCAAAACCGATGTCCCTTAAGCTCTTAAAGCTGGGGAATATGAGTGCTGTGAGATACTTCTCTTCTCTCGGCACGGGGATATGATTTGCCGCCGAAAAGGTTACGTAGGTTGGGTCGTATCTTAACAGAATATGTGCCGCACGTCCTTGTCCTTGTAGATTGGCCCGCCCTTTGTACCTAAGGGTCGTCTTCACCTGGTTAAGAACAGCTTTGTCTGCCAACGAAAGGATTCTCTTTAAGTCGTTACCTGGAAACAAAACTGGTCAGTAATCTTTTAGAGCCGAATAGAATGGCTAGCTAAGAATTTTTTTTAGCTACCTAGCTCGCCTTTCCGTCTCGGCACAGGGTCTTGGCGATCTTCTCCTTCGCCGAATTCCCAGTTGCCTCAAACGGTGACCATGATGTCGTTGACTCTTTTTCCGGAGCTAGCAAGCATAGTCACCAAGTGGTGATCTATGTCCTTAGCTCTAAGAAAATAACGGCCTTGATGACCAGTTGATTTCGCTAGGACATAGCAATGTCGAATCGCTGAAATTCCCAGGTTGAGCCCTAGTCGACAGTTCAGTTCCACTAAACCCATGATTATACGGTAAAATTCACATTGGGTTAAGAGGGAATGAAACCCCAATAGCGCAGAATAGTCCTAAGGAAAAGGTGTAAGGGGAAACGAACCTCACCCTTAGCAATTGATAGGAGAGAGAAGATTATGGTGTTTGCATCAACCCTCTCCATATCAACCACATTGTCTGTCACAAGGAATAGGTGGATGTCTTCGGGGATCAAAAAGTGATGATGGAAGGCGGCGACTCGCTCCTCAGAAAGGAGAGCTGTCAAATGAGTCGCCATTCTAGACGAAATAGAAGATAGACAAATAAAAATGCACAAAGGGACTGGAATATGAACAAAAGATGAAGAGAGGGAAGGACTTACAGGTCAGAACGAGGAAGTAAAGCGAAGGAGCGATATGAAGCAAAGTCGAAAACACAGGAGTCTTGTGAGGGAAGAAGAACAGTATGAAGAATGCGAAGGAACCAAAATTCAATATGTACGATTTTTAAAATGCATCAAATGAACGTCAAATTACGAAGGGATGGGAAGCAATGATGACCCCAAATTGCGTCTGATCTAACGCATCAATACCAAAAGGCGCGCGTGCGCCGTATTTCCGACTTCCAAGATCTTTAGTCGAAATATTCAAGGAAGCCGACCATGCCAAATAACAGATGTTAATTGGATGTTCAGGGGGCAATTGTGTTGGCCAAATAAATGAAATTGAGTCCTGGGCTGGCATAGTACGAGTCGGCGGAACATGCCGAATCCATGGTCATAGACAAGTCGGCCATATCAGGTCCAGTAGAGGGCCAAAGCCGAGTAAAACCAGGCTTAAAGGGCCGTCAGAGCCGATTATCCCATGGGCTATATAGAGGGTCCATGAATGAGGTCAAAGCCCAAGAGGAAGCAGCGGGCCCTTGGAGGGTCGCTAGGGAAACAATATAAAAGAAAGGAGAGGAGGACACAGAAGAGGATTCTGTTCTTGGACAATAGATTCCTAAACCCATTACACCACGAAAAGTATAAGCAAACAAATATCACAAATAGAGGCAGCAAAGCTACCTAAAATACAATTTCACTTCAATTTCCCTTCACAATCCCTTCAAACAAACAAACAATGGACACAAAAAGAATTACATTGAGCGAGGAAAAAAGAATACCAATGTACTTACTAACCATCCAACAACACTCTCTTTTGTGATCAAAACTCCATTTCAGATAGCTTAAGCTTGAGAGAAGAATCAACACAAAAAAAAAAAAAAAAAAAAAAAAATGAAAAGAAAAGAAAAAAGATGAATCATCAATGAAAATGAAACTGAAGAAAATTGGTAGTATTTTGAATTCGGGGTTTTAGTTGATTGCTGCTGCACAACAGATACAAGTGCTGAAGAGTGAAACCCGGGGCTTTCGCTTCCCACTCCCCTTTGTCAGCGCAACTGTTTTCTTTTCATCGACACAACAATCTTGTTTCTCTGCTTTAACCACAACATTTGCCTTTTCATTTTCTTTCAAGAAGTTCAGAAATGGACCTCTTGACTTGTCTGAATCACTTCTTTCCACTTCAATGGTCTTCTCTACCACTGAAATTGACTGATATTTTCCGTCTCGGCTTGACAGGCTTCTGATTGTAGGTTTATCGCGATGCAGTAATGGCGTTTGATCAGATTCTTCAGATCTTGTTCCAAGTGAGAGATCAAAATCAAAGCTTGGTGATTTTCTACGATCAGAATAAACACTTGGGTTCTCTGGAATTGATTCTGTACTGAGCCTTGGTGCACTTTCTTCTGCTTCATTACCAGCACTTTTAAATAATGCCAACGTTTCAGTTTCTCCAACTGTCATCGACTGTTCAACTGTTGAGACCAAAGTTTGCTTGGTTGAATCGTTGGAATCAACAATTGAAGCTTTAATGACTAAGAACTCACTGCAACTATCTTTTTTTGACTCTGTTGACAACACAGCATTGCTTTTGACAGTTTCTGATCCAATTACAGTGTCCTGTTTTTGATCCTGCAAATTTACAAGAGGAGAAGAACATGCTGAAAATAAACTACTTGCGTAATCAACCTTGTCAGATTGAGGCATAGTCTGTTCTGTTGTCTCTCCCTTCAAATTTTCTGCATTTTCGATGACCTTTTCTGTCAGTTGTTCTTCTTCACGGTTGTATTCTGTGACAGTTAATTCTGTTGGAACTGTTTCAATAGCAGAAGCCATTTCAGTTAATTCTTCTGAATCCTTTATTTTTTCTAGTGGATTTTCATTGGAAATATCAAGTTGGTAGCCATTCTCAATCACCTTCACTTCCTTGCTTTGACTGTTGTCGTCAATTGCAGAATCACAAGAATCATCAACTATGCTTTCCTTTTCATTACCAGTATCAGAACCAACCATCATCAATTCAGGCTCAGAAGTGTTGACCTCATCAGTCTTTATTTCATTCACCGCTTCCTTATGAAACTGTATTGGCTTCTCATTTTCTGCTACACTCTCATCAATCACTTTCATATCTTCAGTGAGAAGCATGCATTTGTCTGGTGATTGGGGAACTTCTTCATAGGTGTTTGATGAATTTCTCTGAGCAATGGCTTCTTTCGGTGATTTTGATGAACCATTCCTACTTAAATTTATCTCGGTAACAACTTCATTCAATTTGTCAACACCACTCTGAAAACTTGATGTCATGTTGCTCAAAACATTTTCCAATTCTTCTTTAGTTCCATTTTCACATTTATCATCTTGAATGCTCGTGTCAAATGCATTCTCTTGGAATGCTGTTTCTTCAACTATTTTAGCATCTGAAACAACAGTTTCAGCCAGATTCTGTGTCGCTTCAGTTTCTAACAATTTCCCTTTCTCTTCGGCTTGACATGAGGGTGACCCGTTATGTCCTTCGGCCAATGGCTCAGCATGAACTTCACCAAGTTCTCGTTGATTGGACTGTGATGCTACAAATTCTAGAAGCTCTGTGGTGGGTAACACAAATTTTGTGTCACAAGTTGAGTAACTTGTCTCTACCTCCTCTGTTGCAGTTTTCAGAAAATCAAATTGAATGTGTTAAGTGAAGTATAATGTTTTTAATTTTTTTCATTAAATGAAAGAGTTGTTCATGGTAATTATTTTTTGGTTTTACACTAACACTAATCTTTATCAAATGAAACAGACTTTTGAGAAGTGCAGTGCAATACAGATTACCCAACAAAATCGAAGGAAACTTTTGGAGCTGTATCAAGTGAAGACATTATCAGAGAGTTTCATTGATCTTCTTGCTTACTAAGAGAGACTTAAAAGACTTTTGTTCTTTTTTTAAGTGAAGTAATTTTATATTTTGAAGTTGGGATATGGGAGTTTTATGTTTTGATTAGATTAGTTTTAAAGTTGTCCTGTTTGCAGACTGCTAGAATAGTTATAGCAATTGATTTTCCTATGTTCTTGATGATTGGATTTTAGCTAAAGAGTTTGAATAGGTCCATTTGCAGGTCTTCATAATATGTTGATATTAATTGTATTGTTTATGTCATTGATTTGTTGTTGCATTAAGATGTTTTATTTGATTTTCAAGATTGGCAGATTGTTTTTTTGCTCCGTTCACAGCTTAATTTGTTTGTGTGATCAAGATCAAGCTCGAGCTCGTTCGTTTGTAAACGAGCTAAGTCGAGTTGAGCTTGAGCTCAACTTTTATAGCTCGACTCAAGCTCGAGCCAAGCCTGAACATGATCAAATTTTATCGAGCCGAACTCGAGTTCAGCATAACTCGACTCGGCTCGGCTCGTTTGTAGCCCTAATTATTATGTAGTGTGATCATATGGCCCTGGATCTTCTGTTCCGAATTATTTTTTTATACCCATGTCCCAATGCACTCCCAGGCGCATGGTCATGCCTCAAGATTTTGTGTATTTCAAGATTCTCGCCACATCGTGCAACAGATGGACAGAGAATTTTTGAACAGAGGATTCCTGGTCATAATTATATTGCTTGTAGTTGTCTTAAAACATATATTTTAAAAGCAATGTTACATACTGGTTCCAAGATAAGCTAGAACAGGCACTTTAGAAACCAAAAAAAATATATATATATATATATATATCAAACTAACCTCTTCCGGTGGATGTCTGTTTCTTGATTTGATGATCACTTGCTGCCAACAGATTCTCCTCCAAATTTGGTTTTGTTACCTTTTCAAGACGGTTCATGTCTTTGGGTGAAGACACTGCTTGGCTTTCACTGTCTTGATTAGCTGCATCATCAGATTCTATAGGAACTTCTGTGGATTGGAAAGAAGATTTAAGCTCAGTGTCATCTTGCTCTGTAATTGATTGAATTAGTGAATTAATGACCGATAACATCAAAAGAAAATCTTTGAAATCAAAAAGTTACTAAATAGGAAATTGTAAACATAAATGTTACAGACGGGGCCTAACCATTTTCATCCGATGTCTGCATGTCTATACGAGGATCTCCAGCTCCCAATGGGTCATCAGATGACAAACCTTCAACTTTTTCATGAAAATCTTTTCCTTCACCTGCTGGAGCTATCTGATTCTCTCCTTTCAGATCGTCTACAGGATTCGTTTCTTGGGCAGAGTTTTCTGCAGACTCAACTGCTGTGTTCTCTTCTTCTGCATCAGCACAATATAGCAACATGTAGAACTGTACAAATCATGGTCAAAGAATATCTTTTGCTAAGCATACCTTTTTGCCCTGAAGTGTTGCTGTTGCCCATCTCATTTCCCATGTTCAGCTACTCAAATCCTGCAATAATCAACAAGAAGTTCGTAACAGACACTTGAAAGACTCTCAATTACACTGCTCTTCAGCAAATGTTTGTACCGTAAGTATGAATTATAGGGCACTCAAAACTCAAAATCAACAAGTCAAAAAAAACGTCATACCATGATGATAATGATGTGCACATGCCAATTAGCTATGAACTTCAGAGGACAGCTTGAACTCTGACTGTGCCAGAGTGTTAATAGTACTTGATTAGTACAAAGCTACTACACTGTTGTTGCTTTAAGCATAAGCCTCATCTGGGACATAAGTCAGCCAAATAGATGGACCAATAAAGGTTACAAGTAGTTAGAGTCTCTAGTGGCATGAGTTCGAGTAAGAGAAATAACTTATTCGGAGACATGGTTGCGTATATCTTACCCTTTCAAATTCCGCTTTAATGAGAGAGCTTACGGAATCACCTTTCTTAATTAGAAAAATGTTATACATAAACAAATTTCTTACCTATTTTTTTTTTTTTTATCACAATACGAGTTCAATGTGTATTTTATTAAAAGTAATGCTATACATAAATAATTTTTTATTTCATTTTTTGTACTTCCCCTATTAAAAAAAATATGATCAGAAATCCATTTTGCACTTTTAATAAAGTTTTGATAAAGGTATGTAGTGGAAGTTTTTGCCTTTGTGTCTTTCTTTCTAACATGGACATTATGTGATCATGAATTTTATAGCATTTGATGACAACTTTGTTATAAGTAAATTAAACTCACTGTCGGTGACACAACACACCTCCCATAGCCTATCAGTGACCTGCTTGTATGATTATGCTTTGCAGAACTCTTAATCACTGTTATCCCGAAGTCTAGACATTTGTTTTAAGGAATAATATTTAGATTAAACATGCCCTTTCTAGGGCAGCTATTTTGTATGTGCGGCGCAGAACATAAGGCTGCGTTTGGACAGTGGGTTAATATTTGTTCATCAGATTATTGGATATTTGTTCCATTTCTCCTGTATTTGTATCAAATCATCTCTTTATCATAGACGTTGGAGACAGACATGATAGATGAGATAGAAGATTCTATATAAACAAAATTTCTATAAAAACTTTCTTTGTAAATTGTTATTATTTTTTTTCATGACAATTCTTTTGAACATGAAACATGTTGGATCAGTTTCATCTTTTGCATAGCTCAAATGAGTTCAATTCCAATAATAAAAGCTTATAGGGCTTTGAGAGCTTTGTGTGAATATCACATAAAAGGTTCGTCTATTAGAAATGCCCTCCATTATAGGATCCAAAGGTCCACTTGAAAGAGAAAAAGTAGGAAGGACCTACATGGCGACCAAACCTCACCTAATTAGTTGTGGGCTAATGTGCTAGGGGAGGAATCCAAGACACAAACACAATATAAGATTGCATGTATTTGCACCGTATAATTAAGGTGACCAAACAGCTGTTTTGGAGTGGTAGGTCCTAATGTTTTGTGTTTTGCCCTTGATTTTAAAAATGGGCTAATACCATATTGGTCAATGAGTGTCAATTTTTTGACCTCTTGATACTGATACACCTTAGTATATATTGTGATAATAAAAATTGCATACTTGTATATCGGCTGGTTCATGATACATATCGTTTCATTGTTGATTCTTGACTTAATTCATAACTAATGCATATATTTAAAAAAATAAGTGATCAACATCACTCAATTCTCGATATGTATTGCTTGATATTCCTGATATCGCTACAACATGACCTATATCAATTTATTTAAAACCTTACTTATTTTATGGGCATTGAATAATGGTTTTGATAAGATCTTGTGAACAGGTGGGTCTATTCTTTAAGATTACTTGGTGTTAAAGTTTATTCTGGATGAAAGGTGGCTTAGAGAGAGATGTTTTTTAGTGATAACATCATCACAGATTTGCATTTTCTTTGGAACTCTCCACCTTTCGGCCTGTTAATAAGAGGACCCTTCTTCCACTTCTTTTTTGTATCAATAAAAGGAAAACAAAGAAGAGTTGGTGGAACTCCACTATACCCAACTTTTAATTTAATTTTTAGCCCTTCAAATGATTACATCAAATTGCATCCATCTGCGAATTTTCTTTGCCAATTCTTTCTAATCAAAGTCCAGATTAGTAAAGTATAAGAAGAAAAAATTGATGGGCCATGGAAATTGAATGCCTTCATGGTATGCTATGTTGTAGTTAGGAAGTACAAACCAGAGGAGCTATCTGAAAAAATGGGGGCATCACTGTGAAAGTTGGGGTAGGTTGTGCTTTTGCACATGTAAATTTTTGAACGAATTATACCAATAGTTTTTTTAATTTGCGATTGGTGTTATTTGGTTCATAACTTTTCAATTATAACACATTTAACCTTGAATTTTGAATCTTGAATCTTGTTCCAAATAAAGACAATTGAAGATACCATTGTTCAATTTCAAAGGCAAAGTCGTCAATTTGATAAAATATAAACCAATTTGACAAAAATAAATGTCAAAAAAATATTTTAAATTTTTAAAAATTATTTATACATACCAAAGATAAAATTATGTGAAATTGATAAATCTTTTAGACATTTATTTATTTATTAATTTTACCAAATTAATTTTTATTATGTGTTTGGATGATGATCATGTAATGAGTGGTTGTTGGGATTTTAATGTATAATCGATATATTTAATATATGAAATGTTTTTAGTTTTAAATTTTTTGATTTAATGGATTGATTTAATAATGATATCAAAATTATCGTTATATTTGACTTTGAAAAAATAGAAACTAATTTAATGAAAATAAAAGCAATCATCCATTACACGATCATTATCCAAATACATAATAATAATTAATTTGGTAAAAATAAATAAATAAATGCCTAAAAGATTGTCAATTTTACATAATTTTATCTTTAGTGGATAAATAATTTTTAAAAATTCAAAAATATTTTTTTGAGATTTATTTTTGTTAAATTAGTTTATATTTTATTAAATTGACGACTTTGCCATTAAAATTGAGTAATTGTATCTTCAATTATCCTTATTTGAAATAAGATTAAAAATTTACAATCAAATATGTCACAATTAAAAAGTCATGAACTAAATTGACACAATATTCAAACTATATAAGCACCGTTAATGTAATTCAACCTAAATTTTTTTTACCATCATTTGTTCCCAAAATAAGGTTGTCACGGTTCCGAGGTTATTGGAAAAAACTCGACCTCTCAGTTTTGAAGATGTGAATTTGACTGTGAGGACAATTAATTTTGTACAAATAATATCAAATGTTGAGATCTAAACCTCATCTATACCTCATATCACTATGTGCCACTTAATTTTATACTATATGATTTTAAACTGTGCGATTCATTTTTTTCAAAATAAATCTGATAAAATTATTATATATCTAGAAATTTTGAAACATTTTTTTAAAATTTCTTTTAGCATGGGACTGGAGAGAACATGAAACAGAGGATGGACAGGGAGAGGGGCTGAACTCGTCAAGCCACCCTCATATTTATGAATTTGCATGGGCAATTTGGCAGTGAAATGCAAGTGGGCTCAAGTACCAACTACAAAGGAATGGGTTAGGCCCAATGTAGATCAATTACCAACAACTAGGGTGGAACTCGGGCGGATTTGGTCGGGTTTGGAAGTTGTCCATGTCCAAGTCCAGGTCAGGCCAGAATTATAATCCGAGATTGCCTGCCCAAGCTCGACTTGAGTTAAACCTAAATTGTCCGAATTTTAAATGAATTTTAGTTTTTTTTTTTTTTTTTTACATCCACATTATTAAATTATTAAAATTTAACTCTATTTATATTTTTTTTAATTATAGAAAATCATTAATACTATCAAAACAAATAATTTATATAATGTAAGAGAGACGCCACTATAGTAGTTTTCACTATTTATGAGTGAAAAAAAAAAAAAGATTTTACGTTATTTATATATATAATATATATTCAATATGATTTAATAATCTAAATTACTTTAATATCATGTAATGATTAATAATTTATATGTATATTTAATATTTATATATATATATATATATGTATAATTCTGGTTTCGAGTTGCTCAAGTTATTTGATATATTTGTCCAAGCTGCCTAAATTTAATTCACACTTCTGAATTTTTATTCAAACTCGTACCGAATTTAGAAAAATTTTGTCCAAATTTTAAAAAATTCAAACTAAATTCAAATTACTCGGGTTAAACCCGTCCAAGTTACACTCCTGCCAACAACCAGCAGCCCGCCTGTGCTAGGCCCCATTTAGTTAACCCTGTTACGATTGTTCAAATGGATGATGCATGCTGGATCTGGATATAGATTGTTGATACTCTTAGAATAAAACGACGTCGATTTGTGTAAGTTGAAAAAAACAAACAAAAAGGAAAAAGGACAAGACCAGATGAACGAGAAAAGCCAGCGAGAAGGACAAAAGGTTTTGATTTGGGGATTTCAATTGAAAAAGAAGAAGAAGAGGGATTTGGGTATTTTTGATTGCTAATTCTAATTGTGCCTATTTTACTTTTTGGCAATGTTGGTGGATGACTCTTGCTGTTTGTTTTCTTATTTATATGCTGATTTTTCTTTGGATTTTGTTCTGTTTCAAAGACTCTTTTTGTTTGGATTAATGGGTATCTGGAAACTTTGCTTTGATTATATCTGTTTCTTATTGGAGCTCATGTTTTTGTTTTTTAGGCTTTATTGCACAAGACTTCAATTGGGTTCTGTTTCTTATTGGCTTTTAAACATTAGATTTTTTGAGGTGGGTTCTATTTCTTATTGTACTCAAGAGGATCCGAACTCATATCTACATACTCTTCATTTCATGAATAGAATGAAAATTTCTATTTTACAACTAACGATTGTAAAAGATACAAAAAAAAAAAAGAAAAAAAGAAGAAGACTACGTTTTACAACTTAAAATGATATGGTTTATGACTTTATGAAATGAAATGGTAGGAGCCAACAAATCCCAATTTTCGAAATTGTTGTTGGAGATGTCATTTGCTTGAAGATTGGTGACCAGGTTCCAGCTAACGGGTTGTTCATAGACGGGCACTTGCTACAAGTTGATGAATCAAGCATGACAGGGGAAAGTGATCACGTACAATTTAATCTACCCCCAAAATCCATTCTTGTTCTCTGGCACTAAGGTGTCCATGTCTCTGCTCAAATGCTTGTCACCTCTGTTACCATGGACACAACATAGGGCGAGTTGATGAGCACAATTAGTTGTGTTCCCAACGAGCAAACGCCTTTGCAAGTCGGACTCAACAATCTAACCCCATCATAGCTTTCTTTCTTGGACCATTTTGGAACTAAACATGGATACATAGGAAGAAAGCTGTCAATAAGATCAATGCACATTGGAAATGGGCTGCATAGATGGTACTGGCAATGTGCTCGTATTACTATGATATCTCTAGAAACATCAAAACCCTGGATGACGTTGAAAGGAAGAAATTTGATCAAATAATTCAAGGTATGGTAACTAGTGGCCTCCGATGCATCACTTTTGCACACAAGCAAGTTCGAGAAGAAGAGAATGAAGATGGAATAACAACACCAAAAGGTAAAAGACAACTGTTTGATACTTTTGGGGTTGGTAGGCCTTGAGGATCTATGTCGACCTGGTGTGAAGAAAGTTGTGGAAGCCTGTCAGTATGCTGGAGTGAACATCAAAATGATCACTGGAGACAATGTTTTCACTGCTAGAGCTATTGCCACTTAATGTGGGTTATTTGGGTTTAACCAGGACATGAATGGTGGAGCTATGGTAGAAGGTGTGGCATACACAGGAACAAGTGGTCTGTATCAGAATTGCCTCCATGTCTTTGGCCAATTGGTTGGCTTATTGAGTTCATTTCTGTTCCAAAAGAAATCATTTTTCAGTCATCTGAATTGGAGAAATTGAAAATGCATGTAATTGTGATCAGTTTGGTATTGAATGTGCGATATGTCATATCATAGGTTAGTTTTCTCATAATTTTTATCCAATTCTTGTATATGAAAGTGTTGGCATAACAAATAAAGAACAATACTTTTTCTTTTCTTTTTTTGGTATTAGTTTCTTCCTTGTAATAATTAAAAGAGACAGGGTCCTATCTAATAAAAAATTAATAAAGACAAGGCACACAATTCCACACGTCACCAATTGCGTAATTGTAGCAGTCGGAAATGAACCTATGACTTTAAAAGTCATGGGATTCGAGACTCCAATATGAAAATTATATAGTATCGTCGGAGTAACATATGTTCGTGTTTTCAATTAATTATAATTAATTATATTTTTTACATTCCTTAACCACTCAATATAATAATATCTCATCTATTCACTTTTTTCATTAATTATAATACTATAAAATAATACGCATTTATATTCCAATATTACTAAATAATTAGCCAATAAAATAGATATTTTTGTTTGGTCCACTTTTTCAAATTTGATTCAAAATTTGATTCTTAAGAATTTTTAGAGACTAGTCTAAAAGACCTAAAAATGAAATATTCGATTTTTTAAAAAAAAATTACTAGAAACAAAAGTATTTTAAAAAATTAAGAACAAAAATACAATAACCAAAAGGGAAAATGAAGGGAGGTGCTAAAAAATTATTACATATTAAGAAAATAATTATAATTATAATTATTAATATTTATTATTTTTTGTAAATAAATTTTCTATCTATCACGGGCGGGTAAATCCCCCTAAAAAAAAAACCGACAAACGGGATAATGGGTCCCAAACCAGTTCATCAATAGAAAGAAGAACCGACTTTAATTAGCCCCACTCCATGAAGAAATTAAAAGCAAACTATATAGGGGAGACGACTCTGCAGTCGAATTTGCCCTCATCAGAGATGGATAGAAAAAACATCATTGCCATTAAGAAAAAATAAAAGCCTAAAAATGTGTCATATCTTACCTTTTTTTGCCCCCTCTTTTGTCCTCATTCTCTGCATATTCCTCTTGTCTGGCTGTTGTTTGTTGTTGCTGCATTTTTCACTATTCATGCCCTCGTTAGGCCACAAACAGTGGATATTGCTCTCTAGCAGTGAAAACATTGTCGCCAGTGATCATTTTGAGTTTCACTCCAGCATACTGACATGCTTTCACAACTTTCTTCACACCTGGTCGACAAAGATCCTTGAGGCCTGTCATACCCAAAAAGATCAAGCAGTTTTCTTTTATCTTTTGGTGTGTTTTTCCATCTTTGTTCGCCTCTGCTGGAAGTTGCTTGTGTGCAAAAGCGATGCATCGGAGATTTTTGGCTTCCATACCTTGAATTATTTGATCAAATTTCTTCCTTTCAACATCATCCAGGGCTTTAACGTTTCCAGAGAGACATAATATTAATATGAGCACATTGCTAGTATCATCTCTGGAGCGCCTTTCCAATACACATTGATCATATTCTCAGCTCCTTTCTTTGTTGAATTGAAGGCTTCGACACAGAAATGTTTAGCTCCAGAACAACCCAAAAAAATTCCCTTTTCTACCATATGGACTAGGAAAGGTAACTGTCAAACCAACCTTCCCAATTGATGAGATTAGCGTGTTGAGCTGAGCTGAGCTTGCAAAGGCGTCGTGATTGATTGTGCTCATCAACTCACCCCTGTTGTATTCGTGCCAACAGAGGTGACAGGCATTCGATTAAAGCCATCAATCACCTTGGCGCTAGAGAACAAGAATGGATTTTGGCTTAGATTAACTTCTACACGATCTCTTTTCCGTGTCATGCTTGATTCATCAACTTGTAGCGAGTGCCCGTCTATGAACAATCCGTCAGCTGGAACTTGGTCACCAATCTTCAAGCAAACAACATCTCCCACAACAAAATCGAAAGGTGAAATTTCTTCCCTGCCATTTCTCACAGATGTTGTTGCAGACTTTGGATAACTTGGTTAGACTTCGCTTGAGAAAAAGGGTAAGAGAGGGCGAACAACATGTAGCAACCCTTCTTGGAGGTGACCAAAAGAGCCTCTACTCGCTGGAGAGCCGAACGTGAGGGTACTACACGTGAGGAATCCAACAGGTGCTGTCTCAAAACGGGCTTGAATCACACCAATAACATAATGATAAGGAGTTTGTAGCCCGAGATTAATGAGCATGAGTCAAGCTCCAAACTTTGCTAGAGAGACTAGTACTCATGTCCTGGTTACCAAGTAATAAGCAAAGCTTTCAGAAGCACAAAAAATGAAGATGCGTCTGTGGGTGTGAAAAAGCAAGATAACATGGTACAGAAGCGAATGTAACTTTACAATGTTACGACACTGAATTGAGATAGATCATAAGGCATTTGCGAGTTCATTTATAGCTGATTCCTCGCCGCCTAGCAGTGCAAAATATTAAAAAGTGGTACAAAAAGTACTTATAAAATTCTTTTTAACCACTTATAAAAGTGCTTAAATATAGTAAATTTAAATTTAATATAATATAAATTACATTCAAAATAAATTTGGTATACATATTTTATTTCATAATGGCTTGTTCTGTTACTTTTCAAGTGTTTATTTTATCAATAATGTTATATTCTCTTAATTTATCATCCCTAAATCACCCATAATAATATGACATTGAGATTAAACCTCATATGATAGAATGTTTGACAAATCAAAATGTAATACTTGTCAGACACATCATTAGAGATGATTTTTAAAGGTGATAAATTAAATGTTTCAAACATTTTTCTATTTTATAATACGAAGAATGCAACAATAAACATATCAAATAAGACTCAATGCCTGCACATGAATTCTACGCCTTAGTGTGAGTCTCACTTAACATTATAGTAATGTTAGTTATCATGAAAAATATTTCATGAAATATTTTTTACTCTTAAATTACATATGTTATAAATTATAATGTGTAATATAAGAATGGATATTCTTTCAGGACCATTCTCATGAAATATTTATCATGATTCCTTACTATATATCACCTAAATTTTATTAAAATTTCTCACTTTGTATAACATGGTGGTTTCTACTATTGATTATAGATAAAATGTGAAATAGGTGACTGAAATAAATATAGTGATAAATAATATTTTTATATTTGAAAATAAAAGACGAGTTAAATTTATAAGTTCAAGGGTGGGTATGACTTTGTTCAAAAAAACCAAAAAAAAAAGGTGGGTAAAGACTAAGTCTGCCTAATTTTATGGGTTGGGTAGTTTGATTATAAGGATTAAGTTCGCAGGCAAAGTAAACACGGTATGGATTCTTTTCACATAGTAATTAAATAATAATGAAATAAGTGGTCCTAAGTAGTGACGAACTGAATGATCACCAGAACGTGACCTATGACCAAGTACATGTAATGAACAATTGTAAGACTGCATTTTTTTTAGGCATGTGAAACACGTGTGCCTAAGTTTCTTTATTTTCCTGGGAAGGGAACCCTAGTAGGGCTGCAGGGTTGATGTACACAATCGTCAAAAGGATAAGTATTATGCAAGCTATATTATTTATGAATTTAATTATTATAAATGATATAATTTAATATTATGAGAGTCATGATTAAAAAAAATTGAGTATAGCTAAGGGGTTGTTTGGGGTATCCTAAATAAGTGCACTTTTTATCTTTTTGGACTAAAAAATTGAGGAAGAAAATATGGATGTTTGGGTTAATTTTTTGACTTTTTATGGAAAAATGTATAATAAAAAATTGTAAAAATTGATTTGTAGGAAAAAAATAGGATTGGGAGTTGTGCAGCCGTAATTGTTGACTTTTGGTGAATAGTATTAACTTTTTAACTTTTTGAGTAATTTTTTAATTTTTTGAGTAACTTTTTGACTTTTTGACTTTTTTTGCGATATGCCAAACTTGGCTTAAATATCACATAATGTATAACTAAACAATTCTTGAATCATAACTAATATCACAATATATCAAAACGTGGTTCCAAACCACGCTTTCACTGTTCATATTGTTTTCTTGAGAAAACGTGATTCGTAATAACGCTTTCACTGTGCATATATTTGTTTTGTTAAGAAAACGTGATTCACAAACACGCTTTCACTGTTGATAAATGAAAGCGCGGATTGAAACCACGCTTTTATAACTTATATAAAACACCCAAGCCCCCTCATCTGCAATCACGTTTTTACACTTATGTTTTTTTCGACTCTCCCTCTTAGACTCTCGCTCTCGCTCTTCCCCTGCTCTGCTCTCAGACTCTTGCTCTCGCTCTCCCTCTCCCTCTGCTCTCAGACTCTCTTTCTGCTTTCACTCTCTGTCTCTGCTCTCTCTCTGTCCGTGGTATGGCATCTATCTCTCTCCGTCTCATTTGAATTTTATGTGTTTATTGTGTTTGTGAAAATGTGAATGTGTGGTTTTGAATTGGTAAAAAATGCTGTGGTTTTGAATTGTGAAAATTCTGTAGGGTTTTCAATTGAATGTGAAATCATAAATTATGAAATTAGAAATTAGGGTTTTGAATTATGAAATGTGTTAGGGTTTTGAATTATGAAATCATAGAATGTGTTTTGAATTAGAAATTGGAAATTAGGATAGAATGTGTTTTCAATTATGAAATCATAGAATGTGTTTTGAATTAGAATGTGTTAGGGTTTTGAAATTAGAAATTAGGGTTTTGAATTATGAAATCATAAATAATAAATGTGTTAGGGTTTTCAATTATGAAATATGTGGTTAAATGTGTGGTTAAATGTGTTAGGGCTTTAAATGTGTGGTTATGAAATTATGAAATCATAAAATGTTAGGGTTTTGAATTGTGAAATTAGAAATTATGCTCGTGGCTTCAGAAATTAGGGTTTTGAATTTTGAATCGTGTCTATATTTTTTGCATTGTGAATTGTGAATCCTGTCTATATATTTTGAAATTAGGGTTTGGAATTTATGAATTGTGAATAAACCAACCTATATTTGTTGAATTGGAAATTTTATTTTTTGCTTGTTAAAAAAATGAATTTTTTTTAATTAAGAATAAAATTATGCAAATTAATAAAATGAATTTTTTTTAATTAAGAATAAAATTATGCGAATTGAAATTCATATAATTGACAATTGCTAATGTCATATTATGAAATTCATATAATTGAGAATTGAGAATTGAAATTCATATTATGAAATTCATGAATTGAGAATTAAGGTGGGCTGGCAATTTCAATTCGAGGTCCACATGCTTACATATATATGATCATTTTGTTTTAGAAAATAAGACTGTAAACTGTATGATTGAATTCAAAATCTGAAAATTGAAATGAATCTGAAAAATTCAAAAGTTGAGAGATTTGAAAAAAAAAATGAATTTAGTGCATAACTGCCCATATAACTGATATAGGGGTATTTTTGAAAAACCCAAAATATGAGACATAAACACCCAGAGAAGACTTCTCTTTATAATAGTACTAGATATATATGCACCTTTATTCAGTATTTCACCTTTATTCAGTGTTTAGAAATTGGATTAAAATCAAGACTAAAATACTCAATTTATTATTCTCAAAGTAATTAAGGGATTAGTGTGAGTATCTATTCCCTTTTGAATGAATTATTTTGCATTTGATTTTACTCTAATCTCTTAATAAATATTATCCGTTGCATTTAATTCATGCATTGTGTAAAATTAAAGGATAAAAGTTGATGCAATTAGAGCTTCAAGAATCAAATTGCACGGCTAGGGATTCAATTTGCCTTTTATTACAAATGAAAATCATCTACATTTTTTTTAGGGGAAAGATCCGCATCAAACGCAAAAAATTTATACAAATTTTGTCAGTATATATCGTTGCTCTCTTAATTTTTTTTAAAAAAATTTAATCTTAAATATCAAATTTTCTTTTTTGTCTTTCTTAAATTTTAAGAAAGAAGTCTTAATAATTGGGTTAATTACTTAAAAATCCTATTGGTAATGTTCATGTTCCATTAAGTTCTCTTTCTTTTTTGTTAACCCATAAAATCTTATTTTGAAAATATTTATTTATATAAAGCTGTTTTACCTTTATTAAAAGAGGGAGGAATTGTGTCAATTCCTTGAGTGTTAGTAGAAAATTATTAGGTGTTATAAGTAAACCACATGACAATGTTATCCACTAATCACTAAGCATTATACCTTATACCCTAATACAAAATTGTAAGCCCCACCCTCCCCATCAATCATAAATATTTTGAAAATGATGACTCTGGTACCCCATTCATTTCTCCAGATTCCAGATTCCAGATTCCCCACCGCATGGTACCCCATACATTTCTCCAGATTCCCCACACGTACATCCTACCCAGCATGCTGACCCTGATTGGACACCGCCCCGATACATGCATGACGTTGTTACCCCACCTACCCAGTTACCACATGCTTTTCTGGGGACTAGTTTGACCGCGACCATGAGTACACATGATGTAGTTCTCACTGACATCTCCCACGTTGAGGATGAGGCCCATATTGAGCCCCCCTCCAGAGCACGAGGGAGAGGCCAAGGTTATGGTCGTGGCGAACGTCGCGGCCGAGGTCGGGGTGCGGGCAGAAGCAGAGGTGGAGGTTCAGCTGCAGATCGTGATACAGTTGCACCAAATGAGGGAGTTTCACAGCTCACAGCAGTATCCGATCTTCAGCCAGAGACAGGATCAGGGGCAGCACATGCAGGAGATGGGGGGTCACACTCACAGGCTCAACAGGCAGTCAATGGATGGCCACATGCAAGGAAGGGAATGCCAGATATTCAGAGAGTCTACCGCAGGAGACCGAGGAGGGAGGTTCACGGTCGGGGTTGTGGGACTGGGGGCAGGTTAGGGCATTAGTGGGTGTGATATGGAGTGTATAGTTTTTTTTATTTGTAGTAATTGTTATAGTTTTTGTAAATCAAACTTGTACAGATGATGTAAATGTGTCATACTTATTTATTCGAAAATATAATTTCACAATTTTTTATTCTTACTTATTTTGATGAATTACACAAATCTCTTTCACATCTCTATCTCTCTCTCATTCTCCGTAGTCTCTACATTATTTATAGTAATTTACATTTTTGCCTCAAATTTACAAATTGAGACAACCATTTATAAACCAAAAAAATTATCAAACAAGTTTTCATGATAGTTTTTAAAATTTGGTAAAAATGTCTTCAAATTAACAAATAATTAAATAAGTTACCAACGTAAGAAATGACTTATCAAAAGATTTTTAGACTATACATGGTTTGATTTTTAGAATTTTTTTCAAAGAATTAAAAATTAATTTGGTTAAGAAATAAAAAATAAAAAATCATTATAATTTAAGGGTAAAAAATAATTATCATTTTAACTTTTGGGCATGTTATATATATACGTATGGTTGTTTCAATTTAATTTGTAAAAAAATATTTCTAACCACTCGAAAAAAAAAATTATATAAAAATGATTTTTATTTACAAAAATTATAAAAATTATATAGTTGATTGTTATTTGCTATTATAAATTATTATTATATATATTTAATAATGGTCCCAAATTTATAAAATAAAATTTATATATATTAAAAAAATGTGAGTGTGGTGGGTGTGTGTACGTGTCAGAGAGAGAGAGAGAGAGAGAGAGAGTGTGTGTGAGTGTCAGTGTGACAATGAAAATGAAGAGTGAGTGCAACAGTGAAAACGTGTTTTCAAAACACGTTTTTATGATTTCATTAAAAAAGCGGTTCCTAATCACGTTTTCTGGAAAAAAAAAAATTTATAAAATTTATTTTTTAGGGTTTAGGATTTATTTTTTTATAAAATTGAAGTTAAAATAAATTTTAAGAATTAAACTATAAATCCTAAACCCTAAAATAAAAATAAATAAATTTTAAAAATTAAACCCTAAACCCTAAAATAAAAAAAATAAATTTTATCCGTAAATACTAAGGTAGCATTTGTTAACGTTTACGTTTTTGGTTTATGTTTACCAAAATTTTATAAACTGATTTTTGTTTATTTTTAGAAAAACATAAATTACAAACGCGTTTGGTTTGAACAAAATGTTTAAAAAATTTTAAAAACATAAAAAAAAAAAATATGTTTGTTCAGGCCTAAAATTATATTGGTTTGGTGTGTGTGTGTGGGATGAGTGTTTGTGTGTCACAGAGAGAGAGAGAGAGAGAGAGAGAGAGAGAAGAGAAGAGTGAGTGCGTAGAGTGAGTGCATGGAGTGGATGGTATTGAAAGTGTTCTTCAAAATAACAATAACGGAGAGAAAGCAAAGGTATTTGTTATTTGTAGAATTACAAAAACTCTTCAAAAACAATTGAAATATCTCCCTTCATTGATAAGTCGTGGATAAGCAATACAAATCCATTACAAGATAAATGGTTTGGTCATTCATCCAAACAATTTCATTCATTATCATCATTATCTGACATCTCAATATCAGATTCATACATAACATCCATGCTTTAGGCGAAGTACTGGTGTGCATCATCCATTAACCCATCTTCGGCACGCTCATTTGCGGTCTTCATTAGTGAGGACCTTTGCAAACGTTGGGTCATGCGATTAACTTCGTCGCGGATACGATACAATGCCCTTTGCAACAACTGTGGAGTGTCAGTTGGCATACGCATGGCTAACCGGCGACGAAATTTAATATTAACTTTACGACATAGCTCAATGAGAACGTTTGCTTGAGTTATGAGAAATTTCCACTCAGCTCTCATGGTATTGACGGTGGCATGTGAGTAACGCAAATTTGGATTTAATGGGTATTGAAATTCATCTCCATCTGCAACCCAATAGCGACCCATTGCTGAATATAGATCAACCATCGTATATCTCATGATGATATTGCTTGAAATAGCTATAAAACTTTTGTTGTGGTATGATGCGATATTTATACCACATATACACATGGTAGCTGTATGTATGAAATTATTGTAAATAACTATGCATCAGAGTTGTCACGTCAACTTTTATGACCTGAACAACTATGCATCAACTTGATAGGAGTTGTCACTTCGACTTTTATTTACTACTCAGTGCATATCCGAAGGTTTTAAGCAAAGTTCAAATCCGCTTGGAAATTTAATTTAATTTTTCCGCTTACAAATATAATTCAATTTATGTTGCCTTGACAACATATTTAATTTTATTTTTTACCTTACATATTTCATTTAATTTAGTTGGAGAAATTGGACCAATTTAAAACTTCGTTAATTATGTGTTGATTTAAGTCGGTGTTGTTCTTGTCTACATACTAGGCTAGGTTTTATCTGTAACACTTTCAAGTTACGAAATGACGAAAGACCCATTCATTTTAACTCTACTACAAATTAATCTTCAATACATTCTAACAGTATAATATTTTATCTTCAACGTTTATGAATCTATTTGGGGCTGCATAGGGTGACTTTTTAAACACAAAGGGTTTAATTGTTTTGTTATTTTGTTTTGGCACCCCCTCAAAAATTTTATGAATTGCATAATTCACATGGGCACAGTAGGTATGGTACGGTAATAAATTGTAGCTCGGCGCTGTGATACATCCAACATTTCTCAGTGATGCTCGCCAATGACTTGAATAGACGTAATAATTTGTATGCTTTGTTTTTTCCTCAGATGCTATGTGACTTTGTGCAGTGATGCATGTGATGCATGTGACTTTGTGCAGTGATACAGTGATGCATGTGACTTTGTGCAGTGATGCTGTGATGCATGTCACTTTATGCAGTGATGCATGTGACTTTCTGACTTTGGTATGCTCGTATACTTTGTGAATTTTTTCCTCACATTACGTGATGCATGTGACTTTGTACAGGGCAACTTAGATGCTTTGTTTTTTCCTCACATTTCTGAATTCATGTAAGTCACATTAATACGACCACATGGCAATAATGTTGACAAACAATTATGTAAAGGACTGAAGGAGTTAAGTGTAATTTACCGAATATAAAAAGAAGCAGAAAATGCAAAGAGAAGAAAAGGGGATGACTGTGAAGTTCATTAAGTGAAAATAAGATAAAATATAGGCTGCAGTGCCAATCTTGTTACTTTTTATCAGGTGACCATTTTATTATTTTGCTGAAAAAATCAACGATAGTTTTGTAGGTCGAAGTGAGTTGGATGGTTGTGTATTTACTTGCACTCTGTTTCATAGTTGTTGATGAACAATATTACTTTAAAACAAAGAAAATTAAAGCCGTTGTTTCATTTTATGATTTTATTTATAAATTTTTGAAAACCCCAATTTGTACTGAAATCATCAATTCGAAATGACTACTTACTGTATTAAAAAACATAAGCGTGAAAAAATAGTTTCATGTGGCGATGTGACAACTTACTGCATTACTGATTAATTTGACAATTCACTACTCGAATATGAAAGGATTGCATTGTGAAAAGGACGGCCTACAATTATGGTTTTATCTGACAACCACGTTCGTGACAACATCAATTTAGGTACACAAAGTCACGGGTACTCAGGATTGCATGAAATGAATAAGATCAAATAATATCACGGGTATCACTTCTTCCATAGTGTCCCAACTCAATTATCGTCACCAGATCATCTGTAGTTAACCCCCAGTATGATGTCTATAAATAGAGCTACCCCCAGTACGATATTTGTTCCAGTCATAACAATAGTAATATATCTATAATTACTATTGTTATTAATTTTTTTATTTTATGAACAATGTCTTCAAGAGGTGCAGGAAGTTCACGTCAGCAAAGAAATCCGAAAGTGTGCCTGTTACCTCCATTTACTTATGACTACAAGAGCGAAAAGTACTCGAGTCCGAAGGATTATTATGCTGGTATCCGAGCAGAATGGGCGTTCAGGGTAACGGAGCAAGAAGGATTGTTTAATAATCTACGTAACTTTGGGGCACCGGTACCTCATCATCGTTCATTGACCATGGTTAGACGAAATCTGAGTGACTATGAAAAAGCCGTTAGTAGAATTAAGAAGGAGAACAACAGGATGTTGATGTGGAGATGTCAACATTTCATGCTTCAGCTAGCCACCGAAATGGTAGAAGTAAGCAACAGAGATTTGACAGTGATTGAGCGAAATAATGTCTTAAACAATGAAAAATATCTCTCTAACTACTACATGTCAGATGAGGAATGAGAAATCAAACACTTTTATCTTTCATATATGTTTGTATGTTGTGTCGTATCTTCGTTACTGGAGTGTAAGACAATATTGTTGTTCATCTAACTTACGGATGTATTTCAAGTATTTGTTATATGAACCTGAAGTTTATGAAATAACTAGATTTATAAGTATTTTCTTTATTAGTTCATGACTTTTTTTATTGAATTGCAATGAGTTAATGAATGTGCTGGATTAATGAATGGATTAATGTATGTTGAATTATGTGAATACTTAAGGTCATTTTTTTTATTTTATTTTTTTTCAAACATGATATACAACTCCATTTTTTGTACCCACTTTATAGATTCAGTGATGTGTGAAAAAGATGATTGGTTGATAATCAGATAATATTTAATTATCAACCAATCATCTTCTTGACATATTTAAAAAATTTTGAAGTATTTTAAACAAATATTTACATGTGAGATGTTTATGAAGACATTTAAAAAAACTTAAACTTATTTTAAAAATTTGTGGTAATAATTATTTTTATGATTTTTATGAGAGTATTTTATGAAACCCAACTCGGGAGAGAGAGAGACAGAATTTGTTAGCTGGAGAAACAGTCTCAAAGCCAAGTGGTTGGTCTAATTAGGGGACTAATAAAGTTACGACAGACGAACTGCAGCATTCAACAGCACAGAAAACAAAACAGGTAGCTCAGTCAAAAGCTTCCCTTAATTGGGGCCCGTCAAATAGTGATCCTCTAAGTAAAGAATTTCAATCTCCATCAGGAAAGAAGAAAGAGTCGCCTTCCAATTCTTGGAAGTCCAGTCAAAATGATGACTCTGGTAAAGGAATGGAGGGTTGCCAGAAAACTAAACTTGGGGGCTGGACAAACAAGCTCAAAGCCAAGTGGTTGGTCCAGTTGGGGGACTAATAAAGTTCAGACAAACGAACTACCGCCTTTAAGAACACATAAAATAGATTGGGAGTAGCTCGGAGAAAAGCTTCCCCTTACTGGGGCTTGTCAAATAGTGATCCTCCAGGTAAAGAATTTCAATCTCCATCAGGAAAGAAGAAATAGTCGCCTTCCAATTCTTGGAAGTCCAGTCAAAATGATGACTCTGGTAAGGAATGAAGGGTTGATAGAAAACTAAACTCGGGGGTTGAACAAACAAGCTCAATGCCAAGTGGTTGGTCCAGTTGGGGGACTAATAAAGTTCAGACAAATGAACTACCGCCTTCAACAACACATAAAATAGGTTGAGAGTAACTCGGTGAAAAGTTTCCTTTTACTGGGGCTCGTCAAATAGTGATCCTCTAGGTAAAGAATTTCAATCTCCATCAGGAAAGAAGAAAGAGTCGCCTTCCAATTTTTGGAAGTCCAGTCAAAATGATGACTATGGTAAGGAATGTGGGGTTAATAGAAAACTAAACTTGGGGGCTGGACAAACAAGCTCAGAGACAAGTGGTTGGTCCAGTTGGGGGACTAATAAAATTCAGACAAACGAACTACTACCTTCAACTACACATAAAACAGATTGGGAGTAGCTCGGTGAAAAGCTTCCCTTTACTGGGGCTCGTCAAATAGTGATCCTCTAGGTAAAGAATTTCAATCTCCATCAGGAAAGAAGAAAGAGTCGCCTTCCAATTCTTGGAAGTCCAGTCAAAATGATGACTCTGGTAAGGAATGTAGGGTTGACAGAAAACTAAACTTGGGGGCTGGACAAACAAGCTCACAGACAAGTGGTTGGTCCAGTTAGGGGACTAATAAAGTTCAGACAAACGAACTACCGCCTTCAATAACACATAAAACAGATTGGGAGTAGCTCGGTGAAAAGCTTCCCTTTACTGGGGCTCGTCAAATAGTGATCCTCTAGGTAAAGAATTTCAATCTCCATCAGGAAAGAAGAAAGAGTTGCCTTCCAATTCTTGGATGTCCAGTCAAAATGATGACTCTGGTAAGGAATGTGGGGTAGACAGAAAACTAAACTTGGGGGCTAGACAAACAAGCTTAAAGCCAAGTGGTTGGTCCAGTTGGGGGACTAATAAAGTTCAGACAAATGAACTACCGCCTTCAATAACACATAAACAGAATGGGAGTAACTCGGTGAAAAGCTTCCCTTAACTGGGGCTCGTCAAATAATGATCCTCTATGTAAAGAATTTCAATCTCCATTAGGAAAGAAGAAAGTGTCACCTTCCAATTCTTGGAAGTCCAGTCAAAATGATGACTCTAGTAAGGAATGGGGGGTTGACAGAAAACTAAACTTGGAGGCTGGACAAACAAGCTCAAAACCAAGTGGTTGGTCCAGTTGGGGGACTAATAAAGTTCAGACAAACGAACTACCGCTTTCAACAACACATAAAACAGAACAGGTAGCTCGGTGAAAAGCTTTCCCTAACTGAGGCTTGTCAAATAGTGATCCTTTAGGTAAAGAATTTCAATCTCCATCAGGAAAGAAGAAAGAATCGTTTTCCAATTCCTGGAAGTCCAGTCAACATGATGACCCTAGTAAGGAATAGGGGGTTGACAGAAAACTAAACTTGGGGGCTGGACAAACAAGGTCAAAGCCAAGTGGTTGGTCCAATTGGGGGACTAAGTTTAAAACCCAATTGGTTTTACTTGATTTGCTTGTCAAAATATCTATTTACGATCAATTATATCGAAACAGATTGTGTTATGCACCTCTTTAAAGAAATTGACGATTCTCTTAATAGAATAGCAATCAATGCAAGGCCAAAAATGTAAGAAACTAGACTTCTAAGCAGTTCTAATGTTGTTGATTTGAGATTTTTCGAATTTATACCCAAAGAGAACAACACTTCCGAAATTACTGTTTAACACCAATTTTCTGGACATATTTGAATGCACCAGTTAATATAGATTTTGACTCCCAAAAATTATGAGAAAATTCTGATATGCAGTTGAATATGTAATTAATCAACTGTAAAAATTCTTTACATAGAGGATCACTATTTGATTTGGCGCACAGGCTTTGGTTTTCTCGATTTTTTTATTACAGTGACAACTCATCTCTTATTGATATATGTGGGATTCTCAATTCAGAAAGTCACATGGCAACAGTGAATTCACTGATTTAGCTTACAGTGAGCATGCCCTTACGTTGTCTGTATATGCAGATAGATTGCCAAGTCATGTGACTTGGTGCACATGCATTGCTTTTCTTTGTTTTATGATTACAGTGACAACTCACCTTTTATTGATGTATGTTGGATTGTCAATTCAGAAAGTCACATGGCAGCAGTGAATTCATTGATTTACCTTACAGTGAACATGCCCTTATTTTGTCGGTATATGCAGATGGATTGTCAAGTCACGTGACTTGGTACACAATATTTGCTTTTCTCTGTTTTGTCATTTTAGTGACAACTCATACCTTGTTCGTATATGTGGGATTATGATGCAGAGGCATCTTTCTAAAGCCGTTCATAACCAACTATTTAAATGACTAAAGGTGAAGACACAACCTTACAACTCATTTCGCCCTATGAAATTATCATTTATTTGTTTAAAAAAATTAGCATGGCTACACGATTCATGGGAGAGAGTGGGAATCGCAGAGGTGGTAGGAACTTGCAAAGGGGTGACAGTTCACGACGAGGAGGGGGAAGTGGACGTGGCGATGCTGAAGACGAAACAACAATACTTGTTTTAGATTATGCTTGTGGTTATCGTGATAGGTTTGGGTAGCGACATTTTGATGCCCAAGTATTATCGAGTTCAAGGAGGTTCATGTATGGACCCATCTGACAATCAAACAGGATATGGTTTATCTGAAGCTACTCGTCTCAAGTGCCCGCACTATTTATAGAGCAGGTACAGCTGAAAACTTTAAGTCGGGAAAATCAACTTAAGGTGCCAAAAGCACGTTCTGTTGAGATCCAAAAGGAAGATCCTGATAATATTGATCGACTATGTGAAAGACTCCAACGTGAGATTTCTCAAATGCGCCATAGGTTAGCCCGCGATATGCAACTATACATAGTTAAGAAGGATGCCCAGAAGAATAGAACATAACTAAATGTTGCGGCTATCAAGGGTATCATGGAGGATCCTGAACTTGTCTCTGACGCTGAGCTTTCGGATTATTCAGGCTCTGAGATTGCCGATTTAAGCGCGAATTAGGTGTTAATATCTACACTTCGGCAATATTAGGTCATGCATTAATATGTAATGTCTGTGTTAGACTAAGTGCTTCCGCAATGAGTTTGTCAGATTGTCTACCTAATAGTTGTCTGTCTAACTGTTATGTTTATGTATTGTGTGTTCAGTTCAGAGTGTTCAGGATGTATGTATTGTGTGTTCAGTTCATGGTGTCCAGAATGTATTTTGTTGGGAGACTTATGTCTGTACTACCTATGTAACTGGAAACTGTTACATTTGCAACTTCAGTTATGTTGTTTTCATACCTGTATGAGTATTTAGTAAATTAGTGACTTCGGATATTATGTATTAAGTTTTATTACAAAAATGTTGACAAAATTTATTTTAGGAGAAATACACATTCTCTTAACTTGTTCATCTTCTCAATCGTGACAACCCAAAAATGTAACCATTATTCATTGAATATAACAAATAACGTTCTCATTCTTACAAAAAATACACTACCAATTGAATAAAACAAATAATCTTTCCATTTATTCATTCATTGCACAACATCAGACTTATGAAATAAGCGAAACCAATTGAATCACAATAACATCAACTCCAACCCAATATTTATATTACATAAGTTCCTCTTCGTAATCGGAATTCATATTACATAGAAGTTACATTACATAGCAAAAAACGAAAAAAGTACCATTCGTATGTAAAAAATATATCACCAAAATTTGAGGTCTTTCTCTTCTTCCTTCTTGTTGCAGCTCTCGCGGTGGCCTTCGTCTTCTTGGCCTACTCCGCGGAGCTCTTCGCGTCTCATCCTTCGTCGTTGTTCGTCGAACTGCCCAGTGTTTGGGTGTGCTTCGGACTGTAGAACATATATATCACCTTCTAACCTAAAACAAAGACGAAAGAAATTTTTTTTTTTTTTTTTTTTTTTAATGAAAACGGCTAGAAAACGGTTTTACTAAACTGGTTTTCTGAATTACATTATCACCTTTTAACCCAAAACAAAGACAAAAGAAAAAAAAAATATATTTCAAAGAAAACGACTTTAGTAAAGCCAAAATAAATTTCTGAATAACACCTTCTAACCCAAAACAAAGACAAAAGAAAAAAAAGAAAATTTTACATGAAAACGGCTTTAGTAAAACCAAAAAAAATTTCTGAATTACATTATCACCTTTTAACTCAAAACAAAGACAAAAGAAAACAAAGAAAAATTTACATGAAAACAGCTTTAGTAAAGCCAAAAAAAATTCCTGAATTACATTATCACCTACACCTTTTAACCCAAAACAAAGACAAAAGAAAAAAAAAAAAAAATTAACATGAGAACGACTTTAGAAAAGCCAAAACAAATTTATGAATTACATTATCACCAAAACAATGACAATAGAAAAAAAAAATAAAAAAATAAAATAAAATAAAATTTAAATGAACAGTAAAAGCGTGGTTTCAATCCACGCTTATTGTAGTGAACAGTGAAAGCGTGGTTTCAATCCACGCTTATTGTAGTGAACAGTGAAAGCGTGATTGCAAATTATGTTTTCTTAAGAAAAGAATATGCACAGTGAAAGCGTGGTTTAGAACCACGTTTTCTTCAGAAAAAAAAATTCAAACAATATGCACAGTGAAAGCGTGGTTTGAAACCACGTTTTCTTTAGAAAACAAATTTATGTTAAAAGCGTGGTTTGTAACCACGCTTTCTTAATTAAAACGTGGTTTGCAATAGCGCTTTCACTATTTATCAAATTTTCTGCTCCAGACAGTGAAAGCGTGATTTGTTATAGCGTTTTAGCCTAGTTTGAGAATTTCGTCCAAACTAGGCCTAGTTTGAGAATTAAGATAGTAAATTGGCTTAATATGGGAAAAGCTTCTAGAAAATGTTGTGTGTTATATATAGGGCAAAGAATTGTGAAAGTGAGGCTCAATTTTGTGTTGAAAATTGCCTCAGACCCCCAATGGGGGTGACCCTCACCACCCTCACTATTTTTTCATTGGTCCATACTTTTTTTTTTTCACTTGTTGCCCCCCACGTGGAGATGGGGTGCTGGGGTCACCCCCATTGAGGGTCCCAGCAGGACTCTTTTGTGTAATTTGTCCTAATAATAATAATAATAATAATTAGTAATGAGTAAAATTGGATGCAAAAATTAAGGTGATTTTCGTGGAAAACCAATTAATTTTTGTGTTTGTATTTACCACTGAAGTTAATTTAAAAGGATGCAAAATGATACTACTCTTCCCAAAATATGATCATAGTACTTTCCAAATTTAATAGGGCACATGCACAAAAATTGTTGTTGATTCAACCACAGTTGGACTTGCAAAAACAAATCAGAGGTCAAAATGTGCAAGTTGTTGACGTTGACCACTATTAATACAACCACAAAAATATATAAAAAAATATTTTTATAATCTCTCAATGCAACCACGCACAAACATACAAACACAAACAAGATGGAGGAGTGGTCAGGTGGAGGTGTTTGAATTGCGGTGGTTACGATGATAATAGTGATGGTGATAGTGGTGTGATGGGAGGAGGTGGTATCTTGATGGGAGGAGGTGGTATCCTGTGTAAATTCACATTTATTTTTTTTAAATTTAATTGTAATTAAATATAAATTTATTGGATCTAATATATTTAACTTTACTTATAGATTTAGACTCATTTAAACAAGTTTTAAATAGATGTAATTGGACGAATTCACAATTTCGGATTAAATTTGTCAGCTCGATGAGTAAATAAGATTCTTTTGTATAGTTTACCCTTTTATTTTAATTAAGTGTCCATATACATATTTTTCACAAGTGGGGCTTATTAGATTTGAATAACGGAGTTGACCAATGTATTCCTTATCAAACCTGCCCAACAAGGGAAAATGGATTATGGGTTATTTGATACATTACAACACATAAGAATCTTAGAAATTAAATTTTTTTAGTTTTTAAAAATAAAAATTTTGTTATAAAAGACATTTAGGGATCAATTTTTATCGTTGTGAGGATAGTCGCTAAAAGATTGTCTCAAAAAGTCAAAGATAAGACTTTTAGTGACAAAATTTGGAAAATGTTACTAATAAATAGACTTTTAGAGACAAAATAATTTGATCTCAAAATAATTTATTTTTTAAGACAAAAAATTTGATCCCAAAAGAATAATAATTCATCATCAATGTTCAATTTTCGTTGCTAAAAATATAATAACACTTTTCGCAACAAAAATATTTAGTTCCTAAAAAATAATTTTGTCCCTAAATTTTAGTCTCTAAAATCTTAATTTTTTGTAGTGATATGAACTTGAGTTGCTTGAAATGAGTGGGCTAGGTAGGGGTGCTCAACGGATATTTTGATCCATTTAAATCAATCGAATTGAACCGATTCGTTGCATTTTAGACGGATGCGTGATGACGAATTGACGGTTGCGGATTGATTTTTTCCAATCTACCTAGTTTTGGACAGATAGCGGATTTGACGTTCTTTTGACCGTAATCGAATAGCCAAACTGCGAGCACCCCTAGTAATTTATAAGATTTTATGTTTTCAATTTGTTTAGATATTCTGTTTGTGTTTTTAATTGAAAAAGAATTTAGATATTTTGTTGTGTTTTTAATTTGTTTTCAATTTGAAAATCCTTTTATCAAATGGTAAGTGTAGATATTTGGTATTTTTATGTAGAAAACATAAGGCTTAATTTTTGATATTTAAAAAAAAATCAAATTAAATAATTTTTTAATAAAAAAAAGTAATGAAATAGTTTTGATAATGTATGATTTTTTAATATATATTTATTATTAGTATTTGACAATTTACTTGATGATCTTTTGATTATGTTGAGTTTGATTGTTATCCAAAAAAGATGTTGACAAATTGTTGTATTATGTTCAAAATTGATAAAAGTTTAAATTGTCAAGTCGATTCGAATCCATTTGTCAATCCGCATCTGATAATCCAGCGGACGAATACGGATTGATTTTTTTCAATCCACCAATCTGACGAACGGATGATGGATTAAAGATTCTTCAGACACAACCGAACCGCGAACACTTCTAGAACTAGGAATGTCAAAATAGCAAATGTCAAAATAGGGCACAGTCTGTAATATAATTTATTTATTTTTTAAATCATCATGATCCATTTCCTTGGACTGATGACGATTTCAAAAATAAAAAATAAAAAATAAATTCGAGCATCGGAGAAATCGAAGATTGTTTTCACCCATTTCTTTTTCTTTTTTTTTTAAGGGGAAATTTCTTTATATAATCAAACTTTGTCATCTTCGCTCATATTTCTTAAAAAAATTAATTTAATTTCCCGTCTACACCAAGTAATAGCACACAGAATAACCCAACAAACCCCCCTGAAAAAGATTTAAAACAATGTGGTCCCGGAAATCCCTTGTCATTGGTGTTAGCAACATGTTGTTTATTGTTGATACAATATGTTATATTGAATCACTGGCGGCCAAACCACATCTGCTAGTGTACACATTCAGAAACAAAGATCCGGACTATCTAAATCACAAGTGTGGAGGCATTGAAGAAGATATATCAACTCTTTGGGGTTATGTTAATGAGTTTTGCTCGAGATTTACTTGATTCATGTGGCAGGACGCTTTGAGTGAATCTCGAGATTAGTCACACTACGCCAAATTTTGCCTTTAACGGCGGTTTGTAACCGTCGTTAATAACCATGCAACCGTCACAAAAACTTTTAACGGCGGTAAGATGACAAAAAGTGTAACCGTCGTCTATACAAGTGTCGGAAATAATTTAACGGCGGTTATTTTACCGCCATTATTAATAACGGCGGTATTTACGGCGGTTGTTAACCGCCACATAAAAAATCGACGATTTTGAAAATTGGAGGCGGTTTGTAGAACCGTCGTAAATGACATGCCTTTAACGACGGTATTTTACAGTAAAAAATGGCAGTTATTTACTGCTGCAAAAGACTACAAACATTAACGGCAGTTATTTACCGCCGTTAAATAATTTTCAAAATTAAATATAATTTTCTTTTAGCGACAAAATTAAACCGCCGTTAATTGTGAACCATTTGTTACGACAGTATTTTTAGAATAAAAAATGGCAGTTTTTTACTGCCGCAAAAGATTACAATAATTAGCGGCATTTATTTACCGCTGTTAAATATATTTCAAAATAAATATGATTTTCTTTTAGCGACAAAATTAAACCGCCGAAAATTATAAACCATTTGTTAAGCTAACTTTGTTTATACATTTATATTCAATACCTGCTAGTGTACTCAATGAAAATCATTCAATAGAAGTATATAACCTAATAAAGCTTCCATACATTCAATATAACAATATATAAGCTGCCACAATACAATTTATAACCATACAAATCCATACACCATATTCAATTAACAAAATCTATTTCAAAATACATGTCACATGTAGCAAAGTTCCAAATACATGTCACTTGTAGCAATTAGTTCCAAAATACATGTCACTTGTAACAATTACTTCCAAATATTTGTCTCAAAATATATAGTGTCAAAATAAAAGTCCCAAAAGACATTTGCATTTACATGGTCCACCTAACTCCCCTAATCTGCAAAATGCTGCAACTAATTCCAAAATATTGTCTCAAAACACAAGTGCCAAAATAAAAAGTCCCAAAAAGCATGTACATCATCTACATGTTCTATCTAGCTCCTTTCAAACCTGCAAATGTAGCACTTAGTTGCAAAATATGTCTCAAAACACAAGTGCCAAAATAAAAGTTCCAAAAAGTATGTCCTTTATCTACATGGTCTATCTAATTTCCCTCAATTTGCAAAGTCTGCAAATGGATCCTCAATCTGCACATGTATAAAAAGATATAAATTTAGCTACCACTAAGATTTAAAAAAATATAATAAATATAGTATTAGTGCATATGCATTGCATCAACCGAAGGCCAAGCTACACATTTGTGAAGTGCATCTCCAATTGTTTTGACACCTTCAAGAGCTTTCACCAAATTTTGACGAGGCTTTATCGCTTTCGTAATACGAACTTCCCAAAATTCTGGCCCCAATCGTTGTCCACCTACTACTTTGGATGGGTCCTTAGAAATAACTATGCCAATTGCCACAACTTGTTTTGGTAATTTAGAAGTAAGTAATTCTACTTCTTGTCCAACCTTCAAAAAAAATTAATGTGTAAATGTTGTGTATGAAAGCAATCACATTAAAGTATTTAGGATTAAATACACTTTACCCCCTTCTAGTTTAGCTCAAAAACAAAAGAAAATAACGTTTGCATTTTACTCCATACCAGAGATGTGTATATTTTTAAACTATAGGGAGGTAATAATGTGTTTTTTAACTAGCCCAAAAATTTAACTAGTATTCCTTGAAGAAATAGAACTAATAATAATGTTTATGAAAAAATTTAATAACTATGTTTAAATACATTGTCTTACTTCATCTGATGGGACCATTGGCTCTTCATTCAACTGGTGAGAACTAGAGGCATCTGGAACCTGTTGCATATTGAATGATGGTCTGGAACCATTCTGTTTAAACATAACCATATAATTATCTAACTTTACAATATCCAATTTATTATAGTAAAACATACTTAAATTAAACTAGGATTAAATACACATTACCCCTCCAATATGTGAAGGCATTGATGGTGATTGAGGCATTGGATATCCCATAGTTTCCACATGAGCTTGCATTTTGTCACACTTGCGCTCTAACTGAGTAAACCTTTCACCCCACTCAGCTAATAATTCCTGTCGCACCTTTTCTCGTACCTCTGTGCGCAATTTATCCATGTTTATACGTTGTCGAGGTCCAGAATATCTTGTCCCAAACACCTGAGATGGGCAAGGTCCCAATCCATAGGTACGTACACGACCATGCCCATCTACTCCGAAGACCTCAGTGAATAGTTCCTCTCGAAATTTTTCAGTTTGTAAGGACTCGGGCACTTGAGACAATCCCTCTTTCAAACGAGACTAAAATATAAGAAAAAAAATTTATTAGAACATGAATAGGTAAATAATTAATCGTAAACATTGATCACATTATTACACATACAATGGCTACATCTGATGCCTCATCAACTGGATCTCCATTCTTCTTTGTGTGTGTCTCTATGTAGACCATTATCCGATCGGGTTGCACCTTATCTCTTTTATACATCTTCATTATTATGAACAATAAATACATATTACAACTTTACCAAATACAATGCATATTGAGAAAAAATTGTTAACCTATCATTTACCTCATCCTTTACCCGACAATGGGCCTTTCTCCCACATGTATGGGACATTGTCAATTTTTTTCGATTGTCACTGTTGATTGTACTGCGTTCCTGTCACAATAAATAGATATCGAGATTTGGTACAAGCATAGCCAAAGACTTTATTGACCATAACCGGAATAACAACCACAATAAGTCATTATCAGGTCATAAAAAATAGAATTCTAAGGTAAAAAAATTATAGAGTGCAACAATTAATACCTGTGCCTCTAGACTATTCCAAAATTCAACGAGAATCTTCCACTGACTAGGATCCACCCTATCGGGACAATTTGCTAAGCGTTCTTCATTAGTTTTGTACTTGTTGAAGTGCTTTCTTTTCAGTTGGTCTTTCCAGTCTTTCCATTTCTTTCCAATTGACATCAAGCAATAATGTTTGAAAATATCTGGTGCATCAGTGTTGTCCTATATATATAACGAGATATCAAACAAATATATTTGTTAATTAAAGTATGAGTACGAGAATAAGATTTATATAGTACTTGCATTTTCATACCTTAACTTCCTGCCATATACTTTCTTTATAGGGGTTTAACTGTGGAGCTCTCCAATCATTGAAAGTTAATGGTGCAAAATTCCCATTCCGGGCTAGAATGCCTAACTGACTTTGTAATTTTGCAGCTTCATCGCCAATAGGTTGATTCTCTTCATTTAATGTAACCTTTAACTTTTGTCCCGTGCCCCATCTGGTAAAAGGACGACCAGGCCCTCTTGTCTGTCTAATTGTTGATTGACCCGTGCTGGTAGCTATTGAAACTTTTATAAAATAGGCATAAAAGATAGCAAAAATTAAGTAAACATGTGAATTTCAGCTCAAGGTTCCAATTCATAGCGTAGCATGTAATGGTAATTGCTCTATATTTGATGGCTATTCAAATTAAATTACCTGCTCCACTTGATGACTGCAATTCATGATTACTTTGTTGGGAAGAGCTCACAGTTGGAGTCATATTGTTGCCAAGAGGTTGTGGTGGTTGCGACTGTGATTCTGACTGCGGCTGTGGTAGAGGCTGGGGCTGAGGATGTGACTGATTAGTAGTAGATGCTGGTTGTGAAACATCAGCCATGGAGCCAGCTGTCCAACGGGGTTGCTTTGGTTTCATAGTCATCTGAAAAAAAACAAAACAAAAATGTATTTGAACACTTGTTACTTGGATGCAAGGATGTACAAATAAGCATGAAATTATGTATGCAAACTTATGTGTTACAAACTTAAGTATGAAATTATATATGCAAACTTATGCAAGGATGCAAGGTTGTAGTGCCTGCGGTTGTGGCTGTGATTGCTGCTGTGCCGGTTGTGGCTGCGACTGAGGCAGTGGCTGATGTTGTGACTGATTAGTAGTAGGTGCTGGTTGTGAAACATTAGCCATGGAGCCAGCTGTCCAACATGGCTTCTTTCGTTTTGTAGTCATCTAAAAAGAAAAAAAAAAAAACACATTTGAATGCTTATTAGTTAGATGAAAGGATGTGCAAATAACTATGAAATTATATATGCAAACTTAATGCAAGGATGCAAGGTTGTAGTGCCTGCTGTTGCGGCTGTGATTGTGGCTGTGGTTGCAGCTGCGCCGGTTGTGGCTGAGACTGAGGCTGTGGTTGATGTTGTGACTGATTAGTAGTAGGTGCTGGTTGTGAAACATTAGCCATGGAGCCAGCTGTCCAACAAGGCTGCTTTCGTTTCGTAGTCATCTAAAAAAAAAAGAAAAAAAAAAAAAAACACATTTGAATACTTATTAGTTAGATACTAATGAATATATGAACACTAACTAATGAACACAAATTAAATAAAAACTAAATAAGTCTCACTGTCTTACATGTGCTAACTTTTAGGATAACATAGAATCATGCACAAAAGAAGAACTAATAATCATTATCATAGTCGTCATCATCACTGTCACCACCATCAACATAAATATCATCACTGTCATCATCACTTTCATCATCATAATCATCTTCTTTTTCATCACTATCATCGTCATAATCCTCCTCTTCACCACTATGATCTATAGTGGCATCATCACCACCATCAACAGTTGTTCCATTCACATTTGACCGAACCCAATCAACATCATCCTCCTGAATGTATGTTGAATCATCTAGATGTTGACTAGAATATGGCTCAACTTGCGGACATGTTATTGCATCTTCAAAAGATTCCCTCCCGCGCATATCATACAAATCCCTGGGTGTCATCTTCACAACTATATGCCAATCTTTCTCAATAGGGTCTTGTATATACCAAACTTGTTGTGCTTGGGATGCAAAGATGAATGGTTCATCTGACATTCGATTTTGTTGATACAAAAGATGCTTAAAATTCACATGTGTGAACTTGAACTCATCTTGCCTCTTTCCCACATTGTTATCAACCCAATTACATTTGAATAACACAAACTTGAAGTCATTAGAATATCTCAACTCAATTATATCAGTCAAAACCCCATAGAAAGTAACTTCTCCACTAATTGGTCGTCTATCTCTTGAACTTGCATAACTTTGTGTATATGCAGTCAATGACACTCCACTATTTTGAGTTTTTCTACTCTCCTCACGTTGTTTAGTGTGAAACCTAAACCCATTTATAATATACCCACTGTATCTTCTTGCCCAATTGTCTGGTGCTAGGGACAAAATTTTTACTTCATCTGAGATGTTTGCATTTTCAGTTTGTTTCAAGTGTTGAACCTACATTTTAATCCAATGTATTAGAAATCACATATCAAAGATACCATTATATATACATATACCATTATTTTAATCCAATGTTTGCATGTATGACTTACGTGCTCTCTAAACCAAAGAGGAAATTGTTCGTTGTGCTTTCTCATAAGATCACGCTCACTTAAACGATGTCTATCAGCTTTAAGCACTTGAATGTGTTTCCTGCATGATTGAGAATAGGTATAGGATATTATATATGTTATTTAATTGACTAGAAATTGAATATTTAATTTAGTAGATTTCTTACTCTCGGAATGGAGTGACTACATTAGAGTTGGCTAGCACATATCTATGTGCTTGTTCCCATGCAGTTTTATCAAGTGGGAATAATTTCCCTTTCCCTAAAGAACGTCCCCTTTGTTCACCCTCATAATTTCGTATCGGCCGATTTAATTTTGTCTCAACATCATGCAAATATCGACTACAAAATGTCAAACACTCTTCTGCTAAATACCCTTCTGCAATGGAACCCTCTGGATGGCTTCGATTACGCACGTACTTTTTAAGTGTAAGCAAATACCTATGAAAAAATAAAATTTATTTAGTTAGAAGATAAGCTTGATTAGCGCATGTCATTTATATGTACCTAAAATTGAAAAATTAATGCATACCTCTCAATAGCATACATCCATCGGTAACGCACTGGTCTAGCAAGTCTTGCCTCTTCTGCTAAATGAACAGGCAAATGCTCCATGATATCAAAGAAGGAAGGTGGAAAAATTTTCTCAAGATGGCAAAGAGTCAATCTAATTTTCTCTTCATGATGACCACAATCATTTGGATGTATTGCTTTTGAACATAACTGTCTAAAAAAAGTACCTAATTCAATCAAGGTTTCACAAACATTCTTAGGCAGTGTCCTTCTCACAGCTAGAGGCAACAGTTGTTGCATTAGAATATGGCAATCATGGCTCTTAAGCCCTGAAATAGTTCTCTCTTTGAGTTGTACGCGGCGTGAAATACTTGACGAGTATCCATCCGGGACTTTCACATTTTTTAGCACCTTGCAAAATATTTCTTTGTGCTCTTTATTCATTGTGAAACAAGCTGCAGGTAAAAAAACTTTACCATTTGGCCGTTGTTGAGGGTGAAGAGCTTTACGAAGTCCCATCTCTTGAAGGTCACGACGAGCTTTTAGACTATCCTTTGTTTTTCCCACAACATTCAATAGGGTCCAAAGTATATTTTCACACACATTTTTCTCAATGTGCATAACATCAAGATTGTGTCGAATTAAATTGTCCTTCCAATATGGTAATTGGAAAAAAATAGTTTTCTTTCTCCAATTATATTCTTCCCTCAAGGTTTTATGAATGCCTCTCCCATCCTCAATAATTTTTCTTTTTTTAGACACATGTGTCTTTTCATTTCTATCACCCTTCCCATATTTGTTCTCAATGAATTCTATTTGTTTGAAAATATCATCACCGGATAATTGAGGTGGCATTTTCTTTGTTTCAACACTTCCATCAAAACCTATTGCATCTTTCCGAAACTTATGCCCTTCATCTAAGAACCGTCTATGGCCCATATAACAATACTTTCGACTATGTTTTAACCATCTAGAATGGGTATCTTTATTACAAGATGGACAAGCCAATGCCCCTTTTGTACTCTATCCAGATAAATTAGCATATGCAGGAAAATCACTTATGGTCCACAACAAAGCTGCACGCATATGAAACATCTGGTTGCTTGATGCATCATAAGTAAGTATGCCATCAGTCCATAATTCCTTTAACTCGTCAATTAAAGGTTGCAAATACACATCAATATCATTTCCAGGACCACGAGGCCCATCAATAAGCAAAGATAACATGAAATATGGTTGCTTCATGCATAACCAAGGAGGCAAGTTATATGACATCATCACAACAGGCCACGTGCTATGAGCAATGCTCATTGTCCTAAATGGGTTAAAACCATCAGATGCTAATCCAAGTCTGACATTTCGACTGTCACTAGCAAAATCTTGATTTTTTTTCATCAAAAGTTTTCCATGCAAGTGAATCAGCTGGATGTCTCAATATCCCATCATCGATGCGTTCATTTGCATGCCATGTCATGAGTGATGCTGTTTTTGTTGACATGAATAGCCTTTGGAGCCTTGGCTTTAAAGGAAAATGCCTTACTTGTTTGGCAGGAATTTGTGTTACTTTAGTGGTTCCATCCTCTAAACGAAAGTTCGATTCATTATATCTTGATCTCCCACAAATTTCACATTTATCAAGCATTTTTTTGTCTTTCCAAAACAACATACAATCCTTAGGACACGCGTCACACTTTGTGTAACTAAAGCCTAAGGCTTCATTGAACTTCTTTGCTTCATAGTATGAGTCCGGCAATGTTTCACCCTCGGGAAATGCCTCCTTCAACAACTCAAGCAACATATCAAATGATGTATCAGTCCATCCATTAAGTACCTTTATGTGCAACAATCGAACAACAAAAGAAAGAGTTGTGAACCTCTTGCAACTTGGGTACAACTCACGTTGTGCATTTTCTAATAGTTTAAAAAATTTCTTTGTCTCCTCATTAGGCCCCAATCCCATATTTTCATGTATTTGATTTTCAGTAAAGACACCATCTTCCATTGGAACTCGAAATGTGTCATGTACCAAACCAATCATATCATCAATTACATCGAATTCTTGATTTTCATTCACTTCATTTCTACCACATGGAGCCAAGGCCTCCCCATGAATTGTCCATCTTATGTAGTTAGTGTTAAACCCATTTATGATGATATGCTCTCTTACGCCATTTTGTGTCTCATATCTAAGGTTAACACATTTCTTACACGGACAATATATCTTCGACTCTAAAGGCTTATTAGCATAAGCAAACTCAATAAACTTTTCAACCCCTTCCACATATGTAGGGTCTAACCTATTTTTTATATGAATCCAATCCTTATCCATACCAATTATCTTCAAGATTACCTGAAATTTTATATGTAAACACGTATATAACAAAGAAATCAAAAAGTATGAGTGAACATATAATTAGCATGATTATATACAATAAAAAAATTCAAAAAAAAGAAGAAGGTGCAAGTTTGAATGTAAACATAGAGAATCATTTGCCTTAGTTAGTTGGATTGCCGAGTGTCTTCAAATAACTTATTTTGATACATATCAACACAAAAAGAAAGAATCATAAATATAGGACAGTTGGCATCTTAATTCCAAGAAGTCTTTGTTTAAGGATAGAATTTTTTCAAGGATTGCATGTTTAAGGACAAAATTTGTTTCAATGTTTATGATACAATGTTTAAGGACAAAACAGTTGAATTCTAAATTTGTGGGAGATGTATAAGAACAAAATTTGTTGAAGAAGTCCTTGAAAATTCTGTATACATAATTGTCCTTAAAAATTCTGAATTTTCAGAATTTTTTAAAACTTCAGTTTAAACATAATTTTTAAACTTCTGAATTTTCTGCTGTTTAAACTGCTGTTTAAAATTCAGAAGTTTATAAAATAATGATGTTGTTTTCAGAAAATTTATGAATTTTCTGAATTTTAAAACTTTTGTTTCAAAAATTCTGTATGCTGTTTTAAAATTCAGAATTTTAAATCTTCTGTTTCAGAAAATTCAGAAAATTAATCATAATGAAAATTCTGTATGCTGTTTAAAAATTCTGAACTGTCCTTAAAAATTCTGTATTCTATATACATGATGCAATCCTTGAAAATTCTGTATGCTGTTTTGTCCTTGAAATTCTGCATCATACAACTAAGTAATTCTGCATCATCCTTAAGAACAAAGACTCCAAGAACTATTCTTTCATGTACTACAAACAAAATTTTTCCAAAAGCTAAGTCTTTGTTTAAGGAATTGTGTAGTCATTAGGAAGGTTTGAAATTCAAATTGTTGTGGGTGTGTGCAGGCAAAGTTTGTGTGTGTGTGTGTGTGTGGTTGGCAACCAAGCTTTTGAGTAAAATTCATTCTAGTGTAAATGCTTTAAGGTTGCATTTGAAATTGTGAATTTGACATGAGTAGATTCAGAATGAATAGTTTTGCATTTTAGGTACCTTTAAATTTCAATGACAAACTTGGGTGAATTTGAGAGTGAATTTGAAATTCAAAAAAAAAAAAAAAATGTGGAAGGGGTTGGAGCATCCTAGAATGGAAGAAGACAAAAACACTCATGTCTCTTGATTTCAAAACATTTTCATCCAAACGCACTGTGCCCTGACTGTGTTAATGGAGGGGGGAACATGAAAGGGACTATGATGACCCACTATTTAATTTAGCAAAGTTCATAAAATTTATTGCTAGTTTTTCCATGTGCATTCAATAATTGATTTGGGAGAATTAATAATTATATTTAATTCTATAATCGAATTTTATACACTTAAAAAAAATTTCTTTACTTATTCTGTTAATTTGACGCTTAATGTAAAAAGTTCAACTAATAGTGGAAACTTTTTGAAATGTTAGAATTTTATAGGAGGATTGAAGGTCATGAAGCACAAGGATTTTAAATAGGAGAATTGAGGTTTGACCATTTTGTTAACTGCGTTGAGAAGTGAGAAACAACCTAACAACAAATGTTGAAGTCTAATGTCCTTGTTCTTGGTAATCATTGGGTAGCCTTTTTAAATTTCTTTCAAATGCTAATGCGCCACAAACTCACAAAACTTGCCACACTTGTTTCACAATATAAGTACAAAAACTTATTTTTTTTGAATAGCGACATACAAATAAATTTTATGTATAAATTTTTATATAAAATTATAACATTTTATAATTCATCCATTTTTATTATTATTTTGGCATTAATGTTTTGGTTGAAGACAGATTATAGGGGACATTAAACTGTTGGCCCATGGGACATGACGGTGGAATTTATACAAATGTAAGGTTGTTAATGATTCGGTGTCAAAATACCTGAGAGTTGGGTTTAGTGGAAACAAACTTATGTGCCTACTTATTTATTTATTATGGGAATCTATCCAAAAAGATTGCAGGCCTTGTAATTGGAATTGGAAACTATATTAGTTCAAAATTTTAATTCAATGACCTCTAATTCCAAAATTAATGCATGGATTCCATGCTGCCTAACACAGTGGTAGTTCAGATTGTGTTCCTAAGTGCTTTTGGCTGGTAAAACTACTTATTTGTCTCTCTGGCTATATTGTAGAATTAGATACACTAAAATGTTAATTTCGCCCTTACTGATGTTATTATCAATATTTTATAATATTAAATATACAAAAATGATTATATTAATTGTTGTTTTTATTATTATTGTAGTTATTAACATGAAAATATAGTCCCAGAATATAACTTGTGCATTCGTATGGAGCGACAATATAAAATTTACAATATATGCTTCTGGAGGAATGAATATTAGTGTATTTTGTATGCATAAATTCTCATTCTAGATGTTAATAGAGATTTTACCAATGCTGAAGGTTTTATTCATTTAATTGGTAACAGTAGACTAAGGACTTTAGAACACAGAATTTGACAGGTGAAGATCATTGGCTGCACATCTCTACATGGCAATAGTTACAAGTTGAAATATATGCAAGTTTACATATTATAGGCCTTAATAAATAATCCATTACCCATCATATTACAGGTTTAACAAATACAAGACATAATAGGCATTTCATCAAACAGGTGGTGAGTGCCACTAAAATTCAAAATTTGAACAGACAAAAGCATAATAATTTTGAATTTCAATAACTAATAAAATGAGTTCAAGCATTTTTTTGATTAGCAAAAAAAACATTTAGTGAAATGGAGGTCTTTCTCAACTTGGGTTTTGCTCAAAACTCTCTAAAATTTCTTCAATGAAAGAGAGATCCAAACTGATGAGTGAGAGGGAAGGCTCTCTTGAAGGAGAGAGAGCCTGCATGTATATGCAAAAATCCCCAATTTCTGTGTCTCTAATCTGTGAACCCACAAAAATCTCTCTGAAAAACTCTGTTTTGATTTATGGGTTTGTTTATTTTGGCTTCTTTAATCTTTGTTAACCTATATATATATATATATATGTATATATGTATATGTATGTGTATCAAAACTAATAATAAGAGGGAGATTTAAGAAATGTATAGTTGATACTTGATTCCATTAAAACAAACCCTAAAATGAAATTACCTTTCCTCTAATCATTGATAGCTTAATAGAAACACTATCAGCAAAGGTAGAATGGCAATAGAAAGAGAAGGAAAAGCATGGAAAAAGAAACCAATGGAGGCAACATGAAGCCAATAGGGGAATCAGAAGGTAGGCAAAGATCTCTTACCTCTAACGATGCTGCTGCAGAGCGACAATGGTGCTTCGAACGACCTCTGATGCTGGTACTTCGTATGACCTTCAAACGACCATGGTGACTTTTCGTCTCACTTTGCAAAGCCTTCCAGAAGTTAGAGAAGTAAGGGAAAAAACTAATCAATTAGAAGAAATAGAAATACGATGCCGTTTAACAATTAATTGGAGGGAATCCAATTTTTTTTGAGAGGGAATTAAAAAAATGTGAACTACATTTACGGCAGTCTTCAAACGAACTGCCATAAAAGATTGACCCTTCAGTTTCCTACAATTTTTTCGTCATTAACCCTCACTTTTTATCGACTGTTTTTCATAATCGCCGTTAATACTTAATTTTTAGAGGCGGTATCTGTACCGCCATTTTAAGTATATTTTTAACGACAGTCTTGTAACCGCCATGAATAAAACCGCCGTTAAAGATCAGTTTTGGCGTAGTGTCAAGATATGCGTAAATTAATTCGGACACTCTGTCATCAAAATTGAACAAGGTATTGGTTTAGGACTCGACTCAAATATGCAACCACTGGAATTTGTAGACACACTCAATAGTTGGCTGGCCAATGCCACGCCTATGGTTCCAACACCTACCAACAGATCCCACGAAAAAGCATTTCTCAACTAATGCTTGAACGGCTCAACGACACCCTCATACTCATCCAAGTGATTTATGTACTGGTTTATCTTGTCAAACTACATGGACTTGTGTTAATCCCAGTGATGTGCGTATAAATTAAATGTATAAATAAAATAAAAATAAATAATTCAGAAAATAATTTTATAAATTAAATTCTGAATTAAAGCTTATAGAAAATTTAAACGTCAAGACTTGTGTTGGATACAATCTCCTTAAAGTAGATTTCACCCTTACTTTGGTGTTTTAAGTTTTAATGGCGTCTACTTCTCAAGATGCAACGACTATTACTTGATTTGTAGTATTACAAAATCAAGTCTTGCCAACCAAACAACGCTATAACTTTTTCTCTTTATTTTCTTAGAAACTAAATGCTAAATATAGGGATGTAAATCTGGCTCAGCTTGGCCCATGTCGAGCCTCGCGGACTCCCGCCAAAATTCGGGTCGGGCCGACCCGGCCCACGGGCCAAAAAATTAAGCCCAAGCCTAGGCCCAGGCTTATTCGGGCTTCGGGTGGGCTGGTGGACTCGGGCCTGGCCTCGGGCTTGGGCCGAGCTTAGGTGGGCTTGACCATTTTTTTTTGTTTTCTTAAATTTTTTCTACCAAAATTTTATTATTTTCCATTAAAAAATACACCAGGCTTCGAAGCGAACCGCGCTTCGGGGCGGGCTCTAAGTAGGGCTTATGCGGGCCGATGGACTGGGCCACGAGCCAAATCAGGCTTCAAAACGATGGCCCAGGGCTGGGCTCGAACTCGGGCCCAAGTGGGTCTAAACAGGCCGGGTCCATCTCGGGTCGCGGGTCATTTTTACACCCCTAGGTAAATAGATGCAGGAACATAGAAGAACGAACAGAAGAAGAAAATAAAGAGTTTTTGGAAAATTTCGATGCCAATGAATTGCTGGACTGCAGACTATTTATAGGAGGAAATGTGGCTTTTCCGAACAGGTAGAAAACCTGTTTGGACAGATTGAACAGGTACAAAACCTGCTTAGACAAACTAGATCTGTTTGGTTTTGAATTTCAACAGGTATGAACCTGTTCGGGTGGAATTCAACAGGTAGAAAACTTGTTTGGGATCTGTTTGGGTGAAGGAAAAATCTGGACCAATTTATTTTGATTTTTGAAACCAAAAATAAAAATAAATAAATAAAATTCAAATGTTTTTGGCAAAAAAAGATAAGTATTGGGCCGGACAAGCCCAACCTAACCTCACACCACGCACCTAAGCCCAACTCACCCCGATCGACCGGACGAATGACGGCAGCGGCGGTAGCGCACACGTATGGTTTTTGTTTTGGGTCCAATGGGTCTAGCCCACTTTACTCCTAACCTCACACTTCCATAAACTTGGGTACCTTTTGGGGCCCATCCAAAGTATTCCAAGCTAGAGTATATAAACCCAAATAAATCCTTAAGCTTTTCCAATGTGGGATAAGCACATTTCACAAATGTGTAAGAAACCTACCTAAAGTTATTTCCATGAACTTGAAAACGCGCGTTGAATTCTCATTTATCTGGAAATGGTTTTGAACAACCAAATACACGGTGTTATTTATTACGCGACATTAAACATGAACCTAATGAGAAACGTTAAAAATAACGCTTGAGTCCTACCTTAATTAATACTCAAAGTTAGCTAAAATTAAGGTTTTTCAAAGCCATTTTCCAACAATCCCCCACATGAGTGGAATTTACGATAACGAACATGTAACAAGATGCAGACAAAGAAATAGTACATTAAGAAGATATACCACATCGATTTAGGTAGCTTTTGGCTTTGAATCTCCTCTAGTGAAAACCTATCGGACTTACTGGCTAACCAGTGGACGCGATGTCTTGAACTGTTCAGCTATTTGTGTAAGCCAAGACAATAGACTACACATAGTGTATCCGTTAACACAGTTTGGTTTTTACGGTTGTGTTCATTTTGGCCCTGAACAACACTTGGTAATTCATGTGTGGTCTAGAGAATTTAGCCTTCTCAATTCTCATAGAACCGGCTCAGTTCACACTTATATAGATGATTTCTTATTAAGAGTATCCTGCTATACCCCACTTGGATGTCCAAGCTATAAGAATCATTAAAAGCAAAGCTTATCCTACTAACGCTGCAGGTATCACTCTTCTTATCATAGAAATGAGTAGGAGAAAACCTCCTTAGTGATACGTGAAGTCATCCTTAATTCAGTTGTCCCTTTGAACCTAGATCTTGGGATCTCCAGTCAACTAGGTTAGGTTGCCATTATGACGACTTTTAAGTAATAGGTTTTAATCCCATTCCTCTCGATAAATAGTACACTTGCTCACTAGTGTGAAAACCCTCACCACTGATTACGGCTAAACTGTGACTGAACATGATAAGTAACTGATTAGACTGAAATTCTGAACTGATTGCCTGAGTGTATTAATTTAAGTGCATTTTTATCTGTTTGCCATTAATTGATCTGTTCATGTTTTAAGTTTCGAACTGTAAATTGAAGGCCTTATCGGCGGCCGAACCAGAAATTGATTAGTGTTTTATGTTAATTGGAATTTATGTGATTTTATGGTAGATTTAATTGAAATGTGATTTGGTATGATTAAATTAGATTAAATAAAGGTAAAATACATCAACTTGAGTTTATTACCTAATTGCCACTTAATGGCTTGACACTAGACCATCCCTTTTCTACCTCATTCATATTGGATACATCTTTTGTTCATCTTTGAGAGACCAAACCGAGAGAGAGAGTGTGAGATAGAGGAAAAACTTGATTTCAACAAATTTAGCATGGAGACTTGAAGGTTTTGAAGAGAGATTGCATAATTGAGCTTCTAGACTTGAAATTGAAGACCTAAGGTAGGAAATCATCTTCTTGATTGTAAATTCTAGTTGTATCTTGCATGGTCCATGAGTCATTAGTGATCTAAGTCTAGAATTGGTTTTAAATTTTTGAATTGAAGCTTGAATCATGTATGCATGTACACATTGTTGAGTTTTGAGGTTGATTTCATGGAAATCCTCAAATGTATGTCTATATTCTAGCTATGGTCCATGAATTCATCATGTTTTTGAGTGAATTGACTCATTTGATCAAGTATTTGAAGCTTTGATTTCAATTGAGCACTTGCATGTTACATATACATTATGTTCATCATGTTCATGAAGTTTTGTTTGGATTTGTGTTTATTTGAACTACCTTTGGGCATTGATTTTGCAAATTGATCTTTGAAACATGTCATATTATGAGTTTTAAAGTGTTTTTCAGAAAATGGGCCCAAAAGGATCGAATTTGAAGCTTTAAAGTTTGAGTTTTGTGCTTGGAGACAAATCTGGAAATTTTAGATTTTGGATCCACGCTTGAGCGGGAAACTCCACGCTCGAGCATACACTCTAAGTTCATGCAGTCCGCTCGAGTGGGTAAAGTAACGCTCGAGCGTGAAATGCGTGTATCCAGTACTTTTCATATGTTTACAGTCCGCTCGAGCGAGGGAATGCAAACTCGAGCGAGGACTTGTGTCTCACGCTCGAGCGGAGGTCGAGCACCCATCGAGCGTGAATTGCATGCATCCTGTACTTTTCATGAGTTTACAGTCTGCTCGAGCGAAGAAAGTCATGCTCGAGCGGAGCTCCTTTGTCTGCATGTTCACTTGAGCGTAGAAAGCCACGCTCGAGCGAGACCCCTGTTTTCTGAAAATTTTGAAAAGTGTTTTAAAGTGCATCTTTGCATCCTCATTCCATCCTAGGCATTCCTAGGCCATGTTTAAGGTATCTTAATGAGGATATTGATGTAGAACCATACCGAGTCAAGATAAGGACTAAGCCATTGATTCCCAAGTATGTGACTTAGTGTGTGTTCATTCTGTAACTGTATAGGGTTGGCATCTGAGGACGCTCACTAGCCTATCTGTAGCCCAGTACTCTGTGAGTAACAATGTTGTGAAGATATGTTCAATCATGAATATTTTCTAAATGATCAACTGTACTACTTTCTGAAATGATATCTCTACTGAATGAATGTTTGTCCTATTGGTGAACTGTATTCGTGGCATCTATAGCAATTTACTGTTACTGTTACTGTACTGTTACTGCTACTGTCACAGAGATCTCTGTTGGTTCCCATGTTGGAACCACTACTGTTTACTGTTATGATGGCCATCAACTGACTGTTCGGTCTGTTAAGACCTACTGTACTGTTTGCTATTGGATGTACCACATATAACTATTATGGTTTCTAAATGAATGATATGACTGTCTATTGACTGAAAGGACATTCATTCTTAACATCTTTACATAACTGTTATTCACTGGGCTTTAACTCACTGTTTATATATATATATATGTAGGTGTCTAGGCACCGGACCGATGCTAGGAGCGTCAGGCTAAGCTCCCGTTTTGTGAAAGCCAACCATTGTGCCTCACTTCAAGGTTCCGAGTGCGTCAAGCCAAGGCTGTTTTGGGGTGTTTTAGATTTCCCCTTTTGCCTCTGTTCTGTAATAAATGTTAAGACTGGCACTGTACTGTTATGTGGGGATTTGGTCCCTAACCTGAATGTCTGTATATGTTGTATGTATATATGTTTTGCTTATGAATGTGAATATGTTCGGAAAAGTCTTTTTGCATACAGACTGTCATAGCTCATTGGACATCTTTTATTACTGTTTTGGCTTCCGCCAGCCTCTGTACTCTGTATTACTGTTTTTACTGTTAAGCAGGCCTTCGGTAATCACGGATTACTGGCCGGTTACGGTGCTAAACCCATAGGGGCGGGTTTGGGTCGTGACAACTAGCTAGCCCTTTAGTCAATGGATCTGCAATATTCTCTCTTGACTTTACGTATTCTATGGAAATTATTTCATGTGAGAACAAATGCCTAATGGGATTATGTCTTCGACGAATGCATCGAGGCTTACCATTATACATATGATTTTGTACCCGTCCTACTGCTGCTTCACTATCATAGTGAATGCATATAACTGGCACATGTTTAGGCCACATTGGAATGTCTTCTAAGAAATTACGAAGTCATTCTGCTTCTTCTATTGTTTATTCTAATGCGATAAACTCAGATTCCATTGTCAACCTTGCTATGCATGTCCGCTTAGAGGATTTCCAAGACACTTCAGCACCTCCCAGGGTAAAGACGTATCCACTAGTGAATTTTGAGTATTTAGTATCCGATATCCAATTTGCATCACTGTACCCCTTGAGTACTGCTGGATATTTGGTATAATGTAAGCCATAATTTTGGGTATGTCTTAGATACCTAGGTACCCTAATTATCGCTTTCCAATGATCGGACCCTGGATTACTTGTATGCCTACACAATTTGCTTACAGAATAGGCTATATATGGCTTAGTGCAATTCATTAAGTACATCAAGTTTCTAATTATCTGAGAGTACTCTAATTGTGATATGTCTGCACTTGTATTTTTTGACAAATGAAGACTAATGTCAATAGGTGTGTTAGCAGAACGGTCGTCATACTTTTCAAATTTCTCTAGAATCTTCTTTATATAATGAGACTGAGATAAAGCATATCCTTTAGATGTTCTAGTAATTTTTATTCCTAGAATCACATTTGATACTTCCAAATCTTTCATGTCAATTTTTTTGTTCAACATTTTCTTTGTAGATTTAATCATGCCATTATTGCTTTCAATAATGAGCATGTCATCCACATAAAGACAAACTATGACATAGTCTTTGTAACAACCCACATTCATGTCCTAGTCATGTTTGCATGCATTTATATGTTTTGCCATGATAAGTTTGAATTCATGAATCTTGTCTTGTTTTGCTTAAGTGTTGCTTGCATGCTCTGTCCCTTCCCTGCTATGTTAAGCCTAGGTCACGCCAAGCCTAGGTTATGTTACGCCTTGATTATTCCAAGCCGAGGTCATCTTTAGTCTAGAATTATCTTGGAACCACTTTGTTCGACCTCCACCTTCGCCCTGACATATTGGCCGAGATGTCATTATCTAGGCTGAGGTGTTCATCACCAAGGCCGAGATGTGTATTATCTAGGCCGAGATGTTACCTTTGCACCTAAGTGATCTTGTCCTGGAGTGGTATGACCTAGACCGAGGTGTGGCACATCTAGGCCAAGGTGTGGCACAGCTTAGTCAAGTGTTGTCCTTCCTAGCCGAGGTCATTGTCACCTTAGTTGCCGAAGCTTTGTCCTTAGCCGATGTCATCACTTGTCGGAGTGCCTTACCGGGTAGCTTGTTAGATACACTTTGTCTTACACATGTCTTGTCAATCTATCACCTTTTTGAGGAGAGCCAACCAGCTGTTGCCACGTGTCCGAGCTGAGTGTTAAGTCAGTCGGCAGAGGGAGAAACCTATCATTTGTTATATCCTTGTTTTTGAAGAGGAGAGAGAAGCTCTAGAAGAAGAAGAGGAGTTCTTGAGGGAGAGTGGATTTCCAAGCTTGATCCCTAGAGATCGAACCGTTAGATCCGTGTTTTAAGGTTAGATTCTTGATCTACTCATGTTGTTCTTTATGCCCATGTTATTGCATTTCATGATTGAATATGATTTGTAAGCCATGCATTGCGTTGAAGTTCAGTTTTAGAAAAAGAAAATAGTATTCATGTGTTCTTCAAGAAAAGTCATGTTTTGATCCGAAAGCTCATGCCAAGATCCATGTTTTTGTGTTTGTTTTCACATGATCTTCAAGTATGGGTACCCAGGTCCATGTTTTCGAACTCATAGCATGAAATTCCAGATTTTTGTAGTAAAGAAGTTATGATTTTAGCATTCATATTCTTCATGGTCTTCATGTTCATGTTCTTTATGTTCTTCACGGGTGGAAACCCAGATCTCCAGACCTCACTTCCCTAAGTGTAGTCGCCGAGATCACTCTTACCTAGACCTCACACTTAGGCCAAGCATCGTATCTCACCTTGGCCTACCTTGCATGATCACTTACACCTTTAGTCCGTCTTGTGCACACCTCAGCATGCAGCCACACGCCGAAGCCTAGGTAGCCACACCTCGGCCAGGAGGTGTGGGGCCTCGACAAAGACCTGGTTGGTACCCAGCATGTCTTTCTGACATGTAAAACAGTGTTTTGACTTCCAGCATGTTTCCCGAGATCATTTGCATGTATGTAAGACTTGTTTTGAAAAGTACGTTCAGTATACTTTGCCATGTGTTTGTAGGTCTTGGACCTTTGCCTTGACCCCGACGTCCCAGGAACTATGTGAGTGATATTTTTAATAAAGCTATGTTATCATGTTTTGATAAACTTTGCTTTACCTTGTTTTGAAAAGTATTTGATCAAGCATGAATAATTATCCCTATTTTGTATATAAAGTATTATCTTGTTTTGATGACATTCTCAGAAAGTCCTTAGTGCCAGGGGACTATAATGCAACTGCACATCTTGTTTTAAAAGTCTTTAGTACCAGGGGACTATAATGCAACTGCACATCTTGTTTTGAAAGTCCTTAGTGTCAGGGGACTATAATGCAACTGCACATCTTGTTTTGAAAGTCCTTCCGTGCTAGGGGACTTTAAGCCTAGGTAGCACCGTCCTTTCGTGCTAGGGGACGCTAAGCCTAAGTAGCACCCTTGTTAAGATATCGGCCACCGACGGACTATGAACGGGTGTGCTCGATGCCGAGGCTATGTTTTTGTTTTGCCCGGAATGTCATCATCCCTTGTATTATGTAGATGTTATTAACATCCAAAGTAAGTAAGTAAGTTTTGTAAGATCAAGTTGATGAACTAGATTCATCCCATGTTTTGTACAAGCTATGATATGTATGTTTTGCAAAGATCTCGGGTATCATTTATTTAAAACCTTTGTTACTTGTACCATTCACTAAGTATCCAAGCTCACCCTCCCTATGTATATATGTAGGTAACAAGAAAGAAGTCGGCTACACCGAGATGTGTGTTTTATATGCATGTTATGTCGGCAATGAGGATGTCGGCAATCTGGAAGATTATGTTTCTCGACTTGTAGTTCATGTATTTTGCATATGTCGGCTTGAGAAGCCTTTTGATCAAGATGTAACATGTACTTTATTTTATTTGTATTCAAGTTGTAAAGCTATGTAAAGATGTATGTCATTTCATTTGATCTACGCACTGCTCTTATGGACCACTTGTATTGTAAATTATTGCTTCTGCACTTGTTAGCCCCATATGTAATACTCTGATTGTGTGTGAATTTTTAAAGTTGGCCTTCGGTAATCTCGGATTACTGGCCATCACGGCACCATCCTACTAGGGGCAGTTTGGGGTCGTGACAGTCTTTCTCTGTGCTTTTAACAAAGACGTATTTGTTACATTCGTTTATCTTAAAACCATCAAAAAGCATAGCATGCTCAAATTTTTCATGCGATTATTTCGGAACTTATTTTAATCCATGAAGGGATTTGACAAGTTTACAAACATTTTTCTTTTGCCCGGGAACTTGAAATTCTTTCAGTTGTTCCATATAGATTTCTTCATCTAACTTGCCATTCAAAAAGGCTGTTTTAATATCCATTTGACATATCTTTAGATTATACAAACCTGCAATCGCAATTAGCATGCGAATAGATGTTATTCTTGTCACTGGTGAATAGGTGTCAAAATAATCAAGGCCTTCCTTTTGTTTGTATCCCTTAACAACATGCTTAGCCTTGTATTTATGAATTGAATCATCTGCTTTTATTTTTCTCTTGAATATCCACTTATATCTAAAAGGTTTACACCCTGGTGGAAGATCCACTAGTTCCTAAGTATGATTTTGCAGTATTGATTCAATTTTACTATTTACAGCCTTTCTTTACAATGGAGCTTTAGGACTTGACATTGCTTCCTTGAAGTTTTGAGGTTCATTTTCTAACAAGTATATCAGAAAATCTGGACCAAATGATATAGAGATCCTAGCCCTATTGCTACGTCTAGGTTCATCTACTTCATTATCATTTTGGTCTTCACTGTCACCCATAGCAGTATCAAAAGTTCTTTTATTTGAACTTGTCTCTTCAGTTTCTTTGCAAGGAAAAATGTGTTCAAAAAATGATGCATTCTTTGACTCAATAATAATGTTTACATGTATATCAGGATTTTCATATATATATGAACAAAAAATCTATATGCACTGTTATTATTTGCATAACTAATGAACACGCAATCAACTTTTTTGGTCATTTCTTAGTCGTTTTGGGACTAGGGACAGCCACCTTGGCCAAACACCCCCACACTTTAAGGTAATTGTAGACAGGTCATCGACCTTTCCATACTTCATAAGGTGTTTGATTGATTTTTTTATGGGATACCCTGTTAAGGATAAAGTTAGCAGACAAAATTGCCCCCCCTTCTTCCCCTCAACAAGTTTTGAGATAGCCCTGAACTAATCAACATGGTATTCATTATCTCTTTAAGAGTTCAATTCTTTCTCTCAGCAGCTCCATTTGACTGAGGAGAATAGAGTGTAGTAGTTTGGTGAATAATACCATGTTTAGAACAAAATTCCTCAAATGGTGCATCATACTCACCACCTCTGTCACTTTTCACTATCTTAATAGTTTTGTCAAGTTGATTTTCAACCTTAAGTTTATATTGCTTAAAAGTTTCAAAGGCTTCATCTTTACTTCTCAATAAGTAAACATAGCAATATTGAGTACAATCATCAATAAAAGTAATAAAGTACTTCTTACCTCCTCTAGTTTGAACAAATTTTAAATCACAAATATCTGTGTGAATTAAACTTAGAGGTTCAGTACTTCTTTCTACTTTATTAAATGACGCCTTAGTGAGTTTTGTCTCAACACAAATCTCACATTTATGATTAGGATCAAACTCTAAGTTTGGCAAACATTCTAAAACAACAAGTCTACACAAAGAATTAAAATTAACATATCATAATCTACCATGCCATAAAAAAGAAGACTCAACAATATAAACAGAAGATGTGTTCTTATTATTAATGGCCAAATTAGGTACAACAGTTAGTACATTGAGCTTAAAAAGCCCATCACTCATGTAACCTTGCCTACATACATTTCACTCTTGGAGAGTACAACCTTTAAACTCATTGTTGATTAACAATGACCCAGAAATCAAATTTCTACGAATTTTTGGTACATGGAGTACATTGTTAAGAGTGATTTCTTTCCTCGAGGTCATTTTTAGCACGATCTTTCCTTGTCCTTTTACAGTTGAAGTGGAGGCATTTCCTATAAAAAGTTGTTCCCCACTTTCCACCACTTTGTAGGTTGTGAACATTTTCTTATCTACACAGATATGGTGGGTTGCTTCAGTATCCACCCACCACTCCTTCGGATTGCCCACCAAATTTGCTTCAGAGACTATTGCAACAAGATTGATGTATGCCACTCCATCGAAAAGATAAAAATCATCAGCTATGTTGGCTTGTGCTGGCTTTTTGCTTGAACTCCCTCCGTCCTTGTGAACGTGACAATCTTTAGCGCGATGTCCATCTTTCTCGTACACAAAACACTTGCCTTTGAACCTCTTGTTGAACCCGTTGTTGATCTTACTAGAGGATCCTTGTTTGGGACCATTGTTATCATGCTTCCGCTTCTTGTTGTTGAACTTTGACCCTTATCCATGTTCCACAACATTTGTTTTAGCCTGCATGATATGGTTTCCTAACTTCTTGTCGGAACCATGGTTGTCCTCCTCAATTTTAAGCCGCACTATTAGTTCATCCAATTTCATCTCCTTGCGCTTATGCTTTAAATAATTCTTGAATTCTTTCTAGGATGGTGACAATTTTTCAATGATTGTCACTACTTGGAAAGATTCACTAAGAACCATCCCTTCTGCATGTTTGTCATGGAGAATTAATTGGAGATCTTGAACTTGGCTAATAACCATTTTGGAATCTATCATCTTAAAACTCAGAAAATGGCTGACAACAAATTTCTTTGTATCGGCATCCTCTATCTTATATTTACGATCTAGAGATTCTCACAATTCTTTTGTAGTGCTTTTAACACTATACACATTGTACAGTGTATTATCCAACCCATTGAGGATATAATTTTAACACAGAAAATTACCATGTTTCCATGCATCGACTGGGGCAACCACTTGCCGGTCAGTTTCTCCCTCATTTAGTGCTGGTGCTTTTTTATGAGTGAAGTGAGCCAAATTCAATGTCGTAAGATAAAACATCATTTTTTATTGCCATCTTTTAAAATCATTTCCATTGAACTTTTCTGGCCTCCTCATGATTTACCGTTACTGTCGGAGTCATTACTGGCACAACGGATATGAGGGTCTAAGTAATAACAGTCTCAGTACTGTTAATAGTCATATTTCTGACAAAATAATAATACACCAATCACAATTTATACATAATAGAATTTACACACAAAATATACAGAATAATATTTTGTAACAAAATATTAATGATAAATAGTATATGGCTACTATGTTATCAAAAAAATTATTAAACCGTATATTACTATTACTTAAGAAATTAAACAGTATATGACTACTATTTAATTTTTCAAAAAAAATATCTGCCTATCTAACACACAAATAAAAAAAATAAAAATAAAAATAAAAAAGAAACTACTTTAAGATTGTTAATCCCGGTGGTGTGTGTGTAAATTAAATGTATAAATAAAATAAACAATAAAATAAAAATAAGTAATCCAAAAAATAATTTTATAAATTAAATTATGAATTAAAACTTACAAAAACTTTAAACGTCGAGGCTTGTGTTGGATACAATCTCCTTAAAGTAGATTTCGCCCTCATTTCGTTGCTTCTAGTTTTAATGGTGTCTACTTCCTAGGATGCAACAATTACTACTTGATTTGTTGCTTCTAGTTTTAATGGTGTCTACTTCCTAGGATGCAACAATTACTACTTGATTTGTAGCACTACAAAATCAAGTCTTGCGAACCAAACAATGTTGTAACTCTTTTTCTTCTTTTTTTCCCTAGAAATTAAATGGTAAATAGATGCATGAGCATAGAAGGACGAACACAAGAAAAAAAGGAAAGGTTTTTGGAAAATTTTGATGCCAATGAATTGCTGGATGGCAGACTATTTATAGGAGGAAAAATGGCTTTTCCGAAGAGGCAGAAAACCTGTTCGGACAGATTAAACAGGTCCAAAACTAGATCTGTTCGGTTCGGTTTTGAATTTCAGCATGTATGTTCGGGTGGAATTCAATAGGTATTGGGCCGGACAAGCCTAACCGAACCTCACACTGCACCCAAGCCCAGCCCATCTCGACCGATAGGATGGACGGCGGCGGCGCGCGCGCATATGGTTTTTGTTTTGGGTTCAATAGGTCTAGCCCACTTTACCTATAACCTCACCCTTCCACAAACTTAGGTACCCTTTGGGGCCCATCTCAAGTATCCCAAGTTAGAGTATATAAACCTAAATAAATCCTTAAATTTTTCCAATGTGGGACAAGTATATTTCACAAATGTGTAGGAAACCCATCTAAAATCATTTCCACGAATCCGAAAATGCGCGTTGAATTCTCATTCATCCAGAAATGATTTTGAGTAACCAAATACACGATGTGTGGGGATGTATTTTCTGAATACCAACACATGGCATGGTGACGCCGACGTGTCAGCCGAGGTGCCACGTGCCCTGGTAGTTAAGCCGAGGTAATCTCGGAGAAGCCGAGGTCATCGCCGAAAATATCGGAATCCGAGATAAGGGACAAGAGTCCTAAGGCAAAAAGGGGACTTAACTAAGATAAGGATAAAGCTCTTGGGGAGTTTATCTTTATCCCCTAAAGAGTCCAAAGTAAGCACTAAAATTGGAGTACATAGAAGTCATAATTCAAGTGGGACTTGGATTGAGTATATTATAAAAGAAAGGCACCCCTGTAGGTCTAAGGTATGCAATTTATGTTCTGAGTATTCAGTTTGACACTTGATTTATCTTTGAGAGATATACTAACTTGATCGTCGGAGTGCCCCCGGGTGGAAGAACCACCGCCGGAGCTGTTTCTTTCTGTTACAGGTTGTCAAAGCCATTTATTCTGCCTGTGCTTTCCAGCTGATCACTAAACGGGCAGTGTGGTCAGATTTTCACCCACACAATTTGGCGCCGTCTGTGGGAACGAAGGAAGAATAGATGGCCAGTAACGGACAACAAGAAAAAACTGGGGATGACGCTCCCACTGGGAGTGGCAGACCAATTGATCTTGACATTGAAGGAGACAACCACAATGCAGAAGCCTGTGACCAAGGTCACAGAGGGAACGACGACATCCCAGAAGGCGACATGTCAAAAAAGACAAACCAAGGAAAGTACTACAATGAAGATAACCTCCAGATATGGAGGGACAGGTGCCTACGAAGGGATGAGGAGGTGAAAGAACTAGCGAACAAGTTGTCAGACCTTCAGTCAGTCGTCAACTTCATGATGCAGAATAATGTTATGCAGCCACCATACCCGCTGCAAGATACGCCGATGCCAGCGACCAACACCCAGAAGGGTGGAAGAAAAATAATCCCCGAGGTCCCTCAGCATACCAGGAGCGGAAGGCATTCTCACCGGCCTTCCAGGGAAGTCGGACGGGAAAAGCCGAGGCAAGAAGAGTCCCGAAGGGCGCACCACATGAAGAATCCAGACCCCAAAGAACATCGACATGTTCAGGGGCAAGTACTCCACTTTGACACAACCCATGAAGAAAGGTCCAAACGGACCCACCACGAGGCCGAAAGCAGTGTACCAAAAAGACTAAAATCTAAAGACAGCCGAGCTCCAGGGAGGAGCAAAGAAGACTTAAGGGACTACCTCAAGAGGAGGCAGCAGAATACAGAAGCCGAGGTAAACTCCCCAGTAAAACCAAAGACAGCCTTCTCGGTGGAACTGGACAAATTCGAACCACCCAAGAGGTTCAGTATGCCGAGGTTTCAAATCTATGATGGTAAGTCAGATCCAAACTTTCATGTTGGGCTATACCTAAATTCAATGGCATTATACAGCGGGAACGAGCCGTTGCTCTGCAAAGTATTCCCCTCATCCTTTGGGGAAATTGCATCTGATTGGTTCCATAAGTTACCAAAAGGAAGCATAAAGACATGGGAAGGCTTGGCCGAGATGTTTGTGGCCAGGTTCGTGACCAACAAGCTGCAACCCCTGAGGGTTGATGCTTTGATGGCCCTAAGAATCACCAAAGAAGAAGGCCTTAGGGCCTATGCGAAGAGGTACTACGAGGTGTTCAACCGAATACCCGAATGCAACCAGGAAGTAGCAGTCGTGTCTTTCAAGAACGGCCTGAAAGATGACTGCCCACTATGAAAGTCTTTGGCAAAAACATTGCCAAAAAGCATGGAAGAACTCATGGCAAGAATTGAGAAATACGCCAGGGCCGAAGAAGATACATCGGGAAACAAAGAGGTGAAACAAGAAAAGGGAAACGGCTCGCCAAAGCGGGGCCGAGTCAACAATGGGCCGACCAAACAAGAAATAGAATTAAGAAATAAACAGGCGGTAACAACGGTATTCCGGATCCCAATCCATAAAATCTTAGATCGAATTCGAAATCAACCTTATTTCAGGGCTCCGGCACGAGCACCGGGGGAATTCATGGGAAGGAACGTTGGTAGACGTTGTGCCTACCACAATGAAGAAGGGCATCCAACTCAAGGTTGCAGAGCCTTAAAAGCACACTTGGAGGACCTAGTAAGACAAGGCCTTCTGAGGGACTTGGTCGATGAGGCCAGAACAAGGGAAGAGCAGGCAAGGTTGCCTCAAGCACCAGCAGCACCCCCTCCCCCAGCACAGCTACCACAAGCAGGAGAACCGAGGGTGGTTAATGTGATCCACTCAAGGGTCAACGAAAACGAAGTTAGAGAAGAAACCCAGAGGGTAAGACATTTATAGCATATCTACCAAGTCGGGGAAAAGAGACATCGGCCAGAAGAATGCCAAGGGCCAATAATAGCCTTTACTGAAGCCGACTTAGAACTGGTCCAACATCCGCATAATGATGCCTTGGTAGTATCCCTCCAGGTTGGGGAGTGCCAAGTAAAACGCATCCTAATAGATCAAGGCAGCTCCTGTGACATCATGTATGTCAGATGTTACAAAGAGCTAGGCCTTCACCCCGGTGACCTAGAACAATCAAGCGGCCCGATGGTCGGCTTTAATGGAACACCGACATGGCCACTGGGTGCAACAAGCTTAGAAGTACAAACCGGCACTAAGAAGATCAGGACGGAATTCCTGGTAATTGACACGCCCTCACCATACAACATCATCTTGGGAAGGCCGTGGTTGCATGCAATGGGGGCAGTTCCCTCGACGTTGCATCAACTACTCCGGTTCCCAACAGAGCATGGGATTGAAGAAGTCAGAGGGGATCAACTACAAGCCAAAAATTGCTCCATGGCAGCAATAAAGTCCACCTGTAGTATACGGGAGCCAAAGAAAGCAGAAGTTGAAGATGAGGACATGGAAGTCCTAGAAGACGTCGGGAAAGAACCAGCCGAGAAAAGCGAGGAGGCGCTAAAGAAAATCCTCGTCCAGGAGGGCGACGAAGAACGATTTTTTCTTTTCGGCTCAGGCTTAGCTAGAGAAGAAGAAAAAGAACTGGAAGATTTTTTAAGGGCAAACATAGAGGCGTTCGCCTGGACACCTTATGAAATGCCTGGCATTGACCCCGAGGTCACTTGCCACAGTCTGAATGTCGACAGATCGGCAAAGCCTGTGATTCAACAAGCCAGAAGGCCGACGTTAATGCACGTCGAAGCAGTAGAGGAAGAGGTAGACAGACTTCTCGAAGCCAGGGCCATCCGAGAAGTTCAGTACCCAACATGGCTGTCCAACACAGTAGTAGTGAAAAAGAAGAATGACAAGTGGAGGGTTTGTGTAGACTTTACCAGCCTCAACAAAGCTTTCCCCAAAGACAGCTTCCCCCTGCCCAAAATCGACCAACTGGTAGACGCCACTTCAGGACATGAAAGGATGAGTTTTTTAGACGCATACAGAGGGTACCACCAGATTGCTATGTACCCTCTAGATGAGGAGAAGACCGCGTTCATCACTCCGAAAGGCCTGTACTGTTACAAGGTAATGCCTTTCGGGCTGAAAAACGCAGGAGCAACCTATCAGAGGTTAGTGACAAAGATGTTTAAACACCTGATTGGCAAAACAGTAGAAGTTTACATCGATGACATGGTCGTAAAGACCAAGGAATCAAAAGGTCATCTTGCCGACCTAAAAGAGGTCTTTGACATACTCAAAAGATATCGGCTCCGACTCAACGCCTCGAAGTGCGCCTTCGGAGTTGGGTCAGGTAAATTTCTAGGATATCTGGTAACAAGAAAGGGCATTGAGGCCAGCCAAGACCAAATCAAGGCTATTCTGGAACTACAGAGTCCGACATCGGCAAAGCAAGTTCAAGTACTCACTGGAAGGGCCGCAGCCCTAAACCGATTCATCAGCAGAAGCTCAGACAAGTGCAGACCCTTCTTTAACCTGGTGAAAAAAGCCACAAACTTCCTATGGACAGAAGAATGTGAAGCTGCCTTAGCCGACCTAAAAAAGTACTTGACCACATCACCGGTCCTTTCTAACCCAGTTCCAGGGGAGGAATTGTTTTTGTACTTAGCAGTCTCTGAACACGCAGTCAGTGCAGTGCTAATCCGAGAGGAAAAAGGGGAGCAGAAGGCTGTCTATTATGTAAGTAAGACTTTGGCTGACGCAGAAACAAGATACCTACCACTGGAAAAATTAATGCTAGCCTTGGTAATGGCTTCAAAGAAATTGAGCCATTACTTTCAGGCACACAAGATTGTGGTCCTAACAGAGCACCCACTGAAGTCCTTATTACATCAAGGAGACTTAACAGGAAGGATAGCAAAATGGGCAGTAACACTGGGCCAGTTTGACCTAGAATTTAGGCCAAGAACAGCAATAAAGGGCCAAGTTTTGGCTGACTTCGTCGCAGAACTCACACCTGAAGCCATCACACCTCGGGCTCCGTCGAGCCAAGATGAGCATCGCCCCAACAAGCAAAAAGAATCCCAGTCAAAGATAAAAAAGCAAGAGAAAGAAAAGCTCAGACCATGCAGCATCTACATCGGCGATTCATTCAGACTATTCGTCGATGGAAGTTCAAACCGCCAGGGAGCAGGAGCAGGAGTACTGCTGATATCTCCAGATGGAGAAATTGTAGAACAGTCCATCCGTCTGGGGTTCAAAGCCTCCAATAATGAAGCAGAATATGAAGCATTAATTGCAGGGCTAAAGCTAGCAGCAGCAGCAGAGGCAGATGAGGTAATTATTTTTTGTGATTCACAACTGATTGTTAACCAGTCAACAGGAGAATTTGCAGCCAGAGACGAAAGAATGTCGGCATATGCGAAGGAAGTCATCCAACTGGCAGCCCTATTCCAGAACTGCAGATTACTCCAAGTTAGCCGAGATGACAACACCCACGCCGACGCGTTAGCCAACCTGGCCAGTTCAATTCAAACTGGAAAAACAAGGACAATAATGATCAACTACATGTCGGCCCCGAGCATAGATAAACAGAGCACCGAACAAGAAGCAATGTGCGTGGGCTTGGGACCAAGCTGGATGGATGCAATCATTGCATTCCTAAAAGAGGGGAAGCTGCCAGAAGACCATAAAGAAGCACATAAAATTAGGCTGAAATTGGCCAGATTCAGTCTAACAGCAGAAGGCCATCTCTACAAGAGGTCCTTCACTGGACCACTTTTAAGGTGCGTACACCCTTTGCAGGTTGAAGATTTTCTCTATGAGATTCATGAAGGAATTTGTGGAAGCCATGCTGGGGGCAGATCGTTAGCCCACAGGGCCATTACCCAGGGGTATTGGTGGCCCTACATGCAAAAGGATGCTGAAGCCTATGTAAAGAAGTGTGAACAATGTCAAAGGTTTGCACCTTTGATACATCAGCCAGCTGCCGACCTAAACCCAGTATCCAGCCCTTGGCCGTTTGCCCAATGGGGCATGGATCTGGTTGGACAACTTCCCCAGGCAACTGGGCAGAGAAAATACTTGCTGGTAGCAACAGACTACTTTACAAAATGGATAGAGGCAGAACCTCTTGCCAAAATCCGAGATGTGGACGTCAAGAATTTTATATGGAGAAACATTATCACAAGATTTGGGATTCCAAGAGCAATAGTTGCCGACAACGGAACACAGTTCGACAGCAAACTTATCAAAAACTTTTGTGCAAAATTCAAGATCAAGAATTATTTCTCAACACCAAGTTTTCCTCAAAGCAACGGGCAAGCAGAGGCATCCAACAAAGTAATCCTGGATGGAATAAAAAAGAGGCTCCAGGCAGCAAAAGGAAAGTGGGTGGACGAGTTGCCCAACGTACTTTGGGCCTATCGGACTACGCCGAGAAGATCAACAGGAGAATCCCCCTTTGCCATGGCCTATGGCACAGAAGCAGTCATCCCATTGGAGATCGGCATCCCAGGGATCAGAACCCAGGGAGTAGAGAATGGCACCAATGACATACTCTTAGCCCGAGACCTGGATTTATTGGAAGAACGAAGAGAGAAAGCTGCAATTCAGCTCGCAGTATACCAGCAACAGCTTGCTAGAGCTTACAACAAGAAGGTTAATCCAAGAGATTTTCAAGTTGGCGACCTAGTCCTAAGAAAAGTCGTCGGGAACAAGAAGGATCCCAGGGAGGGTAAGCTTGGCCCAAACTGGGAAGGACCCTACAGAATTACTTCAGTATTAGGCAATGGAGCTTATCGGCTTGAGGACAATGAGGGCAAAGCATTGCCCAGACCTTGGAATACTTGTAATTTGAAATTTTTCTATCATTAGATAAACATCGTTGTTTGGCCGATATCATCAATAAAGTCTTTTCAGAATCCTTTCAACGTGTATGATTGATAAAGTTATGCATGGATGTTTATTGAAGACAATCAAACTCAGGCAAAGCTAGGCCGAGATTATTCCTTAATTCACTTGTTGAAATTTGTAGCAATTTACAAGTTGGAATTAAGCTGATTCCTTACCTTCACTTGTTGAAATTTGTAGCAATTTACAAGTTGAAGTTAAGCCGAGATTATTCCTTAATTCACTTGTTGAAATTTGTAGCAATTTACAAGTTGGAATTAAGCTGATTCCTTATCTTCACTTGTTGAAATTTGTAGCAATTTACAAGTTGAAGTTAAGCCGAGATTATTCCTTAATTCACTTGTTGAAATTTGTAGCAATTTACAAGTTGGAATTAAGCTGATTCCTTATCTTCACTTGTTGAAATTTGTAGCAATTTACAAGTTGAAGTTAAGCCGAGATTATTTCTTAATTCACTTGTTGAAATTTGTAGCAATTTAGAAGTTGGAATTAAGCTGATTCCTTATCTTCACTTGTTGAAATTCGTAGCAATTTACAAGTTGAAGATAAGCCGAGGTTATTGCTTAAGTTCTCATAGCAATATGTGGGTTACTTAAACCCTAGGGAAGATGCTTAACACTTGTTGAAATTTGTAGCAATTTACAAGTTTATGTTACACCGACATATGATCACCCGCAGAGGTATACAGAAAGTTACAGGTTAAAGCAAAGGCTAAGTATATTGTTCACTACTTGTTGAAATTTGTAGCAATTTACAAATAAATTAGACTAAGATTACCATTTAATACTTGTTGAAACTTGAGAAGAAGCTTGCAAAGTTTACATTCCGAAATATATGTTCTATACTTGTGGAAATTTATGAAAAGTTTGCAGGTCAGTATCTTGCCGAAGTAAAAGCTTTATGGTTATACCCGAGGTATGTAACCCTGAAAAGATTGCACAATGGAAGCAACATGAAGAAGCATGCAAAAAATTTTTTAAGTACAAGACTATGCAGAAGCAGTCAACAGAATATCACAAGATTAAAACATCCAGAGGAAGAACTGTTACAGTTACATATTGAAAAAAAAAAACCACGTCAGCCAAAAGAAGAAGTTTTGCATTATCCAAAGTAAAAAAGTACAAAACGCAAAAAAAACAGAAAGAGAAGGAAAAAAGCACAAAAAACATTTTTTCAAGATTCTTCAGTGTTAGCCGCCGCAGGGACTGGGACCTCGGACGACTCTGGTGGTACCTCGTCGCCACTTTTTCAGCTTGTATCTCGGCATCAATCTCTGCTATTGTTGACTCAACACTTCTTTTTATCAAGAGAAGATTGGACGATAGCTGCCCAGCGACAGTTTCCTTGGTTGCCTCCTCGGCCTTATCACCCTTCTCATCCAAGGTTAAGTCCATAACCTGCTCTGTAGGAGGAGGGGACTTGGCTTCGACGACTTCCTTGGGCTTTCTCACCAAGGCTTCTTCGTTGACCTCTTTATCTTCATCCTCAGCATCAGCATCAGATTCTGATCCACCTTCAGGTGGAGGTGGAGGAAATGGCAAAGGGATGGCATCAGCATTCCGAAAGGGCGAGTCAACAGGGAGATCAAGCTTCTTTATCAGGGACATCCAACCTAGGGAAAATCCCCTGTTGCATGCCTGCCTGACTTGAAGCTTATAATCTTCTGCGACGTCAGCCATGCCTTGGGCGTAGGCCTTTTCATCGGCCTCTTTGACTTCGGCCTCTTTGGTGGCCAGAGCTTGCTGGAGTTCTTTCTCCGCTTGGGCCTTCTGAACCTCGGCCTCTCTTTTCTCGGCCTCAGCAACTTTTCTAACGGCCTCAGCAGATTCGGCCTTCTCAAGAGCTAAAGTTTGAACTTTAGTTGCAGCCTCGGCTTGATCCTCCAGTTTTTTCATTTTTGCTTCAAGGGACTTTATCTCTCTCTTCATAGAAGATGCTTCCCTTTTCATATCAGCCAACCTTTGACGATTTTCAAAAGATTGCATTGAAAATGAATGGGCATGCTGAATGGCCAGTAGGAAAACAGAAATGTGAGACAGTACTCTCAGCAAAGAACGGAAGAAAAAATCACAAGTACAAACAGAAATACTTACTTGAACGGAGTGTTGGAGCATGAGAGCATAATTCTCATACTCACTAAGCTTAGCATTTCGCTCCAAGTCATTCGGAAGGAGTAGAGCAGTGCTAAGGGCGACACTAACGTTAATGTCGTCAGCACTTTCACTAGCCATAATGGGCCTATCCTCCAGGGATAGATCAGGGGCCCAGAGGACGTCGGGCTTCTTTGAAGCCGAGGTCGTCGCAGACGATGACCTTGGCCTCTTTGATTGTGTAGATCTTGAGGGTTGACCCTCAGCTGACCTCTTGGTGGAGACAGAGGTTGATTTCCTGCTTTCTGCCAGCTTTGAAATAGGCACAGTATCCTCAGCTTCGGCATCTGTAGCCTTGGCCTTAGGCTGAGCCTTTTTAACTCTCTTTGGCTTTGGTGGGAGCATTGATTGAGAAGGAACAGCTGCGGCGTCAGTTGGAAGATCGGCGAGAAGGTCTTGAACGACAGGCCTTGGACGAACCATCTCGGCAGTCTTTACAAGCCTTCGTCGACGTTTTCGTTCAGGAATTGGTATTAAGTAGGGGGCCGAAGTTGATGGAAGATCGGTTGGGTCAGATGTGGACTCTTGATCTGTTCGGGATGTAGAAGCAGTTAAGGTTGTGGCTGTGGGTGGAGAAAGACTCTTCTTCCTTTTTCTTGGGACGTCGGGTAAAGTGGATTTATATGTGGGGATGAAGTTTAGTAATACTGGGGCTTTTCGTTTATGGATTGGAAGGTTAAGGAGTGTTTTCAAATCTGTTCCTGGGAAGAAGGATTGACGAAAATTTTTCGGTGGCTGATGAAGATCTGCAGGACAAAGAAACAGACGTCAGAAACAAAAAATATTAAAAACTTAAATAAAAACAACTAAGTGTTAACTCAGGGCTCTTACTCTTGCCCTCTGTAATTGTTCGAGGAAGAGGGTAGAGGTGGACATCTTCATCTGGGCCAAATTCCCAATTTCCAGAAGCAATGAGAAAATCATCTTCAGCCCCCTTGTTGGAGTCTGGGAGGTCGGCTACGATTTTGTACTGAGTAGATCTCGGTTTAAGGTAATAAACGAAACCCCTATCCTTCAGGTCAAGAGGGCACATGGTATAGCAGTATTGAAGGTCGGCCAGGGTAATTCTAAGGTTCTCTTGCCTAGCTAAAGCAATAATACCGTTAATTACCCTATAGGAATTGATAGTAAGTTGCATGGGGTTCAGCCTATAGAAGTAAAGAACTTCGCGAAACAGGGGATCAAGTGGAAGCCGAAGTCCACATTCGGTGAAAGCTACTATAGGGAAGGGCATCGTATGGTCTGTGGGCATGATGGTATCACTGTCCCCAGCCAGTTTAAGATGAACATCGGCTGGGATAGAGAATTCCTGCCTAAAGTATTCAAGTTTTGTTGGGGTATTTACCCTATGCCTCCACATACCCATTATGTCAATTTGAAATATGTTTTAGAAGATGGGCGTTTTTAGGAAGGGTTACAAGAACCTCGGTAAAGATCTAAGAAATGGCTGATAAGGCTTATTTCAGTTTTTCCTAAATTTGAAGGTTCTACGCACAAATCCCAAACCTAAGACTATAAAGACGAAGATTGAAGGCACAGATCTGGGGCAGATACAAAAAAAGAGAAAACAAAAACGAAGTTTCAGATTCAAGAACAGTGGCAAAGAGAATGGTGGAAAAAAGTATAGAAGTTCAAGGTATAGCCACAAATTCAAGATACAAATAAATCCAAGGCTTCGAACAAAATCAGTAATGGCAATAGGCAGACAAAAGCGCAGAAAGAGAAATTAACATTGAAGGGAATGAATCTTACTGGAACAAGTGAAGCCGGGGCAATGTTTGCCGAGCTCAGAAATTGGTTGCAACAGCAAAGAAGGCTTCGTAAGAATGAGGGATTAAGAGCAGTTCCAGAAGAGAGATTGAAGCGATGGCAGATTCGAACAAGGAAGAGTTTTCAGAGAGAGAAAGAGCAAGGAGACAGAATGACAAAATGAAGGGAAAATAGAGGCAAAGGAAAAGTTTTGTCAAAAACGTGAAACGGCGGCAAAAATAGGGCAATCATTACGCCTAGGGCAACGCACGCGTCAGACGGCGCAGGCGAACGAACAGATAGCTTCCAGGCGCGTCACCGACACGCTCCAATGAAGACAAAACACGTGAAAGAAACAGTTAGATATGCATGACAGCTCATGCGCGTGGGAAAGTACGATCGAAGCCTTGTTCTCCGAAGAGAACACATCGGCTGAAAGTAGATAATCTTGGCTTATCAGTTTTTTAGCCATTACACAGAAAAGAAGTGACAAAGTGTCGGAATAGGTTCCATCACTTCAGAACGCCAAGGTAATAGAACCTAGGGGGCAGTTGTGGGGATGTATTTTCTGAATACCAACACATGGCATGGTGACGCCGACGTGTCAGCCGAGGTGCCACGTGCCCTGGTAGTTAAGCCGAGGTAATCTCGGAGAAGCCGAGGTCATCGCCGAAAATATCGGAATCCGAGATAAGGGACAAGAGTCCTAAGGCAAAAAGGGGACTTAACTAAGATAAGGATAAAGCTCTTGGGGAGTTTATCTTTATCCCCTAAAGAGTCCAAAGTAAGCACTAAAATTGGAGTACATAGAAGTCATAATTCAAGTGGGACTTGGATTGAGTATATTATAAAAGAAAGGCACCCCCGTGGGTCTAAGGTATGCAATTTATGTTCTGAGTATTCAGTTTGACACTTGATTTATCTTTGAGAGATATACTGACTTGATCGTCGGAGTGCCCCCGGGTGGAAGAACCACCGCCGGAGCTGTTTCTTTCTATTACAGGTTGCCAAAGCCATCTATTCTGCCTGTGCTTTCCAGCTGATCACTAAACGGGCAGTGTGGTCAGATTTTCACCCACACACGATGTTATTCATTACGCGACATTAAACATGAACCTAATGAGAAATATTAAAAATAACGCTTGAGTCCCACCTTAATTAATGCTCAAAGTTAGCAAAAATTAAGGTTTTTCAAAGTCATTTTCCAACAACTTGAACAAGGCTTTTATAGCATGAATGTTTTTTTCATGACCTTTGTAACTTTTTATGTTTCAATCTATTTTTTTAACAAATCAATGCAAATATACGATACATGTAAACAACTTGAAGAGTTATCCAAAGTTACCACCAATGTACAGAGTAAAGTCATGAGAAATGGTAGCCTCCAATAGGTTCCATTGTCGAAAATTGTTATATGATTGTATTGGCGGCCAAAGACGTGGTTCCGGCTAATGGGTTGGTTTTGATTGGTTTCATGTTGATGAATCAATTTGGAAGGGGAAAAATACAGACAACAACCAGATTCAAACCATTCATGATTTATTCAGGAAGAAAAAATAAAGAAAGCTATGGACCAAAATATACATGAGCGCATAAATAATAACAGCACCAAAGTCTTGCTCTACTTCAAAGATATTACAAGTCTACCTATTATTTTGAGTTATCTGGTGCTTCCAAAATCACTACTTTTACTGAATGTTGTGTTTGGTTAACGAATTTAGAGAGAAATTTGAAAAGAAAAAAGGAAAATGTGTGTGAAACATAAGTAAATATAATTATATTTTATTTACATTTCACTTATTTTTTCATTTTTCTTTCTAAATTCTTATTCAAATTCATGAATCAAACACAATACAAAATTAACTACAAAGACATCATAGGTGAAACAATTAGGACAATTTGGGTGTGTTGGAGGTGGTGATGGTGGTGTGGTGGAAGAGGTGGTATTTGTGTAAATCTATATCCAACTCTTTTTTAATTCAATTGTAATTAGATTTGTAAGATGGAACACATTTAAATATATGTAATTGGATGGATTCACGATTAATAAGATTATTTTATATAATTTATTCTTTGATTGGTTATGTTTCCATAAATTTATTTTAGATAGATTTGAAAAAGGGAATTGACCAATGTGTTCCTTATCTAATCTGCCCAAAAAGGGAAATGGATTATGGGCTTTGATATGAACCTGGAGCTGCTAGGAATCAGTGGGCTGGCAATGTCAAAAATGGCAAAAGCCTAGTCCGAGCCCACTCCTAGGATGAGTGAGTAAAAATTGAGTGTAACGGTGATAGTGATGACGCCAAACAATAAACCTTATATGGGAGGGATGAACTCTTACTTTTCAGATAAAAGTACCTTGCTACATATTTATAGAAAATAAATGCTGAGATGTTATTGGATGGTGATACTAATGATGTGATATCACCATTACATTATAGTTTTTTTCTTAGTACTGACCCACAAGATTAAAAAACAAAAAGGTCTTACTAACAAGTGCCCCAAGACACAAGTAAATGACAAAAAAAATTGAAAAATGTAAGACACTTTTCATTAAATTTAATGTATTTTTATTGAAATCAATATATTTTTTAACATTTGTACATATTTTCAAGACATTTTATATGCACTTTCTAACAATAAACAATATATAAGGTGCACTTATTAACATTTGCTAAAACAAAATTTTAAAAAATGAGACAATGCAGTTAGGGCTGCAAACGAACCGAGCCGAGCCGAGCCGAGCTTTGCTGAGCTCGAGCTCAGCTCGTTTACTTATCGAGCTCGTTTATTGAGCTCGAGCTCGGCTCGGCTCGTTAATTTTAATGAAACTCGAGCTCGGCTGGATAATTTTTTTTTAATATTATTTATATTATTTAAATATAAATATTCAAATAAAAAAATTTATTTATATTATTTAATATATAATAAGGGGGAAGCAGCGCAAAAAGAAGATGATCAATACAGCAAATGAAACAGATTGGAATATAAAACACCAAATTAGTAATTAAAATACTTTTGATTTAAATACAGAAAATAACTTACAATTACAATTGTTGCAAATGCAAGGATCTTTAACAGGTTACAAGAGGTGTTGATTCTTACTCAGAACTCTCAGGTTTTTTCTTAAACGAAGGATGCCTGAATGAATACGAATGATTACAATATACAGAAAAGAAAATTAACTATGCAGCATGTGACTGGGTTGATTGATCAAAGGCAGCTGGCAGCATTGGAGACTGAGCAGGCTGTCGGTTGCTTTCGGCTGATTGATTGAACAGTTGAGCAGCTTTAGCAAAAGTTGATTGATGAACATTAAAAGTGAACAATAACTTTTACTATTCATTACTTTCGGTGGAACATGTGATTAATGGAATCAATATAAATACAAATTGGCAGCTTTTCTCAAAAGAGTATTGATTGAAGCTAATTTGTATCTATATGGAATCCAATGTTGATTAGGCATATGGATCCTGAGCATCTTGGAACTCTGGTCCATATAAGTCTTGATTAGTTGATCCTTGTGAACTATCTGAACTTGCTTTTGAACTGGTCTTTTGGGCCGGAGCAGGAGGTTCATCATCAGATGGTTCATCTTTTAAATTGGCTTGGGCCTGATCCATCAGGAGACGGGCCATTTGAAGCAGCTGATCACTGGCTGATCCAGGTTTAACCTTGGGCTTGGATGGAGCAGCTTTTGATTTTTCTAATTTGGGTTTTGATGGAGTCTAGGACTGACTGCTAGAGCTTTGGCCTTAGCCTTGGACTTTGATTTATCAGTTGAAGATGCAATTTTTGACTTAGATGATTTGGGCTTGGAACCACTGGATGAGGGGCTTCCAAGGTTGATTGGAGGAAGACTGGGGCTTCCTTGAGAAATGTCAGCAGTTGGGGTCTGCTGGGCTTTAATCATTGCAGGAGTAGGAGCACATTGATTAATTGGGAATTCAGCATGGACAATTTCAACAATGCGGTGAGGAGTAAACTTATCCCACCATTTAACAGAATGTTGCCGGATAATTATATCATCAGAAATACCATAATGCCATTTGAATATCCAAGGGATTTTGTACTTAGATATAAAAATTAACAATAATGGAAATTTCCTTTGATGAGGAGTAAATGGGAAAACAGTAGCAAAATAGTTGATTTGTTCTATCAGAATATCAGGGAAGATATCTGAAATGGCGCCATAATGAGTCTACCATCTCAGAAACCAAAAAGGTAATTCTGATTTGAACTTTTGATCAAATTGAATGAACCAGGAGTGACTGAAGGTTTCATTTTGGTACAAGAAGATCTTGAACCAAGCATCAATGTAATCATGGTAACTATATGGAATATGATGACCGGGTAATTCACGAAGCTGATAAGGAGGACCCCATTCAGCTAAGGAAACAATGTTGTGAATATAAAGAGAATGATACAGAACCTTGCTAGCATAGGTTCGATCATAAATAGGTTTAATTAAAACGGATTGATGATTGATCAGGATATCTTTATAGTATGTAATTGATTTTTCTAGATGTGAAGGAACAAAATGCCATCCAGGGCCAAAGAATGATTTAGCAATATCAGAAATAATTTGACTTTTGGGGTGACTAGGCTCTTTGAAAAAGAGATTAGTGGTGGTTGATTTAACATAATCAGATCGAGCATACATGATTGGATTAGCAGGAAATGGAGTAATTGAAACTGCTTGGCTGGGAGAAGCAAAAGGATCAGTAGCCAAAGAAGATGAATAATTAGGTCTAGGGATGTTACCAAGAACTTGGTAACGGTTAATCATTTCAATGGGATGGTACTGGGTTACTAATTCCAAAGGAGGAATAAAAGAAGGTTTATCAGAAGAAGGGACCAAATCTTAGAAGGAGGCCTTGGGCAAGACATCTGTTTAATAAAGAAACAAAGGTTAGCAAAGATTTAGCAACCATTAAGAAGATCAAGATAATTTTGATGATGATTTAAACAATTGTAATTATGAGCAAGTAAATTTCTACGAGCTTGAAGCTGATGGTAATTGATATACTGGGCACGTTTAGTAGTTTTCTTGGCTAATTTGAGGAGGTGAATTCGATAAGCAAGTTGTTTGATCAAAGCTTTATAATGGGTAATTCAGGATTTATTGTAAGAAATAAAAGGTGTAGCAGTAGTCATCCTTTACCCCCCTGTAAAAATTCCCGGGTAAGAAAATCAGGAATGGAATTTTGACAACCAGGTATGTAGGTAATATCAAAATCAAAAATACTTAATATAGATTGCCAATGGGCAAAAATTTGTTTATTAGCAAGATTTTGAACATTTTTTCCAAAACATATTTAGCAGATTTGCAATCAACACGAAGTAAAAACTTTTGATTTAAAATATCATCTTGAAATTTAGTAATACATAAAACAGTAGACAATATTTCTTTTTTAATAGTAATATAATTTAATTGTGCTTTATTCCAGACACCAGAGTGATAACGAACAATTTGTTTAGATGATTGAGGAGTGATTTTCTGAAGAAGAATGCCACCATAACCAATATCAGAAGCATCAGTTTGAATAATTTTGAAAGAATTTTCAGTAGGAACACCAAGACAAGGAAGAGACTTAACATATTGTTTGACTTGTTTAACAATAGCAGTATGAACAGACAACCATGGAGGAGGATTATCCTTTAACCTATCAAACAGAGGTTGACAAGTTTTCCTAAGGTCCTTATAGAATTCAACAATGTAATTAAGAGAACCTAAAAACCTTTGTAATTGGGTTTTATCAAGAATTTCATCAGGAAACTTAGATGCAAACTCAATGGAACGACTAATGGGGAGAATAGTATTGTGATGAATATCATAGCCTAAAAATCTAACTTTAGTTTGAAACAATTTAATCTTAGGAGCAAATATGACTAAACCATGACTTGTACTTGTATAAAAGAAAGCAGTTAAATGTTTCCAATGTTCACTAATTGATTTGGAGAAGATTAATATGTCATCAATGTAGACAATAGAAAAATGACTAAATGGGTTGAATATGTCATTCATTATATTTTGAAATTCACTGGGAGCGTTTTTTAATCCAAACTGCATAACATTCCATTCATAATGACCAAATGGTGTAGTGAAAGCAGTTTTATATCTATCCTTAGGATGAATTTGAATTTGCCAAAATCCACTTTTTAAATCAATTTTACTAAAAATAACAGCTTGACTAAGTCGTTTAATTAAATCTTTTTTATTAGGAATAGGATATCGAATCCATTCTAAAACAACATTTAAAGGTTTATAATTGATGACTAATCGAGGGACACCTTGTTCCAATTCAGCATTTTTATTAACATAAAAAGCAGGACAAGACCGTGGTGATTTACTTGGACTAATTATTCTATTGTTTAATAATTCATTAATTTCTTTTTTACCCATTTCAAGTAATTCATGATTCATTTGAATAGGTCGGGATTTAGAAGGTATCTGACGTTCATTAAAATTCTTAATATATGGTAAAGTAACAACATGTTTTTTCCTATGCCAGAATGCAGTAGGTAAAGTTGAACAAACATTAGTTTCTAATTTTAGTTTAAATTCATTAATTTGAGAAATAATATCTGGATCAGTTAATTGTTGATCAATTCTTGTATAATTAATTTCTTCTTTAAGGAAATTTAATTGTCTAGTTAATCTATTAATTGTGTGGGAAATAGAACAATCCTTTAATTGATTTAATTCTAACATTTCAGGTGGAGATAAGAATTTAAATGTAACAGGTTGTCCTAAAACATGAGTAGTTATTCCTTCACTAGAAGTAGTAAATGGATATAATAAATAAATAAATGGTGTTTCTAAAATAATTTTATCAGTCATGTTTTTAACTAAAACAAATGAGGTTTTGAAACAAACATTATTTTGACAAACATGAACTTTAGGTAATTTATATTTAATATGCATTTTACTACCATTAGCAGAGGTTAGTTTCTCATGACATTTTTCATAGTATTTAGTAGGAAGTAAATCTTCTTGAATACAATTTAAATCAGCACTAGTATCAATTCTAATTCAAAGTTATTAATAACTATCTTAATTTTGGAATACCATTTTTGCATATAGATTTTATTAATTAGATTTAATCTTTTTTCTTCAAGATTATGAGGTTGTGATTGATTATCAAATAGTAAGTTATCAAGATTATTAGGATCAGAATCATGTTCAGAATTATGTTCAGATTCATTAGGAGATGGATTATTATTTTCTTGAAAATTGTCTAAACTTTGATTAAGTTTTAGAGTAATTGAAAAATCTAGAAATCCCCCCTAGATATTGATTTGTGATTATGTAACAATTTTAAGCAGTATATAACAATCCCAATCAAACAATCAAGACAAATGAACACAACGATTTTAACGTGGAAAAATCACAATTGGACACCTCCAACTGTGATTAAAAAACCACGGGCAACAGCCACAAAACAATCCACTAAGAAGATTTAAAGGAGTTACACAGGTATACTCTCAATTACCTAGCGAATCCACGCCTAATTGAACCAACCTCTATGTGCCTCTTCTAACTCGTCTTCACCTCGGAATTGTCTTTACGATGAACCACCCTGGAATCCACCAAAGCTTCAGGCTCGAATTCTTCAGAATCCACCGAAGAACAACTCTCTCTTTTGTAGAACAAACAAAACCTTTGATGTATACTCTTTAAAACATGAGTTGAATACTCAATCAAAACATCAAAGAAAACTCACAAAGTATCCCCAGATATAAACCCTAGAACCCAAAAAGATGATCTGGAGTAGTAATCCTAAAATCTGACCCAACACGCAAATTTATAAAATCTGTCCCGCGATCTCCGCTCGAGCGCCCAACAGCCCGCTCGAGCGGCTTCAGCAAAATATGCGCGTGATATAACAGAGGTCTGCTCGAGCGCGAAATCACACAGCTCAGTACTTTTACAGGCGACCAAAACTTCTTTCTGATTAATCTGTTGTCAGTCATCTTAATCTGTCAAAATTATATCTGTGTCTTTCCAGGTTGCTACTAGTCACCCACTTTTGTCCCAATCCTTGGTAAGTCTTTTGGATAGGCAGTGTTGGATTTTAGGGGTCTTCCGCATAGGGTATGTATGAACACAACGTATGTGAAACACATGATAAATTTAGACAATGTATTAAGATTCTTGTAAAACAGTTTAATTAAAAAGAAAAATGAGTCGATTATTTAGAAGTAACTCATCAATCAGTTCTAGGTCAATTACTTTGCCCTCAATACCTAATCAAGGATTAGTCCTTAATGAAGAAGATGTTGAAATACAAAATGATAAAATTGATTTGAGTTGGAATATACCAAAATTATCCGTTAAAGAAATTTATAAAACTACTTTTATCCAGAATACTTTTCATGTTAATCTGCATGTTAAAACATTAGAACAAGTATATGTTTTAGAAAAACCCAAGGAAACCTGCCAATTATTTGATGCTAACCTAATTAAAAGACATTTAAAAAATGGTAACAATTTTATTCATTTAGGCTTAATTCAAGTCGATGTTAAACCGTTAACCATGCAAGGAAAAAATACCTCAGTTTTATTATGTTTACGTGATGCTCGTTTTCTTGATTACAATGATAGTTTAATGGGTATGATGGAAATTGGTCTTCATAAAGGTCCAGTACATTTTAATTGTTTTCCTGATTTTACGCTTAGTTTACGTGATCCACATATTTTAGATGCATTAACTTTAAATATTTAATTAAATGGTTCATTTACTAATATGAAAGAAAAAGTGCATAATATTGTTTTAATCTATCGTGTTCATTATTAATGTTTGAAAACCAATTTAAATGTTCAAGTTTTACATAAAAGTCCAAAAGATAAAACTCTGTTAATTCAAAGTAGTAGTATTGATTCACATATTAATGTTCCTTAAATGATTGAATGGAAAAATATTACTCTTCCTGATCAATGGATTACTGTTAATGAAAATTGTAAACACAATCAACAACAATCTTCAATAAAAGATGTCCAAGATATTCAACAATATAACGATGGTTCAGTTCGTATTAAATTTAATCGCAGTCAATCTTCTAGACATAGTACATCTAGTGTCCCTACTGAAATTGAAATTGAAGATGAGATATTTAATACACCTTTATTTCGAAAGAATAGTCAAATCAATATTGGTCAAGCTTCCACTAATAAACTCAAAGGAATTGATAACTCTACAGCTTCCCAGTTTAGTAAACCTGTTTATTTACATCCTGTACATTTACCTGATGCTGATGATGACTCTTCAGAATCACCTACTCAAATTGATTTTGAAGTTACACATCCAATCAATCCTTAATTAATGACAATTAAAAAAGATTTTACTCCTAATCTTGATAAATTACTTATTGAATTTAGATCTAAATAAAATAGAACTCAAAGACATGCTTATCGTGCCAAATATGATTCTGCTCAACAATCTCGAATAACTAGAAAATGGTATGATTTTATGATTGAATATAGTCTAGAAATGCCTTTCTTTGAATACTATAATAATTATTACAAAAAAGTTAATACAATCACCAAATATAAATGGAAAACTTCTCCAAATACTTCTGTTAGCTCTAGTCATCCTCCCTTAGAAAATATAATTATTGATCATCAAGGTTCTGAAGTCCCAGCCTCTCCTTTTAAGCTGCCTGGTACTGACCCTGAAATTAAAAAAGTAATTGAACAAAATAATTATACTAATCAATGTTTAAAGACAATTGGCAAGCAATTAGATAAAATTGAAACTCAATTAGATTCTAAAACTATTACCTCTACTAAACAAACTCTTGATCAACCTTTACTTAATCTTCCAAGTAATCGTTCTAAACGAACTAGTTTAGTTACCAATGATAGTTCTACTGTCACAGCTATAGAACATTTACTTACCAAATTAAATACTTCTGAAACAGTCTCACCATCTAAAGACAATGGTCTTACTGTCCTTAATCAACAACCTATTGATACTGTCTCTAATCAATCTGAAACCAGTATTACTGATGATGAAATTAATCAATTAGCTCAGCAATTTCAATCCTCTACTCTTAATAAAATACATTATCCTAAAGTTAATCCTCAAACTACCAAAATTTGGTATTCTTGACCTACTCCTCCTGATCTCCAATATGAAGAAACTAATCTTTCTAATCAATTTTCTGTTTCTGCTAAAAGGTTATACGAATGGAATATTGATGGTCTCAGTGAAGATCAAATACTTCAAAAATTAAATCATTTATCTATGGTCACAAATAGTTATCTTAGTAATTACCCTAAATATACTCAAGATGAAATTGTTTTATTAATTACTTTCGGTTTTACTGGCATGCTCAAATCTTGGTGGGAAAAATACCTTACTGAAGAACAACGTGAATCTGTATTATATGCTAATCAAAAAGATGAAAATGATCTACCTATTTTTGATGACACAATTGGATATTACAAACCTGATGGTATTAATACATTAATCTATACCATAGTCCGACATTTTATAGGTACCCCTACTAATATATATTCTCGCATACATGATCAACTTAATAATCTTACTTGTCCAACCTTAAGTGATTTTAGATGGTATAAAGATGTTTTTACCTCTAGAGTTATGTTAAGAGAAGACTGTACTAAATCTTTTTGGAAAGAAAAATTCATTAATGGCTTACCTAGCCTATTTGCTCACAAAATTAGAGATGCTCTTAGTCAACCCACTGGTGTTATTGAATATGATAATTTAACTTATGGTAATATAATTAGCACTATTAAAAAAGAAGGATTAAAAATGTGTATTGATCTTAAACTTAGTCAAAAAGCTAATAAAGATAAAACACAAAGCTAAATATGAATTAGGTAATTTCTGTGAACAATATAGTTTACCTCCTGTTGCACCTTCCCGTAGGAAACCATACAAATATTCCAAATATAAACATAAATCATCTTACAAATATTCTAATAAATACAAAAAGAATTATTCACCTTCCAAATCAAATGATAAATTCTACACTAAACCCAAAAAGAAATATTATAAGAAAACACATCCAAAATCTAAATCTAATAAAGATATTACTTGTTATAACTGTGGTCAAAAAGGTCGTTATTGTAATAAATGTAAAGAAAAACAAAAGCTAAAAGATAAAGTTAATCAACTCCAAATTGATAATGAATCTAAAAATCAATTATTTGAAAATTTTCTATTAAACCAATCTGTTAGTAATTCCTCTTCTGATAATCCTAGTACTTCATCTGATTACCATTCATCTAGTGAAGATTTTGATAATAATAATGTTGAATTAGGTTGTAATGATGTTTGTTGTAAACCCGTTAAACAAATTATAGTTCTTACTAAACAAAATCAAGAAGAATCTGTTCTTATTGAATTAATTAGTCATCTAGACGATCCAGAATTAAAAAAGAAATACACTGATAAATTAAAATCCTTATTAACCAATCGTGATCAAAAACTTAAATTTGATAAACCCATTATTAGTCTCTCTAAAACCTTAGAACGATTTAAAAATAAACACAAAGAAGTTACATGACAAGATTTACAACATTAAATCAATCAGATTAAACAAACGATTAAAGACTTACAGAATAAAGATAGAGCCTTAGAAGATGAAATCATTACTCTAAAACTTAATCAAAGTTTAGACAATTTTCAAGAAAATAATAATCCATCTCCTAATGAATCTGAACATAATTCTAAACATGATTCTGATCCTACTAATCCTGATAACTTACTATTTGATAATCGATCACAACCTCATAATCTTGAAGAAAAAAGATTAAATCTAATTAATAAAATCTATATGCAAAAATGGTATTCCAAAATTAAGATAGTTATTCATAACTTTGAATTAGAATTGATACTGGTGCTGATTTAAATTGTATTCAAGAAGGTTTACTTCCTACTAAATACTATGAAAAATGTCATGAGAAGCTAACCTCTGCTAATGGTAGTAAAATGCATATTAAATATAAATTACCTAAAGTTCATGTTTGTCAAAATAATGTTTATTTCAAAACCTCATTTGTTTTAGTTAAAAGCATAACTGATAAAATTATTTTAAGAACACCATTTATTTATTTATTATATCCATTTACTACTTCTAGTGAAGGAATAACTACTCATGTTTTAGGACAACCTGTTACATTTAAATTCTTATCTCCACTTGAAATGTTAGAATTAAATCAATTAAAGGATTGTTTTATTTCCCACACAATTAATAGATTAACTAGACAATTAAATTTCCTTAAAGAAGAAATTAATTATACAAGAATTGATCAACAATTAACTGATCCAGTTATTATTTCTCAAATTAATGAATTTAAACTAAAATTAGAAATTAATGTTTGTTCAACTTTACCTACTGCATTCTAGCATAGAAAAAAACATGTTGTTACTTTACCATATATTAAGAATTTTAATGAACGTCAGATACCTACTAAATCCCGACCTATTCAAATGAATCATGAATTACTTGAAATGTGTAAAAAAGAAATTAATGAATTATTAAACAATAGAATAATTAGTCCAAGTAAATCACCATGGTCTTGTCTTGCTTTTTATGTTAATAAAAATGCTGAATTGGAACGAGGTGTTCCTCGATTAATCATCAATTATAAACCTTTAAATGCTGTTTTAGAATGGATTCGATATCCTATTCCTAATAAAAAAGATTTAATTAAACGACTTAGTCAAGCTGCTATTTCCATTAAATTTGATTTAAAATGTGGATTTTGGCAAATTCAAATTCATCCTAAGGATAGATATAAAACTGCTTTCACTACATCATTTGGTCATTATGAATGGAATGTTATGCCATTTGGATTAAAAAATGCTCCCAGTGAATTTCAAAATATAATGAATGACATATTCAACCCATTTTGTCATTTTTCTACTGTCTACATTGATGACATATTAATCTTCTCCAAATTAATTAGTGAACATTGGAAACATTTAACTGCTTTCTTTTATACAATTAAAAGTCATGGTTTAGTTATATCTGCTCCTAAGATTAAATTGTTTCAAACTAAAGTTAGATTTTTAGGCTATGATATTCATCACAATACTATTCATCCCCATTAGTCGTTCCATTGAGTTTGCATCTAAGTTTCCTGATGAAATTCTTGATAAAACCCAATTACAAAGGTTTTTAGGTTCTCTTAATTAAATTGTTGAATTCTATAAGGACCTTAAGAAAACTTATCAACCTCTATTTGATAGGTTAAAGGATAATCCTCCTCCTTGGTCGCCTGTTCATACTGCTATTGTTAAACAAGTCAAACAATATGTTAAGTCTCTTCCTTGTCTTGGTATTCCTACTGAAAATTATTTCAAAATTATTCAAACAGATGCTTTTGATATTGGTTATGGTGGCATTCTTCTTCAAAAAGTCACTCCTCAATCATCTGAACAAATTGTTCGTTATCACTCTGGTGTCTGGAATAAAGCACAATTAAATTATATTACTATTAAAAAAGAAATTTTGTCTACTGTTTTATGTATTACTAAATTTCAAAATGATATTTTAAATCAAAAGTTTTTACTTCGTGTTGATTGCAAATCTGCTAAATATGTTTTGGAAAAAGATGTTCAAAACCTTGCTAGTAAACAATTTTTTTCCCATTGGCAATCTATATTAAGTATTTTTGATTTTGATATTACCTACACACCTGGTTGTCAAAATTCAATTCTTGATTTTCTTACCTGGGAATTTTTACAGGGGGGAGAGGGATGACTACTGCTACTCCTTTTATTTCTTACCATAAATCCCGAATTACCCATTATAAAGCTTTGATCAAACAACTTGCTTATCGAATTCACCTCCTCAAATTAGCCAAGAAAACTACTAAACGTGCCCAGTATATCAATTACCATCAGCTTCAAGCTCGTAGAAATTTACTTGCTCATAATTACAATTGTTTAAATCATCATCAAAATTATCTTGATCTTCTTAGTGGTTGCTAAATCTTTGCTAACTTTTGTTTCTTTATTAAACAGATGTCTCGCCCAAGGCCTCCTTTTAAGGCTTTGGTCCCTTCTTCTGATAAACCTCCTTTTATTCCTCCTTTGGAATCAGTAACCCAGTACCATCCCATTGAAATGATTAACCGTTGCCAAGTTCTTGGTAACATCCCTAGACCTAATTATTTATCTGCTTTGGCTACTGATCCTTTTGCTTCTCCCAGCCAAACAGTTTCAATTACTCCATTTCCTGCTAATCCAATCAGGTCTGCTCGATCTAATTATATTAAATCAACCACGACTAATCTCTTTTTCAAAGAGCCTAGTCACCCCAAAAGTCAAATTATTTCTGATCTTGCTAAATCATTCTTTGGCCCTGAATGGCATTTTGTTCCTTCACATCCAGAAAAATCAATTACCTACTATAAAGATATCCTGATCAATCATCAATCCGTTTTAATTAAACCTATTTATGATCGAACCTATGCTAGCAAGGTTCTGTATCATTCTCTTTATATTCACAACATTGTTTCCTTAGCTGAATGGGGTCCTCCTTATCAGCTTCGTGAATTACCCGATCACCTTATTCCATATAGCTACCATGATTACATTGATGCTTGGTTCAAGATCTTCTTGTACCAAAATGAAACCTTCAGTCACTCCTGGTTCATTCAATTTGATCAAAAGTTCAAATCAGAATTACCTTTTTGGTTTCTGAGATGGTGGACACATTATGGCGCCATTTCAGATATCTTCCCTAATATTCTGATAGAACAAATCAACAATTTCGCTACTGTTTTCCCATTTACTTCTCATCAAAGGAAATTTCCATTATTGTTAATTTTTATATCTGAGTACAAAATCCTTTGGATATTCAAATGGCATTATGGTATTTCTGATGATATAATTATCCGGCAACATTCTGTTAAATGGTGGGATAAGTTTACTCCTCACCGCATTGTTGAAATTGTCCAAGCTGAATTCCCAATTAATCAATGTGCTCCTACTCCTGCAATGATTAAAGCCCAGTAGACCCCAACTGCTGACATTTCTCAAGGAAGCCCCAGTTTTCCTCCAATCAACCTTGGAAGCCCCTCATCCAGTGGTTCCAAGCCCAAATCATCTAAGTCAAAAATTGCATCTTCAACTGATAAATCAAAGTCCAAGGTTAAGGCCAAAGCTCCAGCAGTGCAGCCTTAGTCCAAGACTCAATCAAAACCCAAATCAGAAAAATCAAAAGTTGCTCCATCCAAGCCCAAGGTTAAACTTGGATCAGCTAATGATCAGTTGCTTAAAATGGCCCGTCTCCTGATGGATCAGGCCCAAGCCAATTTAAAAGATGAACCATCTGATGATGAACCTCCTGCTCCGGCCCAAAAGACCAGTTCAAAAGCAAGTTCAGATAGTTCACAAGGATCAACTAATCAAGACTTATATGGACCAGAGTTCCAAGATGCTTAGGATCCATATGCCTAATCAACATTGGATTCCATATAGAGACAAATTAGCTTCAATCAATACTCTTTTGAGAAAAGCTGCCAATTTGTATTTATATTGATTCCTTTAATCACATGTTCCACCGAAAGTAATGAATGGTAAAAGTTACAGTTCACTTTTACTGTTCATCAATCAACTTTTGTTAATACTACTCAACTATTCAGTCAATCAGTCGAAAGCAACCGACAGCCTGCTCAGTCTCCAATGCTGCCAGCTGCCTTCGGTCAATCAACCCAGTCACATGCTGCATAGTTAATTGTCTTTTGTATAAAAGCTGCCAATTTATATTTATATTGATTCCTTTAATCACATGTTCCACCGAAAGTAATGAATAGTAAAAGTTACTGTTCACTTTTACTGTTCAACAATCAACTTTTGTTAAAGCTGCTCAACTGTTCAATCAATTAGCCGAAAGCAACCGACAGCCTGCTCAGTCTCCAATGCTGCCAGCTGCCTTCGATCAATCAACCCAGTCATATGCTACATAGTTAATTTTCTTTTCTATATATTGTAATCATTCGTATTCATTCAGGCATCCTTCGTTTAAGAAAAAACCTGAGAGTTCTGAGTGAGAATCAACACCTCTTGTAACCTGTTAAAGATCCTTGCATTTGCAACAGTTGTAATTGTAAGTTATTTTCTGTATTTAAATCAAATGTATTTTAATTACTAATTTGGTGTTTTATATTCCAATCAGTTTCATTTGCTGTATTGATCGTCTTCTTTCTGCGCTGCTTCCCCCTTATGAATATATAAATATATATTATTTAATATATAAATAATATATTTATTATATAATTTAAATAAAGATAAACGAGCCGAGCTTATGCGAGCTCGAACTTGGCTCGTTTACTAAACGAGTCGAGCCCTTAACGAGCCGAGCTTGTTTATGAACAGTTTGATTCATTTGTAGCTCTAAATGCAGTGAACTGCCTGTAGTAAAAAAATAAAACAAATCATCATGATTCATTTCCGAGGACTGACGAAGAATTGAGAAAAAAATGAGCATTGGAGGAATCAAAGACTGTTTTCACCCACTTTTTTTAGAGGTTATGTAATCAAATTTTGCCATCTTCATTCACAATTCTCAGAAATTTTAATTTACTCTCTTTTTCATCAAGCAAGCACCCAGATTTAGCCCAACAAATGTGGTCCTTGAAATTCGTTCTCATCGGTGCTAGCAACACCTTGTTGTGTATTATTGCTACAGTATTTAATATTAAAAATGATTACCCTTTTCGATTAGTTACAAAAAAAACCCTGTTGGATTACCCCTCTTTCGAGTTCCGGGTATTAAAAGATTATGATTTTTTAGACAAGATTCTTCATGTAGCAGCTTTTTTTTGTGGTACTTATGTTTTTCAACAATGCTACAGTCACCAAATATTATTACTTTCTGTTTAACATTTTAGGAGCATGTTATACTCACCTACGCAAGTTGTCATAAATATAAACTAACGTGAATGTTATAATAATGTGATATCCAAATGTGTAAAGAAAGGAATAGAATGTTTTTCTTCTGAATTAAATTCATTGAATTAGAAGGTATACTTTTATACAATAAAATTCCTCCAATCATGCTAATCTATTCTAGGTAATCTAAATGTAATAGGAATCTGAATACTATAGCTAACTACGACAATATATTATAGTAATCACAATACAAACTTATCCCACAAATGTTGGGATATCTTTGACCATCTTAACACTCCCGCTCAAGTTGGAGAGTGTATGTCTAGAACTCCCAACTTGCGTGTCATAGTTGAGAAAGCTTCCTTTCCCAATGGCTTGGTGAACACATCTGCAAGCTGATTTGCCGAAGCAACATATTTGGTCTCAACCGAACCGTCTTGTATTTTATCGCGAATAAAGTGACAATCCATCTCTATATGTCTAGTTCTTTCATGAAAAATAGGATTGGCTGCTATGTGTAAAGCTGCTTTGTTGTCACAATATAACAATGCCGGTTTCGGATGTAATATTCTCAAATCTTTCAATAATGATCGCAGCCAAGATAATTCACAGCAGGTACCCGTCATGGCTCTATATTCAACTTCTGCTGACGAGAGAGACACAGTTTTTTGCCTTTTTGTTCGCCATGAAATAAGAGAAGATCCCAAGAAAATGCAATAACCCGTGTTGGATCTACGAGAAGTTGGACAACCAGCCCAATCTGAGTATGAAAAAGCTCGCAAAGATAAATTTTTCTGAGAAGGAAAGAACAAACCCTGTCCTGGATTACTTTTCAAATAACGTAAAACGCGCAAGGAAGCTTCCATATGTGGCTTGCGTAGTGCATGCATGAATCTGCTTAAGACATGTACCGAATAGGTGATATCCGGCCGGGTAATGGTCAAATAAATTAGGCGACCAACAAGTCACCTATATTGCGATGGATCTCGAAGCAATTCAGCTTCATCCGAGAGCTTAATGTTTTGCTCCATGGGAAAGTTCACAGGTTTAGCGCCCAAAAAACCACCATCCTTTAGAATTTCTAAAGTGTATTTTCGTTGTGAGATGGAAATACCTTTCTTTGACCGCGAGACTTCAATGCCCAAAAAATACTTTAATTCACCCAAATCTTTAATTCGGAAACGACTATGCAAAAATTGTTTAAGAGCAGAAATGGCTGTGAGATCATTACCCGTAATAAGAATGTCATCAACATATATCAATAAAGCTATAAAGGATGTGCCTTTCCGACACGTGAACAATGAGTAATCTGCTTTAGATTGAACAAAATTGGCAGCCTGAATAGCTTGAGAGAACTTGGCAAACCATTGACGAGAAGCTTGCTTTAAGCCATATAACGACTTGGTGAGGCGACACACTAAGTTCTCCCCCTGTCGCGGAAGACCAGGAGGCAAAGACATATAAATTTCTTCATGGAGATCACCATGAAGAAATGCATTTTGGACATCAAGTTGGTGAAGAGACCAATTCTAGGCAGTGGCCAAAGCTAATAAACAATGAACAGTAATCATTTTGGCAGTGGGAGAAAAAGTGTCATGGTAATCGATACCTTCCATCTGGGTGTAGCCTTTCGCAACCAAACGAGCTTTGTAACGCTCAATAGTACCATCCGAGTGATGTTTGATTTTATAAACCCAACGACAACCAATGGGTTACTTTCCAAGAGGGAGAGAAGTGAGAGACCAAGTGTGATTGGCCTCTAAAGCAGCCAATTCAGATTGCATGGCAGCTTGCCAGTGGGAATGAGGAGCGGCTTCGGCGTAGGATATAGGCTCAAAATCTTGACTGATAGTAGCAAGAAAGGAGCGATGGGGTGGTGAAAAACGATGATAAGAAATATAATTGCAAAGAGGATAGCGTGTACCTGGTGTAGAACGAGATGACGAAGGCGACAATTGGTGGGGAGACGTCACTTGGTTGCAAACATAATCGCGTAAAGCCATGGAAGGAACAAGATGTCGTTGAGAACGACGTAAAGCTGGTGCGGGAGGAGGACTGGCTGAAGGTGGTAGAACAGGGCTGGGAGGGGAAATGGGAGAGATTGGGTCGAGGACTGGGATGGGTGGGACAGGGGTAGGAATAGGGTTCGGTGGGGAAAGAGTAGCATCAGGCACCCAGAGAGGAAGGACAGGGGCAGAATTTGGGGAAGAGGATGGAGGGGACTCATAGGGAAATATAGTTTCATGAAAAACAACATCGCGACTAGTGAACACCTGATGAGTGGCAAGGTCATAGAGTTTGTAAGCTTTTTGACCAACCGGATAACCAAGAAAAATACAACGTTTGGCACGGGGAGCGAATTTATGAGAAACATGCACTTCAGTAGCATATGCAAGACACCCAAAAACCTGAATATGAGAATAAGAAAGAATCTTGCCATAAAGCCGTTCAAAAGGAGTTTGGCGAGAAAGGAGTGGTGTGGGCAAATGATTAATTATATGGACAGCAGTGGAAACACAGTTGGCCCAAAAAGGTAAAGGGAGATGGGCTTGAAAACGAAGGGTGCGAGCGGACGCAAGGATATGGTGATGTTTACGCTCGACCACCTCGTTTTGTTGAGGTGTAGATGTACAAGAAGTTTGATAAATGGTGCCTTGTTGTTTATAAAATTCGCGCATAGAAAAGAATTCCCCACCATTATCAACCCAAATGGTAGCGATAGAGGCATCGAATTGGGTGTGGACAGAAGTAAAAAAATTGGTAAGTAAAGGCTGGGTTTCATTTTTGTGCTGCATAAAAAAAACCCATGTGAATCTGGAATAGTCATCCACAATAGTTAAAAAATATTTAGCACCAGAAAGAGAAGCAATTCTGTAAGGGCCCCAAATGTCACAATGAATTAATTCAAAAGGTCTCACAGAGGAAATTGAACTAGGAAAAAAAGGAAGCCAACTCTGTTTGGCAAGTGCACAAATATCACAAGCATTATTAGACTTGAAAGGAAAATGTAACAAATTTTTTGCCATAAAATCTAATCTAGAGGAAGATAAATGCCCCAATCAAATTAGTAGAGACGTTGCCTTGAGAGCAGGATGAGCGACTAGTAATGGCGGCTGTGGATTGATTGTTATGGTGTGGCTGCTCCGATGCTAACGCAACCAAGTAATAAAGTCCATCTCGTTGTTCACTCAAACCAATCGTCTTCCTCGTCATCATGTCCTGCAAAACACACCAATGAGGGAAAAAAGTTACAGAACAGTTGAGGTCTCTTGCAATTTTACTCACAGAAATTAAATCCACCTTAAAAGATGGAACACCAAGCACATTTTTCAAAGAAATAAATGAATTCAAGGGTAAAGTTCCAGTAGATGTGATTGGAGCATGTTCTCCACTTGGCATGACAACGGGTGGCAAAAGAGTGTTCTCTTTACTGTTGACAAGTAGAGCTGGAGTAGAAGTAATATGGTGTGTGGCACCACTATCAATAATTAATCGTTGGAGGTGCAACAACACTTGTGACAAACCTGAAGAAGCACTGGCAGCATTAGCCTTAGGAGTGGCGGATTGAGATGTGTTTTGACCGTGCACAATAGATAATATTTGCTTGATTTGCAAATCAGATAAGCCATTGGTCACCGACTGTATTTCCGGCATCTTGTGACCCTCTTTGACATTGTTGACCGAAGATTGATGATTGTTGTTGTGTTTAGAATGAGTGCCTCCTTGATTGGACCTGTTTGATACATGTTTTGGGTGTCCTGGGGGATACCCATTCAATTTCCAACATGTGTCTCGCACATGATGGTCTCGATCACAGTAAGAGCAATGCAAAGGTTTTCGATTAGATGAGTTGGAGCGAGAGGAAAAACTTTGGCCATGTTGAAGAGCCAGAGCTACCGGTTGATCCCTTCGAACAACCATGGCTGAGGTCTCCATGGTTTCACATGCAGCGCCTAGGCTTCGTTGCTTCTCTTCTTGGATAATAGAAGAGTAAGCCTTGGCAACATCAGGAAGCAGATTCATCAAGAGGACCTGCCCTCGGATTGCACTGTAAGACTCATTGAGTACCATGAGAAATTGCATCAATCGACGTCGCTTATGGTCTGCCCCACAAGAGCAAACAGTATCATTATAGGATCCCAGTTCATCCCACAATTTTTTAAGCCTGGTGTAGTAAGCTGCAACAGTCATTCGATCTTGAGTGAGACAAGCGATGTCCCTTTCAATCTGAAAAATACGTGGGGCATTGCTTTGAGACAAGCAATCCTGAAGGTCTTCCCATACCTCCTGGGCAGTGTTTGAAAAAATAACACTATCGGCAAGATCTGGTGTGAGTGAATTGAGAATCCAAGATAGGATCATATCGTTGCATTTTTTCCATGATGCATAGTCATTTGGTTCGGTCTTGGCATCTGGCGCTGTGATAGTTCCATCTATGAAACCCAATTTGGATTTGGCATTCAAAGAGATGGTCATGGCTCTACACCATGTTGAATAATTATCCCCATTGAGTGGCTTGGAAACAAGCACCATGCCGGGATGATCGGAATGGTGAAAGAAATATGGATTGGTGGCATCGGGCTTGCCTCCATTCGAAGATTGCTCGTTTGCCATGATGATGGGAAATAGTGAAAGAGAGCAAAGAACAGAGTGCTTGTTTTTCCCTGCTCTGATACCATGTAAAGAAAGGAATAGAATGTTTTTTGTAAAGAAAGGAATAGAATGTTTTTCTTCTGAATTAAATTTATTGAATCAGAACGTATACTTTTATACAATAAAATTCCTCCAATCATGCTAATCTATTCTAGGTAATCTAAATGTAATAGGAATCTGAATACTACAGCTAATTACAACAATATATTATAGTAATCACAATACAAACTTATCCCATAAATGTTGGGATATCTTTGACCATCTTAACAGAATGAGATGGTCCTTCTAGCACTTTTTTAATCAAATAAGGTGTTATGATATCTTCGTATCAGTTTGTTATAGTTTTTGAGTTCAAATTGCGTCATGTAACATTATCTCATATATCTAAGTAATGATGTTTCAATCCCAGACCTTCGTTATTGATGTAATTCAATTGTATTACTTGTACCGTTTAATTTATGAATATATTTTTATTTTGCCGATAAAAAACAAATCGAAGGTAATTGGAAGACTGTGCTCTTCATTTTATTTTTTTAGTTAACTCTGCCTTCTGCTTCAAATTATTAAGAGAATAAATGCTTATGTGAAATGCTATTTATTACTGCATTTATTTAATTTTTTTTTTACTGCATATATTATGTGTATCCATACAATAGATGAGCTCATATTTAAAAAATAGTAAAGCCCATCATGTCATATGAGAAATTAATGAAAGTAAAATATAAAATAAAAGACATTTAATTGATCTATAGCAGCAACTTCTCCGAACCTTATATTTGCTCTAAACAAGCCCATATGAAAACTTTTGAGGCCCTAAATGAATTTTTTTAAGTTGGAGTTTTCTATAATTAGAAGCGACAATGCTACGTAACTCAAATTTTGTGGCTCAAAATGGCTCAAATGGTCAAAACGACGTCATTTTGAGTACAGAACAACATAAAAATGGCCAAAACGACGTCGTTTTGGTCATTTGAGCCACTTTTGAGCCACAAAATTTGAGCTACGAGACATTTTCCAATTAGAAGCTTTCTTGATTGGATTCATGTTGTACGTATAACAAATATAAATATACACTGATAAGAAGCCGAAATGATTAAACAGTTTGTCGGAATTAGTTTTTAGTGGAGTAACACTTTTTTTGATGGATTTGGAGGGCTAATGGACACAAGTGTAGAAAACAAAACAGTACTCTATCTTCTTTTCATTTCAAATAACAAATATTAAGAAGTGAAAGAAAAATATTTAGGTCTTATTTGTTAATAAGTTGCTTTAATAAAAAAAAATCACTAGTTATCATATCATTTAAAAACTTTTTTATATGTCTTTTTGTAAAAATTTAAAAAGTCACTAAAATATTCAATTCCCAAATGAATTCTTTAGTATATTCAACTCAAATAGCCATTACTAATAATCTGGGTATACTTTAAACGCAAAATAATTTTTTTAAGTTTGGGAAAAAAAATAAGAAGGAAACTTTAGACATAAGATTCCACGCAGTAAAAAATGCAGCACAAATTGGGAAAGTCTATAGTACATTTTGTTCAAAAAATGTACGGTACATAAAAAATCAATGGCTAGGATTGAGCCACATCATTAAAAGTGACCTGCTAAACAGGTCACTTTTTATAGTTATGAGTTAAAATCATATTTTTTCATAACTATAATCAAATTGATCATAACTTAGTTATAACCACATCTCATAACCAACACCATTTTGTTCATAACTAATATCACATATTTCATAATCATAATCACATATCTCATAACCAACACCACTTTAAACATAACAAATATCACACATCGCATAACCATTGATCACATATCTCATAACTACTACCCACATAAATCATAACCACATCTCATAACTAGTCCCTTTGAGTCATAACCAACATCACATATCTCATAACCACTAGTCACATATCTCGTAGCCAATACCTTTTTATCATAACCAACATCACATATCTTATAACCACTAGTCACATATCTTATAATTAACACCTTTTTACTCATAACCACACCACTTTGATCATAACCAACATCACATATCTCATAACTACTAGTTACATATCTAATAACCAACATCACATATCTCATAACCACTAGTTACATAACCAATATCTTATAACTCATAACCATTAATACATATAGCATAACCTCATCCTTTGACACCACTTTGCTCATAATCATTACCCACATATCTCATAACCACTAACACATATAGCATAACTAAACACCCTTTGACATCACTTTGCTCATAACAATTACCCACATATCTCATAACCACTAACACATATACCCACATATCTCATAACCACTAACACATATAGCATAACCAAATACCCCTTGACACCACTTTGCTCATAACCATTACCCACATATTTCATAACCACTAACACATATAGCATAATCAAACACCTTTTGACACCACTTTGCTTATAACCATTACCCACATATCTCATAACCACTAACACATATAGCATAACCAAACACTCTTTGACACCACTTTACTCATAACCGTTACCCACATATCTCATAACCAACATCACATATATCATAACTACTAATCACATATCTCATAACCAAACACCCTTTGACTTGTAACTATACCATTGTGCTCATAACCAAAATCGCATATCTTATAATCACTAATCATATATCTCATTACCTTTACCCACATATGTTATAACCACATCTTATAACCAGCACCCTTTGTTTCATAATCAATATCACATATATCATAACCACTAATCATATATCTCATAACCACTACCCACATATAGGGGTGTAAATTTGGCCCACGAGCTCGCGGCACACCCCAAGTCTACTCGTGTCCTAGGTAGGCCCAACTAGGCTCAAGGCTAAACCCAACCTAAGATATGTGTTCTAGAGCCGGGCCTGACCCTGGTGTGTTATGGAGTGTGACCCATCTCGTGAGCTCGTCCCGAAATTTTCTTCCCCATCTGGCTCGACCCGACCCCAATGATTCCCTACCCCCTTTGTCAGTGCAATGGTAAAAAATTTAAATCAAAACAATTTGAAAGAATCATATAACCGTTAATTCCACCAACAATCAATTTTTATATATATATATATAAATTAACTCCTCCCTCCCAAGTCCTATAAATACCACCCCTCTCACATTTTATTTCTCACAAACAAATCTGTCTCTCAAACTCTCATTCTCTCTAAACTCTCAACTCTCTCAATTAATTTTGAAGTGTCATCCCTAAGTGACAATTGCAATTGATCACCTATCTCTATTTTAGATTTATTTTTAGTCATGGTATCTTCATTAAAGATAATAGAAATAATAATATACAAACGATATACTTTTTAAAATATCTATATACACTTATAGACATATATATATATATATATAATTTAACTAAATTTTAATAAAAAATATGCTGATAAAAATTATCTATGACGTGATTTTATTTTGTTGCACTAAATAATTTTTCTCCTAAATTTTTTTCCCAAATTTTTTTCATTTTTTTCTCCACTCAATTTTCTTTCTCTTGATTTGTCCTAGTTGTGCCTGAGCTCTCTCTATTTCTTAATCAGACTTCTCTATTTCGCTGAATCATCGAACGACCATCGTTGATAGTTCTTCCTCACTGGATTCTTCTTCTTTATACTCTTGTGTCTCTGCAATAGATCCTTGAACTCGTCACTATTTTCTTTGTCTATTTCAACACTATTCATTTTGGTGACATTTCTTTATCTAGTAAATGCATTTATCTCAAAACTCTGGCTCTTTCGCATTAATATGTCATACATATACAAACCTTTGGCCGTAGTTATGATTTTATCAATTTGTACATATGTTATAGAACTGTTGGGATATTTTTTTCAATTAAATTTTTGGGATATTTACTGATAAATCCCATCCAACAGACAGTTGCACCAATTGGTCCCAACGTTGCATCTGTTGTTCTAATTAGTCCTATGGGCATTGCTTCCGACCCCCAGTGGCACCCCCAGTGACGTGGCAGCGTGTGGTTGGCTGAAATCCAAAAAAAAAAAAAACTGTTTTTGCACCAATCAGGGACGACCCCCAGCACCCCCAGCTGGGGGTCTAAGTCATTTTCCTTAGTCCTATTAGTGGGGAAATATCTTTGCATGGCCAAGGGAACTAATGTTGATGAAGGAAAAAGTTCACTGCCGCCATTTGGGGTTAGGGATTCGAAAGTAGTGAACACGAAGGGGAATACTGGGGGATCCTACATGGCTAAACCTCGAAAGCCAAGGCGATGCCAGTGTTGCAGGTATACATTATATTGTGCTTTGTGTCTTAATTTTATTATTGTGAGGTAGTGTTGACATTTTTGTTCTCTTTAATGATTGGTGACAAGTGGGTAGCAATTTGTTTGAGGAATAGGATGATTATGATCCAATTGGTACTCCCACCCCTTTTACGCCGAAGCGTCCCAGGAATAATATTAGGCCATGTAAGACCCACCCTGTGAAGAGACGACTTTTTGTCACTAATGTAGATATGTCTCCAGTGCAGTTGAGCAAGGATGTTAATGACTTGCGTAGTTGCGATGCACAAGTCGTCCAAAATTCAGCGTTCATTGATGCGGATACGTCTCTAGGTGATTACTTTTATGGCATCTTTTCAGTTCAAATTATGTTCATTTTGCTTACATTTGCTTTGCAAATTTTATGTGGCTGCTTAATTCTAATTTCTTGATATGCCAAGATAGATTTTAGCTAGAACATTTTGATATCATAACTAATTATGATGTTTACAACTTGATTATGAAAATAAATAATTTACGAAAACAAAATGACAAAAGAGTGTGTAATGACCTATATATCAAAATTCAATTTGTTATGATTTGAATCATAAATTTCAAGTGAACAAACCTTAACGACAATTTAATTTGTTTTTGCAGGTGTTGCTATGGGTAATAGTTGCTATGATCGAGCAGGTGATATTGGAGCTAAACTAAGATTTTTTTTTAAAAAAAAATTTGAGGACTTAAATTTGTTAGTATTTTGTATAAATACTCTTAAACGATGGTTGATGGATATTTGTTTTGTTGTATGGACTTAAATCTGTTAGTATTTTGATGGATATTTGTTTTGTATAAATTTCTAGCAAAGGCTATGAAGCCATTTTGTTTAGTGTTTTCGCTCATTTTCGAAGCAAATGCGCAACAGCAAGTGCATATAGAAAATTGAATGCCATTATTCAATCGTCTTTTCCCATAAAATATTCTCTTGAAAATGGCCAAACCATCATTTTAGCTCTGACAATTCTTTGCACAGTAGCATTTGCCACCAAAGCGTCAATTGGAACTAATTGGCAGCATGCCTTGTTATTGTCGACCTCTTGTTTACTTTTATCATCGATGTTCTATGATTCGAGAATTTTATTTTTTTCATCCTGAAGAGTTCAGTTGGTACACCCTTCTCAATCTAGGGTCTTGGCCTTTTACAGCAATGAAAAGGATAAAGAAAGGTGACAGGCCTTTTACAGCTTTTAAAATTTTTATAAATATAAACTGAAAACTAAAAACGGAATAGTTACCAAACAGACCATAATATTGTAATCAAGTCACAAAGTTTTGTGATATAAAATAGAAAATACATAACTGCATCACTAATTGGCGTAACGAAATTGTTTAAAATTCTGGAAAATCACAAATGTCGTAACTAATTTCCAAAATTTCATAACATTAACCAAAAATTATGTAACTATCCACTAATTGGTGTAACAAAAACATCTAAATTTTTAAAATAATTTAATCACCAATCGGGATCTCTAATGATACAGATAAACACAGAATGTAATGACAATAATCAAATAATTTAATCCACGACTTATAGCCATGGAACAGAAAATGAGAGTTAGAGAAAATTAACCAAAGAGCGAAAGGAAAGGGAATATGAGCAAGAGAGACTGAACGGACTTGTTGTCTGTGAAAATAATGTCAAAGATGGTGTTGTTTCCGATAAGGAACATCGGAGATATCTACAGTGACAGTAAGGAATGAGAGAGATGTTTGATAGATGAAGAGAGCTGAGATAGCAAAACAGTACAACAAAATCGTAATATTCATTTTCAACAGTTCTATAAGATATGTACAAATTGATAAAATCATAACTACGGCCAAAGATTTGTATATGTATGAAAGTTTAGAGAGAATGAGAGTTTGAGAGACAAATTTGTTGTGAGAAATAAAATGTGAGAGGGGTGGTATTTATAGGACTTGGGAGGGAGGAGTTAATTTATATATATAAAAAAATAAAAAAAATAAAATTGATTGTTGGTGGAATTAACGGTTATATGACTCTTTCAAATTGTTTTGATTTAAATTTTTGACCATTGCACTGACAATGGGGGCAAGGAGCCATTGGGGTCAGGTCGAGCTAGATGGGAAAGAAAATTTTGGGGCGATCTCACCGGATGGGTCACACTCCATAACACACCAGGGTCGGGTCGGGCTCTAGAACACATAGCTCAGGGTCTTAGGTTGGGTTTAGACTCAAGCCTAGTTAGGCCTACCCAGGGCACGAGCGGACTTGGGGTGTGCCGCGAGCTCATGGGCTAAATTTATACCCCTATATATGGGTAGTGGTTCTGAGATATATGATTAGTAGTTATGATATATGTGATATTGATTATGAAACAAAGGGTGCTAGTTATGAGATGTGGTTATAATATATGTGGGTAAAGGTAATGAGATATATGATTAGTGATTACGAGATATGTGATTTTGGTTATGAGCAGAGTGGTATAGTTATAAGTCAAAGGGTGTTTGGTTATGAGATATGTGATTAGTAGTTATGATATATGTGATGTTGGTTATGAGATATGTGGGTAATGGTTATAAGTAAAGTGGTGTCAAAAGGTGTTTGGTTATGCTATATGTGTCAGTGGTTATGAGATATGTGGGTAATGGTTATGAGCAAAGTGGTGTCAAATGGTGTTTGGTTATGCTATATGTGTTAGTGGTTATGAGATATGTGGCTAATGGTTACGAGCAAAGTGGTGTCAAAGGGTATTTGGTTATGCTATAAGTGTTAGTGGTTATGAGATATGTGGGTAATAGTTATGAGCAAAGTGGTGTCAAAAGGTGTTTGGTTATGCTATATGTGTTAGTGGTTATGAGATATGTGGGTAATGGTTATGAGTGGTTATGAGATATGTGGGTAATAGTTATGAGCAAAGTGGTGTCAAAAGGTGTTTGGTTATGCTATATGTGTTAGTGGTTATGAGATATGTGGGTAATGGTTATGAGTAAAGTGGTGCCAAAGGATGTTTGGTTATGGTATATGTGTTAGTGGTTATGAGATATGTGGATAATGGTTATGAGTGGTTATGAGATATGTGGGTAATGGTTATGAGCAAAGTGGTGTCAAAGGGTGTTTGGTTATGCTATATGTGTTAGTGGTTATGAGATATGTGGGTAATGGTTATGAGTGGTTATGAGATATGTGGGTAATGGTTATGAGTAAAGTGGTGTCAAAGGGTGTTTGGTTATACTATATGTGTTAGTGGTTATGAGATATGTGGGTAATGGTTATGAGTGGTTATGAGATATGTGGGTAATGGTTATGAGCAAAGTGGTGTCGAAGGGTATTTGGTTATGCTACATGTGTTAGTGGTTATGAGATATGTGGGTAATAGTTATGAGTGGTTATGAGATATGTGAGTAATGGTTATGAGCAAAGTGGTGTCAAAGGGTATTTGGTTATGCTATATGTGTTAGTAGTTATGAGATATGTGGGTAATGGTTATGAGCAAAGTGGTGTCAAAGGGTATTTGGTTATGCTATATGTGTTAGTGGTTATGAGATATGTGGGTAATGGTTATGAGCAAAGTGGTGTCAAAGGGTGTGATTATGCTATATGTATTAATGGTTATGAGTTATGAGATATTGGTTATGTGACTAGTGGTTGTGAGATATGTGATGTTGGTTATTAGATATGTGACTAGTAGTTATGAGATATGTGATGTTGGTTATGATCAAAGTGATGTGGTTATAAGCAAAAAGGTGTTAATTATAAGATATGTGATTAGTGGTTATGAAATATGTGATATTGGTCATGACAAAAAGGTGTTGGTTACGAGATATGTAACTAGTGGTTATGAGATATGTGATGTTGGTTATGACTCAAAGGGATTGGTTATGAGATGTGGTTATGATGTATGTGGGTAGTAGTTATGAGATGTGTGATTAGTGGTTATGAGATATGTGATATTAGTTATGACAAAAGGTGTTGGTTATGAGATATGTGACTAGTGGTTATGAGATATGTGATGTTGGTTATGACTCAAAGGGATTGGTTATGAGATGTGGTTATGAGATATGTGATCAATAGTTATGAGATATGTGATATTTGTTATGATCAAAGTGGTGTTGGTTATGAGATATGTGATTATGATTATGAAATATGTGATGTTAGTTATGACTAAAATGGTGTTGGTTATGAGATGTGGTTATGAAATATGTGATATTAGTTATGAACAAAATGGTGTTGGTTATGAGATGTAGTTATAGCTAAGTTATGATCAATTTGATTATAGTTATGAAGAAATATGATTTTAGCTCATAACTATAAAAAGTGACCTGTTTAGCAGGTCACTTTTAATGACCTGGTTATGAAGTAATATGGTATAAGTAAATAATGGAATATAACTAAGTTATGAGTTAATATGGTGATAGTTATGACTAATATGGTATAGGTTATGATATAAAATCATATAAGTTCATAACTAAATGTATGGTACACCTAAATGTACCATAGCATCACCCGCAAAAATTTAAAGGGTTGACTTCTTGTCAATCATGTAGAATAGCCATAAAATTTGAAAAAAAAAAAAAAAAAAATCAAAATCAAACGACAAGCCCATGCCCATGCCCATCGTAGGACTGACCCACAGGGTAGGGCCTGGGCCAGCGTTCTAATCCGAAGCCTTAGACCAGGTCAGCCAGCCTGTGAAATCACAAAATAAAAAATAAAAAATAGACCTTTGAAGCAACAGTGAGATGACTATTTAAGGAAACTCCAAATTAATTGTTTTAGGATTTTTTTTTTATTAGTAAAAAAGTAATATTTTATTAGATAAACAAAACAATACAAGAAAGAAAGGAGGGAAAGAAAAAGTATCAAATTGGAAAAGCCAAAGCCTTAAATCCAATTCTATACAATACTTGGTTGGCCAAAAAGCCAACGAACATAAACACAACACCCAAAATAAAGCTTAAACTCTTATTACACCGAACACAAGGGTAGTTTCTTTCATCCAAAAATGGTTTAAAGTCGCCAAAGTACTTTCACTTTGAGAGCATTGATCTTTCATTTTAAACTATTTCTACAAGGTTTTATTTTTCACCAAGGATCCTCTAGAGTTTTTTTTCCCTAAAGTTTCCTAAAGTGGTGTGTTGTATGGGTGAGATTTAATGCTAAAAAATTGATGTGACTTGTCATTAAATCTCAACCATACAACACACCACTCTAGGAAACTTTAGGAAAAAAAAACTCTAGAGGATCCTTGGTCTTTATTTTTTGTTGTTATAATTTCCTCACTTATTACTCATTGGTACACTTTCATCTCTACAACTGGTAACCCAAGCTTGGAAATTTTACCCTTTTGCAAAACACCTCTTCCGATTTTACTTTGCTCTCGACTCCTTGATGAAATAGAAATATTGGATTTTGCAGACTCGTCCAATTCTTTCTTCATACATGAATTGGACTTTGCAGACCCGCTCAAATCTTTTTTTCGTATATGTTTTATCTCCCAATTTTTTTTTCGAAGATGAACCTTTGCAAACATCACTTACCTTCTTTTTAACCTCATTATTAGAGTAACTCTCTAAAAATTTGGCCAACACTTCAAACTAATTATGCAAATCTACAATTTTGAATTTCTCCTCTTGTTTGACAGATTTACTATGTTGTGGGTCTCGTAGCTTGTCTTTTTCATGTTCCCTCTCGGAAGACGAATAAGCTCTACAGTATCGGACTCCCGCGATTTTGAATTTGATTTCACAAGTGAAATGTGAAATAGATAAACACCAAAGAGTCCAAATTCGACAAATCTTTTAGAAAATCGATTTTGAATCAAATTGCCAAAAATGAACTGCTTTGCTAGATACAGAGTCGCCACCTAAATATTTTTAGAAAATTTTAGAAACTCATGACTCGTGCCAAAGGCCACGTTTCCACCATCACCAAGATTGTCTCGGCTCGAAAACTTAGGTAGAAGAGGCGAATGTCATGAATTGAGTACTCCCGCTCACCTGATCCAAGATCGGCCTCTACTAATCATGATGTGGATTTTATCTACGTTATATGCTCTTGTTCCAGTTATTAAGCTAACTTGCTATATGATGCGCACACACAAGTATAGACTAATTTGCAAGAGTTGGAACACTTGATTCATGTTTGTTTTGAAAATTGTTTCGAATATGTACCACTTGAAACAATGATCGCATATAAACATTTAGCCTTCATCCACAGGCATTCAGGCAATTTCATTTAAGCATTTAGTCTCATGGAAAGCATGCTAGACATGTCAACATCAACATGCGATACGCTAAAACGAGTAAAGACTCACCTAGTACTCCAAGCCAAAATAAACAAAAGAGTTAGAAAAATGCATGATTCCTAACTATGCAATATGATTAATGCAACACATGCGATATGCAATTTACTAGGCTCGGCTACTAATATGGCATTTGAAACAACTTGATGGCATGCGGCCTAAGCACGTATTCAAAGAAGTGCAAGCAATAACAATGCAAATTAGAATGATGTGCCGAGCCTCGGTGCATGCAAAACAAATTGAGGCCATGCCATCAAGTTGACATCTGAAATCTCAGTTTTTACAGCCCAAAAACAGTTGAAAAATAGTGAGAAAAAGAGTAAATACAACAAGTAAAGAGGCAAGGCCTTATACCTCTCGAAGAGGAGATCACTTCCAAGTAATAAAACAAAGCAAACCCACTATCAAGAGCTCTAACAAAGCTCAAAGATACCTCAGGTCAAAGATGGAGAGGTTTGGTTAAGAGCGTATAGGCAAAGGTGAAGAAATTTGCAAGAGAGAGAGAGAGAGAAAAAAATTTGCTCCAAAATTTTTCTAACCCCAAAGCAAGAAAGGAGGCTCTTTCTATATATAGAAAAACATGAACCTCCTTCAAAAACATCCAACCGACTCAAAAGCAAAAGAAAAAGAGCACCTGGACAAGACCTTGGCATCTGGGTTACCACTCCCAAGAATACCAGACTCAGACTCAGAAGAACCGGATTCTGATCTCGACTCCACAGACTCGGTGGAATCAGATTCTAGCTCATCACCCGACTCAGAACTAGACAGATAACCTTCCTCCAACTGCCAGATAAGAGATGGTGCCTCTGATGCATCCAAAATGCTACTAGATGAGTTTACACCCAGTTGTTCCCCGATCATGGAGATGGTAAGGTTATCCTCCAAGTTCTCTGAGTAAGCCACATGATCTGTAAGGAGACATGCCAGTGTTGCCCCTACTCTAAGCTCGTTGTTGTCTGAGTCACTTTCCATCCTCTGTTCAGCTTCAGTGCTTGGCTTAGCTTTTTCCTCGGTATGACTATCTTGTAGCTGCAGGTCAAAGAAGATTTCGAACCCAGGGACACGCTGGTTCGTGGAATTCATCTAGAGCTCGGGAAAGCCGCAAAAAGGGAAATCTTCTCTCTCGAACAAAATGGCCATTCAGCGTTCCCTGAATTGCCCTATGGATGAGTTCATAGTGTTTCCCAGCCTATTTGGCTCTACCTCTGCCTTTGATTTCTTCTCTTTTCCTGACCTTATCCTCTTTGGTGGGTACATAGCCCAGACCAAAGGCATGTGGATTGTGTGGCACGTCTGTCAGTACAACGACGCCTTTACGGCCACTTTTTCCAAGTCCCATTCCTGGTACATGCTACAGTTTATTCATGAAATAGATAGAATGAGCACTAACATACATGCCCTCATCTGCGGCCAAAATGGTCTGCACAACCTGGGCTTCAACCAGAGTGAATCTTGAGAGGAATACATCCTCTTGGCCATGATTGATTTCCAACAGTGGTGTAGTTACCTTTGGCAGGGGATGGATGGATGAATGAATTCCCGAAAACAATCGTCATCCCTTTCCCGTGAGGGTATTTCAACATTTGGTGGAGGGTAGAGGAGACAACTTTCACATGATGCAACGAAAGCCTCACTAGCAGTAAGTTGAAGGTGGCTGGCATACCTAGGACATGGAACTCGACATCTTGTTGAGCTTGGCCTACCTGAACTCTAATTTGCACCGTGTCCATAACCTCTTTGCTTGTATTATCATATGCCCGAATCATTTGGGCTATGGGCACAAAGTCTGCCGGTCTAAGGTCGATAGCATAAGCTGTGTGGGAAGGACATACATTGATAGCCGAATCGGTGTCTATCAACACCACTGGTACCCATTTTTCCTTGCATTTAACAGATATGTATAAGGGTTTGTTATGAGCTGAGCCTTTCGGCGGCAGTTCTTTGTCAGAAAAGGTTAGGGTTGGCCCGACGCCACCTGGGAAGACCAATCGCATAAGCTATTCAGGAGTAGTGTCGATGGACAATTTAGCTTTATCTATTGCTAATAGTATTGCCTGTCGTTGTACCCGGGAGGCCATGAGCAGACCCCAAATTGAGATGTCAACTTAGATTTTCTTAAGTTGCTTTAATACTGTTTCTTCCTCCGGCTGCTTCTCTTTCTGTCTCACAACCTCTCTGTCTTTCCTAGATGCCTCAACTTGATCTAAATGCGGTGGCTTAAAATACCACCCACTTCTTGTCATGTGATCTATTTCTTCTTCGTACCACGTGTTGTCTGGAAGGCACTCACTCCAGTGTTCGTCGGTGCGGGCCAGATGTAGATCGTCATTATCCCACCATACACCTCCAACAATCGATAAATAGTTGTCTGGCTCCGTTTGTATTACCCTCACATCATAAGTATCCCCTACAGGGTATTGGGCCAGTACTACTTTCTGGTTGTCTACAACCCTCTCTTGTTCAAACTGCTTCAGCGCAGCTTCCTGTTCAGTGTCCACGGTGCTCACAGCGCCCAGTTCTTAAGTTGAATTTTCCATGCCAGTGTTCTCCGACAGTTTTCCCTTTTCATTGGACCTTTTAGCCACTATAGCAATTCTTGTTTTTTTTTCTTCTCCGATCTTATTTTAGTTCCTTCCTCCTTTTCTGGCTCATCATTCAACCACCCAAAGTAGTCTGTTGATCCGTCAAACCAGGCAATCTGCACATCCCCTTGATCCTATTCTTCAAAGAACTGCAGGTTGTCTAAATCCTCATCGAGTTCTGCCAAATCATCCAATCCTTGGCTTGGGCCATCCTCCTTAACCACATTAACCTCTACCAAAGTTGGCAATACCAATGCTGGCTTAATTTGACCAATCGGCACAATGTAGCAGCTTGGATCGTACACTTCCTTAGGCAAATCCTTAGAGCTCTCCGGCAACAAAGTCGTACTTTCCTCTAAAGTCAGCCTATTTTCTATTGCAACTGTCACCACGATAGGCTTAGGTTGAAGTGCAGACGTGTCCATCATGCACAAATATGTGCTATCATGAATGAACAACGTCGGTCTTGGTAGGTAGGAAGGGGTAATATATACGCTGGGGTCGTAGGGGATGCCCAGTGTATGGATTAGGTTTAGATTTTGAGGTAGGGGAACTTGGTTGTGGGTCGGGAGAGGGTTTGTAGTTACATTAAGTTTTTGGGGTGGTGCGATCACCTTGTTGTCAATGAGGTCTTGAATCTGATGACGCAGTCGGAAGCATTGGTCGGTATCATGACCATGCTGTTGGTGAAACGCACAATATTTTGCTGGGTTGTGTTTTGGTGGAAAAAGATCAGGTAGTGGACATGGCTTTAATAGTTTGAGTTGCCTTTTTTTGACCAACACCTTCATGGCTTGAGATAGGGTCATGTAGAGTTGGGTAAAGGTCCTCTGGGATCGGGCAAAGTTGGTTGAAGTTTGTGGAGCTGTGTTGGCAAAGGGATTGGCAGTCTTGGTTGTGGTGGTGACAATGCTCACATCCGACGGCCTCGCAGCTGTGTTACTGCTGGTGGTAGCATTAGAACTGCGCACAAAAGGCCTTTTTGCCTGCTCTTGCTTATCTGTAATCAGCCCTTGTTTTATGGCGTCTTCAATCTGAACCCCCATCTCATGGAGCTTGGTGAATGTGAACAGAGGTAGGACGATCATCTTCTGCAACAACTTCCCATGCAGATTGTGGGCTACCATCCTTATCTGATTTTTCTCGAAAGTCCTTGTGGTCATCATAGAAGCTTTAGCCCTCCACCTCATCACAAATTCTAAGAAGCCCTCATTCAGATCTTAGCGCGTTGTCTCAAGATCACGAGTTGCGACCTCAATTTGTGTGTTATACGAGTATTGAGCAATAAAGGCCTCTGTCATTTTCTTTCAATTCTGCTTAATAGAATCCTCCAACTTCACATACCAAATGGCCGCTATACCAGACATAGTATGGCCAGAGAGAGAGAGAGAGAGAGCTTTTGTAGTCTAGTCAGACCCATCGGACGTAGGATGTCTGAAAAGAGCCGTAGATGAACCATAGGATCTCCGGAGTCATCGACTCGATCGATGTGTGGCATTTTGAACCAATCTGGCAATATCACTGCAGAGTCGGTATACCTGTCCTCTATGTCGGGGATGGAATTAACACCTTGTGCTCTCCTGAATAGTTTCTCTAGCTTGTTGACCTTAAGCATGGTTGGGTCAACCTTAAACTCAAATGGAGCCTCGTTTGATACACAGGTGTTTTGGAGGCTTTGTAGACGTCCTTGAACGCCCCGGGAGGATGAGTCTCATTCTGTTCGTCTTTAGGCTCACTATAGTTCGGACTCTAACTGTCACGGTTCTTAATCTAAACCAAAGAGTCCAAATCCGGCAAATCGTTTTGAAAAATAGATTTTTGTAAAGAAGTGCCAAACATAGACTGCTTTGCCAGATATAGAGTCGCCACCTAAATATTTTATTTTGGGAGAATTTAGGAATCCCTGACTCGTTTGCCTAAGGCCACGTGTGCGTCATCACCAGAGTTGCCTCAGCTCGGGAACTTAGGTGCGATTGGGGAAGGTCAGCTATGAGCACCCCCTCTCACCCGATCCAAAGATCGGCCTCTACTAATCATGATATCTTGTTTTGAAAACATTATGCGTTCTTATTCCAGTTATTAGCCTAGATTTACTATGTAATGCGCACAACATACAAGTATAGACTGAATCGCCTGAGTTAGAACAAAACATTTCATGTTTGCTTTTTGTAAGCAGTTTGCTACTCGAAAGTAGGCTAAAATGCAGGTTTTGCCACCCTCAAGTGGGCTTTAGAAAAGATGGTTTTTGCCACTATCAAGTAGGCTTAAAACTCACGGTTTTAATGCATTATTCCAATTCAGGTAATTCAACCTCCATCCACAAGCATTCAAGTAGTTATATTACACAAGCAAATAGCTTCATGGTAATCATGTTGTCATGGCAACGTTCACACGCGTGCAAGGATACTAAAGCATAAAAGCTTACTAAGTACTCCAAGCCAAAACAAAAGCTATGTTAGAAATCCATGCATGATCCTAACTATACAGAAATGCCTAATGCAACACATGCAGGAATGCGAATACAATAGGCTCGACTATTCTAAAATGACATGCGAAATGCTATAACTAACACGTACTCAATTTGGAATTGAAACACGAATGCAGTTAGTATGATGTGCCGAGCTCGGTGCATGCAAGACAAATGTATGAATGCACGCATGCATAACATAAGGTATGCTAATTTTAAATATGTCCTAATACTAACCATCGAAAGCTAGTAAATAAAAAAGAAGAAAGAAGTGGGGGTTGGAAAACATACACACACTCGCACACACTTATTACACAGTTGCCCTCGCTCGGAGGGTCCGAAAGAATAATACAGTCCGAATAATGCATCAACTATCCTAGCTAATCAATTATTACAGACCCTCTTAATTAATTAACAAATTAATCACAAAAATAATTTAAATGTGAAGCTAAAGAGACTGCCGCAGCTCTGCCTCGGAATACGCGAATGATGCATGCTTGACTCGCCCCGCTTGGAAACTCGATGCCATAGCACTGTTGCTTCTGTTTACACTGCCCTGCTCCTCTGAAAATTTGCTCAAGTCCCAAGGAGGCTTCTCTGAACACTGGGGAGCATCACCGACCAAGTGGGAACACCACCGGCCGAAGGGAATGGTCATCGACCACTGGTTGAGCCACCGGCTAATAGTATTTGGTCAGTCGACACTCCAAGTAGCTCGCCGGCTATTTCTTCCTGCAGAATCCTGCAGTTGACAGTAGCAGAGGGAAAGCAGTGTATGGCATGGAATTTTCAAGCAAATGTGAGCATGACCGCACTCCCCATCATGCAATGGACTCAAGGGAGCATGACCCTTGACCCTCGGGCCATCAATTATGCATTTCGATGCATGATGGCCTAAGAGGCCAAGTTTGCCATTCAATGTAAAATGCATGCAACAAAAGAGATGAATGCCAACGCCCTATCATATTGAGATCAAGGGCGTCGGTGACCGAGGATTGAGACGTGTTACCTCACTCGGAGTACGAACACTCTCAATCCTCATGCTTGGTTTGACACCCCAAACCAAGCAATGCAATATGAGGCTAAGATGCAAAACATGCCAAATGCAATGCAAGCATGCAATGTGCTAATCATGCAAGAGGCAATACAATGCAATTTAACATGTGATGCAAACATGGTACAATGCAAGCATGCAACGAGAGGTAACAAGTCAATCATACCACCATGTACGAGAATGGACTTAGACTGAAATGGGAGGCCTCAGCCACACCCTAAAACAGTGGCCAAAAGGGTCAAAAATGGCACAACTTATGCATGCAAGCATACACATACCAAGGCCTATCATCTAAGTATGAAAGGGGACAACTCTAAGCATACTTAAAGGCAATATGCTTGGACATTAAACACTCATATTAAACTCTGAAAAGCATGCAAAAGATGACACCAAGATATGCTAGGCAATGGATGCAAAATAGAAGGTATTCAATGCCACAAAAGAGAGCATTGCTCAACACCTACCCCAAGCAAACATGGCATGAACTAAGCAACCCAAAACAGAGTTTTTATGCATCAAAATATGTCCCAAAACCCACTGATATGGCAGCCCCAAAGACTTAAATACATAAGCATGCACAATACTCATTTCAAGGCACAAAAGGACACCTCTTCAAGGCATGAAAAGGGTGATGGATGCAAGCATAGGAACATGGATTAGGGATTGACATGGCATGTGAAATGACTCCAAATCATTGAAACAACCCAACTAAAACATGCTCATGACTCACACCCTCAAGGCTCACAAGCCAAAATACAAAGGGGCTATACCAAACATGGTAAATATGATCAAATAAGCTCCCAACAGACCTTAAGCATGGTAAGACATGGCTAAGAACTTCACAAAGTTAGGCCAAAACATGAGAGCATAGTAGGTTAAATGCATGATGCACTTCTAGGCATAATGGGGGAATACAAAGCAAGTATATTATGCATGCAAGGGACCTTCAATCCGACCAAAAACAGAGGCATAATATGACCCAATAACACCCAAAAACCTCTGGAATGAAGCCAAGAACAACTAATCATACATGCTACCCTTATGGGCCAAAAATGCAAACAAAAGAGAGACTAAGGGAGAGGGGTGTCCCTCCCCTATGCAATACTTCAAAACCCCTTCTTCACCACTGAAAATCCATTAGATTTCAGTGGTGAGAAGGCAAATACACAAAAGTCCCCAAAGCTTATCAAAGAGAGCACAAAAAGGGCCAAACAAGGCCTAAGAGGGGGAGATCGACCCCAAACAACAAAATGACCTTAATGAAGTATCTTAATCATGCAAATACAAGACTTTTTTCAGTTATACACAAAGCTCAAATCAGTATGCAAAGCAGGTCAAAAGCTAGTGAAAATTGGGGAATCTAAAGCAAAAGTGTTACCCTTGAAGAACACCTCAAGAACAGCAAGTCCAGCCACCTTCTTCTGATCAAAACCAGCTCAAAACCTCAAGAATAAACCCTCAACACCTCCCAAAGTCGAAGTATGGTGTAATGGTGTGTGTTTTAGTGCAAAAGTAAGAACAAATCACCCTTTTAGGCCCTCAAACACACACAAATGAAGAGAGAGAGGGAGATATAGAGAGAGAAGATGTATATATCAGAATATATATGTTCTAGGTCTGATTTCTGCTGAACCACATCAAAGGAGAAGAGGGGTCTCTTATATAGACAATGCAAAGACTAAGCTTCCAAGAGAAGCTATTCAAAAAGGGTCAAGGCTTCCAAGGGAAGCTAAGCTAAGGGGGCAAGCTTCTTGAGGAAGCTATGGAAAAGGGTCAAGCTTCCTCAAGAAACTTGAGCAAAGGGTGCAATCTTCTCTAGGAAGCTTGGACCAAAAGGGTGCAAAGGTTCAAAATAGCCACACCTGTGCATGGGGGGCAGGGTCCGTGCATTCCAGCTGGCACAGCTGGCATGCATTATGCCTAAAAAAAGGCAAAAAGGTGGTATCGGCCAAAAAAGGAGGCCATCGGCCAAACAGATGGTCGGCCGACCACACCAAATGCCGATCGGCCAATGGTATATTTCACCAACGGCCGATAGCAAGAATACACGGCCGGTGGCCTCAAGCCAGGGCCGGTGAGTGTCAGGGGTAGCTAACAAGCTACTTTCTACCCTCAGGTGCAAAAACAAACAAGTCCTTGGTATAAAACCAAGCACAGAACAAGCAAGTCGAGAGATCCTGAGGCAAGGCGCGTAGCCAAGACCTCCTGGAACTCAAAACAAACACGAACATAGATAATCACCGAGTGTTCAAGCGGTGACGTCCAAGTCTTGAGGACAGTCAAAAATGGGGTGTCTACAGTTGCCCCTCTTTGACAGAACTCAATGAGGGGAGTGAGTGTCAAAGCCCAGAGACGACCCATTTTTGACAAGGCCGAAGACTTAGACAAACATACAAGCTACATATAAGATATACGCTCGAGGGCAGGGGCAAAATGCAACTGACAATGCAAGAAGCCGAACATAACTTATGATCATGCAAAGAAAGCTGTAACGAAGCATATCATGCAACAGTTTTAAGCAATCAAACACAAATCCAACTACATTACAATGCAGAAAGGATATTAGAGAATTATGTGATTCTCGCTACGCTTCACGCGGAGAATACAATACCTGTGCGGTTCGTCTGGTTACACCAGCCTCAAATGAACTGTACGTACAATATTGTGCCTGTAAAAGAGAAACTTAACAGGTGCAATATCGTTAGCAGTATGCATGATAATGCAATTGAAAGTGCGTGACAACGCAAATCGAGTGGGAAGCATAACAATGCGACTAAAGGCAAGCATAACGATGTTATGAAGGCCTAAACACATGTAAGTAAAGAACACGTGACAACGTGCACAATGTGTAAAGATATAGACATATGTAAGTAAAGCGTATGCGACAACGCATGCAATGTGTATAGAAATGAACTTGAATACATGTAAGTAAAGTACACGCAAAACGTATACAATGTGTATGGAAAGGAACTTGAACACATGTAAGTAAAGCATAACGCGACAACGCATGCAATGTGTATAGAAAGGAACTTGAACACATGTAAGTAAAGCATAACGCGACAACGCATGCAATATGTATAGAAAGGAACTTGAACACATGTAAGTAAAGCATAACGCGACAACGCATGCAATGTGTATAAAAAGGAACTTGAACACATGTAAGTAAAGCATAACGCGACAACGCATGCAATGTGTATAGAAATGAACTTGAACACATGTAAGTAAAGTATAACGCGACAACGCATGCAATGTATATAAAGAGAACTTGAACACATGTAAGTAATGCAATGCACGTATGCATGCAATGTGTATAGAAAGAAAAGAGGGGCAGATTCAACTTGAAGCATGGTACAAACATGTTATTCATGATGTTGAAATGCAAAGCACTGCAACACAGTATAATTGAAACGATTTGCGGATTCGCAAGAGACAAAAAGGATACGGGGAGGGGTGCTCTTTGCACGCACCGAGCATCGCTCATAGAAGTCATGGCCTGAGGTCAACTCGAAGGTCTACAAACGTTCCAAAAGTGCACTTCCTTGCACTGTCTCGAGTAATGAAGGTGCCAAACCACATAGTTGACCCGAACAAGGGCGCGGGAGGTGCATTGACCACAAGGGGAGGTTACCGGTATCAATTCTGATACTCTGCTGCCCTGCTCTCCTTTTGCTTTACTTTTCTTTTTACTGGTAGTTTAAGCACATTGCAGTGCCTCAGGCAGGTTTTTACTCTTTTTTTTTTCAAAACTGTGTACTCTTTGCAAAATACATGATGGGAATGAAACAGCCATTTTGTTCGAAAGGGTGTTACATTTGTACGTTTTATGCATCGCATCGCGTGGCATCACATAACAATGGGAATGAAATTGACATTGGTTTGAAAGTTGAGCACTTGCATCGTAATAATCAGGTAGTGAACCGACTTACAACTAGATAAGCAAAACAAAGAAACTCGATAAGCTAGCCAAGTGCGAGTACAACTCGATAAGCAACACAAAGACTTAAGGAATGTGGAATACAACTCGATAAGCAAATTTACAACAACTCGATAAGCAAATGGGCGTGACGCCACAAAAATCATCATTGGAGGGCATTGGAAGTGGTGGCATTCCCCAAATTCTCAGCATGTTCAACATGTAAACAGCTCAGGGAGCAAGAAGGAATACCACCGGCCACAGGGGAAAGCCATCGGCCTCAGGAAATGGCCATCAACCAGCATCTTTGATAAATCGGCCAAAAATGGTGGTCAGTCGGCACTATATGTGGCCGGCCGGCCATAAATGGCAGAGACCAGCAGAATGCTGACATCTGTCCTCCACTCAACCTTATCCCCTACAAAAGGCTTCAGCTTCGTAGTTTTTCTCAATTCTACACTGATTTGCTCCAAATGGAAGAGTTTCTTGCTCAAAATCTCACAGCTTGGATTGCCAGCTTGGATGGCTCGGAAAAGATGAATTTCCAGGGCTTCGACATAAATGCACTATTCACTCTGAGTCGCACTCTGCTGCATTTTCCGTTTCTTCACGCCGCGGCAAGGTTTTGGAATCCGATAACACATGTCTTTAGCTTTAGCGGGCAAGAGGTATGTCCTACCTTTGAAGATTTCCAAGCTTTAATGGAGTCTGAGCGCGATGAGGAAATCTTGCCCCAACTTCGTTTCGGCCACGCCCAAGCCTTAGGACAAATATGTGGGCTTTCAATACCCGACGCTCACTCTTTGATTTGTGCATGCTATCCCATTTCTTGTTTGCCTCGGGCTCCGGAGGATCTAATGTCCGGTTGATTGAGGTTGCCCAAGGCTTGAAGGAGGGCAAGGGTTGCATTGCCATGACTCTAGCTGAGACGTTGATGGGCTTGGATGCCTTTTATCGCCGAGAGACAACCAGATTTGCGGGGAGTCCATTACTGCTGCAGGTAATGTTTCCCACCCAATCTCACATTTATATGGCTTACATCACTCGGCCCTCAAGCTCGATTTTTCTCATAAAACCCTTTTCTCACTTTTCTCACATCGTACACCTCTCTATTCTTTATTCTCTCGTTTTTCATCCCTTTCCAGGTGTGGTTGATGGACAAGTTGCAGGTTGTGGGCTCTTGCCCAGCATACTCAGCTCGCGGCTACTTCTTTCGGCAACGCCTAGTTGATGCCCTTGATGAGGGATGGTGGTTTGATTGGATGTGCAGCTTGTCCGCAGACCATATTGTTTGGCGGTGCCCTTGGGTCAACCTACCGGTGATGAGCTACAACATGACCCGTCAACCTGGGATTCAATTGATTGGCATGACACGCTGTGGCTTCTATTTTTCGTTCCGAATCCGGCGCCAGTTACGTCATGATCAAACTTGTCCACCAGAGGGGATAGAGTACCCGGCTACATTCCCAGTCCGAGGCGCACAGCTTGCCCGGTATGCTACAGCATGGAGGACTAGAGAGCTCCTAGCCCCCACTCCCATTTTTAGTTGCACTTTGTCTGATGAGTGCATAGATTGGCTCAATGAAGAGGCACAGATTGGGCCCAGCTTGGCATCAGAGGCTTCGACCAGCTCTGGGAGGGGGCGCAGGAGCACCTGACTCATCTGTGCCCCAGATTTATTGCTTTATTAAAACTTTCAAGTTTTCTTTATGAATGTAATAAAAAAAAGCAACTTCAATTTGTATGCAAGAGCAGGAGAACTCTGTATTGAAATCAATGAAATTGAAGGTTATGGGTACTGAAAATTTTCTGCTTTGGTCCAAAAATGGTCTAAGTTGTAAAAAGATTAATTTGAACAAAGTCAACTTTTATCAAAACTTTTCAAAGTCATTTTCGATATGGATCAGAACTGGACATGCCTGAAATCTGTCACTGAGATGCACAACCTCGGATCCTAGCAACTGGAAAGTTGCCCCTAGTCTGAATAGTACCGCAGCACTTCTTGGCAACGGAAAGTTGCCCCTAGTCTGAAAAGCACTGCACCAGAGATAATAACCGAACTCTTGAATGTTGAATAGACAAAGATGGCTGAGGTGATCAAATGGACAAAGTTGATTGGGGAAAAGTTTATGGCTGAATTTCAGGATGAAGTTGCCTACGTATCCCAAAGATGGGAATCAAGCCTTACGTAGTTCAAGCTCGGGTTCACTCGGGTATTTTCACTCTCCTTTTGCGCTCTAACTTTTGCCAAGGCCGCCCTTTGCGAGTTTTCAACCTTGCGAGCTCAGTTTTTATAATTTTCAATTTTTTGTGCTCTAACGTTTGCCTAGGTCGCCCTTTCGGGTTTTCGGCCTAGTGAGCCTCTCAGGGGTAATATTTCTTCAACTTGTCCATGTTGATCAGTTGTGAGAACTCTAGGCCATCTAGATCCATCAGAACCATAGCCCCACCTGACTAGATCGACTTAATGATGTAAGGACCAGTCCAATTGGGCCTGAATTTGCCCCTTGGGTCATGGATGGGAGCTCGGTTGTCCTTGAGCACCAAATCTCCTTCTTTTAGATTCCTGGACTTAACTTTCTTGTTGAAAGCCCGGACAATTCTGTGTTGATAACCTTGAACATGGTACAGTGCTTGCAGTCTTCTCTCATCAAAGAGCATGAGTTCTTCAAATCTGCTCTGCTGCCAATCTGCCTCGGCTATCTGACACTCAGCCATCACTCTCAGAGACGGAACCTCAATTTCAATAGGTAGAACAGCCTCCATCCCATAAACCAATGAGTGCGGAGTCGACCCCGTAGAAGTTCTAATTGAAGTCCGGTAGCCCCACAGAGCGAACAACAGCTTATCTGGCCAGTCCCAGTAGGTTTCCACCATCTTTTGTAAAATGCGCTTGACATTCTTGTTGGCGGCCTCAACCGCTCCATTGGTCTGAGGTCGGTATGTGGATGACTTGTGAAAAGTCACATTGTATTTCTCCAACAAGTCAATCACTTCCTTCTTAAAGTAGGAACCGTTATCTTAAATTATCTCATTTGGGACCCCATAGCGACAAATGATGTTGTTTCTGATGAACTTCACAACATGTGAAGCCTTCAACACCGCATAGGATTGGGCTTCAACCCACTTTGTAAAGTAATCTATCGCGACCAGGATGAACTCATGCCCGTTTGACCCCTTCGGAGTGACATCCCCGATCACATTGATTCCCCAAATTGAAAATGGCCATGGCGAAGTCATGTTGTACAGCTTTGATGGCGGGATGTTCATGCGGTTTGCATGGATCTGACATTTGTGGCATCGCCGAATAAAGCCGATACAATCTTCCTTCATGGTGGACCAGTAGTAACCCTATCTGAGGATCTTCTTGGCTAGCATTACCCCGTTCATATGTGCACTGCATTCCCCTCCATGGATGGCCCCCATCAGGCGCTTCGATTCTTCAGCTTCAACGCACAACATATGCATTCCCAGATGACCTCTCTTATACAGCTTACCCCCACAAATGATGAATTGAACGACCATTCTTCTGATTGCCCTTTTATCTTTGGGATTTGCCCCTGGTGGATATGCCTCCTTCTCCAAGAAGTTCCAAATGTCGTAATACCAGGGGTTCTCATCCTGAACCTCATCTATAGCAGCAATCGACTCGTAGGCTGGCGCAAATTTCTAATCAATAATGACTGGACGCATCCGGACTCCAAACGGGATGTCTATCATGGAAGATAGAGTTGCTAGTGAATCTGCGAACCTTTTGTTCTCTCTTACTAGATGAGCAAAGTTTAACTTCTCAAACCGAGGAATCAACAAGTCCAAGGTCTAGTGGTACATTATCATCTTTTCTTCTTTGACTTTCCAATCTCCTTTTGCTTGAGACACAACAAGGTTCGAGTCCCTGATGACGTCCAACCGTCTTGCCCCTAGTTCCAGGGCTGCTTCTAAATCGGCAATGCACGCCTCATATTCTGCTTCATTGTTTGAGACTTTGAATCGGAGTTTGAAGGCTAAAGGGGTACGAGAATTGTCAGGTGCTATTAGCAACACCCCTATCCCATACCCGTGCTGGTTTGACGTTCCGTCAAAGTACATCGTCCAAGTTTCATCGTCGATATGCAAAATGGCCTCATCTGGGAATAAGTACTCAACTGCTTCACCCACTTCCACCGGGTGATCGGCTAAGAATTCTGCCACTGCTTTTCCTTTAACTGACTTGCGTGTCACATATTTCAGATTGAATTCGGAAAGCAACAACAACCAACGAGCCAGCCTACCCGTAAGTGCTGGTTTCTCGAAAAGATATTTGATGGGATCCAGTTATGAAACCAACATTACGGAGTGAGCTAACAGGTAGTGTCGCAGCTTCCTGGTAGCCTATACTAAGGCTAAGCAAGCCTTTTCCAACGGTGTGTAACGGGTCTCATACTCTAGCATCTTCTTGCTCAGGTAATAGATGGCTCTCTCCACCTTGTCCTCTGATTCTTGCGCGAGCATGCAGCCCATTGTAGTCTCAGTCACTGAAAGGTACAATATCAACGGTCTCCCCGGCTCTGGTAGTGACAACACGGGTGGGTTCTGTAAGTATTCTTTGATCTGTTCAAAAGCAGCTTGGCATCGGCCGTCCCACTGGAACTTCGTTCCTTTCTTCAGGAGACTAAAAAGTGGTTCACAAGTCAAGGTTAATTTTGAGATAAACCGTCTTATGAATTGCACTTTACCTAGAAAGTCTCGCACCTCCGTTTTAGTCCTTAGTGGTGGCATTTCTAAGATGGCCTTGATTTTGGAAGGGTCGACTTCGATACCTCTCTGTGTAATCAGAAACCCCAGCATCTTTCCCGCTGTAACACCAAACGTACACTTCTGAGGATTCAGCCGCAACCGAAATTCTCTGATCATTTGAAAGAACTTTCGCAAGGCGGTGTGGTGGCCCTCTCTTTCTTTGGATTTGACAATCATGTCGTCCACGTACACCTCAACCTCTTTGTGGATCATGTCATGCAATATTATGGTCGCACCCCGTTGATATGTAGCTCCAGCATTCTTCAACCCAAACGGCATCACTCTGTAGCAGTAAGTCCCCCACGGGGTGGTGAAAGCAGTCTTCTCCCGATCTTCAGGTGCCATCACTATCTGATTGTAGCCTGAGAAGCCATCCATGAACGAAAGCAAAGCATGCCCCGCTGTGAAGTCCACCAACTCATCGATATGGGGCAAGGGAAAGTCATCCTTCGGACTGGCCCTGTTCAAGTCCCTAAAATCCACGCATACCCGGATCCTGCCATCCTTCTTCGGCACTGGAACAATGTTGGCCAACCAAGTCAGGTATTCGGATACCAGTAGGAAACCTGCGTCAATTTGCTTGGTGGCCTCTTCCATAATCTTGATGGCCCAGTCGGGGCCGATCCTTCTGAGTTTCTGTTTGATGGGTCGGGCCTCGGGGTCAAGAGTGATCCGGTGCTGTACAATCTCAGGATTAATTCCAGGCATGTCTTTGTAGGACCACGCAAAAACATCTTTGAAATCTTTTAATAAAGCGACTAAGCGCTCGCGTTCCTCCGAAGACAACGTGGACCCGATCTAGACCAGCTGCGGGTCCTTCTCAGTACCAGCATTCACAGTAGTGATTTCATCAACTAAAGGTTTAACAAATCTTTCCTGCTCTTGTTTAATTAAGCGTAGCAAAACTGGGGGAATTTCTTCCTCGTCGTTTTTATCAAAATTTTGAAAGTCCTGATTTAAGCAATAAATCAAAGGTACAGAAAAGTACTCAGAAACCACATCCACATCATTCTCATTAAGCATATCCAAACCGTCCGATTCTTCTGTTATAACAGACTCAAAAGAGAAAGAAAAAAGACGACCTAGATAAGACTGTGGCATCCGGGTTATCACCCCCAGGAATACTGGACTCAGACTCAGTTGAGCTGGAACCTGATTCTGACTCACAAGACTCGGTGGAATCAGATTCCGGCTCACTACCTGACCCGGTGCTGCTTGACAAAAATCCTTCTTCATTCTGCCAAATCAGAGAGGGTGCGATGGATGCATCCAAAATGTTTGCTAGTAGGCCCGCAGCCATTTCATTCCCAATCATGGACACCGAGAAGTTATCTCCCAAGCACTTCTGTTCGATCGGAGGATCTGAAAATAGACAAGCCAGTGCTACCCCCATTTCAATTTCAAAGTCCTCAGACTCCACTTTCCTGCTCTGCTCAGCCTCAGCTAATGGGTCCGTCTGCTCTTCGACAACGTCATCCCCGGATAACTGCAGGTCGAAGAAGATCTCAAACCCCGGCACGCGTTTCCTCTCCGCGTTCAACCATGGCTCTGGGAAGCCACAAAATGGAAAGTCCTCTCCTACCCAGACGAAGCGTCCGTTTAGGGTACCCTGGATGGGCCGGTGCATCAACTCAAAAGGCTTCCCCATCTGTTTCACTCTGGCTCTCCCAACCATCTCCTTACCTTTCCTTACCCAATCCTCTTTGGTGGGCAGATAACCCAAGCCAAAGGTGTGTGGGTTGTGTGGCACTTCGGCCAACGTTGCAACGCCCTTCCGGCCGCACTTTCCCAATCCCATCCCGGGGATGTGTTGGAGCTTGTTCATGAGGTATACTGCTTGAGCACTGACATACATCCCCTCATTAGCCGCCATGATGTTCCGCACAACCCGAGCCTCAGCTAAGGTAAAACCTGGCATGAACACATCTTCCATACCGTGCTCAATTTCCAAAACTGGTGTGGATACTTCTGGTGGTGGATAGGCCGACGAATTCCCAAAAACAATGGTTACTCCTTTCCCATGGGGGTATTTCACCATCTGATGCAAGGTGGATGATACTGCCTTCACCTGATGCAACCACGGCCGCCCCAAAAGCAGGTTGAAAGTTGCAGGAACCTCTAAGACATGGAAATCTATCTCATGCTGTCCCAGCCCAACCTTGGTCTAAATTTTCACTGTCCCCATGACTTCTCTGCTCGTGTTGTCATATGCCCGAATCACCTGGGCTATCGGCACAAAATTTGCAGTTTTTAAACCGATTGCATACGTTGTCCTTGCTGGGCAGACGTTGATGGCGGATCCGGTATCAACAAGAACCACCAGGATCCATTTGTTTCTACATTCCACCGAAACGTAGAGTGGCTTGTTGTGGTTCGCCCCCTCAGGTGGCAATTCCTTGTTGGAAAAAGTCAGCATCGAGGTAGCTCCCCCCAGAAAAACTAATCCCACCAGCTGCTCTGGCGTGGTTTCTATTGAGAGCTTGGCCTTGTCCATGGCCAATAAGACAGCTTGTCGATGCACCCGCGATACCATAAGCAGTCCCCAGATGGAGATGTCTGCTTGTATCTTTTTTAACTACTTCAGTACAGCTTCTTCTTCGAGTTGTTTCTCTTTCTGTTTTTCAGCTTCCTTATCCTTCCCAGACGCCTCTGGCTGATCTAGATGCGGATGCTTGAAATACCGTCCACTCCTTGTCATATGATCGACCTCGCCGATGTACCAGTTATCGTCTGGCTGGTTACTTCCCCAGTCCTCATCTGTGTGGGCAAGACATAGATCGTCGTCTTTCCACTACATTCCATCGGCAGCCGACAGACACCTATCCGGCTATGGTATGACTGCTCTCGTACTCGCAGTACCCTCCATCCATATGCTCGCAGCATTCTCTTTTTCTGTGTACATAGCAGTTTCAGTCCCCTCATGGGCTTTAGCTTTTCTAATTCTCTCAGAATCCTCAAACCTTTCCTGTTCCAACTGTGTCAGTACAGCTGACTGTTCAATAATTCTTGTATTCAAAATGCTCTGATCCTGAGTGAAATTCTAGACACCGGCGCTCTCCGGCGATGTACTCTGCTCTTCGGCCCTTCCGGTCGTCACTGACATTCTCGCCCCTACCGGGCCTCGTTTTGGTTGGAACTTTTCCACAAAATCCGGTTGATCATCCAACCACCCGGTAGCCTCCGCTGATTCCTCATAATCAAACCAGTTGACTGCTGTGTCCCCTGGATCTTGGTCATTGAAAAACTGGACGTTGGCAAGGTCCTCTTCCATAGCCGTCAAATTATCTGTCCCCTGCTCAAATCCATCCCCTTGGATCATACACAGCTCTGCCCTCTCTGGCAATCCTACAACGAGCCGAACCTGACCTACTGACATAATATAATCACTCGGATTGTAGGCTTCCTCAGCAGAACTCCCAGATTCCTCAGATTCTGGCTCAACAATCCCATTCTCCTCTGAAACTTCCCCTGTTCTGTCTTTGACAGTCACCACCGTTGGTTCAGGTTGGGTTATGGAGATGTCCAACATGCACAAGTCAGTGCAGTTAAGAAGGAACACCTCCGGCTTAGGTAGGTGGGAAAGAGTGATATATATGCTAGGATCGTAAGATACGACCCCAGTCTGGATAAAATTGATTCTTTTGGGAGGTGGAGCTTGGTTGTGTGGTGGGAGAGGGTTTGTTGTAACATTAGGTTCCTCGGGAGGCAAAATCACCCCGTTATCGATGAGATCTTGAACCTCATGATGTAATCGGAAGCATTGGTCGGTGTCATGACCGTGCTGTTTGTGAAATGCACAATATTTGGCTGGGTTATGGGTAGGGGGAAGTCTTTCCGGTAATGGCCGCGGCTCTAAGGGCTTTAAGTGCCCTTTTCTGATTAAAACCCCCAGAGCTTTGGACAGGGGCATATATAGTGGAGCGAAGGTTCTTTTGGGTATTTGGCTTTTTGTGTATGGCTTCTGGACGCACCGGAGAATGGCGTAGCTGCCATGGGTCTTGGAGGGGGAGGGGGAATGGTGGTGACCATGCTCACTTCTGAGGCTTTTGCAGTTGTAACGCCGCTCGGGCCTGCATTGTTGTTGCGATTGAAAGTTCTTCTGGGTTGCTCCCATTCATTATCAATTAAACCCTATTTCAAGGCATCCTCGATTTATACTCCTATCTCATGCAGATCTGAAAAGGTAGGGAAGGGGAGCACGATCATTTTTTGCATCACCTTAGGCTGGAGATTGCGTACAATCATCCTGATCTGATCTTTATCTGTGGGCCTTAGGGTCATCATCGAGGCCTTGGCCCTCCATCTGGTCACGAACTCTGAAAAGCTCTCCTTAGGCTCCTGCCTTGTCGTCTCGAGGTCGCGGGTCATAATCTCAATTTGCATGTTATACGAGTATTGTGCAATGAAGGCCTCAGCCATCTTGTCCCAGTTTCTCTTGACATCATCTTCTAATTTGGCATACCATATGGCTGCCACACCCGACAGGGTCCGGCCGAATAGAGACAGCTTTTGTAATCTGGTGAGGCCCATTGGCCTTATGATATCTGAAAAAAATCTCAGGTGCACCATGGGATCCCTGGATCCATCAAATCGGTCGATATGCGGCATCTTGAATCTGTCTGGCAGCATCACAGCTGCGTCGGTATATCCATCTTTAATGTCAGGGATGGTCTTGACCCCCTGGGATCTCTTGAACAGCTTTTCAAGCTGGCTCAACTTCAATGCTGTGGGATCTGTCTCGAACTCAAAAGGGGAGTCCGGTAGGTTGGTGGGCGTTTTGGATAATTGGGGTAGGATCGGGGGCGGAGGTGGCCCTGTGGGAATGTCTGTATCATTATGAACATTAGCTATCTCCCCGAGTGTTGGAACTCCTGGCGGGGGAGGAGCTTGATGCGAAGCAGATGCTCCGGCTTGCTGTTGTAGCCTCACGATTAACTCTGCTTGTTCAGTCATAACCATGGCCTGTTGCTTGGCGAACTCTGCCTGTAGGACAGCGTCTTGCTACATAGTTTTCATGCTTTCTTGGAGCTGGCACACCATCTCCTCTAAGCTTGCCATACTGTTCTGATCTGATTGAATTTCCGGTATATATTCCCTCTCTGCGGGAGAAACAAAGCCCTGATCCCTACTGTTCTCAGGTGGGGTAGACAAAGCCCTCTGTACTGATCGCTGGACTGATATCTTCTGCCTAACTGCCCTTCGTCTAGTAACCGGGGGTAGTGAGTAGTACACTGGTTGTCCGTCTATCAGATCCTCAGATTGATGGAGTCGATGACCTCTAGTCCAGAGTGCTTGGGGAATATCTACTGGGTTAGAAGCAATCGCGCTAAACTACCTAGCAAAAAGATAAATAAAGCAATAATAAGAAAATAAAACAACCAGATAAACGGATAGCATAACAGCGTAAAATAAACACACAACACACAGTTGGGTATCAAAACACACTGTCGATAAGCTAAATACATTGTTCCTCAATCACTGATCACTGTTTCCAAATCATTGCCCCCAAGTCTAAATCTGATACCCACAGATAACTGATTCCCGAAAAACACTGATGCCTGTAGGCCTAATGCCCAAACTTGCAAACTGATATACGCCTTCCTGTAGAGACGCACTCTAAAGCACATAGCAGATAAGTGAGAGCCAAAACACCCCTATGTTGGGGTAGGGTTTCCCTGTCCTATTTTGTCAGGAGCTAGGGTTTTAATACGTACGCAGCGGTTTCAAACAACCTATATCGGGTAAGCAACCTGTCCTAGTTTGGAATAGTCACTATGGATTCCGAATATGCACTAGGTCGAGTGGTCGAAAAGGGTGCCCCGGTAAAACTGGGGTTTATGTTCCCATACTGGCAGAGCCTGCAACCGGTCAGCCTTATGGCGTGCTTTGACAAAGTCAAGCCTCCGGCAAACCACTCAGGAATAGCAGATGGCTAACACAGTGTCCTAGGCGCACCAATGCACATGCAATGCAAAGAAACACATAAGTGTAGTCAAAACAAGATATTATGAGTTCCAGTCAAGTTCTCTAATTTCCCTAGCAGAGTCACCAGAAACTGTAGATGTCCTCGAACGCCCCGAGAGGATGAGTCCCGTTCTGTTCGTCTTTAGGCTTGCTACAGTTCAGACTCTAATTGTCACGGTTCTTAATCTGAACCAAAAAGTCCAAATCCGGCAAATCGTTTTGAAAAACAGATTTTTGTAAAGAAGTGCCAAACATGGACTGCTTTGCCAGATACAGAGTCGCCACCTAAATATTTTATTTTGGGAGAATTTAGGAAACCCTGACTCGTTTGCCTAAGGCCACGTGTCCATCATCACCAGAGTTGCCTCAGCTCGAGAACTCGGGTACGATTGGGGAAAGTCAGCTATGAGCACCCCCTCTCGCCCGATCCGAAGATCGGCCTCTACTAATCATGATATCTTGTTTTGAAAACATTATGCGTTCTTATTCCAGTTATTAGCCTAGATTTACTATGTGATGCGCACAGCATACAAGTATAGACTGAATCGCCTGAGTTAGAACAAAACATTTCATGTTTACTTTTTGAAAGCAGTTTGCTACTCGTAAGTAGGCTAAAATGCAGGTTTTGCCACCCTCAAGTGGGCTTTAGAAAAGATGGTTTTTGCCACTATCAAGTGAGATTAAAACTCACGGTTTTAATGCATTATTCCAATTCAGGTAATTCAACCTCCATCCACAGGCATTCAAGCAGTTATATCACACAATTAAATAGCCTCATGGTAATCATGCTGTCATGGCAACGTTCACACGCGTGCAAGGATGCTAAAGCGTAAAAGCTTACCGAGTACTCCAAGCTAAAACAAAGGCTATGTTAGAAATCCATGCATGATCCTAACTATACAGAAATGCCTAATGCAACACATGCAAGAATGCGAATACAATAGGCTCGACTATTCTAAAATGACATGTGAAATGCTGCAACTAACACGTACTCAATTTGGAATTGAAACACGAATGCAGTTAGTATGATGCGCCGAGCTCGGTGCATGCAAGACAAATGTATGAATGCATGCATGCATAACATAAGGTATGCTAATTTTAAATATCTCCTAATACTAACCATCGAAAGCTAGTAAATAAAAGGGAAGAAAGAAGTGGGGGTTGGAAAACATACACACACTCACACACACTTATTACACAGTTGCCCTCGCTCGGAGGGTCCGAAAGAATAATACAGTCCGAATAATGAATCAACTATCCTAGCTAATCAATTATTACAGGCCCTTTTAATTAATTAACAAATTAATCACAAAAATAATTTAAATGTGAAGCTAAAGAGACTGCCGCAGCTCTGCCTCGGAATGCGCGAATGATGCATGCTTGACTCGCCCCGCTCGGAAACTCGCTGCCATAGCACTGCTGCTTCTGTTTACACTGCCCCGCCCTTCTGAAAATTTGCACAAGTCCCAAGAAGGCTTCTTTGAGCACTGGGGAGCATCACCGACCAAGTGGGAACACCACCGGCCGAAGGGAATGGTCATCGACCATTGGTTGAGCCACCGGCTAATTGTATTTGGTCGGTCGGCACTCCAAGTAGCCGGCCAGCTATTTTTTCCTGCAGAATCTTGCAGTTGACAGCAGCAGAGGGCAAGCAGTGTATGGCATGGAATTTTCAAGCAAATGTGAGCATGACTACACTCCCCATCATGCAATGGACTCAAGGGAGCATGACCCTCGACCCTCGGGTCATCAATTATGCATTTTGATGCATGATGGCCTAAGAGGCCAAGTTTGCCATTCAATGTAAAATGCATGCAACAAAAGAGATGAATGCCAACACTCTATCATATTGAGATCAAGGGCGTCGGCGACCGAGGATTGAGATGTGTTACGTCACTTGGAGTACGAACGCTCTCAATCCTCATGCTTGGTTTGACACCCCAAACCAAGCAATGCAATGCATGTATACAAACATGGCTCAAGAATGCAACATGAGGCTAAGATGAAAAACATTCCAAATGCAATGCAATCTATTATGCAAGCATGCAATGTGCTAATCATGCAAGAGGCAATACAATGCAATTTAACATGTGATGCAAACATGGTACAATGCAAGCATGCAACGAGAGGCAACAAGTCAATCATACAACGATGTACGAGAATGGACTTAGACTGAAATGGGAGGCCTCAGCCACACCCTAAAACAGTGGCCAAAAGGGTCAAAAATGGCACAACTTATGCATGCAAGCATGCACACACCAAGGCCTATCATCTAAGCATGAAAGGGGACAACTCTAAGCATACTTAAAGGCAATATGCTTGGACATTAAACACTCATATTAAACTCTGAAAAGCATGAAAAAGATGACACCAAGATATGCTAGGGAATGGATGCAAAATAGAAGGTATTCAAGGCCACAAAAGAGAGCATTGCTCAACACCTACCCCAAGCAAACATGGCATGAACTAAGCAACCCAAAACAGAGTTTTTATGCATCAAAATATGCCCCCAAACCCACTGATATGGTAGCCCCAAAGACTTAAATACATAAGCATGCACAATACTCATTTCAAGGCACAAAAGGACACCTCTTCAAGGCATGAAAAGGGTGATGGATGCAAGCATAGGAACATGGATTAGGGACTGACATGGCATGTGAAATGACTCCAAATCATTGAAACAACCCAACTAAAACATGCTCATGACTCACACCCTCAAGGCTCACAAGCCAAAATACAAAGGGGCTATACCAAACATGGTAAATATGATCAAATAAGCTCCCAACAGACCTTAAGCATGGTAAGACATGGCTAAGAACTTCACAAAGTTAGGCCAAAACATGAGAGCATAGTAGGTTAAATGCATGATGCACTTCTAGGCATAACGGGGGAATACAAAGCAAGTATATTATGCATGCAAGGGACCTTCAATCCGACCAAAAACAGAGGCATAATATGACCTAATAACACCCAAAAACCTCTGGAATGAAGCCAAGAACAACTAATCATACATGCTACCCTTATGGGCCAAAAATGCAAACAAAAGAGAGACCAAGGGAGAGGGGTGTCCCTCCCCTATGAAATACTTCAAAGCCCCTTCTTCACCACTGAAAATCCACTGGATTTCAGTGGTGAGAAGGCCAATACACAAAAGTCCCCAAAGCTTATCAAAGAGAGCACAAAAAGGGTCAAACAAGGCCTAAGAGGGGGAGATCGACCCCAAACAACAAAATGACCTTAATGAAGTATCTTAAGCATGAAAATACAAGACTTTTTTCAGTTATATACGAAGCTCAAATCAGTATGAAAAGCAGGTCAAAAGCTAGTGCAAGATTGGGGAATCTAAATCAAAACTGCTACCCTTGAAGAACACCTCAAGAACAGCAAGTCCAGCCACCTTCTTCTGATCAAAACCAGCTCAAAACCTCAAGAATAAACCCTCAACACCTCCCAAAGTCGAAGCATGGTGTAATGGTGTGTGTTTTAGTGCAAAAGTAAGAACAAATCACCCTTTTAGGCCCTCAAACACACACAAATGAAGAGAGAGAGGGAGATATGGAGAGAGAAGATGCATGTATCAGAATATATATGTTCTAGGTCTGATTTTTGCTGAACCCCATCAAAGGAGAAGAGGGGTCTCTTATATAGACAATGCAAAGACTAAGCTTCCAAGGGAAGCTATTCAAAAAGGGTCAAGGCTTCTAAGGGAAGCTAAGCTAAGGGGGGCAAGCTTCTTGAAGAAGCTATGACAAAGGGTCAAGCTTCCTCAAGAAGCTTGAGCAAAAGGTGCAATCTTCTCTAGGAAGCTTGGACCAAAAGGGTGCAAAGGTTCAAAACAGCCACACCCGTGCATGGGGGGCAGGGCCCGTGCATTCCAGCTGGCATAGCTGGCATGCATTATGCCTAAAAAAAGGCAAAAAGGTGGTATCGGCTAGAAAAGGAGGCCATCGGCCAAACAGATGGTCGGCCAACCACACCAAATGCCGACCGGCCAATGGTATATTTCACCAACGGCCGGTGGCCTCAAGTCAGGGCCAGTGAGTGTCAGGGGTAGCTAACAAGCTACTCTCTACCCTCAGGTGCAAAAACAAACAAGTCCTTGGTGTAAAACCAAGCACAAAACAAGCAAGTCGAGAGATCCTGAGGCAAGGCGCGTAGCCAAGACCTCCGGGAACTCAAAACAAACACGAACATGGATGATCATCGAGTGTTCAAGCGGTGACGTCCAAGTCTTGAGGATGGTAAAAAATAGGGTGTCTACAGGCTTGTGTTAGGATCAGCTCCGCCGAATTGCCCTGATTTTCTTAGATATTAATAATATGGGCAGTGGTTACGGGTGCTGGGATACCTGTGGGAGGTGTATGAGATGCAGAAACGGCTATCGGCTGTGGTTGTTGTTATTAGAGATGGCAATCGGAACCCGGCCTGACGGGGACCCGATCTCCCGACCCCGAATTGAGTGGTTATTCCTCGAAAAATACCCCTGACGGGCTGGGGATGGTATTAAAAATTAAATCCCCGGTGATATTCGGGCCGGGGACGGGGACACATGTTTCATCCCCGGCCCTGATCCCTGGCCCGGTTGCTCCCGACGTAAAATTACTCTTTTGCCCTTGCTTATATATAACATATGTGTGTGTGCGTGTAGGGATTTATTTGAACACTCACACACACTCAACACAAACACAACACAGAGCCGTCTTTGCTCTCTCTCTCTCTCTCTCTAGGGTTTTTCCTTCCTCTCTCTCTTTCACATAACGACGGCGCCGATCCTCCCTCATCCCTGATCCTCCCTCACCGCCGCTCGTACCTGATAGATCCTTCTTCCTCACTGCCACTGTTGGTTAGAACTTAGAGTTTCGCCTCCCTTTCTGTCACACACACACGACGGCTGCTCGCCCCTCACCGCCACTCCTCCCTCACCGCCAATTTTCAAAGGGTATCTCTCTCTTTCTCTCTCTCGGGATTTCAATATAGGGTTTACATACATACACACACACACATATATATATATATATATATCTATGTGTATATATAGTATCTCCGTGTCAAGGGATTTCGACCTCTGTTTTTTTTTTTCTTGATCTGTTATTGATCTTGATCTAATCACTTGAGTTCTTGATCTGTTATTGATCTGTTAAATATATATATATCTATATATATGATATGGTTTTTATTGTTAAAAAATGTAAAATATTATCTGTTATTATTTGTTTTTATTGTTATTGATCTGTTAAAATATTATCTGCACACATAAATGGAAGATAATATTATGTGTGTAGATAATGAAGGATAATATTATGTGTGTAGATAATGGAAGATAAGTTTACTTGCTATTCTGTGTTTAGATGACGAAATATTATCTTCCATCAAAGTTATGGGACTTGTTATTCTGTGTGTAGATAATGGAAGATAATATTTCAAAGTTATCCGATTTTAGTTGTCATCTAATCACTACTGACATTTGGTTTGCTATTCTGTGTGTAGAAAGAAACACAACTAAAATTGGCTACACAATCTGCTCATCCAGGTATTTTCTCTTTATTGATTGTGGCTTCTAAAGTCGAAATTATGTGAAGATTTGCTTTTTTTTTTTGGAAAAAAGTTCTTGACCTTCATCATTCTATTGAGAGAGAGACCTGTTTTGACCTGATTTGCACATATATGTTTGTATTTTTTTAATTGTGACCTGAGGCTGAATATAATTGTGAATTTGTTTGTTTGAAATTATGTCTAATGTCTATTTGTAATTATGTCTATTTGGCTGAATATAATTGTGAATATGTCATTATATTTTTAAAGTCTGTTTGGCTGAATATAATTGTTTGGCTGAAGATAACTGTATTCAGTCTCAGGTTCTAATGTCTGGCTGAATATAATTGTCTGTTTGGCTAAATATAATTGTAATTATGTCTGTCTTGCACATATGTCTTATGTCTAATGTCTGGCTGAATATAATTGTGAATTCACAAACAAATTAGTTGAAATTATGTCTGTTTGTTTTAGCTTAGTTATTAATTCTTTCTTTGATATTTTCAAATATTTAGTTAATTTGTTTCTCAGCTCCATTAATTCAATCCATATTATTGTTATAAAGGTTAAAAATGTCAGATGTTAACTCTCAAGCACCAGTTAACTCTGAAGTACCCGTTAACTCTCAAGTACCATTTGAGAGTGACGCGTCACAACATTCATCGCTAGCTACCAACTCACCTACGAACTCACTGTCTCCTCTCTCTAATCAAAATGTTATTGATTTAGAAGAAGAGTCTAATACTTGTGGAGGAACTAAAAGAAAACCTGTAACAAGTCCGCGAAGGGGCCTCGCTACAGGTCGGACTCAATTTTGTTACGGTTCTAAGTCTGAACCAAAGAGTCCAAATCCGGCAAATCGTTTTGAGAAAAACAGATTTTTTTAAAAGAAGTGCCAAACATGGACTGCTTTGCCAGATACAGAGTCGCCACCTAAATGTTTTTTTAATGGGAAATTTAGGAAACCCTGACTCGGTGCCAAAGGCCACGTGTCCGTCATCACCAAAGTTGCCTCGGCTCGGGAACTTGGGTACGATTGGGGAAGGTCACTTCGTGAGCACCCCCGCTCGCCCGATCAAAGATCGGCCTCTACTAACCATGATATCTATTTTTGAAAACATTGTGTGTTCTTATTCCGGTTATTAGCCTAGAATTACTATGTTATGCGCACAGCAAACAAGTATAGACTAGATTGCCTAATTTGGGAATAAACATTGCATATCTGTTTGCTTTGGAAATACTTTGGATTTTGCTACTCGCAAGTAGGCTAAAACACGGATTTCAATGAGTTTTTCCAACTCAAACGATCCAACCTTCACCCACAGGCATTCAAACAGTTTAACACATAAGCATTTAGCCGCATGGTAAGCATACTGTCATGTTAACATTCACACACATGCGAGATGCTAAAGCATAAATACTTACATCGTACTCCGTGCCAAAACAGTAAACTAGTTAGCAAAAACGTGCGTGTCCTAGTTCATGTTAAATTGCCTAATGCAACACATACAGGATGCAATTTAGATAGGCTCGGTTAACCTAAGCATGGCATATGTAATGCGATCAATTATCACATATTCGATTTGTAAATTGAAGTACAAATGCAGTTAGCGTGATGTACCGAGCCTAATGCATGCAGTACAAATGCATGAATGCACGCATGCATAGCATAAGGTATGCTAAATTAAACATGCCCTAATCTACCATCATAAGCAGGTAAAAAAAAGGGAAGAAAGATGTGAGGTTGGAAGACATACACACACTCACGCACACTTATTACATAATTGCCCTCACTCGGAGGGTACAAATAAATACCCAAATAATAAGCAAATAAAATTATTACAGAATTTCTAATTAATTAAAAGAAAGGATGCAAAAGAAAGAAGAGGGTGGCCACAGCCTCTGCCTCGGGATGCGCAAATGATGCATGCTCGGAACTCGGCTCGCCCGAAAAACCCATACCGTACCCCTGCCACCTCTGTTTGTACTGCCCTGTCTCTCTGAAAATCGCCAAAACTCCAGAACAGGTTCCTTGCATGTTGCAGAGCGCCACCGGCCAGGCAGAATTCCCACCGGCAGTCCAGGATTTCCATCGGCATTATTTTGATTTGCCGGCCGTTCAAAGATTGCCGGCCGGCACTTAATTCTGCCGGTCGGCAGAAACTTCCTGCAGAAGACAGTTTTGACAGCAAACAGAGAACAGACAGTGCATGGCATGGGGTTTTCAGGCACATGTGAGCATGGTCATGCTTCCTATCATGCTTTGAACTCAAAGAAGCATGACCTTCGTTCCTCGAGCCATCAATGGTGCATGATAGCCCGAGGGATCAAATTTGCCACTTGATGTAAGGATGCATGCAACAAACAAAATGAGAACCAAAGCCTTATCAAGTCGGAGTCAAAGGCCTCGGTGACCGGGAATCAAGGCACATTACATCACTTGTAGTATGAATGTTCCATGATTCTCACACTGGGTTTGACACCCCAAACCAAGTAATGTAATGCATGTTATGCAAACATGGCTCAAATGCAACATGATACCAATTATGCAAGACATAGCAAATGTTATGCAACTATCATGACAAATATGCAATGCTAAGCATACAAGGTGCAAACGTGGTGCAAACATGGACCAATTTGACAATGGGATTAATATACTACAAGGCTTAATGAAGCAACCATGCAACAAACATGAAACAAGCATGCAATGGGACCTTGAACCAAAAAGGGATAGACCTTGATCTACCCCAAAACAGTGGCCGAAAGGTGTCTAAAAGGTGGACAAATAGTCATGCTAACAAACAAGGTAATGGTCCTAAGGTTAAGGCACAAAGGGGAGGCATTTCACTCCCACCAACATGACCACTCATGGCATGACTAACACAAGTAAAGACAGAATTTTTACATACAAAATGGGACTCCAAAGCCTCCTAATATGGCAGCTAAAATGCCTCCCATGAAATGCTACCACCAAGACTCATTTCTAGGCATAAGAGGGCACACCCTCAAGGCATAAAAGAGATCATACATGCACACATACAAACATGATTCTTGGACTAAAATGTGGTCATAAATGATGCCAAATCATGAGGATGATCACAACCATGCATGCTAGGGGTCAACATGCTCAAAGCTTTCAAGCCAAAATGCAAAACAACCCTAACAAACATGTCAAACATGACCAAATTGATAACCAACAGACTTTAAGCATGGGAAAATAATGCTAAAAAAACTTCATAGAACTAAGCCAACACATGTAAGAATCATGGCCTAATCATGAGGTGCACTTCCAAGCTAAATGGAGCAATGCAAAGCAAGTACTACAAGCATACAAGGAGGCACAAATCCGGCCAAAAACAGAGGTTACATATGACCTAAAACATCCAAAAAACTTCTGAAATAAGGCTCAAGATGATCAAACATACATGCTACCTTTTTAGGCCAAAATGTAAGGAAACAAGACAATGAAGGGAGAGGGGTGTCCCTCCCCTATGCAAGACTTCAAACCACCTTCTTTATCACTGAAAATCAACTGGTTTTTAGTGGTGAAAAGACCAACACACTCAAGCAAACAAGGCCTCACAAAAGAAGCACAAAAGAGACCAAATAAAGCCTAATAAGGTGAGTTTGCACTCAAACCACAAAACAACCTTAATGAAAGTTCTAAAGCATGAGAATACAAGCCTTTTTCATGTTATGCAAAAAAGCTAAATCAGCAAGCAAGATAGGTAAAAAACTATTGTAAGTTTGGGGAAAATAAAGCAAGATGCTCACCCTTGAAGAACCTTTGAAGAACAAATGGTCTAGCCCTCTTCTTTTGATGAAAATCAGTCCAAAAAATCAAGAATCAACCCCCCAAGTCCCTCAATCTCGGAGCAAGGTGTAATAGTGTGTGTAATGGTGCAAAAGTAAGGTAAAATCCACCTTTAGGCCAAGGAAACACACACAAAGGATGAGAGAGAGGGAGATATAGAGATAGAATGTATCTATATCTCTAAGCTCTGGTTTTTGCCTCTAAGTCTCTAACCTAGATCAAAGAGGAAAGCCCTTCCTCTTATAAGACTCCCTTTTGCAAAGCTTATACAACAAGCTTGCTTAGAGGGAGATCCCTCCATACACGTGTATGGAGGGAGGCAGAGTTGGTGCCAGCTATCACAGCTGGCACAAAATATCTCCATAAAGTAGATGAACAGTGGTCGGCTGCCCAAAAATGTTATTTCGACAAAAAAGAGTGCCGACCGGCAACAAACTATGCCGACCGGCAATAAAATGTGCCGACCGGCAACAAATAGTGCCGATAGAAGCAAAAGACCAGCCGGTGGCCTCTAGCCACTGCCGGTGGTGTGTGGGGATGCCTCACAAGGCATTCCCTGCCCCTCCAAAGCAAAACACAAGTGTTCGGTGTGAAACCGGACACTAAACGGTCGAGTTCGGAGATCCTGAGGTAGGACGCGCGAGCCGGGACTTCCGGGAACTCCAAACGAACACAAACATGGATAATCACCGAGTGTTCCAAGCGGTGACGTCCAAGTCTTGAGGACGGTCAAAAATGGGGTGTCTACAAAACCTAGTGTTGTGTGGGAACATTTTAAGAAACAACAAATCAATGGGGTGTGGAAGGCAATATGTAATTATTGTAATAAGCATCTTGGAGGTGATTCAAAAAATGGAACTAGGCATTTGCATGATCACCATAAGAGTTGTACTAGGAACAAAGTGACGGACATGAGGGAAAAAGTTTTAACTAACAACTTTAGTAAAGAGAGTCCAAAAATGAATTCTTATATTTTTTGATCAAGATTTTGCTAGGAAAGAGTTGTCACATGCCATAATCTTGCATGAATATCCCCTTCCTATTGTAGACCATGTTGGTTTTAAACGATATTCAGCAGCACTTAAACCATTGTTTAAAGTGCCTTCTTGAAATACGATAAAGAGTGATATTTTAAAGATTTATGATTATGAGAGGGTGAAGACATTGATTTTGGTGGAGCATAATAAAAGTAGGGTGGCAATCACAACTGATATGTGGACTGCTAGCAATCAAAAGAAAGGATTCATGGCTATCACCGCACACTTTATTGATGATTCATGGACATTGCAAAGTCGCATTTTGAGGTATATTTTTGTAAATTTGCAAATCATTTAAAAGTTCTATCTTATTCAGTTCAATTTGCATGTTATTAATATTTGTTTATGAATATCATATTTTAGGTTTATTTATGTTCCATGTCCACACACAAAAGAAGTTCTTGTGATACTTTGCTTGAGTGTATGATGGACTAGAATATTGATAGAAAAATCTCTACTATTACTGTTGATAATTGCTCCACAAATAATGCCATGATTACCATGTTGATGGATAAGTTAAGTAATACATCGCTTTTGTTGGGTGGTACTTTGTTTCATATGCGTTGTTGTGCGCATATTTTGAATTTGATAGTGAAAGATGGATTGTATGTCATATGAGTGGGTGTGGAGAAAATTCGAGAGAGTGTAGCTTATTGGACAACAACACCAAAAAGATAACTAAAATTTGAAGAAACAGTCAACCAATTGCGTATTCCACATACTAAGAAATTAGGACTTGATTATGCAACTAGGTGGAATTCAACCTACTTGATGCTTCAGACAGCCTTATTGTATAAGGATGTCTTTTCTAAGTTGAAAATTAGAGAGCCCCAATATAAGACTGTGCCAAGTGAGCAAGAATGAGAGTTTGCTAGAGAGATTAGTGGAAGGTTTAAGATTTTTTTTTTTCTACTACAGAGTTATTTTCTAGTATTAAGTATCCCACAGCCAATGTTTGTTTCCCAACTTTATGTGAGATTAGGATGACACTGTCTCAATGGCTCTCTTGTGAAATTGAAGTGATTAGAACAATGGCATCAAAAATGGTGGAAAATTTTGATAAATATTGGTTAGTGATACATGGTGTTATTGGAGTTGCAGTTATACTTGATCCTAGGTACAAGATGAGTGTATTGGATTTTTATTTTGAAAAACCTTATGGAGACAAAGCTGAAGATGAAGTTAATAGGGTTCGTCAAATTTGTTATGATTTGTTGCAAGAGTATCAGCACCGAGTTGGTGTGGAGACCGATGTTGTTGGTGACTTTTCTACTCATCCAGAAATTGTTACAGAGACCCTTTTAGAATTTGATTTGTTTATTAGTAGAAAGAGAAGTAAAAAAAAGAAGAATGTAAGATTAGAGTTGGACCATTATCTAGAAGATGATGTTTTGCCAAGAACTTCAGGTTTTGATGTTTTGAATTGGTGGAAAGCTAATGGACCAAAGTATCCGACCTTACAGGCAATAGCTAGGGACATTTTAGCTATGCCTGTATCCACTGTTGCTTCTAAGTCAACATTTAGTACTAGTGGAAGGTTGGTGAGTCCACATCGTAGTAGACTTCATCCAAGCACATTAGAAGCATTAATGTGTGCACAAAGTTGGTTGTGGGGTGCAGAGATGAAAGGTATTATTTCATCCAATCTACATATTATTATTTCACTTTTATTATTTATATTACCATGGAATAATTTCAATACTGAATTTATATTCTTTACTTTTTAGGAAATTCAACATTGGAATCGGTGGGCTATGCAACTATATATGATGATGATGAGATCGACTTGGATGAGTCATGTGCCACTTTTGTGTTAGTTGTCATCTTTTTTGTTTTAATTGTTAACATTTTTTACATTTTATTATTAGTATTAATTATTTATTTTTTTCCTTTTGTTATTCAACAGGAATTCAAGTTGAACGAGATGATGAAAGTTGTTATGTGGTTTGTATGAGTATTGGAGAAACAATGGATTTGATTTTTTATGTTGTAATGCAATATTTTTTTTTAATTTCAATTTTTGGGTAACCTATCCGTTGCGGGTTGTGCTTGGGGCTAATTATTCTCTTTGCAACTTGTTGAATTTTCTTATGTGTGTGGGCTGTTGGACAGATTTTTTGTTGTTTGTGCTATTTTGTTGAACATGATGCTATTCTCTCTGCTGGACAGATTTATTGAATATTTGACAAATGCTATTTTGTTTAGGATATATTGATTTGAATAGGATGCTGTTGGGCAGATTTATTGAGGACATATTGACAGATGCTATTTTGTTGTTTAGGATCTATTGATTTGGATAGGATGCTATTCTGCTGGACAGAATTGTTGATAGGTGTTATTTTGTTTTTTACAAATAGAAAATATGTTGACAACTATCATATTTGAAATATGTTTGAATTGGATGTTAACAGATTTTTTTAATTTGAAAATATGTTACAAATATGTTTGAATTGGATGTTTATAGATTTTTTTTTAATTTACAAATATGTTGACAAATATATTTCAATAGGATTAGGATGTTTACAGATTTTTACAGATAAAAAAAAAAAAACCAACGGGGATTTTTTGTGGTCGGGGATCCTTGATCCTCGATCCCCGATCGAGGGTGGGGATCGGGGATCGGGGATCGGGGCGGGCTATGGGTCCCCGTCGGGGATCAGGGGCGGGGGCGGGGACGGGGAATATATCACTTTCGGGGATCAGGGACGGGGAGTGTAGTCCCTAGTCCAGCCCCGCCCCGCCCCGTTGCCATTCCTAGTTGTTATTGCAACCTGTTTATTACCTCATCTTGACGGGCTGTGACCTCGGCTTGACAAGTAGCATCTTGCTGAAGGGTTTCAATTGTTTGTTGAGGATGATGTATTAGTTCCTCCATACTGACTGGGGATACTGTGTCATCGGAATAGGCGAATGATCTCGTGCTGGACTAGAAGTGTCCCTGAGCCTGACTGGATGCAGGTGAATTGAGGGGTGACTGCTGTAAAAACTAGACTGGTGAACTCTGCTTGACTTTCCTCCGTTTTGTAACCGGTGGGAGTGAAATAAACAATGACTGTCCCCTAACAAGATCTTCGGCTTTGCAAAGCCTTCTAACTTGGGTCCAGAGTACTTGAGGGTCCAGAGTACTTGGGGGAGATCCGAACTTTCTGAAGCTATGGTGTTAAACTACCTAGCAAAAATAAATAAAGCAAAAAAAGAAAGTAGTAATCAGAAACCGCACAGCACCTCTGCTAATGATATTACCAACATAGCTATAATCAAAGCTGTAGGGCTGCACTCAACATGGAATTCTACCCCCAAAACGGATACCAAACTGGCAACTGATACGTACATTCCTGTATAGTTTCACTGTAAAGCACATACCAGGTAAATGGGAGCCTAAGCACCCTTATAAGGGGGGTAAGGTTACCCTGTCCTAGTTTCGTCAGGAACTAGGGTTCACTATTCAAATAAAGCGGTTTCACGCAATCCTATATTCAGGTGAGCATCCTGTCCTAATTTAGAACAGTCGCTATGGCTTTTCGATATGCAACTAGGCCAAATTGTCAAAGGGTACCTCAGCAAGACTACCTAATATATCTCTCACACATAACATTGAGAAGTGAAAGGAGAATCAAACAGTACAGCAGTAGTCCAGATCCAATGATGTGTTCCCATCATGGCAGAGCCTGTGACCGGTCAGTCTTTTGGAGAGCTTTTAGGCAAGCCTTCGGCAAATCGTCCAAGAATAGCAGATGTCAAACACAGTGGCTTAAACGCACCAATGCAAATGCAATGTAAAGAAACATATAAGTGTAGATAAAATTTCACATCATGAATTTCAAGTCAAGTTCTCAATCTGTCCCCAGCAGAGTCGCTAGAAACTATAGCTCGTCTTTTTCGTGCCCCCTCTCAGAAGACGAATAAGCCCTACAGTATAGGACTCCCACGGTTCTGAATCTGATTTCACAAGTGCAATGTGAAATAGATAAACACCAAAGAGTTCAAATGCAGCAAATATTTTAGAAAATCAATTTTGAATCAAATTGCCAAAAATGGACTATTTTTCCAGATACAGAGTCACCACCTAAATATTATTGGAAAATTTAGGAAACCCATGACTCGTGCCAAAGACCACATGTCCGTCATCACCAAGATTGTCTCAGCTTGGGAACTTAAGTGCGATGGGGAAATGTCATGAATTGAGTACCCCCGTTAGCCCGATCAAAGATCGGCCTCTACTAATCATGACGTGGATTTTATCTACGTTATATGCTCTTGTTCCGGTTATTAAGCTAACTTGCTAGATGATGCGCGCACACAAGACTAATTTGCAAGAGTTGGAACACTTGATTCATGTTTGTTTTGAAAATTGTTTCGAATATGTACCATTTGAAAAAATAATCACATATAAACATTTACTCAAATTATTCAAATTCAAGCAATTAGCCTTCATCCACGGGCATTCAGACAATTTATCATTTAAGCATTTAGCCTCATGGCAAGCATGCTAGACATGGCAACATTAACATGCGATATGCTAAAACGAGTAAAGGCTCACTTAGTACTCTAAGCCAAAATAAACAAAAAAGTTGAAAAATGAATGATTCCTAACTATGCAATATGACTAATGCAACACATGCGATGTGTAATTTACTAAGCTCGGCTACCAATATGGAATTTGAAACAAATTAATGGCATGCGGCCTAAGCACGTATTCAAAGAAGTGTAAGCAGTAACAATGAAAATTAGAATGATGCGTCGAGCCTCAGTGCATGCAAAACAAATGGATGCCAGCATGAGTAATGCTAAACAAAACATGATACCCTAGACTAACCATCATAAGCTAGTAAATAAAAGGGAGAAAGGCGTGGGGTTGGAAGACATACACGTTATTACAACATTGCATTCTCACAAAAGAAAGTTCGAATGAACTAACTAGCTAACTAATTACCTAGCTATTACAACTACAAATGAATAATTTAGCTAAACTACTTAACTAATTATTACAAACTAAATGAACTAATTAATTAACTAATCTAGCTAATTAAAATAATTACAACACGAGACGAATTAGCTATTCTAACTAATTAATTACAAAGCCACTGTTTTAATCACAACACTAATATATTCACAACACGGATCCCGAGGATCGATAGAGGGCTCATACATGAATGCGGTTTCCACCTGAAAAAGCCACTATTTCTGCTGTTGAATGCCTCTATTACCCAGTAGAACATTTGCCCTGATTTTCACCTCCAGACCAACTCTGTTCTGCTTCAAAAGAACATTGCTTGATTTTGCACTAGTGGCTAGCAGAGGGCCTGCCGTCCATTGATGATGGGCCACCGGCCATTGATGATTGGGCTTTTTAGCTACAACAGAGAGCAAATAGAGTAGAGACAGTGTATTCTGAAGGGTTTGTTCGCACAATTTACCTCTCTTTATCATTTGAGCAGCTCAAAGGAGTAGTAAAACTTGATTCACAAACCATCAATCTATGCAATTTCATTGCATGATGGCTTATGAACCAAGTGTGCAATTCAATGAATGCAACAAAACAAGACTCTCAAAACCACCTCCATATCATGAAAGTTCAAGGAAAGTAGTTGATAATGAATCTTGAACCGTTTTCATCTCTAATGAGTATGAAACGACTCAAGACTCAAGGGTTCAATTAATGTCCGATTGAACCCAAATCAAATTATTATCTTGCTCTTTTTTAGCCTCGATTTTATTACTTCATTTTAGATTACCATCCATTCTTTAATTCATTAAGTCCAATGGTGAATTTAAGTCCTCTAATGGAAAGAGGGCTCAAACCAAGTGTTGCTTTGGGCATGAAAGAGACATCATACCGTTGGTAATGAACCTCCAAAGGGATTAAAGCATTAAATATGACATCTCAATCTCATGCTTAAACAAACAAGTAGTTTGAAACTACTTTCAAAGAAAAACAAAAACCAAGAAAGGAGGGAGGTTGCAAAAGTGATTAAGAGTGATCACAAGTATGGAAAGCCATAAATAAACACTATCAACTCAAATGAGATGGTGTCTAATGCCTAAGACACCAAACTCATGAGGACAATTACACTATAAGCATGCAAAACAAATCTCAAATGCAACAAACACTTAAAAACAATCCTAAATAAGTCCTAAAACATGCTGGAATTAAGGCAAAAATAGCTAGAATAATAAGCTAAAACATGGATCATGATAAGCTAGTAAGCAAAACACAAGGAGGGGAGGCTAACCTGTAACGCCCCGAAAATTATAACATCGTATAAGTACAACAACCAACATTCATTATACGAAAAAGTGTGACTCTTCAACTTTTGCATCATTGATCAGTAAGGTTTGTACAAAACAGTTCCACATGCGAATTATACATTCAATGATACCAAGTACATGAATCTATAGCATATAGAACCTCAATTCCAAAAATAAATAAATAAATGCCCTCAAGGGCTCACAAATTCCAAGGCTTAGGCTCGGTTACACAAAAATGGTCTCTTGAACCCATACAGTTATAGCTCTTGGCTAACAAAATATACCACAACAAAAAAAAGAGCCACTTTCTCTCCACAAAACATGTCCACGACCTTAACTCGGCGGGATCACCATATCTTTTCCTGCACCAAAATCCTATAGGGGTGAGCATAAAGCCCAGTAGAGAATTCTTAACAAAGTATATATATTTTATATGAGCTTCACAAACTGAAATGCACATGTCATGCTATGCCCTTTGAAAGAAAATCACATTTATATCTTTTGAAAACTACTATGCTCCATGATAACTTGAAATCAACAATTCAAAATTTATCAGTTTAATTGAAGGGGGTGGTAAATACGACTCAGGTAATCCCTAGGTTGGTATCTGCAAGTGGGCATAACTAGCACTACCAAAACCCCACTTTACCGGTAGCTAACCAGAAGGCACGTGGAACCTCCTCCGCGCATGTTTTCGGCCTTTCACCCCGGACACTCAGGCCAACTTAAACAATTTCATCTACACCTCCTGTCCGAATTTACCAACGTATTTACCCCAAAACATGTTAATAAATCTCATTTCCCAACATTATTTCCTTAATGTATAAAGTTTCTAAATCTCAATTCAAAATGTGTATTAACCAATTGAATGGATATGCCAAGCAACAATTATCAATGTAACATAATATTTCTCCACTTTCAAATATCTCCAACAAATATTCTGAATAATCAAAATTTCCATTTCTCCCTTTCAATGTTATTTCACATAATAGCCACATATTCATTACAATTCATCAATATATAGCAACATTTTCATAATTCATACATTTTCAACATTTTAGTCATTTCAAGACTATAACAATATTTGGACAATGACTTCCAATCTCAACAATTCTCATATGTTATGAAACCCATCATCTATATATGTATTTGTATATAATCAAGAAATTTTCCATTTTCTTACTCATTGTGGCACATAAAATAATGTATTAACAATGTCAACCATGTGTTCTCAACTTCTTTTTAAAAAACCCCCAAATTTCTAGATTTTTCTCACCACGATAACACACACACCTAAACATTTGAAAGAGACTCTAAAAAGAACATCATCCCTCAACCAATGTAGTTCAAACCCTTAAGAAATTATTTAAAAGAAACGAGGGTAAACCCACTTTTAAAATGACTCACATTCTTGAGCCAACACTTAAATTTCAAAGCCATCAAAAAGGGATTTCGAAATTTAACCAAATCTTGCAAAAACATATATATAACTCTAAGAAAATTCCTACCTCAATTTTGTTGAAAGAAAAGAGATGGAAGCCCTAAATTTGACGATATTGAAACGCGATCTTCACCGCACACAACAAAACCCTCAAGAAGTTATCCAAATTTGATGAAGGAACTTGGGTCAAAATGCCAATGGATTTGGAGAGATCAAAGATCTTGTGAGGTTTTTGGTAAGAAATGTAGAGAGAAGGGAGAGAAATATGTTTTTAGAGAGAGAGAGAGATGTAAGAAAAGTGATATACACTCAACCCCAAAAGCAAGAAAAGACAGAATTTTTGGACTCAGTGGAGTCCCGCACGTGCGGCACCCATTCCTGCACGTGTGGAGCGTCCTCCCGCATGTGCAGCACTCACCCCCGCATGTGCGACGCTCTTACCCTGCACTTCTAGCCACACCTGCATATAATGCAATCTCCAACCCAGATCCTCCTCTGTTCCTCGCACGTGCTGCCTCACCTCCCGCACGTGCGGCCCAAGGCCCCGCACGTGCAATTCTGCTCCTCAGCCAGGAAAATCTCCAGCTTACACCGGACACTCCGGACCCAACCTCGCACCTCCTAAAACACAAGAAACTCGACATAGAAAATGAATAAAATCAAGAATTCTGAAATAAGCTTCCAAACACAACAAACCCAAGGTTAAACAATGAGGAACGAGACAAATAACGCACCCGGTCATCACAACCTCCCCACCATAGGAAATTTCGTCCACGAAATTAAATCAAACTACTCACCCTAAGGGGCGTCAAGTGATCAAAACCACATTATTATATTCTCAGTTTACCGCATTAATTCACAACCAAACCTCACAATCATCATCATGGTCACCTCACTAACAATAATCATCTAAAATAAGCATACGCATGAAGTTTTCAATGAATGTAGTAACAACCCACAATAACCTCATGCTCAAAGCAACAATTTACATAACAACATGTAAATAACAGTTTTAATACATTTCCCTGAAACACTGAGGAATAATATCAAGGAAACAACTTAAACATTTTCAAACAAATCCGGATACTCAGAGCGGACTTCTGCCTCCCGTTCCCACGTTGCTTCCTCAACTCCATGGTGTCTCCATAACACCTTTACTAGTGGTATAGTTTTGCCGCGTTGCACTTGCTCTTGGGTATCTAATATTTGAACCGGTCGCGCTTCGTAAGAGGCATCCTTGTCTACCTCCAAATCAACCCAATCAAGCATATGAGAAGGGTTAGGCTCATACTTCCTAAGCATAGATCCACGAAACACATTGTGAACCCCCAAAAGTTGTGGCGGTAAAGCTAACCGGTATGCCACTTCCCCAATTTGCTCCAGTATCTCGAAAGGCCCAATAAACCCTGGAGACAATTTACCACTCTTATCAAATCTCATCAAACCCTGGCTTAGTGAAATTTTAAGGAACATATGGTCACCAACTTTGAAAGATAAATGTCGCCTCCTCTTACCGGCATAACTCTTTTGTCGGATTTGGGCCGTAGCTAACCTCTTCCTAATAAGAGCTATCTTTTCGGCCGTCTCTTTAACAATTTTTAGACCCAACAACAGTGCATCACCCACCTCGGCCCAACAAATCGGTGATCTACAAGGTCGGCCATACAAGGCCTCAAATGGTGTCATCTCAATGCTAGCTTGATAGCTATTGTTATAGGCAAACTCGATCAATGGTAAGTGCCTCTTCCAAGACCCCTTGAAATCAAGGACGCAAGCTCTAAGCATGTCCTCCAAAATCTGAATAGTACACTCCAACTGTCTATCAGTTTGGGGGTGGTAAGCGGTGCTAAAAGTTAACTTAGTTTCCAATGCCTCTTGAAAGCTTTGCCACAACCGGGCAATAAAATGAGGATCTATATCCGATACAATGGTTACAGGAACTCCATGAAGTTGAACTGTCTCTCTAATGTACAACTCTGCCAAATACTCAACTAAGTCACCAGTGCGCATCGGAATAAAATGCATAGACTTAGTCAACCTATCAACAATCACCCAAACGGCATCATTGCCTTGCTGTGTTCTAGGAAGTCCAACTACAAAATCCATAGTAACGTGTTCCCATTTCCACTCGGTTATCAGTAAGGGTTGTAGCAAACTTGCTGGCCTTTGATGTTCGGCCTTCACTTGTTGACAAGTAAGGTACTTCGATACAAATAAAGCAACGTCCCGTTTCATACCCCTCCACCAAAACTGACGACTATGATCATGGTACATTTTGGTGCCTCCTGGATGTACCGCAAGGCGTGAATGGTGGAACTCTCAAAGTACGTCCTCTCTACAAGATTCTGGTACAAACAAACGGTCTAGATAACGTACACTTAGATTCGAGTGAATGTTCAAACCCTTATCTTTTTTCCCGTTGGAAATTCTACCTCGGATTGACTCCACTTCACATTCCCCTTGTTGTGCCTCTATGACTTTACTAATCAAGGTTGGTTGGGCACTCAAAGTAAACAAGGTTGCACTTTCACCGGACTCACCCAAGTGAAAATCAAACTTGCCGATATCACTTAGCATAACCCATTTCCGAATGGCCACACTTGCTAAACTACTCACGGATTTCGGACTCAAGATATCAGCCATTACATTGGCCTTTCCCGGATGATAGTGTAACTCAAAGTCATAATCCTCCATAAATTCCATCCACCTCTGTTGGCGTAAATTTAAGTCTTTTTGAGAGAATAAGTACTTTAAACTCTTATGATCGGAGAAAACCTCAATCTTCTAGCCATACAAATAATGTCTCCAAATTTTCAAGGCAAAAATTACCGCTGCTAATTCCAAATCATGGGTGGGGTAGTTTTTCTCGTGAGTTTTCAATTGTCGTGAACTACAACCTTTCCCCCTTGCATCAAGACACAACCAAGCCCATCCCGAGACGCACTACAATAAATAGTGTAGCCCAAACCTCTTTCTGGAATTATTAACACCGGTGCGGTAGTCAATCTAGTCTTAAGTTTTTGGAATGACCTTCACAAATCTCACTCCATACAAATTTGACACCCTTTCCAGTCAGCCTAGTCAAAGGCGCGGCTAGTCTAGAGAAGTCCCTTAAAAAATGTTGATAATACCCTGCTAATTCCAAGAAACTCTGGATCTGAAAGACATTTATGGGTTGTTCCCAATCCTGCATGGCATCTATTTCTGAGGAGTCTATAGTTACCCCCTCCCTCGACACCACATGACCCAAAAACTTCACCTCGGTGAGCGAAAATCGCATTTCTCAAATTTGGCATACAACTGGTGCTTTCTAAGCAAATCAAGTACTACCCGCAAGTAAGCCTCGTGTTCCTCCTCGGAGGTTGAATAAATTAAGATGTCATCCACAAAGACGACCACAAAACGATCCAAATACTCTTAAAAAATTTGGTTCATCAAATCCATAAAGGAAGCCAGTGCATTAGTTAACCCAAAAGGCATTACAAGGAATTCATAGTGGCTATAACACGTGCAAAAGGCCGTTTTTTGGATGTCTTCCTCCCGGACCCTCAACTGATGATACCCTGACCTCAAATCTATCTTTGAAAAGTAGCGAGACCCTCTAAGTTGGTCAAACAAATCATCTATTCTGGGTAAAGAATACTTGTTCTTAACTGTAACTCGGCTTAGTTTGTGGTAATCGATACACAACCGCAATGACCCATCCTTATTCTTTGCAAAGAGGGTCGGCGCTCCCCAAGGTGACGTACTAGGGCGAATGAACCCCTTGTCTAAAAGCTCTTGGAGTTGAATCTTCAACTCATGTAATTTGGTGGGTGCAAATCTATACGGTGCTATGGAAATCGGTGTCGTGCCAGGCACTAAGCCAATGGAGAACTCGATCTCCTGGTGGGGTGGCAAACTAGTAAAACCCTCGGGAAAAACATCCGGGTACTCACAAACTACCCTTGGCAATTCAACACGAGCCCCATCACTCTCACTATTCAAGAGAGTTGCAAGAAGGCCACTAAGCTTGCTCCTACTACGAGGGTCAAAAACTGGTGATAAGACCCCATCAATTCGATCCTCCAGAAAATAAAAACAACCACCAATCGGGGTACACACTGTAACTCTTTGACAATAACAGTCAATCACAGCTCGGTACGAAGATAACCAATCCATGCCTAGAATAACATCAAAACTCAACATGTCTAGCAACACAAAAGCAAACGGAAGTCGACACCTGGCAACCTCTATCTCACAACCACGACATCCCTGGTCTAAGTCAACCGTACACCCAACTGGTGACTTTACTCTGAGCAGAGATGCTAACCGTGCCACCTCTAACCCCAATGTAGAAGCAAATGCAGTAGACATGAATGAATAAGATGCACTTGTATCTATCAACATACAAATAAGTACACACAACAAAAATACCTCTCATAATTGAGGATCCTGGTAATTGCTCTGGCGTGGTAACAGCATATACGCGCCCCTGTGGCCTCAGATTCACCTGCTCATCTCTCGGAGCATAGGCCTGCTACACTGACTGAGCCGAAGCAGCTCTCTGATTAGCTCGTGATGTCTGAACTGAATGAGCTTGCTGGTGGCTCTGAGTTTGCCTCGACCCTGATACGCCTCCTAATTGCGGGCAAACTCTCTTTATATGCGCCGGCTGACCACACTGAAAACAAGTAAGTCCTTGCCCTCTATTCTGGGACTGACTTTGGGATTGATTAGGTAGTGGTGGTGGCAACATCTGCTGTCCTCCCCCTTTCTGTGGGAATGAAAAGGCCTTGTGACCCGGTTAGCCACACTTGAAACATGAGAAACTACCAGTGTGCTCTTCTCCAGGCCCACACTAGACAAGGGAAAGGTGGATCTAGACTGCTGTGATTGAGAGTGGGATGAAAAGTTGTCCCTGTTCTTCTGATTAGGCCTAAAATTTCCCTGTGACTCTTGGCCTCTAGACCTCGAACCCTGAATTCATTCCTCCTCGGCTTGTACTATAATCTCTACATGTGCCGCTGTTTCTACAAGGCAATTATAGTTCTGGATCATATTTCTTGCAACTTTGAACAAGATCTTGATTCTCAACTTCTTCTCAAACTCAATGCAACGGCGCTCTTCCATTGCCACCAACTCCGGTGCAAACTGGGACAAACTAGAGAAGGTCGTCTCAAACTCGGCCACGGACATATTGAGTTACTTGAGATCTTGAAATTCTTGCCTCAACCTCTCCCTAGCAGTGAGAGGTAGATACTTATCTTGGAAAGCAACCACAAAAGCTTCCCACATCGGCTCCACCCTACCCTTGGCGTATTTCTACCATTGGTCTGTATCCCCTTTGAGGTAGTAACTCGTTAGAGTCACCCTTAGCTCGCTATCCTCAATGTGAAGCATCTCGAATGTCTTCACTGTTTGTTCAAGCCACTCATCCGCTTTCTTAGGCTCGGGGCCACCATGGAACTCATCCGGTTTGGCCCGCAAAAACTCCCTAGTGAGAAAACTCGCCCTTGTTTCTACGGCATTCTCTCGGGCTTGGTTCTCCGCCCTTAACATGTTCATTGATTCCCTCAAAGCCCCCGCCATTTTTCGAGCTAGGGCCTTCATTGCGGCTTGGCCCGCTTGTCTCAGAATTTCTGCTTGCCCCACTTGTTCGACCACATTAGCTTGGTCCGCTTGCCAGCCGCATTGGCTTGGTCGAACCCTTCCTCTTGCACTGGAACCTCGTGGACCGGTACTTCATGTACACCCCGGTGAGCCCTACCATGCCTCCCGCCTCTACCACCACGACCTTGACCTCTTCCTGACATCCTAATAAGGAACAAGAGAGATAATTTAGCACATGAACCCACATGTGCTCGCAATTTGCCTCACATGTTTGACCACAACAATTCTATATAATTCTCTACCATATAAACAATCTAGTTTCACTCCACATAAGCACTTAGTCACATAAACGCATACGGATTATACCTTTATGATGAAATTCGTCCCACGAAAAATCCAAAATTCTTAGTAGAATGAGTATTGATCAAGTACCCTTTTAATAAGACCTCAAGGAATTTAACAAGCGTAAACAACATCCCAAAAGTCCAATCTCATACCCATTTAATCATATAAACGTGCTATCATATAGTCACTGTAGATACCCCATTTTTGACCGTCCTCAAGACTTGGACGTCATCATTTGAACACTCGATGATTATCCATGATCGTGTTCATTTTGAGTTCTCGGAGGTCTCGACTACGCGCCTCGCCTCAAGATCTCTCAACTTATCTGTTTTGTGCTTGGTCATGGACCAAACACTTGTGTTTTTGCTTCTAAGGGCAGGGAATGGCTTGTTGGCCATCCCCACACCTCACCAGCCATGACTTGAGGCCACCGGCACTGTTTTCTTTCTACCGGCCAAATATTTTGGTCGGTCGGCATTGTTTTTGGTCGGCCGACCCTTTGTGTTGGTCGATCGGCCTTTTCTGCTGGCCGAACCCTGTTCATCTACTTTATGCAGATATTTAGTGCCAGGTGGCATAGACCCTGCCCTCCATACACGTGTATGGAGGATTTGCACCCCTTGTTTTAAGCTTCTTGAGGAAGCTTGAACCTTTTGAACCCTTGTTTTAGCTTCTTGAGAAAGCTTAAACCTTTTGAACCTTTATTTTAGCTTCTTGAGGAAGCTTGAACCTTTTGAACCTTCGTTTTAGCTTCTTGAGGAAGCTTGAACCTCTTGAACCTTTGCTCTAGCTTCTCCAAGAAGCTTGAACCTTTTACTCCAGCTTCTCCAAGAAGCTTGAACCTCGTTAGTTTCTCCAAGAAGCTTGACCCTTTTTAGCTTCTTGAAGAAGCTTGAACCCTCTTGTTTCTCTATAAGAGAGGGTCTCCCTCTCCTTTAGAGAGGTTCCAAAATTTTGTTTAAGGCTCCAAGATATCTCTCTCTTTATATCTCTATATTTTGGGTTCATAAGGGTCTAGTTCTTGGCCTATTACACCACACCTCATAGCCACACACCTCCACCATTCATCTAAGGTTCTTGGAGGTCATTTTCAGAGGTTAAAGAGTTGGTTCTTGGTCCAAGAATCTGCTGGTTTTGCAATCAAGGGTGAGAACTACCCTCTTTATTCTCCATTTTTGCACACACTTTTAGCCTATCTTGCATGATGTTTTGAGCTTAACTTATAACTGATAAAAGTTCTGTTTTTGCATGCTTTTGAAGTTTGTTTAAGATGACTTTTGTGTTTGGGGTTGTTTACCCCCTCTTAGGCCTTGTTTGGCCTCATTTTTATGCCTTTTTTGTGAGCTTCGGGACCACCTTGTATTGGCCTTCTCACCACTGAAATCCAGATGAATTTTAGTGGTGGGGGTGGTGTTTTGAGGTCCTAAGAAGGAGAGGGCCATCCCCTCTCCTTGTTGTCTTCAATACTTGTCATATTTGCCTCATATGTGAGCACCTTTGTTAAGTTCATGTTGGCCATGTCTTAACTGGTATTTGTGGTTATTTTTTTGTCATATGCCACTGTTTTTGCCTATCTTGGTCATTCTATGCATGGTTTATACATTTGTAGTGTAAATTTTGCAAACTAGTCTTGTATGTCTCATGTTTGAGCATGTGTTTCTAGCTTGTTTTTGGGCCATTTCAGTAGATTTTTGGTGTAGTTTTAACTTGCCTTAGATCTGTTTTTGCTTGATTTGGTTTGCCCTTGCATGGCTCATACACTTGTAGTGTAAATCACACACACTAGCTTTGTATGCTCCTTGAAGTAGCATCTCATTTTAGCCTATGTTGTGTCCATTTCAGCATGTTCTTAGGCTTATTTTATCATGTCATACCTTTGTTTAGGTTTGGTTTGGTTAGCCCTTGCATGCTCCATACACTTGCCATGCAATCCCATGAAATAGCCTAACATGCGTCATGTTGTGACATGTCTTTTTAGCATGCTTTTGGCTTGACTTCAAGAAGATTTTATCCATGTTTTGGTATGCTTGAGGTCTGATTTTGGTTGTCTTGGTCACCCATGACTTGTTTTGCATAGCTTTGGTTCAATCTTGCTTGTAAGCTTTGTGTATTGAGTCATTTAGTATGCATTACTTGGCCTATTTCAATGATTTGGCATCATTTGTAGTGTAATTTCAGTCCATGTTTCATGGTCATGCACATGCATTTATCACTCTTTAAATGCGTTTGAGAGTTATGCTTGTATGTCTCATTTATGGACCATTGCATGAGCTTCATCTTTGTGCATTCCGAGCCACCATCCCAACACATTTGGCCACTGATTTTAGCATGCTTGAGAGCTACCCATGTTAGTGTAAGTCCATCTCACCATGTTGTTGCATGCTTGTTTCATTTTGGATGTTGTAGCATGCTATACATGTCCACATGTTTAGGTTGTATGCCTATTGCATATTGCATGTTAACATGCTCATGTTGCATTAGATTTGTTGCACACTTGAGTTATTTGCATGCTTGCTTGCTTGCCTAGGTTGCATTGCATTGTGTGTGCATCTCTTGCCTCTTCATCAATCATGATAGAGGTTGGGGCCCTTTATGTGTTTTGTGCATTTCATTCCATATTGAGTTGCACACTTGGCTTCTTTGGCCATCATACATTGAAATGCGTGATTGATGGTCCGAGGGTCGAAAATCATACTCCTTTGAGTCTTAAACATGATAAGGAGGGTGGTTGTGCAAACATTGCTTTGAAAATGCATTGCCATGCTCTGTTTGCCTTCTGCTGCAGTAAAACAGGATTCTACAGGAAGAGATGGCCGGTCGGCTATCTTCAGTGCCGGCCGGCTATGAATTGTTGGTCGAGAGCCTCACACATGGTTGATGACCAGTTTCCCATGGCTGGTGGCCTTGCCTTTTGGCCGGTGACCTTCCACAGTGCTCAGAAGGTGGTTCAGAAACATCCTGGAGACTTGTGTAGTTTTCAAAAGTGCAGAGCAGTGTAAATAGAGGCAGCATGAGTATGGCGATGGATTTCCGAGCGAAACCAAACATGCATGCATTCATCCCTCTTCCCGAGGCCTCTTTACTACTTTCTTAGCTTAATTAATTCATTTAATTAGTTAAGTGTTGTGTAATAATTAATTAGCTTGTTAGTTAGTTAATTTGTATTATTCTTTCGGTCCCTCCGAGAAAGGGCAAATTGCGTAATAAGCGTGCGTGTGTGCGATGCATGTCTTCCAACCCCACGTCTTTCTCCCTTTTATTTAACCGCTTACAATGGTTAGTTTTAGGGCGCGTTTCAATTAGCATACTTATGATAGCATGTTTGCACACATTCATTCGTATTGCATGCACTGGGCTCGGCACATCATGCTAACTGCATTGTATTTCAATTCCAATTTGAATACATGTATCAAGTTGCATTTCACATGACATCTTAGAATAGCTGAGCCTATTTCTAGTTGCATTTTGCATGTGTTGCATTAGCCATCCTAACATGAACTAGGATCATGCATTTGATTACTAACTAGTTTCTGTTTTGGCTGAGAGTACTAGATAAACATTTACGCTTTAGCATCCTTGCATGTGTGTGAGTGTTGCCATGACAGTATGCTTACCATGAGGCTATTTGCGTATGTGATGTAACTACCTGAATGCCTGTGGGTGAAGGTTGGATTGCTTAAATTGGGACAATTCATTGAAATCCGTATTTTAGCCTACTTGCGAGTAGCAAAACTCAAACCATTTTTCCGAACAAACGGATATGCAATGCTTTGTTCCAAATTAGGTAATCTAGTCTATACTTGTTTTGCTGTGTGCATCACATAGTAATTCTATCTAATTAACCGGAATAAGAACACATGTGTTTTCAAAAACAAGATATCATGTTTAGTAGTGGCCGATCTTTGATCGGGCGAGCGAGGGAGCTCATAGTTGACGTTCCCCAATCGTACCCAAGTTCCCGAGCCGAGGTAACTTTGGTGATGACGGACACGTGGCCTTAGGCACGAGTCAGGGTTTCCTAAATTCTCCCAAAATAAAATATTTAGGTGGCGACTCTGTATCTGGCAAAGCAATCCATGTTTGGCACTTCTTTCGAAAAATCAGTTTTTCAAAAACGATTTGCCGGATTTAGACTCTTTGATGATTCATCGGTCTTGCATTGCACTATGCGAGATTAGATACAAGACCGTGACATTAAGTCCTGAACTGTAGTGAGCCCAAATGAACAAAATGGGATTCCCTCTCGGGATGTTCGGGGACGTCTACAGTCACAAAAAACAAAACATTTCCTAATCATGCAAGATGAACCCCCTGTGGTAAAACAACCACTTCCCACGAGTCCCAAGTATTCAAACCGGTAGCTTTGATACCAAGCTGTAATGCCCTAAAAATTATAACATCATATAAGTACAACAACCAACATTCATTATAAGAAAAAGTGTTATTCTTCAACCTTTACATTTGATCAGTAAGGTTTGTACAAAACAGTTCCATATGCGAATTATATATTCAGTGATATCAAATACATGAATCTATAGCATGTAGAACCTCAATTCCAAAAATAAATAAATAAATGCCCTCAAGGGCTTACAAATTCCAAGGCTTAGGCTCGGTTACACAAAAATAGTTTCTGGAACCCATACAGTTATAGCTCTTGGCTAACAAAATATACCACAGCAAAAATAAGAGCCACTTGCTCTCCACAAAACACGTCCACGCCCTTAACTCGGCAGGATCACCACATCTTTTCCTGTACAAAAATCCCGTAGGCGTGAGCATAAAGCCCAGTAGAGAATTCTTAACAAAGTATATACATTTTATACAAGCTTCACTGTTAGACTTATTTATTTTGATGATTTGTTTAATTATGTTTTAATTTATTTAAAAGAGAAAAATAGAATCCAAAATTTATTTTGATGATTTATTTAATTATATTTTAATAGAATCAAAATTTATTTTGATGATTTATTTGAAAGAGAAAAATAGAATCAAATTTATTTTGTCTCATTATTTCTCACCTAAACTTTTGTCCTAAATGTTGTTAGAATGTATTTAATATTCGATTAAATCAGGAGTTCAAACAGCCCAAAACAAAGATTCAAATAGCCTAGCATAGCAGCAGACCAAAAGGTTCAAAAGGTTCAAGTGGAAGATATTCAAATTTGTAATGATGGAGTGGAAGATATTCAAATTAGTAATGATAGAGTACAACGGCTATAAACGGCTATAAATTCAAATGAATACAACGGCTATAAACAGTTATAAATTCAAATGAATACAAAGGCTATAAACGGCTATAAGTTTCATTATATATACCAAAGCCTCTAATGTAAACAAGTTACAAAAAAACTAGAAAATATTCTTTGATCTATAATCACTCACATCTATTCTCTGAAAAAATTCTCTAAGAAGTGTTCTTCAATTTTTGTTTACATCCTCTCTCAGAAATTATACACTGAGCCTTATAGCATTAAACTCATCTTTCCTGTGTGAGGTTTCCAGAAAAACCAGAGCTTCATTTTTATATTTATCTTTGAGAGATAATTATTGTAGCTTTTTGTGAAAGCAAACACATCTTCTTTTCAACCTTGTAAAAGTGTAGTACACTCAATGTTCTCGACATAGAAAGTCTGTGTAAAATCTGTGGAGGATTGCTCCATCTGTGAAAAGGTTGCTAGCACCCTGTAAAGCTAGAAGATAGTGGAAAATTTCAAGCGAAGCTTGAGGAGAAGATGTAGGCTTGATTGAAGCTGAACCACTATAAATCTGTTTGTCTCCTCTTCCCTAATCTCTTTACTTTCCGACGACTGCTATATCTATCTAATATTCATGTGGTAATCATTTGATTTACCTTGTATGTTAGTTATACTTCATTGTTATTTTGCTTGATCATTTACTGCTAAGTTCATCATTGTATTTGTTAATAATTTGTTGTACTAGTAGTTAATTTTATTGGAGTATTATTAATTTTAATTTGTAGAAACCTAGTTCACCCCCCCTCTTAGGTTACTTTTTGGGTAACAATTGGTATCAGAGCCTGGGGCTCTTGTTTAGATTTAACAATCTTGAGTTTTTGATCCATAGCAACCATGTATTCTACTTACTCTGTTATAGGACAAGCTAGCAATAGGCCACCTCTCTTTGATGGTAGTAATTGCGTTCATTGGAAAGAAAAAATGACTTTGTATCTTCAAGCTACCAATTATGCTTTGTGGCTCATTATCACTAAAGGTCCTAAAATCCCTACCAAGGTAGTAGACCATATCAGTGTGCTTAAACTTGAGGATGAATTTGATGAGCGTGATTATAAACTCCTTCAAGCTAATGCTAAAGCCAAGCTTATTCTTGTGTGTGGACTATATGAAAATGAGTACAATAGAATTTTTGGGTGTATTACTACTAAAAAGATTTGGGATAAACTTGAAATCGCCTATGAAGGAACTAGCCAAATAAAAGAGTCTCGGATTGACATGCTTATTCATGATTATGAACTCTTTACTATGGAATCATTTGAATATATTTTTGAGATGTTTTATAAATTTACCAATATTATTAATGCTCTAAAATCTCTTGGTAAATCTTATACTAATGATGAGCTTGTAAGAAAAATACTTAGGTCTCTGCCAAATGAATGGGAAACTAAGATTACAGCTATCTAAGAAGCAAAAGACCTAACAAAATTAGGCATTAAAGAACTCCTAGGCTCACTCATGGCTCATGAACTTTCAATGATGGATGGCAGCAAAAAGGAAGCCATTTGGGGAGAAAATGATGGAGTAGCCAATCTGTGTCTCATGGCTCTTGGAGAAGAAGAATACACTCAAGATGAGGTAATTTCTAATTATGTAGAACTTGAAAGTGCCTTCAATGAATTACATGACATATTTAGAAACGCTTGTGTTAAAAATTCTAAATTAAAGAAATTAGTTACTTCTCTTTCAAATGATGTGGGTGTTATAAAAATGGAATATGCTACTTTGAAAAATGACTTTACGTCTATTGCCAATGAGAAAAACATTTTGAAAAACAATGTTGAAGGTTTAAACAAAACTCTTTAAAATTTTGTAAAAGGAAAAGAAAACCTCAACAAGCTTCTTGGAAATAAAAGATGTGTTTTTGACAAAGTGGGCATTGGTTTTGATCCTCCTAAACCTTTTATGAGATTAAATGTTCTTGAGACTAATCCCCATGGACCCAAGAAAGTATGCGTACCAAGAAAGAAATCAAGATATTTTGTAGATGGAATCTCAAAAAACACTAAGGACTTCAAGAGGAAATGCACAACAAGAGTGTTCAATCTAAAGAGCAAAATCAGTTCCTACAAGAAGAAGAATGATGAAATGAAATTCACCAAGATGAACAATAGAGGTAATGTATGGGTGAAGATTCCAAAGAGGTAAATGAAGGTATAACTCCTAACACACCTTTAAGCTTAAAGTTCTATATTATTTAAGGTGTGATTTGTGTACAATACGTTGTGTCTAATCATTGTTTCCATGTAACCTAATTGTACTAAGTTTGCTAAGTCATGTTCTGCTAGTTTCTTTCAAACATTCATTGAACTCAAAAATGAGAATTATATTATTTTGATGAATGCCTGCTAGAATATGTTTGATTCATGTATTCATTAACATTTTATATCATGTCATCCATTGCTATGAAAAAGAGATAAGAAGTGATAAATTTTTTTGTGAGCATACTTTTCACATCTTATATATGACTTCATACTAATATGTTAATTCCTTTTTGAGTCATATCTTTGTAAAATCAATTTCGATGTCATAGCATGTTTTTGAGATGTATACTATCTATATTTTGAATTCTACACTTGTAATCTCAAGAATATGCTCAATATGAAAATTTCATGCTTATATGCTTTACATTGGAATATTTGAATGAGTTGTGAAATTCCTTGATTATGATCCATCAACAATGTCTAAATGAAAAGAAGTATCATACGTTTGTAGAGACATTGCATCTATCCTATTAAATATCTTTTGAATATGGATTATATTGGCGTACATCTCATGAAATACTTTTGATTGATAAATTGTTGAATTAATTGTTTATAACATTCATGTTGTGTTCTATATTGAGTAAAATGTTTTATCACACTTGAGCATATGGATTGAATTGATGAAAATGCCTCTTGATAATGTTATGTGATTAAATGAGATTGTTGCATCATTTCTTAATAAAACAAAAAGCATAAAACTATATTCTTATGCATATTATGCTATGCGTTACAACTTGAAAATTCTGAAAAATAGCATTCCAAACTCTTGTTTGATCATTGAATTATTTTTCACCTTTTTAGTTTGTGATAAGAAGTGATTTGTGTTGTATTTTTATTGAGTAATAGTGATTGTTCTATGAATGCTATATTTACACAAAATAGAAAAGGGTAGCACTAACTTAGGGAGAGAAATCATTTTGCTAATATACTTGTTAAACCCTTTTAAGATGAACTCCTCATGAAAGAAAATTGAAGATTGAAAAGCTTCCATCTCTTGAACCTGAGGTATGCCTCATCTACTCTCTTAAGCTTTTGAGGTAAAAATTCTATCTTATATCTCTTGAGCTAATACTGTTATTACTTTGATATGAAAAAGATTGATTATGCTTCATATGATTTGCAATGTATACTCTTTGATGATTCTCTTACCTAAAAATCATGCCTATGCTTAAATGTGTGGTACATATTGAAATTCATGAATTTTCTTGGCATATGGATTGCTATACCTTGAACATGCTTCATTTTTTTTTGGAATTACATTAGCTCCATGAGATTATATTGAGTTTAACCTATTATGAGCAATATTTGGCATTCTACAATGCTTGAGCTATGATTGTTAAATCTTCTGGATTGCATATTAGTATCCTTGGTAAATTGCATGTTGGAATCATTTTGGTATCCTATTTGATATTATTGACGAGAACATTTCAGTTATGAGCTTTCATTTATCATATCTCCTATTGATTTTGCTAAATGAAACAAGGGAAATAATTTAAACTTGATTATTTTTTAAAATCCCTTCAGTTTCTATTCTGTTTTTTATATCAAACTTATGGGCTTGCACCTTCACATGTTACTAATTTTTTTTCCCATTATTGTCAAATGGTATGAGTTTCAATTGTATGATCATTATGTGCTATCAGTTTTTTTGGTATCATAGAGTTACCTTGATATGGATGATTATTTGTGTTATAATGAGACTTACATTCTTTCATCCTATATGCTGTACTATACTCTCTCCTTGTGCTTGATTTTGTTGAAAATGTCATCGGGGGAGAAAAAGAGACTTGATTGTTTTAGTATCTCTGATTATTTTGGTATCTCTATGCTTTCGGTACCTTAATTCTTACAACATGACCTTTGAGCTTATTAATTGTTGATAATGTAAAAGGAAGATCGTTTTCCTCAAAGAAGAGTGACTTGAACTTTAGCTCCATATTTATGCTCTTGCTTGGCAACTTTGTTTGATCTATGCACTGTTATGTCTATTATAGTCTTGAGATGGGTATGCTCTTACTAAGAAATTGAGAATTAGATCATGCTCAAATGCTTCACATATACTCATTAATAATTTGGCCTTTCATTATTATTTTTTGTTTGGGCATAATTTTCTTATTTTTTTCTCTATTTTTTAATTTCATTTTTCAGTACTTAAACATAAACACAACAACAAATTAAAAAAGAAAAAGAAACACCCTTCATTTTTTTTATGGCCACATGCCGATCAAAATAAACATAAAAACACCGGTCAAAATAAACATAAAAAAAAAAAACCATTCATTTTTTTCGGCCTATAAGAGGAGCTAATTTGAGCCCACTAAATTAATTAGGCCCAATACTCCAAGGTTAGTGGGCCCGAATTTATCGCAAGTCCAAGATTGGTGGGTCCGGATTTATCTCCATCAAATGGGCTGAATCGCTCTAAGCCTCGAAAGGTTTCGGATCCATGAATTTAGAGACTTACTCGGGCCCGAACTCGAAAGATATTGAGCAAGCCTAGAGATCCGAGGCACTCAGACTCGAAAGGGTTCGGATCCACGAATCTAGAGATCCGAAGCACTTGGCTTCGAACGGATTCAGATGCAATCTAGAAGTAGCTCCGTTAATGAATCCCAGAACACTTGCGGGCTTGGAGCTTTCCGGGATCTGCGCACCAAAACCATGGGCGTAATGGAATCCGACCAAAGGACCCGATCCCGAGGACGGTGAGTGGAGATAAATTCACTCTTCGGTTAAGCTAGCCTATACCCGGGTCGAGGTGGCACGATCTAGGGGGTCCTTGAGACTCGGCAATATTTGCGGCAGGGCGTTCTCTTGAACTACCCCTGACCCTTATGCGGCAGGACGTCCTCTAGAACTACCCCTGACCCTTTGGGATGATTAGGGATCATTGGTTAGGTGTGGCTAAGAAGAAGGGTTCGCCGAGAGGTTGATCTCCTCTTCGGGGTTTTTCTCATCCTCGGAGAGGTCACCTCCTCAGACAAGGTGGTTAGAGAGAATATTCCCCCATGTGCAACATGGGCTCCATCCTACATCATGAGGTGCCTATAAATAGCACCCACCCATAGCTTTACAAGTGATGGATTTTGGAGAGTTAACTCTTGGGAAAGAACTAATTTCCCTTCTCCATTATCAACCTTGAGAGTGAAAGTGGGAGATCCATGGGAGAGCCTTGCCATTATTCTCTCTCTAGCTATTTTGCCTTCTTCTTCACCCAATCTCTTATCTCCATCATCTCCTTTACTCTTGTGTTCTTAAGTTGAGACTATTGAAGAATCTAAGCCTGTCATAATCTTCTAGAGAATTCGAAGTTGTTCTTCAAGGATCTTCGAAGATCTTCAAATTTTCCAACGACGTTCTTGAACCCTCTCATACATTTGGCGACTCTGCTGGGGAGGCAAATTGGTTAATGGTCTTAGCGAGATATAGAACTCATACAACACCAACAAAAATGGCAGATAATGAGACTCATCAACAAGGCTCTTCCAATGGTGGTGATGAAAGGACTCAAGTTCAAGACTCACCTCTCATCCTTGAAGCCATTCAAGAACTCCAACACACTCAATAAGAGATTCTCACGACCCTTCAAAATCTCACCCACACCATGTTGGTGATGGGTTCGAATTTCGCACCACCAGCAACAAATGGAGGTCAAGTCGACACTGGCAAGCATCAACAAGTTCATGGTAATGTTGGAAATGGTCAAAACTATCAAGATCTACCCAAATTCTCCCTGAAGTTGTACAAAATGGTGTGCAAAATCAAGTGCTAGGAGGAACAAGTCATGGCCAACCTGTGGCCCATGGAGCACAAAATCACGCACCTGGCGGATCAAGCCATGGTCCATCGGTGGTTTGAGGAGTTTCCGGAGCGATGAATGGTGTTCCAGCGAATGTGGAAGTTCAAAGAAGTCCTACAGAAATTTCTCTACAAAATGGTATTCCATCTATGCCTAATTTTGTTCCACCGATTGTAAATTCTACTCATGTACCGAGTGGGTCTCCTTTGGCTCCGACGCCAAGTTTGCAAGTCTAACCCAGTATAGCCATGGCGTGCAATAAACTTTATGGGACCCAATACAACGTCCTATCACCAAATGGCATGTCCATAGGTGCCGATGCCCAATATCGTCATGCGTCTTCACTGATGATGAATTCTCAGCACCCAAATGGCCAAGTCGCTCCAAGTTCAGTCCCTCAATAATTTCTCACCCTTGCAGATGTGCAAGCCATGTTCGAGCTAGAATGGAGCAAGCAAACTTTACCCTTTTTGTCTGATCCGGATGTCAAGCCACCATACCCTATCGAGATGTTGAGTTATCCATACCCGAAGGGGTACACAGTGCCGAAGTTCATCAAATTCGATGGCAAACAAGGAAATGCTCGAGAACATGCTGTGCGGTTCATCGAGACTCTGGGTATTCATGGTTCAAACCACGTCCTCCGGCTGAGAGAATTCTCCAAGTCCTTCACCGACCGAGCATATAGTTGGTACGTTAACTTAACCCCAAACTCTGTTCGGAGTTGGGAGGAGATGGTCAACAAATTCCACACCACATTCTTTCAAGCGGCTGAGAAGGTAACCACACTTACCCTATGTAAGGAAAAGCAGCGGGAAGGTGAAGACATTCTCGAATATGTGAAGAGGTTTCAAGACGAAGCCGTAGACTGTCATGAGGCTGTCGAGGAAAGCTACTTGGTCCAAATCTGTGTTGAAGGGGCATTGAACGGATACAAGATGCTTCTAGTTAATCACAAGCTACCCACCTTCTCAGCACTAATTGAAGCATCTCGGAACATCAACATACCTCAATCTTAGGAGATCGGGTTCGAGACTAGTTATAAAACCAGCTTTAAGTCATCCCGAGGACCTTTTGTCACTGCGACTTCCGCGTCTTCTACCCGAAAGTCGCAGGGGGGGAATTCAGAGGTCAGAAGAAGAAATACTGCGAAGATGACACTCTTTTTCTGTGTAGTGTTGAGGAGGTAAAGGCCTTAGTTAAAGAATGGGTGGCAGATGGGGAACTGAAGTTGCCTCGTATCGAAGAGCTTTTGCTGTAGAAGGACCGTGAGGGCCCTAATTATTGTGTTTTCCACCAATCACTAGGGCATCCCACAGAAAAGTGCCGGACACTTAAGAAGATCTTTAGAAAGAAAGTCGAAGCACATGAGATAGAGTTCAGAGAACAAGAGCCCCAGGATATCTTAGAAGACATGGCTATGATGGTGCATGATGGCCACAACCCGAGTAGCTGGTGAAAGCTTTCCAAATGATCTTGCAACTCTAGGGGCAAATTTCAACATTCCGTAGAAGAAGTCTATCTATAACATTTACAATTTGTATTTACTGCATTGTCTAAGAATTTTCTATCTTTCTTTCTTATGTTATGAAGAAAGTTATTTCCTCTATATTATGTATCTCCATTAGAAGTTATTTTCTCTACATTGTATATCTTTATTGTGTTATGTTGCTTGAAACATTTTTCAATTTTTATTGTCTCTCGAAGAAGAAAGAGGAATAGTAGACTCGGTTACCAACTTGAAGGGACTTTTCTTGACGCAGTAGAAGTATACTCCCACTCGGACCTCCGAAGAGCAGCTATTGCTTCCATCAATGTAAGCTTTGAGGGTCTTTCTTATTGAAGTAGAGTGTGTGTTCCCACTCGGACTTCTGAAGAGCAGCCCTTACTTCCATCAGTGCAAGCTTCGAAGGATTTTTTCTTGCCAAAGAAAAGAATGTGCTTGCACCCAGACTTCTGAGGGATAGCCCTTGCTTTCAGTTGGACTTCCAAGGAACAAACCTCGTTTCCATTAGTGCGAGCTTCGAGGATCTCTCTTGTTGAAGTAGAGTGTGTGCTCCCACTTAGACTTTCGAAGAGCAAATCTCGTTTTCATCAGTGCGAGCTTCGAGGATCTTTCTTGTTGATGTAGAGTGTGTGCTCCCACTCAAACTTTCGAAGAACAGACCTTGCTTTTATCAGTGTGAGCCTCAAGGATCTTTCTTGCTGAAGTAGAGTGTGTTCTTCCACTCAAACTTTTGAAGAATAACCTTCGAGACTCGGTGGCGTATTAGAAGAGATCTTATTGCCAAAGTAGGGTGTGTGCTACTATTTAAACTCCTGAAGAATAGCCTTGCTTCCATTTGAACTACCGAGGGACAACTCTTACTCTTATTAGTGCGGGTCCGAAGAATAGCCCTTGCATTCATTAATACGAGCTCCGAGGATCTTTCTTTTCAAAGTAGTGCGGACTCCTCCTCGAACTCCCGAGGGATAGCCTTTGCTTCCATTAGCTGCCGAAGTAGAAGTGCACATCCACTCGGACTTCTGAGGGAGAGCCTTGTTTCCGCTCAAACTTCTGAGGGACAGCCTTGCTTCTACTCAGACTTTTGAGAGACAATCTTTACTTCTGTTCGTGCAAGCTTGGTAGACTCGGTTGCCTTCCAGGGGATCTTTCTGTTTGAAGTAAAGTGGACTCTTACTCGAACTCCCGAGGGATAGCCTTTGCTTCCATTAGCTGCCGAAGTAGAAGTGCGCATCCACTTGGACTTCTGAGGGACAACCTTGTTTCTGCTCAGACTTCTGAAGGAGTGCCTTGTTTCCGCTCGAACTTCTGAGGGACAGCCTTGTTTCTGCTCGGACTTCTGAGGGACAGCCTTGTTTCCGCTCGAACTTCTGAGGGACAGCCTTGCTTCTGCTCGGACTTCTGAGAGACAATCTTTACTTCTATTGGTGCAAGCTTGGTAGACTCGGTTGCCGTCCAGAGGGATCTTTCTTGCCGAAGTAGGGTGTATGCTACTTTTGGACTCCTAAGGGACAGTTTTGCTCTCGTTCAGACTTTCGAAGGATAGCCCTTGCTCTCATTAGTGAAGATTCTGAAGGCCTCGGGGTCATGGATTTCGCACAAAAATTTATTTGCCTAAAATAGTAAAACCGACAAATGAGATGAGCAATATCAATTTCATATCCTGATTCAGGCATTATCGAAATGGGGCAACATCAACAAATAATAATGATCTATTTAAGCTACAACAATTTTACTACTCTGAGCAAGTTCTTGAAAATGCAACAATCAAGGTTTTGTCTATTCGAGTCGGTTCCTCTCAAGCTGACGTAAAACAACAATGTTCAAACATAATTTTGGCATCAATTGTTTATTTCTTTATTCATCCCCTCGAACAAACAAATTCATCCCCTCGGACATCAAATTCAAAGAGTGTGTAACAACAAGCTTACAAGTTCGCCTGTCAAAGGTTCATCTCCTTTGAATCAAAGCAAATAAACAACAGAGTATGATAAATGCTTCATCATTCCCAAATCAACAAAATAGTGTTGTGGGTACTTCCAATAGAAATAATAAATCAGTGGAGATAGGCAAGATTGCAAAATTCCAAATATGTATTTCACAAATCCAAGCTCATGAGCACAAAAATTCATCAAAACAATAAGAAGGAAAGTGGGTTTACATAGGAGCTTCCACCAATTTTTCAAAAGGCTTACACCAAGGTTTACATAGGAGCTTCCACCAATTATATATATACACTTACCCACAAATCTGAGAAAGGAGGAGCAATTCAAGGCAACAATGACCAAGAGAGAAATGAAGAATAATGTAAACTGAGGCTCAACAGTGCTAGGCAAGACCACACACGTCGCGTTGAGTGGGCAAACGTGTGTGGTCAGCGTTGGACAATCTGAAGTCGGCGAAGTTGGTAACCACGCACGTCACGTTGAATGGGCAACAGCGTGGTCAACACTAGATAGTTAAGGACGAAGACAACGAGGATGACGTTGCAGAGAGATCGGCGTCGGAGCTGGTCGGCGGAGCTGAGCTCCGATGTGTCTGGGTCTCTGAGAAGCTGCGTCGTCACAACAAAATGAAGCACCGACGGTGAGCTGCGGCTTAGGTCGCGATGCCTACGGCCGTCGGAGCTGGGCAAGGTGATGGCAAGTCGGTGCTGCAGCGGCAAGGTAGACGGCACTGGAGGGCAGAGATGCAGCAACGACGAAACCAGGCACATCGTGTTGAGCAGGATAGTGTTCGGAAGGGCCACACGCGTCGCCGTGTGTGGGTGGCGCTGGACAACCGAAATAGGGAGGCAAAGTTGAAGCGGAGAGGAGCCGACAGTGGCCGGTGCTAGGCAGTTGAAACCGCAAGCAGCAGAGATGTCGTTGTAACAGTTTGGTCGGAGCTGGGACAAGTCGGTGGCTGGGTCACGACGCTGGGATAGGTCGGTGGCTGGGCCGCGATGTCTGCGACAGTTGGAGCCGAGCTAGGCGGCTGGTATTGCGATGGCAGTCGGCGTGAGCAAGAAGGCCTGGTTTGTTGAAGAAGAAAGAAGCTGGGTTGGTCTTTGTAAAGAGAGAGAGAGACCTGAAACGGCTATGCAACAAAATAAAAAAATGATGAGTTATGGAATAGGGTTTTAGCTCTTTCCTTAAATAGAAAAAAAATAGCATTATCCTTTGAATATTCCCTCAAGATATTTTAAATGCGTACATATGCATATAATGGGCCTGCTCTGCTGACTTGCCAAACAAGAAGAAAATGTGTGTGAGCCTTATTATTTAATTTTAGTTCAAAAAAAAAAGATATTTATTTATTTATTTTTAATATTACTTGTCAATTTTATCTGTAAATTACGGTGAGTCCTCAGCTTTATCTTTAGACTCTGTCAAGATAAAATATTCCCGAAGATGTAATGTGAAATATGGCTGAAAAGATGAAACTATGCATGTCCAAGAAAACTACAATTTCTCATACACGCAAGAGGCAAATGTAAGAGGAGCTAATTTGAGCCCACTAAATTAATTAGGCCCAATACTCCAAAGTTGGTTGGCCCGAATTTATCGCAAGTCCAAGATTGGTGGGTCCGGATTTATCTCCATCAAACGGGCTGAATCGCTCTAAGCCTCGAAAGGGTTCGGATCCACGAACTTAGAGACTTACCCGGGCCCGGACTCGAAAGGGTATTGAGCAAGCCTAGAGATTCGAGGCACTCGGACTCAAAAGGGTTCGGATCCACGAATCTAGAGATCCGAAGCACTTGGCTTCGAACGGATTCAGGCGCAATCTAGAAGTCACTCCGTTAATGAGTCCCAGAACACTTCTGGGCTCGGAGCTTTCCGGGATCTGCGCACCAGAACCATGGGCGTAATGGAATCCGAACAAAGGACCCGATCCCGAGGACGGTGAGTGGAGATAAATTCACTCTTCGGTTATACTAGCCTATACCCAGGTTGAGGTGGCACGATCTAGGGGGTCCTTGAGACTCGGCAATATTTGTAGCAGGGAGTTCTCTTGAACTACCCCTGACCCTTATGCGGCAGGACATCCTCTAGGACTACCCCTAACCCTTTGGGATGATTAGGGATCATTGGTTAGGTGTGGCTAAGAAGAAGGGTTCGCCGAGAGGTTGATCTCCTCTTCGGGATTTTTCTCATCCTCGGAGAGGTCACTGTCACGCCCCGAACTTGCCCCTAAAAGTTCGGGCATGACCCATTCAGAAACAGACATATAACCTGGTATATATAGCATGTGGGGCCTTGACGGAAGCACAAAGTATTAGAAGAATACAAAACCAACAAACTCCATTGAGCTATTTCTAACATGCCAGGATCTCATACATTACATGCACCATGATAGGTTGATAGAGTCCAAAAATATTCCTTATATACAAACACATATACAGACCCAACCCTGTAGTCGGGCATATAATAAAAAAAAACTGTTGAAGTTATATACATTCAACCTTGGAAAGATAGCCAAGAAGTAAGCTAATTATCTTAATAGACTTCACAAAATAAGTGGCCTCAAAAGTGCTTGGGTACACGAAGGTTGACAAAAGAAACCGGGCGTCATGGTTTAGGATTGACCACCTGGTTGATTGCCTACAGAAATAGACATAACAAATAGTGAGCCGGGCTCAGTGAATAGTAATACATGAATGAAACAATGCTCAACTTGAAACATGACATATATCAATACATATGGAAAGCAGAGATCACAAAGTTAGCCTGATTCTGTATTCATCTCATAATGGCCTTAGGCCCAATCTTGAGCATAACAGCTTAGCATATCACATTCTTAAGTCATAGTGGCTTGAAACCCTTGAACATGGTGGCGTGAACATGGTGGCGTAATGCCCTTGAACATAGTGGCGCGAGGCCCTTAAACATGGTGGCACAAAGCCCTTGTAACATATGGCACTAAGGCCTTTAAAACGTGTGGCACAAGGCCCTTGTAACTTGTTGGCATTGAAGCCCTTGAAAGTGGCATAAAGCCCTTGAAAGTGGCATAAAGCCCTTGAAACCATACTTATACGAACTCAAGAGGTGTCTCACACGGATTCTAGAGGTGGCTCACGTCGTAGCACTTAGTTCCGTGTAGCACTTTGTTTCATATCATAATAACTTATATTAAATGGCCGTAGGCCTATCTTTCCCATTTCATTCTTTACATACTTGGAACATACTTGAGCATTAACATACATACTTGAAACATTAATCATGGTTACGTACTTGAGACATTAACATAGTCGCGTAACGAAATGCTAATGAAAATCATTAGTCATATGTAAAGAGGATAATGATACTACTACTCACAGTGTTGCGATGATGTGCTTGTTCTTCCCGGAGTGTGCCCTGCACACATTCAACCTTACACAATTTAGTTTCCTTTCCATATTAGATCACTTTCTGTTTCGTTTTACTTCGAAGGAATTTATACATATTAAAAGGCATCAAATACATATTCCGACAACATTGGAGGGTTCCACACGCAAAACGGAGCAAACAGTATTTTTCAGCATGAGCCGCACGTGCGGCTGTGAGCCCCGCACGTGCGACACGTGCGGCCCTGAGGTCCCGCACGTGCCTTTTTAGCAGAACAAAAGCCCCAAAAGTGCCCTTCTCCCGCACGTGCGGCCACAACCCCCGCACGTACGGCAGCACTTCCCGCACGTGCGGCCATGACTCCCGCACGTGCGGCGATTCTGCACTTCCAGTCCGAAATTTGCTAAAAAATTCCATTCTTTTAGGAGTGTTTTCAAGGCTCTAAATTGAAACTTCTAGGTGTTAAATCAAGGCTAAAACAACATATAAATTATACATACAACACACCAAAATTCATCTAACTTGAATTGGGCTCATGAATATAACTCAATTGATTTGGAGCAACCATAGAAGTTCATCCACATATCATTGTTCTTGAAGCTCCTAACTTTATACCCACATACATAAATATACAAAACATGGCATAAACATGGATAGCAATTCTTAATCAAATAACTTGAATTGGTCCAACATGCACAAATAGTAGGATTATCATACCAAGTCTTCAACATACACATGTTTTCAAACTTTTATCATACTTAGCTCATACCATAGCCAAATCTTACTACTTCAAATTGAGGAGGAGAATTAGATTAGGGAAGTTGAATTCACCTTAGCTTCAATCTCAATTCCTCCTTGCTCTCATCCCCTTTTCCCTTTTCTCCCAAGAAGATGCTATGGAAAACTTGCTAAGTCTTAAGGTCATAAGACTCTTATAAGCATGTATATATATAAAGCTTGAATAGGGACAAAAATTAATCGTTTAAGCATCCCCAAATTGAAATTTCACAGAAGTGCTTAATATTACTTAAAAATTATGCTGATTATATATGTGAAATCAATTCCACATAATTAAGCCTCTAAGGCTTCCAATTTCTGATCTAAGCATTCTCATGTAACAGATACTTTTCTTATTGAACAGATAGACATCTTTAATCATATGGTTTACTTACTTAATTTAAATTTCCCATAGGATTCCACAGTAAGCATTCAAAATCACAAAATAGGATCCGAAAATATAACAAAGAACATGTACGAGGGTCGGGTTATTACACTCTCCCCCCCTTAAATAAGTTTGGTCCTCCAAACTTGTTTTACCTTAGGGTAGAAACAAATGTGGATAGTGATGTTGCATTTCCTCTTCTCTTTCCCATGTTGCGTCAGTTCCGTAATGTTCTTGCCATTCCACTTTTACCATTGGGATTTCCCGGTTTCGTAACTGTTTCACTTGCCGATCTAAAATGCGAATTGGTTTCTCCTCATAAGTTAACTTATCATCTAGTTCAATCTGGTGATAATCAATAACATGAGACGGATCCGCAAGGTACCTCCGAAGCATAGAAACATGAAACACATTATGTACTTGGCTCATATGTGGCGGAAGGGCAACCCGATAAGCTACCAGACCCACCCTTTCCAGAATTTGAAAGGGACCAACGTAGCGGGGCGTTAACTTACCCCTTTTCCCGAATCTTGGATGGCCTTTCATCGGAGTAACTTTTATAAAGACGTGACTGCCCACTTCGAATTCCAAATCTCTCCGTCGGTTATCCGCATAACTTTTTTGTCTACTTTGAGCCGTTTTTAATCTTTCCTGAATAATTTTAACTTTTTCAGTTGTCAGCTGAACAATTTCAGGTCCTAGCAAGGATTTATCTCCAACTTCAGCCCAACATACGGGAGAACGACACGGTCTTCCATACAAAGCTTCATAGGGTGCCATTGCAATACTTGCATGGTAACTATTGTTGTATGCAAACTCTACCAGCGGTAGATGGGTCTCCCAACTCTCTTGAAACTCTAGCACACACATCCGGAGCATATCTTCTAGAGTTTGTATTGTTCTCTCGGATTGACCGTCAGTTTGAGGATGAAAAGCTGTGCTGAACTTTAATTCTGTACCCATGGCTTCTTGTAAACTTTGCCAGAATCTGGAAACAAACTTCGGATCCCTATCCGATACAATTGAGACCGGTACACCATGTAGCCTTACAATTTCATTCACATAAATGACCGCCAGCTTATCTGCATTGTACTGAGTCTTCACTGGGAGAAAGTGGGTGGACTTAGTCAATCGGTCGACAATGACCCATATAGAATTCATACCCCGAGGTGTCCGTGGTAATCCCACAACAAAATCCATGGTTAGATGTTCCCACTTCTATTCCGGGATTGGAAGGGGTTGTAATAATCCTGCTGGCCTTTGATGCTCTGCTTTCACTTGCTGACACTGCAAACACTTAGAGACGAATTCTGCAATCTCCTTTTTCATGCTTGGCCACCAAAAATTTTGTTTCAGATCCCGGTACATTTTAGTACTTCCCGGATGCATGGAAAATCTTGAGGCGTGCGCTTCTTCCATCAATTTCAGTTTAAGTTCCAACACATTGGGGACACATATTCGATCTTGAAATTTGATTACCGAATCCACTAAACTGAACCCCGATTTTGGTTTTGTCTCTAACTCATCACATACCTTCTTTAGAATGTCATCCTCCATTTGATGTAACTTAATCTCTTCAAGTAAAGTCGGTTGAGCCATTACTGCTGCTAGAACTGTCTCCTGCCCATGTATCTTGAATTCCACCCTCATTTTATCCAATTCATTTACCAATTCCCTTTGCTCCGTAAACAGGTTGGCCAAATCTCCCATATTTTTCCGACTAAGAGCATCTGCAACCGTGTTGGCCTTACCAGGACGATAATGGATTTGTAAATCATAGTCTTTAATTAACTCCAACCATCGACGCTGCTACATGTTCAATTCCCTCTGGGTAAAAAGGTACTTAAGGCTTTTATGGTCGGTGTAAACTTCGCAGGTAGTACCATACAAATAGTGCCGCCATATCTTTAAAGCAAAAACCACCGCCGCGAGCTCAAGATCATGCGTGGGGTAATTCTTTTCATGAGGTTTAAGCTGTCGTGAAGCATAGGCAATGACCCTTCCACCTTGCATAAGCACACACCCTAATCCTTTATGGGACGCATCACTGTAAATTACAAACCCTTCGGTGCCAGATGGTAAAGCCAAAACTGGAGCTGTGGTTAATTTCATCTTTAATTCCTGGAAAGTAGATTCCCGCTCCTTTGATCATTCAAATGCAACTCCCTTTCGAGTCAATTGTGTAAGTGGCCCAGCAATTTTAGAAAAATCTTGAACGAATCTCCTGTAATAACCAGCTAACCCCATAAAGCTACGTACTTCAGTCACATTGGTAGGAGTCGGCCATTTCACAATCGCCTCAATTTTGTGTGGATCAACAGAAACTCCTTCCTTTGTGATAATATGCCCCAGAAACGCCACCTCGAGTAGCCAGAATTCACATTTCTTTAGCTTTGCATACAATTTCTTTTCCCGGAGGGTTTGGAGAATTAAGCGAAGATGGGTCTCATGAGCTTCCGCATTCCTTGAATAAATGAGGATATCGTCAATAAAGACCACCACAAATTCATCCAGATAGGACTTAAAAACGCGGTTCATCAAATCCATAAAGGCTGCTGGGGCATTAGTAACTCCAAAGGGCATGACCAAAAATTCGTAATGACCGTACCGAGTTCGAAAAGCTGTCTTCTCAACATCATCAGCCTTGACTTTTAATTGATGGTATCCAGACCGTAGATCAATCTTAGAAAAGACCTGTGCCCCTTGAAGCTGATCAAATAGGTCATCGATTCTTGGCAACGGATACTTATTCTTGATTGTGGCTTTGTTAAGCTCTCTGTAATCAATACAAAGCCGGAGTGTCCCATCCTTCTTCTTTACGAACAAAACTGGTGCACCCCACGGAGATACACTCGGACGGATAAATCCTTTGTCCAGTAAATCTTGCAACTGCATTTTCAATTCTTTCATCTCAACTGGCGACATTCTATACGGAGTCTTAGAAATGGGTTGAGTTCCCGGTGCTACTTCAATTGTAAACTCAATCTCACGATCTATTAACTGTCCTGGTAATTCTTCTGGGAAGACGTCCGGAAATTCACAGACAACTGGGATCATGTCGGTATTCCCATTCACCATTTGCCCCTCTAGAACACTACATAAACACCCCTGACACCCTTTCTGAATTAATTTACAAGCCCTTGCTGCGGAAATTAAGTAAGGTGGTGAAGTCACTCCATGTCCCTGAAAGGTAGACCCTGATTGCCTCGGAGGGTAGAAACTGATTTGTTTAGTCAAACAATCTATAGTTGCACCATATTCACCTAACCAGTCCATTCCCAGAATAATATCAAAATAGGCCATATCGAGAGGCAACAGATTGGCATATACTCGGATATCCCCAAGTTGGAGTTCACAAGCAACATAGATAAAAGTACAAATCATAGGGCCTCCCAAAGGTGAAGACACACACAACATATAAGACAGTTTTTCTTCAGTTTTATCTAATTTAGGAGCAAATAGTTTCGACACAAAAGAGTGGGTGGAGCCAGAATCAAATAATACATGAGCAAAATGACCGTGAACGATAAATGTACCTGACACCACCATTGCCGCATTTTGCACATCTCCCGGAACCAATGCGAACACCCTGCCTTGTCTCGCAGTGTCTTTATTATTAGTAGGTTTAACAGTTGTCTTGGTGTTGGAAGTTGGTGCAGACCCCGCTGAACTTGTAGTGGTTCTATTATTGCTTTGTTGATTTCTTTGAGGGCAATCCTTGATCAAATGACCCGTCTTGCCACACTGGAAACAGGCTCCAGACTTCCGATAGCACGTTCCACGGTGCTTCTTCCCACATTCCAGACAAGTCGGTATTGAATCCTGACTAGGGGTAGAAGTATTTGAACTCCCTAAGGTCTGCTTTTTGTTTGGTGGAGTAGGTGATCCCTTCGACCATTGGGTATTTTGCCTCTTCCCTTTCCATTCCGAAATTCGACTCTGAGTAGCGAGATTCCCCTCCGCTATAACGGCTCTCTCCAACACATCAACATAAGTAGGTAACTTCAACATGTTGACCTTATCCAGGATAGCGCTCCGTAATCCCCCTTCAAATTTACGCGCCTTCTTATAATCCGTATCCACCATATGGGGTGCAAACCGAGACAATTCTGCAAATTGGGCTTCGTATTCAGCGACGGTTTTGTTCCCTTGCCTGAGAGTTTCGAATTCCGTTACCTTCTTATCCCGCATGCTTTGAGGGAAGTACTTGTCATAAAACAATTCCAAAAATCTGTCCCATGTCAACCCTTGGTGTACAGTTCTCGTAAGCATCCACCATCTGCGTGCCTCATCCTCAAGAGTAAAGGCAGCCAATTGCACCTTCTCAGCTTCTGTGCAAGGAAAGACTTCGAATAACTTCTCTATTCCCAACACCCACGCCTCAGCTTTCATTGGTTTTATTCCTCCTTTGAAGGATGGCGGTTTCATCTTTTTAAACTCCTTAGTAAGGGTGATAGTCCGGTCTTCAGCATGGAAATCTTGTACTGCCGGTGGAGGTACTAGTGGTGGGGGTGGTTGTTGTGGCTGTTGTTGTTGTTGCCGTAGGGTCTCCGCCATTTCCATAATCATTCTCTCCATTCTATCCAGCCGTGCAGAAGTAGCATCTTCTGTATCTTCTGTCCTTGTCCTCACCATTGCCTACACAATAATCATTTATACATAATAGACATATTTCAAAAGTGTTAGCATTATCAGAGTAGACTTATCGTTGCCATCGCTTTTTCATATACTTTCAGAATGTCATGCAAAATGCCTAAAGCTTTTCTAGACACCCTAAAGCTCAATGGATCCGTGTGTGAGATAGCAACTCGTGCTCTGATACCACTTGTCACGCCCCGAACTTGCCCCTAAAAGTTCGGGCATGACCCATTCAGAAACAGACATATAACCTGGTATATATAGCATGTGGGGCCTTGACGGAAGCACAAAGTATTAGAAGAATACAAAACCAACAAACTCCATTGAGCTATTTCTAACATGCCAGGATCTCATACATTACATGCACCATGATAGGTTGATAGAGTCCAAAAATATTCCTTAGCAATACTTATATACAAACATATATATAGACCCAACCCTGTAGTCGGGCATATAATAAAAAAAAACTGTTGAAGTTATATACATTCAACCTTGGAAAGATAGCCAAGAAGTAAGCTAATTATCTTAATAGACTTCACAAAATAAGTGGCCTCAAAAGTGCTTGGGTACACGAAGGTTGACAAAAGAAATCGGGCATCATGGTTTAGGATTGACCACCTGGTTGATTGCCTACAGAAACAGACATAACAAATAGTGAGCCGGGCTCAGTGAATAGTAATACATGAATGAAACAATGCTCAACTTGAAACATGACATATATCAATACATATGGAAAGCAGAGATCACAAAGTTAGCCTAATTCTGTATTCATGTCATAATGGCCTTAGGCCCAATCTTGAGCATAACAGCTTAGCATATCACATTCTTAAGTCATAGTGGCTTGAAGCCCTTGAACATGGTGGCGTGAACATGGTGGCGTAATGCCCTTGAACATAGTGGCGCAAGGCCCTTAAACATGGTGGCACAAAGCCCTTGTAACATATGGCACTAAGGCCTTTAAAACGTGTGGCACAAGGCCCTTGTAACTTGTTGGCATTGAAGCCCTTGAAAGTGGCATAAAGCCCTTGAAACCATACTTATACGAACTCAAGAGGTGTCTCACACGGATTCTAGAGGTGGCTCACGTCGTAGCACTTAGTTCCGTGTAGCACTTTGTTTCATATCATAATAACTTATATTGAATGGCCGTAGGCCTATCTTTCCCATTTTATTCTTTACATACTTGGAACATACTTGAGCATTAACATACATACTTGAAACATTAATCATGGTTACGTACTTGAGACATTAACATAGTCGCGTAACGAAATGCTAATGAAAATCATTAGTCATATGTAAAGAGGATAATGATACTACTACTCACAGTGTTGCGATGATGTGCTTGTTCTTCCCGGAGTGTGCCCTGCACACATTCAACCTTACACAATTTAGTTTCCTTTCCATATTAGATCACTTTCTGTTTCGTTTTACTTCGAAGGAATTTATACATATTAAAAGGCATCAAATACATATTCCGACAACATTGGAGGGTTCCACACGCAAAACGGAGCAAACAGTATTTTTCAGCATGAGCCGCACGTGCGGCTGTGAGCCCCGCACGTGCGACACGTGCGGCCCTGAGGTCCCGCACGTGCCTTTTTAGCAGAACAAAAGCCCCAAAAGTGCCCTTCTCCCGCACGTGCGGCCACAACCCCCGCACGTACGGCAGCACTTCCCGCACGTGCAGCCATGACTCCCGCACGTGCGGCGATTCTGCACTTCCAGTCCGAAATTTGCTAAAAAATTCCATTCTTTTAGGAGTGTTTTCAAGGCTCTAAATTGAAACTTCTAGGTGTTAAATCAAGGCTAAAACAACATATAAATTATACATACAACACACCAAAATTCATCTAACTTGAATTGGGCTCATGAATATAACTCAATTGATTTGGAGCAACCATAGAAGTTCATCCACATATCATTGTTCTTGAAGCTCCTAACTTTATACCCACATACATAAATATACAAAACATGGCATAAACATGGATAGCAATTCTTAATCAAATAACTTGAATTGGTCCAACATGCACAAATAGTAGGATTATCATACCAAGTCTTCAACATACACATGTTTTCAAACTTTTATCATACTTAGCTCATACCATAGCCAAATCTTACTACTTCAAATTGAGGAGGAGAATTAGATTAGGGAAGTTGAATTCACCTTAGCTTCAATCTCAATTCCTCCTTGCTCTCATCCCCTTTTCCCTTTTCTCCCAAGAAGATGCTATGGAAAACTTGCTAAGTCTTAAGGTCATAAGACTCTTATAAGCATGTATATATATAAAGCTTGAATAGGGACAAAAATTAATCGTTTAAGCATCCCCAAATTGAAATTTCACAGAAGTGCTTAATATTACTTAAAAATTATGCTGATTATATATGTGAAATCAATTCCACATAATTAAGCCTCTAAGGCTTCCAATTTCTGATCTAAGCATTCTCATGTAACAGATACTTTTCTTATTGAACAGATAGACATCTTTAATCATATGGTTTACTTACTTAATTTAAATTTCCCATAGGATTCCACAGTAAGCATTCAAAATCACAAAATAGGATCCGAAAATATAACAAAGAACATGTACGAGGGTCGGGTTATTACAGTCACCTCCTCAGACAAGGTGGTTAGAGAGAATATTCCCCATGTGCCTTGCACATGGGCTCCATCCTACATCATGAGGTGCCTATAAATAGCACCCACCCATAGCTTTACAAGTGATGGATTTTGGAGAGTTAACTCTTGGGAAAGAACAAATTTCCCTTCTCCATTATCAACCTTGAGAGTGAAAGTGGGAGATCCAAGGGAGAGCCTTGCCATTATTCTCTCTCTAGCTATTTTGCCTTCTTCTTCACCCAATCTCTTATCTCCATCATCTCCTTTACTCTTGTGTTCTTAAGTTGAGACTATTGAAGAATCTAAGCCTCTCATAATCTTCTAGAGAATTCGAAGTTGTTCTTCAAGGATCTTCGAAGATCTTCGAATTTTCCAACGACATTCTTGAACCCTCTCATACACGGCCATACACTGATCTTACTTACTCGCCTCTTCCATCGTTTTCTTCTTCTTTTTATCACCTTGGGCGACCCTTGACGCCCCTGCTCCCGTGCTTTCATCGAGAGCAACGGCTCTTTGCTAACTATCAGAGGCCAAGAACGACGTTGCTCTAAATCGGGCCATGGAGGTGGTCTTCCATTTAAGCTCTTTATTTTCGGCCTTCAGTGCGCCTATTTCTGCTCGCGCATCCTTGTACATGCGCTAGAGTAGAGAGAGTTAGGCGTTGACCTGATGGAGCTCACTCGTCCTGTTCTGCAATTGGTGAGCCAATTTTGTGACTGCCGTCATCGTCTCTATACAGGACGTCAGTGTGAAATGATTGGCTTTTATATCAGATTGAGCTGCCATGATTTGCTCAATCGACATCATAGGAAGGTTAGGAAGAGGAATGACAGGAAGAGTAGGAGTAGGGGCACTCGGTCCAGCAGCGCTTATGGGATCGTTCAGGTCTGAAAATAGCGTGAGAGGAAGGGATGAGGAAGCCATGGTTTAAAGGTGAGAGGTGTAAAAGAAATGAGCTGCAGAGAAATAGAATAGAATAGATTGAGGTTTGGCCTCCACCGTTCAGTTTTTTTTTTTTTTGTCTCTCGATGAGGAAGAAGAAACAGACGAGAGTGGTGAAGAACAGATAAAAGAGAATGGTGAAGAAGAAAATAGAAGAGTGTGATTAAGAAGAAAGCAAAAGAGAAGAAGACAATAAGGGAGATGGAGCCGAGGCGAGTACAAATCGAGGCCTGCTTTTGTCAGCTAATGACGCAAAAGTGAGGCCGCGTGTCAAACGCATTTATCAAAAGAAAAAGCGAGACACGGACGAGTTGTATGTGTATGCATATATGTATATATATTTTGACTTGTATAGATGCCATTTATCACTATCATTCTCCTCCTCCTCCTCTAGATTCTGACCCATGATTTCCTTTTGATAATGTCACATGGGGGGAAATTAAATTATATGATGTTATGTATTATGGTATTATTTTCAAACTAATCTGATGTTATGTATTTATAGTTTGATATCTTAATCTTATATCATGTTGTTGATTAAAGCTTATTAATTACACATGTGCTAACCTATGTATTTAGAAATGAATTCAGGGAGCATGACTTGAGGGGGAGCCTTTCTTACTCCCAAATCAAATCAAAACATCATTGTGTGCCATCATCAAAAAGGGGGAGATTGTTAGACTTATTTATTTTGATAATTTGTTTAATTATGTTTTAATTTATTTGAAAGAGAAAAATAGAATCTAAAATTTATTTTGATAATTTACTTAATTATATTTTAATATAATCAAAATTTATTTTGATGATTTATTTGAAAGAGAAAAATAGAATCAAAATTTATTTTGTCCCATTATTTCTCACCTAAACCTTTATCCTAAATGTTGTTAGAATGTATTTAATATTTGATTAAATCAAGAGTTCAAACAGCCTAAAACAAAGGTTTAAACAGCCCAGCCCAGCACAATAGCAGGCCAAAAGGTTCAAAAGGTTCAATTAGAAGATATTCAAATTTGTAATGATAGAGTGGAAGATATTCAAATGAGTAATGATGGAGTACAATGGCTATAAACGGCTATAAGTTTCGTTATATATACCAAAACCTCTAATGTAAACAAGTTACAAAAAAAACCAGAAAATATTCTTTGATCTATAATCACTCACATCTATTCTCTGAAATAATTCTCTGAGAAGTGTTCTTCAATTTTTGTTTACATCCTCTCTCAGAAATTATACACTGAGCGTTATAGCATTAAACTCATCTTTCCTGTGTGAGGTTTACAGAAAAATCAGAGCTTCATTTTTATATCTATCTTTGAGAGATAATTATTGTAGCTTTCTGTGAAAGCAAAAACACCTTCTTTTCAACCTTGTAAGAGTGTAGTATATTCAGTGTTCTTGACTTAGAAAGTTTGTGTAAAATTTTTGGAGGCTTGCTCTATCTGTGAAAAGGTTGCTACCACCCTGTGAAGCTATAAGATAGTGAAAAATCTTAAGTGAAGCTTGAGGAGTGGATGTAGGCTTGGTTGAAGCCGAACCACTATAAATCTGTTTGTCTCATCTTCCCTAATCTCTTTACTTTCCTACTACTGCTATATCTATCTAATATTCATGTGCTAATTATTTGATTTACCCTGTATGTTAGTTATACTTTATCATTATTTTGCTTGATCATTTACTGCTAACTTCATCATTGTGTTTGTTAATAATTTGTTCTACTAGTAGTTAATTTTATTGGGTATTATTAATTTTAATTTGTAGAAACCTAATTCACCCCCCTCTTAGGTTGCTTTTTGGGTAACATTCACAAACTGAAATGCACATGTCATGCTATGCCCTTTCAAAGAAAATCACATTTACATCTTTTGAAAACTACTATGCTCCATGATAACTTGAAATCTCAACAATTCAAAATTTATCAGTTTAATTGAAGAGATGGTAAATACGACTCAGGTAATCTCTAGGTTGGCGTCTGTAAGTAGGCATAACTAGCACTACCAAAACCCCACTTTACCGGTAGCTAACCGAAAGGCACGTGGTACCTCCTCCGCGCGTGTTTTTGGTCTTTCACCCTGGAAACTCAGGCCAACTTAAACAATTTCATCTACACGTCCTATCTGGATTTGCCAACATATTTACCCCAAAACATGTTAATAAATGTTATTTCCCAACATTATTTCCTTATGCTGTTTTTGGTTGAGGGATTTGGGAAGGGATTTGGAAAGAGAAATGGAAAAGGTAGGTGAAATGTGAATAAAACATGCCTATATTTCACCTAGTTTCACACACCTTTTCCCTTTCCCTTTCTAAATCCCTCTCCAAATCCCCCCAACCAAACACAGCATTAATGTATAAAGTTTCCAAATCTCAACTCAAAATGTGTATTAACCAATTGAATGGATATGCCAAGCAACAATTATCAATGCCACATAATATTTCTCCACTTTCAAATATCACCAACAAATATTCCGAATAATCAAAATTTTCATTTCTCCCTTTCAATGCTATTTCACACAATAGCCACATATTCATTACAATTCATCAATATATAGCAACATTTCCATAATTTATACATTTTCAACATTTTAGTCATTTCAAGACTATAGCAATATTTGGACAATGACTTCCAATCTCAACAATTCTCATATGCTATGAAACCCATCATCTATATATGTATTTGTATACAATCAAGAAATTTTCTATCTTCTTACTTATTTTGGCACATAAAATAATGTAATAACAATGTCAACCATGTGTTCTCAACTTCTTTTTAAAAAACCCCTAAATTTCTAGGTTTTTCTCACCATAACAACACACCCAAACATTTGAAAAAGACTCTAAAAAGAGCATCATCTCTCAACTAATGTAGTTCAAACCCTTAAGAGATTATTTAAGAGAACAAGGGTAAACCCACTTTTAAAATGACTCACATTCTTGAGCCAACACTCAAATTTCAAAGCCATCAAAAAGAGATTTCAAAATTTAACCAAATCTTGCAAAAATATATATATAACTCTAAGAAAATCCCTACTTCAATTTTGTTGAAAGAAAAGAGATGGAAGCCCTAAATTTGACGGTGTTGAAACGTGATCTTGACAGCATACAACGAAGCCCTCAAGAAGCTATCCAATTTTGATGAAGGAACTTGGGTCAAAATGCCAATGGATTTGGAGAGATCAAAGATCTTGTGAGGTTTTTGGTAAGAAATGTAGTGAGAAGGGAGAGAAATATGTTTTTAGAGAGAGAAAGAGAGAGAGAAAGAGAGAGAGAGATGTAAGAAAAGTGATACACACTCAACCCTAAAAGAGGGAAAAAATAGAATTTTCGGACTCAGCGGAGTCCCACATGTGTGGCGCCCATTCCCGCACGTGTGGAGCGTCCTCCTACACGTGCAACACTCTTACCCCGCACCTCCATCCACACCTGCATATAATGCAGTCTCCAATCCAGATCCTTCTCTGTTTCCCACACGTGCGGCCTCACCTCCCGCATGTGCGGCCCCCTTCCCGTACGTGCGGTTCTGCCCCTCAGCCAAGGAAATCTCCAGCTCACATCGGACACTCCGGAGTCAAACTCACACCTCCTAAAGCAAGAGAAACTCGACACAGAAAAAGAATAAAAGCAAGGATTCTGAAATAAGCTATCAAACACAACAAACCCAAGGTTAAACAAAGAGGAACGAGACGAATAACGCACTTGGTCATCACATAACCCCTCCAATTTTGGACTTCAAACCATGATTTTAGCCACTGAAATAACTCTGAAAATCAGTGTTTAAAAGCTTAAAAAAAGATAATGTAAAGGCCTTGAGAGCAAGGTGTAAAGAAGAGTGAACCACCCCTCACCCTTTATTGGCCTTAAAACCCAAGTTTCAGCGTGAAAATATAGAGTTTTTACAGCCCAAAAATAGTTGGAAACTAGTGAGAAAAAGAATAAATACAACAAGTAAAGAGGCAAGGCCTTATATCTCTTGAAGAGGAGATCATTTCCAAGCAATAAACAAAGCAAACACACCCTTAAGAACTCTAACGAGGCTCAATGATACCTCAGTTCGAAGATGGAGAGGTTTGGTTAAGAGTGTATAGGCAAAGGCAAAGAAATTTGGAAGAGAGAAAGAGAGAGAGAGAGAGAGAGAGAAAGAGAAAATTGTAGAGAGAGAGGAAAAAATTTTCTCCAAGATTTCTCTAACCCCAAAGCAAGAGGGGAGACTCTCTATATATACAAAAACATGAACCTCCCTAAAAAACATCCAACCATGCATGTGGGAGCATATGCAAGCATCTGTGCAAATAGTTGGCACAGCTGTCACAAAAAATCTGTAAAACACATTGGTGGCTGGTTGGCTACTAATGGTGGCCGGCAGGACACATCAGTGGCCGACAACCAGGAGCAATGGCCGGCAGCCCGTAGCAGTGGCCGGCAAGCCACTAGAGGTTGCAGGCTTGAAAATCCAAGGTTTTAGTCCAAAACAAGGCAACAACGGTGTAGGGTTTGAAAGTCTCAAAGCTGTGGCATTCCACTGAGGACTTCGAGCACTTGACAAGCATATACCCTCATCATTGGGTGTGCAAGCGATGATGTCCAAGTTGTAAGGACGGTAAAAAATGAGGTGTCTACAGGTCTTCTTTAAAACATAAATTTATGTCCTTCAATTTTACCACTTTATTTGTAGAAGGACTAATATTAGAAGAAAAAGATGACTATGACTATGATTGAATGAGTTTTTTTTACTTAGGGCATCTCCAATGGTTCATTGAAAATTTCATCAAATCTGAGTAAAAAAATGACCAATTCCTCTATTTGATATCAACCACTCCAACGATGAACTACTGTGCTTTCATCAAAACACAGGATGTCCGGGAGGACAACCAGTCGGTCGATCGGAAAGAGCAAAATGAATTTTTTTTCCCTCAATTCCTTTGCTATTTCTTTTTCACTCCATTAAATCTTTTCCATTTCTTCAGGTCTCTCTCTTTCTCTCTTGTTTTTGTAAGGACCCATTTCTGAGATGTGTGTGTTTGTTGTGTTACGTACATGAAGTGTTTGAATTTAAAGGTGATTATGAATATATATATATATATATATGTTATGAAGAATGACAACAATGGTGAATACAATACAGTACAGTACAATATAACACAACAAGAATCCTATAAGCTTTACCAACAATATTTGATAACAAATCGACAATCAAGTCTTACAACATTCTAAACAAAAGCAATAACAGATTGTGTCTTCAACTCAACAAGAATTCTATGAGCTTTACCAAGAATTTAAATTAACTAAAAATTAATAATTAAAATGTCACTTGAGAAAAATTAATAATTAACAATTCTGAGAAAACTTGCAAAAAATCTCTAGAAAGTTTAACTACTGAGCTTTAATTTGTTGCAATCCAAAAAAAGTAGGCTTCAGAGGTGTAACCTTACAAATCTAACATGCCAACAAAGAGTTCAATTGGGGATTTCTGAATTGAGGGAGACAGAGCAAAATTGAGGAACTTTGGTTTTCCCAAATTGAGAGTACTTGAAACCGTTCGTCAAGTTCATATTGTTGTTGGTATATGGAATTGGGAATGAATTTGTGGGAAGAAGGAAAAGTCTGTAAAATTTTGATTCTATTTCACAATTTTATTTTTAATACTTGTAGTGCAATATAGGATTCTTGCTCTTCCATCCCTATTAGCAAATAGCACCAACAATTTTCTCAAGACTATGCTGGACAACCGGGGGACAATCGGCCGGATGTCCGGTGGGTCCCATCCCCAACATACACACAGAGTAATTGCTAAAATCTGGCCCAGATTTTCAGTTTGGTGAAAATTTTGAGACGTTCTCAATTTGATACCGTTTTAATAAAGCCGTTGGAGATAAAAATAAATAAATAAATAAATTTTGTTCTTTTCACCAAATTTAAATTTGGTAATAAATTTGATTAAACATTAGAGATCACCTCATACACCCAAGACTTGAAATCTTGTTCTTGGTTGTTCCAAAAGTTTGGTCCAAACTTACCTCTTACTCTTCTGTTGCGAGGCCACCTATTCTTTGCAATCACCATTTCAAAATTCAAATTTCTCACCTTGAGTGTATTGAAAATTGGTGCCGCTTCTTCTGACATAGCTGTTGCGTATGTTTTGCTTCCAAAACCCATCCACCGTCGAACATCTTCGTTATACACCCTTCCATTCTTATCCTCCATCAAAACACTCTCCACTGTCGTCCGCCATTGAGGATCCCGGCCACGCTCCAACCCAAACTTGTTTGCTGAAAATCCATCACCAACCTTGATGCAACCTTTCCTTCCTTTTCCATTATACCACTCTAGATCTTCAACCACCCTCTTATTCTTGTCCTCAATCGATACACTTCCCACTGCTACCTTCATCTCTACCAAGGTCACCGTCAAAATTGATCCTCCATCCCAGGTTTGATTATCGTTCGCTTTCAATCTTTGCTACTCGAGATCTGAAATTTCTCTTAAGAGAACCCCTCACTCGAACCACTACTGCTTCTCTTGCCTAAGCCACCTTTGCTCCTCCCGTAACCAACGTTGCTCCTCACGCAACCATTGTTGCTCCTCCCGTAGCCACTACTCTTCTTCGCAAGCTTTTTGGGATCTAAAGGTCATCCCCGAACCTACTGTTGAAGTTTTCATCAAAAAACTCTTACATTCCTCCTACATCTAACTCTATCCATGGTTACACTACAACATATAAGATCTTTAGAGACCAAATATTTTGGTCTCCAAAAGTGAAAATTTTGTTGCAAAAGACATTTGGGGACCAATTTTCATCGTCATGAGGATAGTCGCTAAACGGTCATCCCGAAAAGTCAAAAACAAGGCTTTTAGTGACAAAATTTTGAAAATGTCACTAATAAATAGATTTTTAGGAACAAAATTATTTGGTCTCAAAATGGATTATTTTTTTAGACCAAACATTTGGTCCCTAAAGGATAATAATTCATCACTAATGTTCAATTTTTCTTCCTAAAAATATGATAACGATATTTTTTGCAACAAAATTATTTGGTCCCTGAAAAATAATTTTATCTCTAAATTTTGGTCTCTAAATAGAGCTGCTACATAGCTCGAAAATAAACTGGCCCGACTGGCTCCAATCCAAAATGACGTCGTTTTGGATTTTTTTCCCCCCATTTTCTTTCTCTTTTCTCATCTGTTCAATGAACAGTGTTCATCTCTTTCTCTCCCTCTGTTCACAATCACCAAACTGAATCAAAATCATAATCATTTTTTTTTCTTCCGGCGGGCCAACAGTCTACAAAGAAGAAGAAAAAAGAAGAGAAGAGAATAGTGGAAAGAGAGAATCAGAACCAAAAAATAAATCAGAAAAATCAACACATCATCATCATCATCAAAAACACATTATCATCAACATCAACACATCATCATCATCATCAACATCAACAACACATCATTATCATCATCATCATCGTCGTCGTCGTCATACACACGCACACACACAGAAAGAGGTATAGATCTATGCATATACACAGATACACACACACACACACAGATATACAGATCTATATAGATCTGTGTATACAAGAGGATGGCGGTGCCAGTGATGGCGGCGCCGATGATGGGTGCTCTCTCTCTTCCCCCCTCTCTCTCTCTCTCTCTCTCTCTCTCTCTCTCTTTCTCTTCTTCTCTCTTTTCTTCCCTCTGTTTCAACGATATAAGAGGGAAAGAAAGACCCAAAAAAAAAAGAATAATAATACCCAAAACGACGTCGTTTTGGGTATTCGAGCCACTCGGGCCAAGTTTTTTTCGAGCTACGAAGGATTATTTATCTCTAAAACCTTAATTTTTTTATAGTGTTAGAACTCATCTTCCCTTCTCGTTCGATCTGATTCTTTTAGTTGGAGACCCCAGAAAATCTAAACTTGGCTCTAGCTTCACGTTGAAGGCTAAAAAGCCAGCCTTGCCGGTCGCCGATTGCTGGTCTCCTCGCCAGTCGCTGCTATTTTTCACATCTTGCTCTAAAGTCGTTAATTGTTTTAGGAATTGTCATTATTGTTTGCATTTTCTTACAAATTAATTATGTAATAGTAAAATCAAATCTCTTAGGCAAAATTTATAAAATATATCACCGGCTATATAATTTGCTTGTAACCTTGTTTTTCATAATGAATGAGAATTTTATCTTCGTCAATTTATACAAAGTTCACTGTATTTGTAAGTCGTTTTATTTTTACATGTATCCTATTTACTAACTTTTTATTTTTTTATTTTTTATGAGATAATGTAGTGTGGACTATCTGGTAAAAACTAAAAACAAAGACTGAAAACCTTCATGAGTATATTTTTTCTTTTAGATGGAGAATTCTAGGCACAAGAGTTCAGATATGTTGAACTCTTTTCATCCACAATTAATTATTTCATAGTAAAATCAAATCTCCTAAGCAAGGTTCTTGGATATATCACCCAACCCAACAATTTGTCGTGTAATCTTATTTTTTTGAATGAATAGGAATCTTATCTTCCATAATTTTAACAATCTTCCTTGTCAGTCTCTGAACAAAATTTTAATTTACACTGTTCTTCTTTACCAAAGCACAAATATCAACCCAACAAACCAAGAAAGATATGTGGTTCCTGAAATATTTTCTCACAGGTATTAGCAAAACCTTGTTCTGGTTTGTCGATACGGTCCTTAATATTAAACCACCAGCCAACACCTATGTAACAAGCGTAGCGGACGCATTCAGCGTCAGAAGTCTGGACTATCTCAACAGCGCTTGTGGAGGCATTGAAGGCGTTGTTTTAGGACTCAACTCAAATGCAGCCACTGGAATTTGTGGAGACACTGTGGACTTGGCTCGCCGACGCGCTGCTCCTGTGGTTCCAACACCTACCAAGACATCGCACAAAAAGCCTTTTCTCATCTGATGCTGGAACACCTCAGAGACACCTTCACACTCATCCTAGTGATTTGTGCGGTGTTTTATATTATCGGCTGTGTCCAACTACGTGGACTTAAACAAGGCTTGCATGGCATAATGGTGTCTTTTATTACCTTTGTACCTGCTAGGTTCATTTCTATGATCTACAAATCAACAGAAACAAACAATACATGTAAACAACTCGAATATTTATCAAAAGTTACCGCCAATATACAGAGTAAAGTCATAAGAAATGGAAGCCTCCTAAGGGTTCCAGTGTCGGAAATTGTTGTGGGAGATGTGGTTGTGTTGGCCACTGGAGATGTGGTTCCCGCTGATGGGTTGGTTTTGGGTGGTGATGATTGGTTTTATGCTGATGAATCAATTTGGAAAGGGAAAGGAAATATAGTGAGAGCTAGTCGAACCCAAAATCCATTCTTGATTGTTGGGAGCAAGGTGGTTAATGGGTATGCTGGAATGCTTGTGATTTCAGTGGGAATCAACGCAACATGGGGAAACCGAATTAGATTAGTTACAAGCAACCCTGATGGATTTCTTGTCAAGCGGGTGCGGATTATTAAGATAGCCGAATTTTTAGACAAGATTTCTCCTGCAGCATTTTTCTTGATTGGAATCATGTTTATCAGATGACCTCTTAAGCTTTTTATCTGTTAGTTACGGATTTTGAAATCAAATTGTTCACTTTACCCTCTCTTTTTTTTTCTTTTTACTGGCTAGATTGGAAGGTGCTGTGAAGTTCACCGGTCCCGTTTCAATAATTTGAATAATTTATTTTATAGGATCATTTATGTGCATCATCTATACAAAAAGTTAGAACGTTGTAATAATCGTATCCATTCAATTCATCACATTTATCACACATAAAAAAAATATAAATAAATAAATAAATGATTTATTTTTAAAAATACGTTTGTTGTCTATTTTTTTAAAAATAAATCCGATAAATTGAAGAAATTATGATCATTAAGTCGACTTAATTTTTTATATAGATGATATACACAAATAATCTCACAAAATAAACAATTTTAATTATCAAAATATGACCCGTAATAAATAGCACGACCCGAACATCTCGACTGGAGAAAAGCTAGGTTTTTTTTTTTTTTTTTCATCTACAGATTTATATAAGGAACTAAGGAACTAGGCCCATAGGTTAAAGGCCCATATTGGCCCATAGGGAAACATGAATACTACTATTCACTCTTTGATTTTAAAATTTTTAAAAATAATTTCGAATTTTTAATATATTTTTTTAGCTTTTAGTGATTTTTAAAATTTTAATTTTTTTTATTTTTAGATTTACTTATTTTTTTGATCAACAAAAAAAAATAAACTTTATTAATGAAAAACAACATACAACAATATCAATTACATCAATAAAACAGGGTGAAGAGACACTCAACAAGCAAACCAGAGGATGGTGAGATACCACCCAACAGAGAACAAAACCGAGCAGAAAGGATAAAAAACACAACTGCTCCAACATCAGACCTAAACCGCCTCCTACCCACAAGCTTACGGAAGAGCAGACCAGTAGACAACAACAGCCACCGAAGCCCTCCACCCAGCACTACTCAGCAGCATCAAGACATAGGCACATACCAGTAGATTTACTTATTTTTGATCCACTGAAAAAGCACAAATTTGTTAAAAATTATTTTAAAAATTCACTAAATACAAAAAACATACAAATATATATATATACAAAATTACAATTCAATTTATTAATTCTCTTTAAATTTCTTCACCAATATTTTAATTTTTAAATATATTTAGATTAAGTGAATCTAAAAAAATAAAAATTTTGATTAAGATATAATAAAAAAATTCACAAAAGATAACAAAATTAAAAAAAATAAAAAAATAAAAAATCAAACACTTAAAGAACTGTTTTTGAAAACTCAAAGTCAAGCAAAGTATTGTTTCACTTCTTATAATTTAAGTGAGTGTAAACAAATTATTAGTAAATTGGACTCAAATATGCATTTACTAATAATCTGGATATATTTTAAACTCATAATAATTTGCTTTGAGTTTGTTTGATAACATTTATATTTATAATTCATAAAAAAATTGAAAATCATAAATAAAACTAGTTTTGTATTTATTTTGTTTTAAAAATTTTATAAACAGTTTGTAAAATTTATTAAACATAAAAAAGTTAATTTTACTCGTTTAATTTTTTCTTTTTTTCACTTGTTCCTTCTTATCCCATTCCCTCCAACTATCATCCACCACTAATCATCACCATCACTAGCTATATTTACCTATGGCTAGGGCTGTAAATGTGGTCCATTGGCCTGCAGCCCAGCCGAAGCCCGCTCGGTACGATTCGGCTCAATTAGGCCCGAGCCCAACTTGAGTCCCTAGGCCGTCTGTTTCAAAGCCCAATCCAGCCAGCTAGGCGCCCAAAGCTCAGCCCATCGGCTCGGTCAAGGTCTGACTTGAGACTCAATGTCATTTTTAGTGGAAAAAAATAAGGTAGCGTTTGGTTTGTGTTTAGAATTATAATTTGAGTATAGTGTTAATTTTGAGTTTGGAGTTTTTGAATTATAATTTGAAAAGAGAAAATTTGTTTGGTTATGAGTTTTGAAAAGAGTTTTGAATTATGATTTGAATTGAGTATTGAATTTTAGAAAAAAGTGTTGAGTTTGTAAATAGTTATTTGATTATGAGTTTTGAAAAGAGTTTTCAAAAATTTATAACTCATAACCAAACACACAATTTAAAACTCTATTGAAAATTCTATTCGAAACTCATAACCAAATTATTTTTAAAATTCAATTCAAATAAATAATTATTGACAAAAAATATTTTTTTCATTTAAAATATTAAAAGAAAATATTATTATTTTTTTATTTTTTAAAAATTACTTTGACAAATCAATTTTTATTTCAATTTTTTTTGTTAATTTTAAATAAATGACCAAATAATTTGTCATTTTGGTCTCAAAAAAATATTTTCTATATTTAAAAAATATCAAATCCAAATATAAATTTTTTCCCCCAAATAACAGGTACCAATTGCCAAAAAATATATATATTTGTTTCGGTCAACCAACAGGACGACCGAGTAGATTCAAAAATTCAAAAATTGTCTAGGAGGATGTCTGGGCAGACTATTGGGTAGACCAAAAATTCAAAAAACTCTTTGATTTACCAAACATGGTTTCAAAACGTGTTTTGAAATTGATTTGGAATCATGATTTGAAAACTGCAAACGAACAGAAGATTGATTATTAGTGTGGAATCATGGTTTGCAACACAAACCGAACACAGCCTAAAATTTTGATGAAAAAAAGAAATGGTTAGACCCAGCCTGCCAGCCCACCCAAGGCCCAAGTATCCCCTAGGCCTAAGCTTGCGCCTAGGCCTAGGCCTGATTTTTTGACTCATAACCTGACCCAACCCAAATTTTAGTGGAAGCCCTCACAGCCCAATAGTGGATCGACCAGGTCAAATTTATATCCTTACCTGTGGCCACCATTATCACTAACCTCCTTTGATCATCATCTCATACCTCCTTTGACTAGGGGTGTAAATTTGGCCCGGCCTGGTCAATGTCGAGGCTCGCGGGCTCCCGCCAAAATTCGAATCGAGCTGGCCCATGGGTCAAAAAATTAGGCCCAAGCCCAAGGGGTATTTGCACCTTGGGCAGGCCAGTGGGCCTGGGCCTGGGCCTGGGCTTGGGCTCGAGTTTGGGTGGGCTTGAACAATTTTTTTGTTTTTCTACCAAAAATTTATTATTTTTCACTAAAAAAGACATTGGGCCTCGGGCAAACCAGGCCTTGAGTGGGCCCACGGGCCGGGTTTCAAAATGATGGCTCAGGCTCAAACTCAAGGTCTCAAGTTGTAGGAACCCTGATTTTTAGTAAGTCATTATTTATTATTATTACTTTATTTTATTTTATTTTTGTCTTTATTAATTACGTGGCTACATGAGAATTTAATGTGATATTTAATTAATTTAATGTGTTATTTAATTATATATAATTAATTTGAATATTTATAAATTTATATTTGTTATATATATATATATAAATAGGTGTTTTATATATTGATAAAATATATATCATATTTATATATATTTTGTATTTATGTTATATTTGTAAGATATAAATATAATAGTAAATTAGGTATATATAATGTACTATACCTAGGTTTAATCACAAAAGTGAAGTTTCTAGAGGAGAAGTAGCCACAGAGAGAGATTGAAAGAAAAAGAAAAAGAAAAAAAAAAAAAAAAAAAGAAGAGTGCAACCAAGAGAGAGAGAGAGAGGCACGGCGGGAGAGAGAGGGGTGAAGAAAAAAAAAGAATTAGGGTTTTATTTTGGTGCCTTCATTAATTCTCCAAATATTTCTTTGATCTTCAAAAAAATATTGTGAGTACAAAACCCATTACGTGATTTATGTTTAATTCGTTATTTTATTTATATTTGTAACACCCCAACACTTCACACGTCATCGATATTGTCCACTTTGGTCCACGCCCGCATGGATTTGTTCTTTCTAGTGGGTCACCCATCTCAAAACTACTCCAGCCTAAGCACGCTTAACTGGGGAGTTCTGCTAGCGATCTCACCACCTGGAAAAATGACTCTATGCTATATAAAGGTCTAGGTTTTTACTTTTATAGCCTAGGAACTCCCCCTCCATTCCCGGTGTGGAACACCGGGACCTTACAATCCACCCTCTTTAGGGCTGCACATCCTCGTGCAATAGCCTACCAACTCACAAGCCCGCCCACATGCATCGAGAGATGCCAGAGGCTCACACTCAGTACTCCGAAGAGTCGGCTCTTATATCAAACTGTCACGCCCCAAAATTTGGACAATTAAATATTAAATTAGGAATAAACCCTAATTAATATTCTATCATCCAAATCCTAGGGATGAAACAAAATTTAAATATTCTCGTCTCCACAAGGTTTAAATAAATTTCAATGCTAAAAAAAAAATAATAATAATAAATGCCAACCAAACTATCCATCATAGATTCATAACTATCCAATACCTCTAACATTAAAGTAACAACAACTAGTCAAAACAACTTAAATAATGTAAAGTTAAAAATAACCCATAATGCAAAATTGTCAAAATATTAAGGTCATAAAAAATATATATATACATAAACTAATATCAACCCTAAGTTCAAGAAAACAAAAGAAGTCCAAGTGACATGTTCAACAACTATAGTTATTCTACGTCACCACCTGTAGACACCCTATTTTTGACTGATCTTAAGACTTAGGCGCTACTGATGGCTTCCTTGGTAATAAAAGTTGTGCAGGCTATGCTATGCAAAGGGTCGGTTTCTTTGGTAAGGAGAGCGTCAAATCCAAACCTCACACCCCATTATTGGACCAAAAATATTTTAGATCTTAAAACCCTCTCTTTCAAAATATTTTGAAAAAGGTTTCTGCGATGCTCCAAGGCTCACATTTCGTTAAATGTTGCGCTTTTCGGTAAATCGAGCAAGGACAAAGTGGAAATGAATGAAAGAGAGATGAAATTTTCGGAAAATCTTTCAAAACACCTTGTTAAATCGCTAAGAGAGAGTCAAACGGTCCTCGCTAAATCAGGCCTATCTGTCTATACACTTGGATTTAAGCTATGAGGCCACCACCGTTGAAAATAAGACTTCCAGAGCTTCATTTTACACTCAAGAATCTCTTAAAGCCAAGTCCTGATGGGGGAGATATGATTGGTTGAAGTTGGGCATCATTCCAGTTGGACCAAAACTGAGAAGCCTTCACTAAAAGAGGCATAACTTTTTTCACAGTTGGAATTTTGATGTAAGGCTGCCACCATTGGAAAGCTTACTTCTGGGGATTCAATTTGGACACAAGAATGACCTGCAAAGGAGTCCAGATGAAGAAGCTATGCCCATATGAAGTTGGGCCTGAAAAGTAGACTTTTGTGGTCGATCAGCCAAAAAAAGTAGCAGATCGGCCATCACAAGTAGCAGATCGGCACCAAAGATGGCCCGTCGGCCAAGAGTGACCCAAACTCAGAGTTTTTGAAGATCTTTTCCCTCCAGCTGTTTCCAGCTTATGCCAGTTATCCCAAATAAGATATTTTCGACCAAAGTTGATATTTTGCTATATATGAAAGCCTTATATCTCATATTCAAGGGGGTGAGAACATCTTGAAGGGTTAAAAAGTTTGAGAGCTTCTCACACTAAAATCTCTCTCTCTCTCTCTCTCTCTCTACAATTTTCAGAGTTAAATCTCTGCCTCTCTCTCAAGTTTGCTCTCTCTCTTTTACCCTTGTGTGCATACAAGAGGTATACTTAGAGATACACCTCTCCTTGGCCTAGGCATCCTTGATCAAACTTGATCACCATTGGGATGAGATCCCTTGGAGCCTATTTTGAGCTCTCAAAACTGGTTTAAACTCAGAATTTTGGCCATTTTGCTGTTACGTTTCAAGGGTAAGCACTTCCTCCTTTCAAGCTTGTTTTTGCACACTTGCTTTATCCCCATTTTCCCATTGTTTTGTACTATTTTGGGGCTGGTTTTGAACCATAAAAAAACTCTGATTTTGAGGTTCTAAAATGGTGGTTTAAGCCTTGTTTGGCTAGGGGGTGTTTCCTCTCTTTGGCTCCTTGGCTTGTACGGCCTTTTGAGCTATCTTTCAAGCTTTTCAAAAAACTTCATTTTGGCCTTAAAAACACTGAATTCCAAAGGAATTTCAGTGGTGGAAAGGTAATTTTGAGGCCCAAAATGGGAGGGGGTGGTCCCCCCTCCTCTTGTCTTGTTAGAATGTGTTGTTGGCCTATCAAATGAGCATGTATTTCTCCCTTCTTGAGGCTTAGTTTGAGCATGTTTTTGTGACTTTTTTAAACATGTTTTAGCTCTGTTTGTGGCTTGCTTGGCCACTCCTTGCATGCTCCTTACACTTGTAGTGTAAACCTTGCTCACTAGCTTTGTATGCTTGCTATTTTAGCCTATAATTCTAGCATATTTTGGCTCCACTCCAGCACATTTTTGGCTTTGATTTAACGTGCTTGAGGTTTGATTTTAGTGGTTTTGGTCATGCATGTTTGGTTTTGCATAGCTATAGTGTATTTGGCTTTGCTAGCCTTGCACTTTGGGCCCCCTAGCATGTCATATTTGAGCTATTTGCATGATATGGCATCATTTGGTAGGTAATTTCAGACTATAAACTTCTTCCATGCTCTCATGATTATCACTCTTTCATTGTGTTTAAGAGTTGTGCCTTTATGCCTTGTTTGTGAGCTAATTCGGGAGCCTATCTTTATTGCCATCTTTGTTGTGAATCCAACATGTTTTTGCTACCATTTTGACCTGCCTTAGGTCTGTTTTGAGTGCTTTAGGTCATTTGAACATTGCTTGGTATGGCTGTAGTGTAAAGTCCTTGACTAGCTTTGTATTTCAAGTCTCTTGGCATGCTTTATTTGAGCTGTTTGCATGCCTTGGCATCGTATTTCAGAGCTTATATCATTGCCATATTCTTATGATTATCACTCTTTCATTGTGTTTAAGAGTTGTGCCTTTATGCCTTGTCTATGAGCCATCAAATGAGCATGCATTTCTAGCTTCTTATGCCCAAGTTTCAGGATGTTTTGGCCTCTGTTTTGGCATGGTTTAGGTCTGTCCATAGTTGGTTTAGTTATTTAGGCTTGGTATTGCATGCCTCTTGTGAAATGCTCTTTACTAGCTTTGATGTTTTTGGCCTTCACTATGTTATGCTTGCATTGTTTGCATGCTTTAAGGTCTTTAGCATCCTTTTTCAATGCTGAAATGTGTGCCATTGCACTCCATTAATTCACTCTTTCATTTGCTTTGAAAGTGGAGTTAAGCCCTTTGTTGGTTTGAGCACGAAATTGAGGCGTTCATGCCCAATGGCATGATGTTTCTTTCATGCTCAAGAAACTTGTGGCTTGGTCCGTCTTTCAAATTAGAGGACTTCTCACTTTTGGACTTAACTGGTTAAAGGACTTATCGGTAATCTAAAATGAGTAAACAAAATTAATCAAAGTAAAACATGCCAAGATAACATGTTTGTGTTGCATTGCATGTGTTTGGATCGGATGTTAATCCAAACACGAGAAACGAGGGATGTTTCATACTCAAAGTGATGAAACGTGACTCATTTCTTAGTCGCCGACACCCTTGATCATGCATGATAGGGTGGACGCTCATCGAATCTATTTGTGCATTCATTGACATTAAAATTGTGCAAACTTGGCTTCTCGGCTATCATGCATTGCGATGCTCGGTTGGTGGCCCAAGAGTCGGGTACTACACTCCCTTGAGCATGAGAAATGATAGGGAAGGTGGTTGTGCACACATACCTTGAAAATACACTGCCATGCCTCTATTTGTGCTCTGTTGCAGCAGAAGGAGAAATTATAGGAAGCAGTGGCCGACCGGCCACCAAGTCTCCCGACCGGCTATCAAAATTGGCCGATAGCCATGAACTCTGGCCGATGGCCATTCCTCCTGGCCGATCATCCCTCAGCATGTTCCTAAGTTGGGTCAGAAACATTTGGAAGTTGGCATAATTTTCAGAAGTACAGAAGTGTGCAAACAGAGGCATCTTGAGGCACGGTAGTGGCTTTTCGTGCGAAGCCGACCGAGCATGCATGTTCATCATCCCGCGAGGCCATTTTACCGCTTTACTAGCTAGTTGTAGTTAATTACATGTTTTGTAATTAATTAGTTTAATCTGGTTTGTAATATTCTAATTAGCTTAGATTAGCTAGTTATTCGATTGTATTGTAATTAATTAGCTAGAATAGTTAGTTAATTAGTTGATTTGTAGTAAGTAGCTTAGCTTAGCTATTTATTCAGACCCTCCGTCGAGAGGGCACATTGTTGTAATAAGTGTGCGTGTGTGTGATGCATGTCTTCCAACCCCTATTTTTTTCTCCCTTTTACTTATCAGCTTTTGATGGTTAGTTTTAGGGCATGTTTCAATTAGCATACTTATGCTTTGCATGTGTGCATCATTCATTTGTCTTGCATACACAGGGTTCGGCGCATCATACAAACAACATTGTATTTCAATACCAATTTGAATACATGTTATCAAGTTGCATTCACCACATGACATCTTAGATAGCCGAGCCTATTTTAGTTGCATTTTTGCATGTGTTGCATTAGACATCTTAACATAGCTAGGATCATGCATTGATTACTAACTAGCTTCTGTTTTGGCTCCGAGTACACTGTGAGTGTTTACGCTTTAGCATACTACATGAGATGTGTATGTTGCCATGTTAGCATGCTTGCCATGAGGCTATTTGCTTAACTGTTATAACTGCATGAATGCCTGTGGATGAAGGTTTCATTGCTTGAATTAGAACAATTCATCGAAATGTGAGTTTTAAACCCACTTGAAGTGGCAAATCATGTTGTTTCTTAAAGCCCACTTGAGGGTGGCAAAATCCGCGTCTTAGCCTACTTGCGAGTAGCAACTTCAAACCATTTTCAAAAACAAACATAAAATGTTTTTTTCCAATTCGAGCGATTTAGTCTATGCTTGTATGTTGTGCACATCACATAGTAAGCTAGCTAATAAACCGGAATAAGAACGCATGTGTTTTCAAAAACAACATATCATGTTAGTAGAGGCCGATCTTTGATCGGGCGAGCGGGGATGCTCATTTCATGACCTTCCCCCCTCGTACCCAAGTTCGCGAGTCGAGGCAACTTTAGTGATGATGGACACGTGGCCTTAGGCACGAGTCAGGGTTTCCTAAATTTTCCAAAATAAAATATTTAGGTGGCGACTCTGAAATCTGGCAAAGCAGTCCATGTTTGGCGTTTTTTTATTAAAATCGATTTTCCAAAAAGATTTGTCGGATTTGGACTCTTTGGTGATTTATCAGTCTTACATTGCACTTTGTGAGATTAGACTCAGAACCGTGACAGGAGCCCAAACTGTAGTAGTTATGAATAACAATTTGCGCCCTCGCGCGCAGAGCGGAGTTCCGGGCGGTCTACACCACCGTAGTACCAACTAATCCTGCAAAGGAAGCTTGGCTGCACTTAAACAGAACGCACTTGAGATGCCAAAGGACAAAACGGGTCAGTATACAAGTATATTGGTATGAGTACAAATATTTGACACCCATGTGTCCCACCAAACACAAATAAAAATACATTTAATTCTCGTTACGGGATAAGACAAGTAATTACACCCGCACTGAGACGAAGGGGTAGTTTCCCGAGATACGGTGGCATTTAATTCTTCGGGTGCATACGCTAAACTTTCTCTTCCAATTCCTTAGTGATATCATTCTCATCTTCGCTCCATTGCACTTTCACCAAGTTCACTTTCTTGCACCGCAACTGCTTTACATCCTGATCTAGAATAGTAACCAGTCGCACCACATACGTGAGATCATCACTAATCTCTAACACTTCTGGTGATACTATTTGGAAAGGGTCTTGCACACACTTCCGCAATAAAGATACATGGAACACGTTGTGAATCATAGTTAAAGCAGGTGGAAAGGCTAATTTGTAAGCCACATTACCAATCCTCTCAGTGATCTCGTATGGTCCCACAAATCTAGGTGCCAACTTTCCCTTCTTTCCAAACCTGATGACTCATTTCCATGGTAATACTTTCAAGAATACCATACCCCCCACATGAAACTCTAAATCTCTCCTACAATGATCAACATAACCTTTTTTGTCTACTCTGAGCAGTCAATAATCTCTCTCTAATGGTGATAATTTTCTGTGTAGCATCCTCCACCAAATCAGGTTTCCAACATTTGTCTCTCACCAACCTCATACCAACACAAAAGAGACTTGCACTTCCTCCCATACAAAGCCTCATAAGGAGATACTCCCAAACTAGAATAATAACTATTATTATACGCAACCTCTATGAGCAGCAAATAATCATCTCAATTACCTTTCCACTTCAAAGCACAAGCCCTCAACATATCTTCAAGGGTTTGAATAGTCCTCTCCGATTTCCCATCTGTTTGAGTGTGATAAGCTGAACTAAAATTTAACCGAGTACCCATAGTGGACTGTAACGCACCCCAAAACTTAGACACAAAACGAGGGTCCTGATCTAACACTATTGACACAGGTGCACCATGCAATCTAACAATCTCCTTCACATACAGCTATGCAAATCGAGCTAGAGAAAAGTTCATCTGTACTGCAATAAAATGTGCTGACTTGGTTAATCTATCAACAACTACCCAAATTGCATTTTGATTACTACTAGTATGAGGTAATCCACACACGAAGTCCATGGTAATATGATCCCACTTCCACTCTGGTATAGGTAAGGGTTGTAGTTTCCTTGCAGGTTTCTGATGTTCTACTTTAACCTGTTGACACACCAAACACTGAGCCACAAATTCTGTAATATCACCCTTCATACTATTCCACCAAAATGTTCATGAAGATCCCGATACCTCTTAGTGCTTCTTGGATGAATGCTGTAACTAGAACTATGTGCCTCCATCATAATCTCCTTCCTCAAATCACCATCAGTAGGAGCACAAATTTGACTACGGAATCTAAGCAACCCATCATTGCTAACCACAAAGTCTTTATGCTTACCCTCTGTCATCTCTCCTTTAATACGCTCACACTTGGGGTCAATCTTCTGAGCTAAACGAATTCGTTCCCGTCAGATCAGCTAAACTGTCAACTGACTACAATAAGCCTTATCACCAGGCGTAACAGCATCCACCAATCAACTCTCAATAGACAAAACCGCTACATCTCTAACTATAACCTTTCTATTTAAGGCATCTGCCACCACATTTGCCTTCCCCGGATGATACAAAATATTCACATCGTAATCTTTTAGCAATTCAAGCCATCTTCTTTGCCTCAAATTTAGCTCTTTCAGTGTGAAAATGTAATTCAAACTCTTATAATTAGTGTAAATCTCACATGACTCTCCATACAAATAATGTCGCCAAATCTTAAGAGCGAAAATCACTACTACTAACTCCTAGTCGTGCGTAGGATAATTTCTCTCATGTACTTTCAGTTGTTGCGATGCATAAGCAATCACTTTCCCATGCTGCATAAGCACACATCCTAAACCCTAATGTGAAGCATCACTACAAATCATAAAACCACCCCTATTTGTAGGTAAGGCAAGGATTGGAGCTGATGTCAATCTCTATTTAAACTCTTGAAAGCTACGCTCACAATCATCGTTCCACTCAAACTTTATCCATTTTCTAGTGAGATTGGTAAGTGGCACGACAATACGGGAGAATCCTTTCACAAACCGTTTGTAATATCCAACAAGCCCTAGAAAGCTGCGTGCTTTTGCCACAGAAGTAGGTCGTGGCCAATCAACAATTGCCGTCACCTTCATGCTATCCACATACACTACTCAACCAAAATTTACACTTCTTAAATTTTGCATACAGTCTCTTCTCCCTAAGGGTCTGCAGTACTACCCTAAAATTGTCATAACCTGAACCCGCCCCTATGGGTTAAGGACATAACCGGCCAGTAATCTTGAGATTACCTACGGCCTCAAACCAAACCAGATATAACTCATCAGAGTAAAAGGGCCAAACGGAAGCAAAATTTAAAACTTTGTCCATAGAGCTGTGCTTACATGGCACGTCATAACAACCCATACATATACATGTTAATAACTCACATCAAAATATGTATTAACACAAGTTCTATACATACAAGATCATTCAAGTCTAGGTCAGCCAATCAAAGCTATATACAAACGTATCCAAAGTCCTCGCCAACATGACAAAATAAAACAAGATAGCAAAAGGGCGAAGACGAGTCTCGTGCGTGAGACGTAAAGGCTGACTCTGCAAAACCTTGGTTGTTCCACACAAACTTCACTGAGGCTGGGTTTGGACATCCCTTGGCTCACCTACAGACACATGAATGAGCGTGAGCGAAAGCCCAGTGAATAATATCAAATAAAGAAGTTATACAAGCAGTATTTAGAACAACGTGCTTCAAACAGCCTTGGGCCCATGCTTCATATTTCTATCTAGCTTATATATAGATATAGGTCAAGTGACTGCGGTTCCAAACACATCATACGGCCTCGGGCCCAATTCATTCGTATCATTTATGTCGGACGGCCTCTGGCCTATTTATTTGTATCATACAGCCTCTGGCCCATTCATTCATGTCATACGGCCTCTGGTCCATTCATTTATGTCAGACTATCATTTGAGTCAGACTATCATCCATGTCATACGGCCTCTGGCTCATTCATTCATGTCATACGGCCTCTGGCCCATCCATTCTTTCATTCATGTCAAACTGGCCTTTGGCCCATTCATTCTTTCATTCATGTCAAACTGGCCTTTGGCCCATTCACTTAATCATTCATGTCAGACTGGCCTTCGGCCTATTCATTCTATCATTCATGTCAAAATGGCCTTGGGCATATTCACTTTATCATTCATGTCAGACTGGCCTTCGGCCCATTCATTCTATCATTCATGTCAAACTAGCCTTTGGCCCATTCAATCCTTCATTCATGTCAAACTGGCCTTTGGCCCATTCTTTTGGCATGGCAAACATTTGTCCACCGTTCAAATTAACGAACTTATAAGACTTACGCAGAAGTAAGCAATTGGACAAACAGTATATTTCAGACATCTTTATTAAGGTATTACTCACAGTGATCGGCTGGATGATTTGCCCTGGAGCTCGACTGTCACGACCCAAACCCGCCCTTATGGGTTTAGTACCGTAACCGGCCAGTAATCTGTGATTACCGAAGGCCTGCTTAACAGTAAAGACAGTAATACAGAGTAAAGGGGCTGGCGGAAGCCAAAACAGTAAATAAAAGATGCCCAATGAGCTGTGACAGTCTGAATGCAAAAAGACTTTTATAAACATGCCACATAGATAACCAAAACGTATGTACATACGACATAAACACAAACATAAATGTCAGGGACCAAATCCCTAACTAACTGTACAGTCAAGTCTTAACATTTACTACAGAACAGAGGCAAAAAGGGAAAATCTAAAACACCCCAAAACAGCCTTGGCTTGACGCACTCGGAACCTCGAGGTGAGGCACAACGGGTTGCTTTGACAAAACGGGAGCTTAGCCTGACGCTCCTAGCTTCGGTCTGGTGCCTGGACACCTACATATATATAAACAGTGAGCTAAAACCCAGTGAATAACAGTTGTGTAAAGAGGTTATGAATGAATGTCCTTTCAGTATTTAAGCAGTCATATCAATCACTTAGAAACCATAGTAGTCATATGTGGTACATCCAATAGCAAAACAATACAGTAGGTCTTAATAGACTGAACAGTCAGTTGATAGCCATCATAACAGTAAACAGTAGTAGTTCCAAACATGGGAACCGACAGAGATCTCTGTGACAGTAGCAGTAACAGTAAATTGATATGGATGGCACGGCTATAGTTTACAAATAGGACAAACATTCATCCATTAAACAATAACGTTTCAGTAAGCAGAACAGTTGATCATTCAGAAAATAATCATAATTGAACATATCTTTACAACATTGTTACTCACAGAGCACTGGGCTATAGACAAGCTAACGATACTTGGTGTGGTTCTATAACATTATCCTCATTAAGATGCCTTAAACTTGGCCTAAGAATGCCTAGGATGGAATGAGGATACAAAAATGTACTTTAAAACACTTTTCCGAATTTTTCAAAAAACAGGGGTCTCGCTCGAGCGTGGCTTTCTACGCTCGAGCGGACATGCAGACAAAAGAGCTCTGCTCGAGCATGACTTTCCCTGCTCGAGCGGACTGCAAACTCATGAAAAGTACTGGATGCATGAAATTTACGCTCGATGGGCACTCAACCCACGCTCAAGCGTAAGACTCAGATCCTCGCTCGAGCGTGAAGTCCCTCGCTCGAGCGGACTGCAAAACACATGAACTTCTGGACATATGCATTTCACGCTCGAGCATGTCTTTCCAGGCTCGAGCGGAAGTGCATGTACTCAGAGGGTACGCTCAAGCGTGAAGTTCTCCGCTCGAGCGTGGATCCAAAATCTGGAATTTCCAGATTGATCCCCAAGCACAAAACTCAAGCATTTAAGCCTCAAATTCGATTTTCTTGGGCTAATTTTCTAGAAAACATTTAGAAACCCATAATATAGCATGTTTCAAAGATCATTTTGTAAAATCAAGCCCAAGGTAAGCCAATAGAGCACAAAAATTAAGTGTAAACATGAAGAACAATGCAAAATCATACATGCATGAGTTCCCATGAACTTTAATGTTCTAAAACATGACCAAATGCAAGATTTAGCTCAAAATCATGGTGAATTCATGGGCTACAACTAAAATATTGACATGCATGTTGAGATTCTCATGAAAACAACCTCAAATTCAAGTATATGTACATGCATGCATGAATTAGCTACTCAAATCAACTCTTTAAATTAATTCTAGACTTAGATCACCAATTTACCATGAACCATGCAAGACACAACTTAAACTCACAATTGAGAGGATGAATTCCTTACCTAGGTCTTGAATTCAAAGTATACGAGCTCAATTTTGCAAATACCCTTCAAGTCTTCTAAGTCTCTAAGCTAAATTTCTTATTGAACTCAATTTCTCCCAATTTCCCCCTCTCACTCGGTTTGCTCAAGAAGATTAATGAGGAAATGATGCTAAACAATGTAAGGGGTGAGAGAAGTAGTGGCCTAGCATAATCCACTCAATGGCAAATTCGTAATAACTCAAACTATTGTAATTTAACATTATTTAATCTAATTTAATCGTTCCAAATCAAATTTCAATTAAATCTACCATAAAATAACATAAATTCTAATTAACATATAACACTAATCAATTTCTGATTCGGCCGCCGATAAGGCCTTCAATTTGCAGTTCGAAATTAAAACATGAACAGATTCATTCAGAAATTAAACAGATAGAAATGCATTTAAAACAATATACTCCTACAATTAATTCAGGATTTCATTCTAATCAGTTACTTATCATGCTCAATCATAGTTTAGCACTAATCAGAGGTGAGGGTTGTCACATTGACCCGACACATTCCATGAACACAATGGGTCACAAACAATCCAATTCGTTCTTAATTCACATATTCCTCTTTAGGCTTCTTTCTTATTCTTTTAATTCATTCATAATGCTCAATGCATGCCTAAGAGTACTTAGAAGTGAAAGAGAACGGAAAACAAGACACAAAACATATTTACAAAATTTCAAAAACAATGGTCCCCGCTCGAGCGTGGACTTTCCTACTCGAGCGGACCCATTAAGTCTGCAAAAATACTGGTTGCTTCATTTCTACGCTCGATCATGAATTCGGACGCTCGAGCATGAGGTCATTCTACATAGCTTCCCACTCGAGCGGACATCCATGTCCGCAAAAATACCGGGAGCTCTCATTTTCCGCTCGAGCGGCACCTTCCCCGCTTGAGCGGATATCCCAAATTCTGGAAATTCCAGAACTATTCTTGAGTTTCAAACTTGTATTCAAATCAGCATATCTTGCATATCATGGCTCAAACTTCACATATACATGTACTAACATGACCCAACACCAAATTCATCACATTATGAAGCTCAATTTCATGAATCAATTACATGGATGACTCAAATTACCCCAAACTCATCACCAACATACTAAATTCAAACATTCAAGACTCACACCTCCATGATTTGTACTTGCATGTGGGATATACCCATTACTCTCAACTTAGTTGGTGAAGAGATGATCAAATACATGGACTTTAATCAACTGGTCAATCTTCACTGTGACTTTGTTTAGTTCCTTATAGTCAATGCACAATCTCATAGACCCATCATTCTTTTTCACAAACAACACAAGTGCTCCCCAATGTGAGACGCTAGGCCTAATAAAACCTTTGCCTAGCAACTCCTGTAACTAAGTTTGTAACTCCCTTAACTCCAACGGTGCCATTCTATAGGGCGCTTTAGAGATAGGTCCTGTATTGGGGACCAAGTCAATGGAAAATTCTACCTCACGGTCTAGAGGAAGACCAGGTAGATCCTCTGGGAAAACATTAATGAATTCCCTCACTACAGGAACAGAAGAATGATAAATTTATTAAGGGATTAAATCATTACCTATCTAAGTCCCTTATTCCCTTTGATGTTGAACCGTTTGATAGAGTTCTTCACTTGGCACTGAAGTATGAGGAAAATGAGAAACAGTTTAAAGAAGGAAAGGCTAGGGTCGGAGAGACTTCCAGAGGGAGTCACTTCCAGCAATGTGATGGAAACAGATACCGACCCTATGATTAAAGGCATAGGGGTCAACAGTTTCAGAGGCCACAACAACACGGTAGTTAGGGAAATTTCATACCTCAGGGTAATTTCAAGCCTCAGGGCAATTTCCAGCCCCAAGGGCACTATTATCAGAGACATGGTGGTCTGCACCCTCAAGGTTATCAAGGACAGCAGCAATAAGTGCTACAGTTGGGTTATCGTCCTCCCGTACCTCATTTGGAGGGGCCCCCACCTATCAGAACAGTAGCACCTCAACCGATCAATAAGAAGTGTTTTGGGTGTCAGCAGTTGGGACATGTAGTCAAGGATTGCCCTCAGAGATAGCAGGCGTAACGGGGTTAGGCAGCTCTAGCCAGGGCATTTGCAGTTATGCCAGGAAATGACAAAGTGCAAGGTACTTTTAATCTTTTTCAAGAATCCATTAGAGTACTTTTTGATATTGGTGCCTCTAATTCTTTTATATCTAGACAGTTTGTAGAAAGAGAACACCTTGTAACTACCTCATTATTTAGACCTATTCGTGTTGAGACCCCTTTAGGAGGGGTAGTTACTCTTTATGAGATGTGTAAAGATTTTGAGATTGAATTTGCGGGCAAAGTCTTGTATGCGGACCTAATTGTGTTAGGGTTTGAGGGGTTTGTAATTATTTTCGATATGGATTGGCTGCGAAAACACTTTGTGACTCTAGATTATGCTAGAGGGACTATAAATATAGATATTTCCGGTATGCCACGGCTTACCTACACTTCTAGCGATGGAGAAGAGTCGGTGATGAAGAATTTTTTATGCTCGGTAGAAATCCCTAAGCAGGATATTTGTGAGGTAAATGTGGTACGTGAGTTTGAGGATGTATTTCAGGAGATACCTAGACCTGTACCTCGACGGGTAATAGAATTTCATATTGACCTAGTGCTGGGAACTGCACCGATTTCTAAGGCGGCATACAGAATGGTGCCTAAGGAGCCTGTGGAGATGAAGAAGCAACTGGAAAAGATGCTTCAGAAAGGGTTCATTCGTTTAAGCAACTCCGGTAGGAAGCACCCGCGATTTTTGTCTCCAAGAAAGATGACATCCTCCTCATGTGCATAGATTACAGAGAGCTAAATAAGGTGACTATCAAGAACAAGTATCCTCTACCTAGAATTGATGACTTGTTTGATCAGTTGAAGGGGACAGTCGTGTTCTCTCAGTTTGATCTCAGAATGGGTTACCATCAGATGGGTGTGTCAGAGCAAAATATACAGCTTATTACTTTTCAGACCCGGTATGGGTTGTACGAATTTCCTATAATGCATTTTGGTTTGACCAATGCTCCTTTCTATTTCATAGACTTGATGAACATAATTTTTCAACCGTATCTAGATAAGTTTTTGATTATTCTTATAGATGATATCCTAGTGTACTAAGAATGAGAAAAACACAGAGAACACTTGAAAGTTATATTGCAAACTTTGAGGGAGCTGCGGTTATACGCTAAGTTCAGTAAGTGTCACTTTTGAGAGAAAGAAGTTCAATTTTTAGGACATGTTGTGTCCAATCAGGGGATAGCTGTAGATCTTGAAAAAGTTGTTGCGGTCAAAGAATGGAAGCTACCCACGAACCCTACAGAGGTGAGGAGTTTTTTAGGACTAGCTGGCTATTACAAGAGATTATAGAGAAGTTTTCCACTATTGCAGCACCCATGACCAAGTTGACCCGTAAGAATGTGAAGTTCTTATGGATAGATGTTTATGAGGAAGCCTTCCAAGAGTTAAAGCAGTGTTTGACTACAGCTCCAACGTTAACTATACCAGTACAAGAGGAAAAGTTAGTAGTGTTTACTGATACGAGTGGAATTAGTTTGGAATGTGTGTTAATGCAGCATTAGAAGATTGTATCTTATGCCTTTTAGGAGAGGTATTGACTCTTTATGAGATGTGTAAAGATTTTGAGATTGAATTTGTGGGCAGACTCTTGTATGCGAACCTAATTGTGTTAGGGTTTGAGGGCGTAATTATTTTGGGTATGGATTGGCTGCGAAAACACTTTGTGACTCTAGATTATGCTAGAATGACTGTAAATATAGATATTCCCGGTATGCCACGGCTTACCCACACTTCTAGCGATGGAGAAGAGTGGTGATGACAAGTTTTTTGTACTTGGTAGAAATCCCTAAGCAGGATATTAGTGAGGTAGATGTGGTACATGAGTTTGAGGATGTATTTCAGGAGATACTTGGACCTCCACCTAGACGGGTAGTAGAATTCGCATTAACCTAGTGCCAGGAACTGCACCAATTTCTAAGGCGGCATACAGAATGACGCCTAAGGAGCTTGTAGAGATGAATAAGCAACTGGAAGAGATGTTTCAAAAAGGGTTCATTCGTTCAAGTAACTCCACGTGGGAAGCACACGCGATTTTTGTCTCCAAGAAAGATGGCACTCTTCGCATGTGCATAGATTATAGAGAGCTGAACAAGGTGACTATCAAGAACAAGTATCCACTACCTAGAATTGATGACTTATTTGATCAGTTGAAGGGGGCAATAGTGTTCTCTGAGTTTGATCTCAGAACAGGTTACCATCAGATGGGTGTGTCAAAAGAAAGTATACCGCTTACTGCTTTTCGGACTTGGTATGGGTTATACGAATTTCCTGTAATGCCTTTTGGTTTGACAAATGCTCTTGCCTATCTCATGGACTTGATGAACAGAATTTTTCAACCGTATCTAGATAAGTTTGTGATTATCTTCATAGATGATTGTAGACACCCCATTTTTGACCGCCCTTAAGACTTGGGCACTACTGATGGTTTACTTGGTAGTGAAAGGTGTGCAAGGCAAAGGTTCAATTTCTTCGGCAAGGAGAGAGTCAAATCCTAACCTCACACCCCATTTTGGACCAATGCTATTTTTGAATGGTTTTTAGACCTTGAAACCCTCTCTTTCAAAATGTTTTGGAAATAAAGTTCCTACGATGTTCCAACGCTCGCATTTCGTTAAATGTTGCGCTTTTCAGTAAATCGAGCGAGGACAAAGTGGAAATGAATGAAAGAGAGATAAAACCTTTGAAAAATCTTTCAAAACACCTTATTTAGGGGTTTGGAGTTGAAGAAAAGAGGAGAGGGGAGAAGAAAACAAGTTTGGGAGAAGTTCGGCATGAATCCAGGTAGGATCGAAACTAAGTGGCTTCACCAAAATAGGCATAACTTTTTGCACAGTTGGAATTTTGATGCAAGGCTGCCTCCATTGGAAAGATTACTTCTGGGGCTTCAATTTGGACACAATAATGACCTAAAAATGAGTCCATATGAAGGAGATATGCCCGTTTGAAGTTGGACCTACATAGTAGATTTTCTCTGCCGGCCACTGGTGAAGGGTGCCGGCCATAGATGATGCAGTGCCGGCCACCAGTGATGACCGGCCGGCCAACAATGTCAAAAATCAGATTTTTTTCAGATCTTTTACCTCCAGCTGTCATGCACAAGCCCCCAGCTCAGATATTTCGACCAAAAGCTTTGAATTGCTATATATGAAGCAAAATATCTCATTTTCAAGGGAGAACTTCTTTAAGCAAGTTTGAGAGCTTCTCTCACTAAAAACTCCCTCTCTCTCTACAATTTCTAGAGCAAAATCTCCGCCTCTCTCTGTTAAGCCTCTCTCTTGCCCCTTTTATGCATAGAAGTGCATAGAAGTAGAGAGATACTTCTTGTTTGCATACACTTCCTTTATCAAAGTTGCATATTAGTGGGCTGAGGTCCCTTGGAGCTCATTTTTGGACTGTTGGAAGGTCATTTGAGCCAGCAAAGAGGCCATTTTGCTGCTGTGCTACAAGGGTAAGCACCTCTCCTCTTTTGTATTTGTTTTGCACACTTGCTTCACCCCCTTTTTCCCATTGTTTTGAGGCTGTTTTTGGGTTAGTGTTGAATTACAAAAACCTCTATTTTTCCTTTGTTTTTCAGTCCTAAAAGTCTTGGTTTGTGCCTTGGTTGGCTAGGGGGTTGTCCTCCCTTTTGCTCTTTGGCTTGTAAGGCCTTGTGAGCTAACTTCCAAACTTTTCAAACAACTTCCTTTTAGCCTTAGAACCACTGAGATCCAGAGGATTTTTAGTGGTAAAAACCCTGTTTTGAGGGCCCAAATAGGAGAGGGTGGTCCCCTCTCCTCTTGTCTTGCTTGCTAGTGTTGGTGGCCAACCAAAGGAGCATGTATCCCTTTACTTTTGAGGCTTAGTTCAGGCACTTTTTTTGTGACTGTTAGGACCTGCCTTAAGTTTGTCCATGGCTGGTTTGGTCACCTTGTGCATGCATGTTGTATGTGTAGTGTCATCCCATTTGTGGCTCATCAAAGTAGCATGTCTTTCTTGCATGTGTTGGCTCCATTTCAGTAGGTTTTTGGTGATGTTTTACCATACCTTAGATCTGTTTTGGGTTTATTTTGTCACTCCATGTATGCTTAATACACTTGTAGTGTAAATCACACAAACTAGCTTTGTATGCCTCGTGAAGTAGCATGCTATTCTATCTTGTTTTCTTTCCATTTCAGCATGTTTTTAGTGATTTTTTGCCATGTCATAACTCGGTTTTGGTTTGGTTTGGTTTGGTTGGCCCTTGCATTCCTCATGCACTTGTAGTGTAATCCTCTCTATTGCCTTAACATGCATCATGCTTTAACATGTCATTTTAGCATGCTTTTGGCATAGCTTTGAGGAGACTTTATTCATGTTTTAGCATGTTTAAGGTCTGATTTGTGTGGTTTTGGTCATACATGACTTGCTTTGTGTAGCCTTGGTTCAATCTAGCTTGTTGGCTTTGTGTATTGAGTCCACTAGCATGTGTTACTTGGCCTATTTCAACGATTTGGCATCACTTGTTATGTTATTTTAGTCCATGTTTCATGCTCATACACTTGCATTTATTACTCTTTCAATGCCTTGGAGAGTTTGTGTTTTATGCCTCATGAATGGATCACTATGCATGCCTCTATGCTTTGGTCTTTGGGATGCCATCTCAGTGGGTTTTGGGGGTTGTTATGCCATGATATAACTCTATTTTTCATTGGTTAAGTCATTCCATGCTTGGTCTAAATAGGTGTAGTGTAATCCACCATATTTACCATGTATGCATCATGCCTCATGTTTACCATGCTAGCTTGTTTTGGTTTACTTCTATACACGTTTTAGACTCATTTTAACATGTACTAGGACTGTTTTGGGTTGCCTTAACCACATGCTTCATGTTTTGTATACTTGTAGTATAAACGCGCTTGCTTGCCTCACGCTTTGAGCACTATTGCATGTTTCATTTGTGTTGTGTACATGATTTGGCATCACTTAACATGACATTTCAGACCCTATAGCATTGCCATATTCCCACTTCAATCATGCTTTAAGTGCCTTTGAGTGTTGTGCATTATTGCCTAATTTATGGCTTAGCTTGTATGCTTGCATGCCTAGGTCATTGGGCCCTCATCTCAGCATGTTTAGGTCCTTATTTTGACCTATTTGAGCTCTGTCCATGCTTAGTTCATGCATTTGTACCATGTATTGCATGCCTCCTTTGTAGTCCTCTTTGATAGCTCCATGCTTTTAAGGGCCTTCGCATGCTTTACTTGTGTTGTTTAAATAATTTGGCATCATTTCTTACCCCATTTCAGTGCACTTGGTGTTGTTACACTCCCATACTTTTCACTCTTTAGGTGTTCTTGAGAGTTGCACCTTTATACCTTAATTGGTGAGCCAATTGGCATGCATGCTTGTATGTGTTTTCGGTGCCTTCATCTTAGCATTTTAGCCACTGATTTGGAGCATGACTGAGGTCTACTCTTTTGGTTTAAGTCCATTGTGTATACTATGTATATTGCATTGAGTATGCCACCATTGCATTGAGCATGCTAATTGACATTCGCATTGACTATGCTAGTTGTTGTAAGCATTAGCATTGTGCATGCCATTAGCTTTGTTAAGTTAATCATATTACATTGCATTGAGTATGCCATGTAGTTGCATGTTTGCATGCTTAGGACATATTGCATGTTTGCCATGCTTGTGTTGCATTGTTATTTGCATTAAGTATTAATCCAAGCACGAGAAACGAGGGACTTTTCATACTTCAAGTGATGAAACGTGCCTCAATTCTTGGTCGCCGACGCTCTTGATCACACATGATAGAGTTTTAGGCTTTATGTGTTTATTCGCGCATTCATTTTACATTGATTTGCACATGTTGGATCTTTGGCCATCATGCATCGGGATGCGTGATGCATAGTTGTGGATCCGATTATGCCTCCCCCTTGATGTTTTCAAGTTGATATGGGGTGGCATAGTGCATACATACCCTTGGGAGACCCTCCATTTTCTCTATTTTGTGCTCTGCTGCAGCTTGGTGTCACAGCACACCAGTGGCCAGTAGTGCCTTACAAATGGCTGACAGACCTTCATTCTTGGCCGGCAAATGGTCGGTAGTGGCTTCCCATGGCCGGCAGGCCACTGGTGTATTCCCCAGACTGTTTTTGGTAAGATTCAGCAGGAATTCCTTGAGGACACCCTGCAGACAGAGCCTCTAAAGAGCAACCGGAGAGCTTTTCAGGGCGACAACCGAGCATGCATCCTCTTTTTCTTCGAACAGAGCTGGAGCAGCTTAATTTAATGCTTACTTGTTAGTTAGCATCAATTTGTAATTTAATTAGTTAATTTGTTAATTAGCTAAGTATTGTAATAATTAGTAAGTAGTTTGCTAGTTATTTCATTGGTTTGTAATAATTAGTCTAATTAGTTTAATTAGATTAGTTAGTTAGCTTAGCTTAGTGTAGCTTAGCTAAATTCATTTGGACCCTCCGTCGAGAGGGCGAATTTTGTAATAAGTGTGCGTGTGTGTGATGCATGTCTTCCAACTCCCATTTCTTTCTCTCTCTTACTTACCTGCTTTCAGTGGTTAGTTTTAGGGCATGTTTCAATTAGCATCCTTATGCTTGCATGCACCGGGCTCGACGCATCATACTAACTGCATTGTATTTCAATTCCGATTTGAATACATGATTATCAAGTTGCATCTCACATGCCATCTTAGAATAGCCGAGCCTATTTCTAGTTGCATTTTGCATGTGTTGCATTAGCCATCTCAACATGAACTAGGATCATGCATTGATTTCTAACTGGTTCTTTATTTTGGCTCGGAGTACACTGTGAGTGTTTACGCTTTAGCATACTGCATGTGTGTTATTGATTGCCATAAAAGCATGCTTGCCATAAGGCTATTTGCATAAGTGTTTAACTGCCTGAATGCCTGTGGGTGAAGGTTGGATTACCTAAATTGGAATAATTCATTGAAATCCTCGATTTAGCCTACTTGCGAGTAGCAAACTTCAAACCATTTTTCAAACAAACGGATATATGATGCTTTGTTCCATAGTAAGCTAGCTAATAAACCGGAATAAGAGCACATGTGTTTTCAAAAACAAGATATCATGCTTAGTACAGGCCGATCTTTGATCGGGCGAGCGGGGGTGCTCATTAAATGACCTTCCCCAATCATACCCAAGGTCTCGAGCCGAGGCAACTTTGGTGATGACGGACACGTGGCCTTAGGCACGAGTTAGGGTTTCCTAAATTTCCCCCAAAATAAAATATTTAGGTGACGACTCTGTATCTGGCAAAGCAGTCCATGTTTGGCACTTCTTTACAAAAATCAGTTTTCCAAAACGATTTGCCGAATTTGGACTCTTTGGTGATTTATCGGTCTTGCATTGCACTTTGCGAGATTAGATTCAGAACCGTGACATTTGAGTCCGAACTGTAGTAACGATGCCTGATTCGGGCGAGTCTACAATGATATCCTAGTGTATTCTAAGAATGAGGAAGAACAAGGAGAACAGTTGAAAGTTGTGTTACAGACTTTGAGGAAGCAATAGTTATACGCTAAATTCAATAAGTGTCACTTTTGGGAGAAAGAAGTTCGGTTTTTAGGACATATTGTATCCAATCAGGGGATAACAGTAGATCTTGAGAAAATTGTTGCAGTCAAAGAATAGAAGCAGCCCATAAACCCTTCAGAGGTGAGGAGTCTTTTAGGACTAGCTGGTTATTACAGAAGATTTATAGAGAAGTTTTCCACTATTGCAGCACCCATAACCAAGTTGACCCGTAAGAATGTGAACTTCTTATGGACAGATGATTGTGAGAGAGCTTTTAAGGAGTTAAAGCAACGTTTGACTACAGCTCTAGTGTTAACTATACTAGTACAATGGGAAAATTTAGTAGTGTTCACTGATGCGAGTGGAATTGGGTTGGTATGTATGTTAATGCAGCATCAGAAGGTTGTATCTTATGCTTCTCGACAGTTAAAACCTCATGAGAGACGATACTTTACTCATGACTTAGAGCTGGCAACAGTTGTTTTTGCATTGAAAATGTGGCGACACTACTTGTTTGAGGAGCTCTTTGAGTTATATACAAATCACAAGAGCCTCAAATATCTATTTTCTCAAAAAGAGTTGAACATGAGGCAACAGAGGTGGGTTGAATTCATCAGTAGTTATGATTTTGAGATCCTTTACCACTCGGGGAAAGGAAATGTGGTCGCAAATGCACTTAGTCGACAATATGGGATTATAGCTTCTTTGATGATTCAAGAATGGAAGTCCTTGGAGTTAGTTTTGATGCATAATGTTCAACCAATAGAGAGTTTCGAGAGGGCATACATTGGTAGTTTGACTGTGCAGTCGACGTTACTGGGTAAAGTTCGTCAGATGCAGTATTTAGATGGAATCCTCGTTAGCAAGCTCAATGACCTTGTAGTGGATTTGATCGATGATTGTCCTACTGATTGGTCTGGAGACTCAGATGGAGGGTTGCGATTCAGGGACAGGTTGTGTGCACCGAACATTGTTGAATTGAGGAAAGAGATTATGGATGATGCCCATAGGTCTCGATATACCCTTCACCCTGGTGAGACTAAGATGTAACATGACCTGAAGAGGACGTTTTGGTGGGAAGGTATGGAGAAGGACGTGGGAGAGTATGTTTCTCGATGTTATGTGTGCCAACAGGTTAAGGCAGAACACCAACGACCATTTGGACTTTTGCAACCTCTCAAGATCCCTACTTGGAAATGGGACTACATCTCTATGGACTTCATGGATGGATTGCTGCGGTCTAAGCAAGGCAATGAATCTATTTGGGTGATAGTGGATCGACTCATCAAGTCTGCTCATTTTATTCTTATCAGTGTTCACAGAACTGCGAATAAACTAGCTAGGCTATATATTCAAGAGGTGGTGCGACTTCATGGTGCATCAGTTTCTATAGTTTTGGATCATGATCCGTGTTTGTGGCAGAGTTTTGGGAGAGTTTTTAGCATGCTTTGAGTGCTAGGTTAGACTTTAGCACGGCTTATCATCCTTAGACTGATAGGCAAACTGAACAAGTAAATCAGATCTTGGAGGATATGTTGAGAGATTGTGTCCTTGATCTTGGCGGTGGTTGGGAAGAACACTTGCCATTGATGGAGTTTGCTCATAATATAGCTATCACTCAAGTATTGGGATGGCACCTTTTGACGCTTTGTATGGAAGGCCATGTCGATCACTTGCTCATTGGATGGAGGTAGGAGATGCGTCGTTGTTAGGGCCGAAGTTGGTAAGAGAGACCACAGAGAATGTGAACATTATTCAAGAACATATTAATACTGCACAGAGTCGTCAGAAGAGTTACGTTGTTAGAAAACATAAGCGGGTTGAGTTGAATGTTGGAGATTTTGTGTTTTTGAAGGTTTCGCCGATGAAATGTATCATGCGGTTTGGAAAGAAGGGAAAGTTGGCATCTAGATTTGTAGGACCATATGTGATCACTGAGAGGATTGGTAATGTGGCTTACAAATTAGCCCTACCACCTGCTTTATCTATGATTCACAACGTGTTCCATGTATCTTTATTGCGGAAGTATGTACAAGACCCTTCCTAGGTAATATCCCCAGAAGTATTGAAGATTAGTGACGATCTAACGTATGTGGTGCAACTGGTTACTATTCTAGACCGGGATGTAAAGCAATTGCAGCACAAGAAAATTAACTTGGTGAAAGTGCAATAGAGTGAGGATGAGAACGATATCACTTGGGAATTGGAAGAGAAAGTTCGGCGTATGCACCCTGAACTTTTTGCTTAGTACTCTCTTATCGAATCTCGGAACGAGATTCTTTTGAGGTGTGTATATTGTAGCGACCCTGATTTTTCGTAAGTCATTATTTATTATTATTACTTTATTTTATTTTTGGCTTTATTAATTATGTGGTTACATGAGAATTTAATGTGATATTTAATTAATTTAATGTGTTATTTAATTATATATAATTAATTTGAATATTTATAAATTTATATTTGTTATATATATATATATAATAACCAAAAATAGGTGTTTTATATATTGATAAAATATATATCATATTTACATATATGTTGAATTTATGTTATATTTGTAAGATATAAATATAAAGTAAATTAGGTATATATAATGTACTATACCTAGGTTTAATCACAAAAGTGAAGTTCCTAGAGGAGAAGTAGCCACAGAGAGAGATTGAAAGAAAAAGAAACAAAACGAGAGTGCAGCTGAGAGAGAGAGAGAGAGAGAGAGAGAGAGAGAGGTAAAGAAAAAAAAAGAATTAGGATTTTATTTTGGTGGTTTCATTAATTTTCCAAATATTTCTTTGATCTTCAAAAAAATATTGTGAGTGCAAAACCCACTTTCCTTAACTTATGTTTAATTCGTTATTTTTATTTATTTATTTTTATTTATTTGATGTTGATGTTGATTTTGTATTTGTACGTAGATGATGAATTGATTTTAATTATTTTAGTTAGTTGTGTATGCAAGGTTTAGGGTTTTTGTTTATATTTATTTTGTAATTGTAACCAAACTTATGGATATATGAAATTAAAATAAATTAGGAACCCATAGATAAATTCTGAATACTCCACCATGACTCTATGGATTGTTGTTTTATTTGAGTGTTGGTGAGAAAGAGTGTATATTAAAAAAATGTGAGGATTATGAGATTTATTTGAATGCCTTAGGCTTGTCATTTTTATGTTTATTCTTATGAGTAGATGAGGGATTGTGTATATATATATTGTTGTCTCGTTCTTTGGAGTAGACAAGTACTTTGATTTATGCGCGTACATATATGCTAACCATCTGGGGAGTGTGGATCAAACTCGGGACGATATCCCCATACAAGTTTGGCTTCGGAGCAGTGTTAGGTATATGGGAGGCACATGGGATATATGTGTAGGTCGGAAGTGAAGGGCCGAAGTGGTGGAGTTAAGGTACAAAATATTAAATATAAACTTATTGGTATAGTTTGAATTGCTTTGATTTGTACATCTCGAAAAATAGTAAACGACCTTGATAAATTATGAAATTTAGGCAGAGGCATGTATACGTAATTTTAGACAATTTTTGTATTTTAACTTTGTGCTAAAAAGATCAATTAGAATTTGTAATCAGATGATCTTGGTTATAATTGTTTTTATTCATTTTAGCAATGCAGATTTTAGATGCTGTTTTAACCCACGAAACGAGCTCATTTTTATTGATTTTGCATAAATTAAAGTAAAACATTATTCTGAACATTTTTCGTGTTATGAACTTTTCCGAAAAAAAATCATCTTAGGGCAGTTTCTTTTCATTTTCAGCTTCAGATTTTTCGGTTGAATTTCGTCTAGGTTCTTCTATCAAGTTTTTCTCTCAACCTGTTCAGTTTCTACTAAATTCATTCGCATTACCTTTTAGGAAATTTGATTCTGTACAACTTTTATTCTTTGAGTTTTGGTCAATTCGAATGATTTCAGCATGAAACATTGTTTTTTTATACTTCTTCAACAATTTACTTATGATTAAATGATACTAATTTTAATTTTTTTTTGCAAAATGGTGGATCTCACTAACTTTTTATGCAGGGCTGACCCACCATATTTTTTTTTATGTTTATTTTGTTATTTTATACTCAATTTATATTTAGTTGTGTATGGGCAAGAAACTAAATGCCACCGTATCTTAGGAAACTACTTCTTCGTCTCCGTACGGATGGAACTACTTATCTTGTCCCGTAACGAGAATTAAATGTATTTTTATTTGTGTCCGGTGGGACACGTGGGTGTCAAATATTTGTACTCATACCAATATACTTGTATACTGACCCGTTTTGTCTCTTGGCATCTCGGGTACATTCTGTTTGATCGCATCCGAGCTTCTTTTGCAGGATTAATTGGGACTATAGTGGAGACGTGGAATAACTATAGTTGTTGGACATGTCGCTTGGACTTCTTTTGTTTTCTTGAGCTTAGGGTTGATATTAGTTTTTCTATTTATCATTTTTTTTATGACCTTAGTATTTTGACAATTTGACATTATGGGTTATTTTTTAACTTTACATTATTTAAGTTGTTTTAACTAGTTGTTGTTACTTTAATGTTGGATGTATTAGATAATTATGAATCTATGATTGATAGTTTAGTTGGCGTTTATTTTTTATTTTTTTATCCCTTTTTTTTTTAGCATTGAAATTTACTTAAACCTTATGGAGACGAGAATATTTAAATTTTGCTTCATCTCTAAGATTTGGATGACACAGGTTAAGATTTGGAGACGAGAATATTAAGAATATTTAGTCCTAATTTAATATTTAATTATCCAAATTTTGGGGTGTGACACAGGTTAGGCTCGGACCCGAATCCAAACGAGCCTAAACAAGTCCGGCCTATCCTAGACCATGGATCATTTTTACACTCCTACCTTCGACCATCATTTCATACAGTCGCCAAGCACTTTTGGTTACCACTTACGACAGTCGACAATGACGTCTGATTGTCGACAACAGCTTACGGTCATGTCGGTTGCTGATGATGTGTTTCAATTGTGTATACACCGTGTGCTTTTGCGACGGCGCCAAATTCATTTAATGGTCATATTTTTTTCTCATTGTCATTATTATTTTTTCTTTTAATGACCCTCATCGTCATATTTCTTTCTTTCTTTCTTTCTTTCTTTGGCCCCGTTTGGTAGAGCTGTGAAAAAGTGATTATAGATTGTAACTTAACAGATTATGGCTTATAGTTGTAAATATAAGTTGTTAACCTATTTGGTGTAGCTGTGAGATTATGGATTTAAGTAGCAGAGTAATGTTTAGTTAATAAGTTGTAAAATAACTTTTCATTGTGTAATTGTCATTTTTGCCCTTATATGATATAAAAATGATTATTTTGTCATTTTTTTCAATTTTAATTTTAAAAAATTATTTCATTAATAAAAGTTAATATAATTAGTATTACAAAAATTATCATTTCATTAATAGTATCAATTAATATAAAATTATTTCACGTTTTCATTATAAATTAATTAGTGTCAATTAATGGCTTAATTAGCATCAATTAATAATAAAATTATTAATAGTATCAATTAGTATAAAATTATTTCAGTTTTTCATTATAAATTAATTAGTGTCAATTAATGGCTTAATTATTATTATTATTATTATTATTATTATTATTATTATTATTATTATTATTATTATTATTATTATTATTATTTTATTAGAAAAACACTGAAAACCTCCACACACACACAAAAAAAAAAAAAAAACAGAAAACCCTAGCTTCAGTAGTCATAGTGGCGACGTAGCGGCGCTAGGGTTTGAGATCGCCTCGTACGGTCGATTGTAATGGGCCACAGAGATAGAACAATAATGTAAATCGCGAAGGAAAAGAGCTAGGGTTTTGTCACGCCGACAACCCCTTCTTCTTCTCCTCCTCATCTCGCCGTCGACGTCGATCGCGAAGAGGGAGAGAGAGCTAGGGTTTGTCACGCTGTCGATCGCGAAGAGAGAGAGAGAGAGCTAGGATTTTGTCACGCGATCGTCACCGTCAAGGTCTCTAGTTCAGATCGCGATGGAGAGATCGCGATGGTTAGGGTCTCTGGTTTAGATCACTCACTGTGAGCGATCGAAAAACACCGAAGAGAGAGAGAGAGAGAGAGAGAGAGAGAGAGAGAGAAAATGAGAAAGAAGAGACAGAGCTTTGGTGGCCGAAAATCGCCCTGGTTCGCCGGAAATCGCCTCTCCCCGTTTGTGTGAGAGAGAAAGAATGAGTATTCTTGGTTTGTATACATGGCACACTTGTAATAACTAGAAATTGTAAAGGGCATTTAAGTCATTTTACGCCCACATTTCAGTTATGCGCATAAGCTCAAATTAAGAAGCACTCCCAGAGCTGCTTACAAATTTAAGCTGAAAATGGCTTAATCAAAACTATAATCTATCCCTTTAAGTTTTACCAAACACACCAAAACAACTCAATTTAAGCTAAAAGTTGATTTAAGCTGCTTTTAAGTGCTACCAAACAGGCACTTTGTCTTGTCAGTGTCATTATCTTTGTATGGTTTTCTTTTAATAATTTTTTTTAAAAAAAACTTTTTGAAAGAATTTTTTAAAAAAAATTGACATTTTATATGTAAATTTCATTATTTTGTGTCTAAAAATAAGATAAAAAAATAAGATAAAAAAATAAAATTATGTATAATATTATTCATATCATTTACCCATCATATTGGCAGTAAAAATCAAACATTTTGCAGTAAGAAAAACATAGTTACAAATGTTAGTTTTACACTTTATTTTTATTTTTTAATTTTCACTGTCTATTGGTTTTTTTCTTTTCAATCAAATTGAGAGTTTGTTGAGAGAGATTAATGTGTAAAATAGGAACTGAGAAGGTAATTTATATGCTTAAGTTGGGCCGAGCTAGGTCCATGTGTTTTTAGAGTTGGACCGAGCTAAGTAAACTCAGTTCGTTGGGGCACACTTTCGGCCGAGCGAGGAGCTTCAGTAGTTCGGTCTTAAGGTGTACAAACATTAGGCCGAGGTCTAGAACAGATGAGCTAGATGTAATCAGCAGCTCGGACCGGGGTATGATTTGTATCGTACCAGACTGGGGTTTATCTCGGTCTAGTACCATCTTGGTTTTGTCCAACGTAGGGTAGGGCCATGCTAGCTCGGTTGAGTGTACTACCGAGCCGAGGTAAAAGGTTTGAGCCATCTCGCTTGGTTGGCAGTGAGTAGGGTGTTATCCTTGGGAGTGTGATTCCTAGCAGGACTCTGCTTAGGAGAGTTGAAGTCCTAGTAGGATTTGTGTCAAGTGGGAATTTATAAAAGCTCATAACAGGACCTACGTACAGGTATCACAATTCTTATTCTCAAATACATAGAGCTTTTGTGTCTATTGTCTATTTGCTGACTTATGCATCGGAGAGGTTTCCGGCACACACCTGCCAGCTAGCTCACGTTTGTGTTTTTGGGTGACAAAGCGACGACGTTTGAAGGAGATCAAACTTGATCAACAAGATTATATGAGAAGATTATTTCGTGCTCGTACAATTGGTGTCATCTGTGGGAATAATTTAAAAAGAGCAAACCTTTTGATTGAGTTCTCCTTCAATCAATGTCAATGGCGCATAACGAAGACTTACCACACTCTGCTATTGATGGGTAGACCCCGGAAGGGGGCGCAAGGCATGAAGGCTTGCCTTATGTACCACCCATGACGGAATTAGATCCTCAACGACAGAATCTGCGAAGAGAAGCGCGAGAAAGAGGGGGCTCAAGTCCACACTGCTTTCAAAGCCCTGATAGACAGAGGCGGAGGATGAATCCTCAGGTTCTGGAAGATCGCATAAGGGAGAAAGACGAAATAATAAGAAGTATGGCGGCTGACATGGAGACCATGAAATGCCAGATAAAAGGCAAAGAGGTGGCAACAGAAGAAGGGCACAAAGGCAACACGCGCTCTTACCACTCAGAAGATGGTGACAGGTAAGTCACATCGTCATAAGTTGAAAGTAGAAGCCTCGGGACAAGCGATACACAATTGAGGACTTCCAGGACTCGTTACTCCAGGTCTGAGAGAACGAGGACCAAACAACTTCTAGGCACACAGAGTTTCCTAGGTCGACAGACCTGCGGACAGTACTAGAGAAAAGGGCTCGGAAGAGAGAAGAAACTCAGGCTTGCGACCCCCCCCAGAGTCTCTGCACTACAACAGTTAGCTCCTAGGACACATGGAAGTGTCGAGATTGGAATGCCAATACCACGCCTTGCCTACGAACCAACAGACAAAGCGTTAGCAAGGTTGCAGAGATCATCGTTCGTTCCGACAATAGAGAACGTACCATTACCCTCAGGCTTCCACCAGTCCAAATTCACTACCTATGAGGGGAAGTCGAACCCCTACATGCACTTTCACCACTTTCGCCAGATTATGGCCGTATATCGGTGAAACGAGGCTCTAATGTGCATCATGTTTCCTTCTAGCCTTGGTGACCTAGGTTTAACATGGTTTGAAAGGTTGCCAAAAGGTAGTATAGCTTCATGGGCATAACTAGCGGAGGCATTTGTGACCAGATTCAGAACGAACATCAAGACGCCAGTGGAGATAGACCAGCTTCTCTCCATTAACATGGGCGAGAAGGAAACATTGAGGTCTTACAATAACCGGTATTAGGAGACTTTTAATCAAATTGGAGATTGCCCCACAAACCTAGCTATCGCACAGTACAAACAAGGTTTGTCGGCTGGCAATAAATTGAGGGATTCAGTTGGGTGTCGACCATTCTTCCAGGCACTGAAGGCCAAGTTTGAGTGGGATGATGAGTGCGACCGCGCCCTGGAAAGCTTGAAAGACTACATGGCCTCTCCTCCGTTGTTAGTGACCCCAGTACTAGGAGATGAGCTCTTTTTGTACTTAACAGTTTCCCAGCATGCAGTTAGTGCAGTGTTGGCAAGAGCTGAGAGAATACAACACCTACCCATCTTTTATGTGAGCAAGACATTGCTGGGAGCTGAAACAAGATACCTAGAAAAGTTGGCCTTAGCTTTGATGAAGGCTTCAAGAAAATTGTCGCACTACTTCTATATCCACATCGTGATTGTCTTAACGGCCTTCTCTTTAAAAGCCTTGTTTAAGCGGGCGGATTTTTTGGGACGAATTCTGAAGTGGGCAGTGGAGCTGGGACAGTTCAACATTAAGTTTCAACTAAGAACCGTAGTAAAGGCCCAAGTTTTGGTAGACTTCGTGACCGAGTTCGCACCAGGTATTCATTATGTTTACCCGATCAACTTGACCGAGGCAACTGAAAGAATGAAGGGAAAGTGCTGCAGGAATAGCGCATCCCTCAAGGAAGGACACTCAACTGCATAGCAAGCCATATAGTCTTGAAGAAAGGGGAGAAAGAACAGATCGCATCATTGCTAGCAAGGACTCACCCAAATGTGTAGTCTTAAGACAGCCTGACAGTGAGGATCAGAACCCAACAGCAGACATTAACCTGGAAGAAGACATCGGCAACGCCCCTGATCCCAAGACATCATCAGATCCCTCCACTTGCTAGAAGCTATATGTCAGAGAGATGTGGAAACTCTTCGTGGACGATCTAACAGGTACGGTGCAGGACTAGGCATAGTCCTTATCTCATCGGATGGCTTAACAATTGAACAGGCAATCAACCTTGGGTTTCCAGCATCTAACAATGAGGCGGAGTATGAAGCATTGTTAGTAGGTTTGAAATCAGCACTTCACATAAAGGCCACCGAGCTGATGGTGTACAGTGACTCTCAACTAGTAGTCAACCAAATTTCAGATAACTACGAAGCAAAGGATGATAGAATGGCTAAGTACCAAGAGTTGGTCAGAAAGGAGATCATGAAGTTTGAAGTAGTTTGGATAGAACAAATCGGTCGAAAGGAAAATAGTAAAGTAGATGAGCTGGCCGGTTTCGCGTCAATGGCAAATACATCTATCCCACACCCATTATTGATTGACTTCCTACCCAGACCAAGTATTGAAGAGCCCGAAGCAACCGATGCATGTTGTGCCGAGCTAGGCCCTTCCTGGATGGATCCCATCATAGTGTTTTTAAAAGATGACATTTTACTTGGAGAAAAGAAAAAAGCCAACAAAATTAAAGCAAAGTCACAGCGATTTTGGCTCTTCCTATCACTAGCATTATACAAAAAATCCTTCACAGGACCTTACTTGAAGTGTGTCCATCCTAGTAAGGTCGAGACATTCTTGTTCGAAATACACGAAGGCATTTGCGGAAGCCACTAAGGGGAAAGATCGCTGGCCTACCGAGCAATTTCACAAGGGTATTAGTGGCCATACATACAAGCAGATTCAGAGAAATATGTCAAGAAGTGTGAGAAATGTCAGAAATTCGCACACCAAATACATCAACCAGCCAGAGAGCTTCTGCCATTGACCAGCCCGTGGCCCTTTGCAATGTGGGGCCTAGATATAGTAGGACCACTCCCAACTGTTCCCGGCAACAGAAAGTTCTTCCTTATAGCAACAGACTATTTCACAAAGTGGGTGAAGGCAGAAACACTCGTATCCATAAAAAAAAAGATGTCAAGAAGTTCATCGAGCAGAACATCACAACTCGATTTGGCATACCCAAGGCTTTAATATTCGACAACAACACTCAGTTTGATGGAAAAATCTTTAGGGGCTTTTGCGAAGAATATAAAGTAGAATTCTACAACTCCACACCAGGGTACCCCCAAGCTAATGGCCAGGCTGAGGCTTCCAACAAAGTAGTCTTAGACAGTCTGAAGAAGAGGTTGGAAAGAGCAAAAGGCAAGTGGGCTAAGGAGCTTTCCCATGTCTAATGGGCCTACCGTACCACACCTCAACTGGCGAAACACCTTGTTCATTGGCCTATGGCATGGAGGTAGTAATCCCACTGGAAGTGGGCTTTCCCACTATTAGAAGCGAGAATTTTGATCCAAACTTGAATGGTGAGGCCATAGTCCTCGAACTCGACTTTGCAGAAGAAAGAAGAACAAGGGCATTGGTGTACGTTACATCTTATCAACAAGAGTTGTACAAAAAGTACAACAAAACAGTGCACCCAAGGCAATTCAAGATTGGAGATTGGGTACTACGCAAAATAATGGATAACACTTTGGTACCGAAAGATCGCAAGTTAGGACCTAACTGGAAATGACCTTACAAAGTGATTGGTCTAGCAGGAAAAGGGACATATCACTTAGAAGATATGGACAACAAAGCTATTCCCAGGCCATGGAACACAGCCAATCTCAAAGTATTTTATTTTTAGCTTTTTCTTAAAACGCTTGTAATTTTTTTTAATAAAACAATTAAATTTTTTTTTATATATAGTAAAATTCTTTCCTCTGTTTGTAAAAGTTGTTCATATTTATTGCCGACTGGAGGAAATCAAGAAAGTTGACAGGTTTGACCAACACTATTCTTCTTCAGCCAAGATAAGGATCTAGGCTCAAGAAGGTTAGCAGGTTTGACCAACACCTTTTTTCTTCTTCAGTCGAGATAAGGATCTAGGCTCAAGAAGGTTGGCAGGTTTGACCAACACTCTTTTTCTTCTTCAGCCGAGATAAGGATCTAGGCTCAAGAAGGTTGGCAGGTTTGACCAACACCTTTTTTCTTCTTCAGCCGAGATAAGGATCTAGGCTCAAGAAGGTTGGCAAGTTTGACCAATACCTTTTTCTTCTTCAGCCGAGATAAGGATCTAGGCTCAAGAAGGTTGGCAAGTTTGACCAATACCTTTTTCTTCTTCAGCCGAGATAAGGATCTAAGTTCAAGAAGGTTCGTAGGTTTGATCAGCAACTTTTTCTACTTCAGCTGAGATAAGGATCTAGGCTCAAGAAGGTTGGCAAGATTTGACCAATACTTAGTACGTTCTTCAGCCGAGATAGGGATCTACGCACAAGTAAGTGGACAGGTCTAATCAATACCTTTTTAGCCGAGATAAGGATCAAGGCAAAAATCTTGGTTACAAAAGCTTTGCGATTTCCCAAGTTATTTTTTAGCCGAGATAAGTATCTCGATCGAAAAAGGTAGGCAGGATGAGGAACGGCCGAGCCAACCAGGCCGGCTAGGCTTGCATTAAAGATTATACACTATAAAGAGGAAAAAGTGTTGTAACCGAACAAAAAAATGTGGAAAAATAAAGATTTCATTTGTAGGAGCCGAATATCTTTTATGTATAAGAGCCGAATGTATTTGGGGAAAATCATGATATAGGTTATTCGGCTCTGCCAAGGGAGATCATCAAGCCGAATAGATAAGTTGGCCATAGAATCAGTTGAACAAGTGGCCGTGTGGGAATTGGCGTACAACAGAAGGGCTGAAGGAGAAATCATACGATGGACTAAGAGTGGGCCCGACCCTAGGGCCCAAAAGCGAATATAAATAAAGGAACATCAACCAAAGAGAGGTAAGTGAGAACAGACTCAAGAAACTTAATACATAAGCAAACGAGAGATATATACTAACTTGTCCGTCGGAGTGCTAATTCCAGCACCCCCGACCGGAGTGTTAATCCCTTTTTCAGGTGGCAATCAGAGGATCAAGAACGTCCGTCAGGATCCAAGAGTATTTCCAAACCACTATCACCACATCATTCATTAGTAAGCAATTACAAAATGTGGGGCATTTTAGCCCAGTTACATTGCAAACAAGAACGGGAAAAAAAAAAAAAAGCCTTAAGCAAAAAGGTTGTCAAGATCAGTATCCAGACTTCACCGCTAGGTAGGCCGGTTTCTGCGGCTGCTTCCTTGGGTAGGTCGATCATAGGCACTCCTTCAACTGTACTTGGCACCGATTGGCTGAGCGAATCAACCCGAGTTGGCGGAGAAGGCTGAAGACTGAGGTCAGTATTAGCAGGGGGCATTATTTGGATCAGGGGTTTCTTTCTCCTCCCCCTCTTGAAGAAAGCTCTGTTGGACCACATTGGCGTAGTCTATCATGTAGCTCGGTATGAAGTGAGGGGAGGGTTTAGAAAGATCTCAGTGTCTTACCCCTGATCGAGCTTGACAGCCGTGGCCTTCCACCTGTATTTGAAGAAAATATCTTTAGCAGCTTCACACTGTAGGACGTAGGCTTCCTCCCCCTCTTTAAAGCCTTGGTCCTCAGTATCTTCCATCTTCTTCCTCAGCTCGGTGACCTTGGCATTCTTCTTTCTTTCCAACTTGGCCAGTTCATGTAGGTAACGGTCTTTTTTCTCGGCCAACGCTTTTTGCTTATTGGTTTCTGTCGCATTGACTAGTTCGGTCAGTTGCAAGTTTTTGGATCCCAGCTCGGCCAACTTCAGCTTGGCCTCCTTCAGTTTAGCCGCCTTGGCATTTGCATCTACTACGACCGACCGCGCTGTCTTACAGAGTTCAAGCACACGCTTGTGGGCCACATGGTTTTTCTGCAGGGCCTACGGATAGGAAAGGTAGCGGTTAGGATAAACCGAGCAAATAGATGGTTAATATGGATACAAATAGATGGGAGAAAACTTACAAGCACCATCGACTTGGTCGCCAAGCAAATGGCTTTGAGCTCGATCAGGTGGTCATGATGCTCCATGTTTGGTGGCAGACAGACACTCTTGGAGAGATTAAAAGCGAGCATATGGTCCTTGTCAGCAACCACTGAATCCGTGATGGATACAACACAGTTCTTGTAGGACATAGAAGGTGCCCATTCAGAAGGGCTTGCTCGATTGAAGCACGCAGGCTCTAGGCTCGGCAGCATAGATTCAGGAAGCGCAATTTCCTCTTCATCCACCAAGTGTTGCAGTTTGGTCGATGAGGTACGCGCACACTTGCTCGACCGAGACGTGGTGGCCCTAGTAGTTGGAAGGGCGACCATTGTCTCGTGCGGTTGACCAGATGGCGCTAGCTTGGTTTGAACTTCACCGGAGGTCTACTCGGTGATAAGAGCTTGCACGACCTTCCTTTTTGGCATTTGTTGTTCTTCTGTAAGGGGAATTAGGTTAATTTGGAGAAAAGTGGGATCTGGCTCAAGGGAAGGCTCCAAAAGGAAGTCAGTTACTCTGGTCTTTCTCTTACCACTATAATGGTAGGTCAGTTGTACGTCGAGTAGCTCGGTCTAATCGCGATGCCGGTATCGTAGCGTGTCTCGGAGTGCGTCTTGATTCTAGGTGGTTCAAATCTGCATAAAGAACAAAGAACACAAGGGTTAGTACGGTAGCTGTTTTGTTAACAAAGAAGATAGAACCGAGTTGTCCTTACCAGCTGTTCCCTTGTTCCAGTTGATGTTATAGCCCGGTATCTGGGCTTCGTGGTCTTCAAAGTTTCCAGACACCCAGAGAAAATCATCGTCATTCAAGTCTTTATCAGGTGTGTTCTTGACGATTTTTTCTTGGGCCCTTCTTACTCTAAGGTAGTAAGCCCAACCGTCGTCATTTTGGCCAAGCAAGTACTGGTGAAGTAGCTCGGCCAATCCAAGGTTGAGGCCAAGACGATGATTTAGCTCAACTATTCTGTTTATAATCCTGTAAGTATTGGTGGATAATTTGGTGGGGGCACAATCTGGTTTGCCTAAGGAATTCGCAAATAAGTGGTTGGACAGGGAACCGAAGTCCCCCCTCTACGAATGAATATCATGGTAAAGGGAACAAAATCGGATTTTCCCCATGGGGTGGTGTCTAGCTCGACTAAGGAAAGATGGATGTCGTCTGGAATGTAATAGTCTCTTCAAAATTCGGCCATGGCTCCTAGGGAGTCCACCAGAAACCAATATTTTCCCATTTAATTAAAAACAAAATTGCTGTGTTAAAGTGTTCATGGTGGCCTAGGTCAGCGTTGTTGTGGCTTTGGTTGGCTCGGTTGAGCAAAGTCGTCCAGAGGCAGAGTACAAGGGTGTGCTTGGCTAACCTAGTCAAGTCTGCAAAGTGGAAATAGAGAGGGGGGTTATGCCCAAGTGATAAACTGAGCTGAATAAAAAATTATTAAATAAATTAAAGACTAGCTCGGCAGAAGGTAGGCATGTACTAGGCAGCGAAAACGGTTAAAGTTTAAAGAAGGGGCTTCTAAGAACCGAGGAAAATTTAGTTCGGGTCATGGGCATTGACAGCATTGTAGCTCGGTTTGATGATCGTGGGATTTCTAGTCCGGTCGGAGGTGGGCCCAAAGTCGTGGAACAGGTTCTTATTCTGGTTGCAGTTTTATTTTCGATCAAAAAAACTGTTCTAGATTGATTGTAGTCCTAGTGAGTGTGCTTCCAGGTTTTTGGGTGGAGTTTTCAAAGGTTCTTGATGTTGGCTCAATATTTAGTGTATATAAACAGGCATAACTATTGCCAAATCGCTATTTTTTAAGCAAATAAGCAAAAGCATATCATTAAAAAAGGAGAAAAAGGCATGAGGAACTTGCAGATTAAAGGCGTGAAGATAGAATCCAATAGAACGAGCTGCTGCGACTGAGAGGAGCAAAACAAGCGATTTAGGTACTGGGATGGAGACTTGGCAGTAAAAGGTGAGGATTTGGAGTCCAAAATGCGAGAGGTTTTCTAGAGAGAAGATGAATAGTAACAATGGGTGTTTTATGTAAAATGGAGGTAAAAAGGCGGGACTGTTCAAATTTTAGAGTTATGTTTGACGGCTGTCGCAGCGGTAGGGGCAATCAAGAGGAGCCACCTGTCCCAGTAAGGACGTGGTGTCAGCGGCGTGGGAAAGCGGGCTGTACTATGTCAAAGATGAGGCAACTAAGTGGGTTTTTTAGCTCGACTAGCAGAAGTACTTCACTTCATGTGATATTTAGCACGACTTGAAGGTAATAATCCCAATCATGCTTCACAGATGAATTAAGAGGCAATTGAGAGGGTAATTTATATGCTTAAGTTTGGCCGAGCTAGGTTCATTTGTTTTTAGAGTTGGGCCGAGCTAAGTAAACTCAGTTCGTTGGGGCACACTTCCGGCCGAGCTAGGAGCTTCAGTAGCTTGGTCTTAAGGTGTACAAACATTAGACTGAGGTCTGGAACAAATGAACTAGATGTAATCAGCAGCTCGGACTGGAGTATGATTTGTATCGTATCAGACTGGGGTTTATCTTGGTCTAGTACCATCTTGGTTTTGTCCAGCGTAAGGCAGGGCCATGCTAGCTTGGTTGAGTGTACTACCAAGCCGAGGTAGGAGGTTTGAGCCATCTCACTTGGTTGGTAGTGAGTAGGGTGTTATCCTTGGGAGTGTGATTCCTAGCAGGACTCGGCTAAGGAAAGTTGAAGTCCTACTAGGATTTGTGCCAGGTGGGAATCTATAAAAGCTCATAACATGACCTATGTACAGGTATCACAATTCTTATTCTCAAATACACATGGCTTTTGTGTCTATTGTCTATTTGCTGACATAGGCATCGGAGAGGTTTCTGGCACACACCCGCAGGCTAGCTCACGTTTGTGTTTTCAGGTGACAAAGCGACGACGTTTGAAGGAGAGCAAACTTGATTAACATAATTATACGAGAAGATTATTTCGTGTTCGTACAAGAACAACAAAGAAAGAGATAATCCAATGCCAATGTGTAAGTGCATCTTCTCTTTTATCTTTCTTTTTCCAGTGAAGATATACACAAAATTGGTACGCATAAAAACACTTAAAAAATTATTATAATTCCGATTAAACTCATATATTGTTAGATTTATAAGTAAAATAAATCTGAGCCACACAACAATTTTCTTGAAATATTTTCTTGTATACCTAGCATTGTTAAAGTATCAAACTCAAAACTAATTGACAATAAGTGGAAAGACCCTTATATTATATTAATCAAGTTTGGGTAACTTAGATTGGCAATATGGATTAAGTCTAACACTCCTCCTCTCCTCCTCACATGCAGCGTGGAGGCGATTAAAAGATAGACCCGATGAAAGAAACAAAATCGGGCCAATACTACCACAGGGATGCAGCCACTCAAGACCAAACTCTAATACCATATTAAAATATCTAATTGAAAATCAATTAATAATGAGTAGAGAGACATTTATATTATATTAACAAAATTTGGATATTTAGATTTGCGATGTGCAATTAAACCTAGCAAGGAAAAAGTTTTTTCTTGCGTGAGAAGCACATTTTATGGAAACACATTTAATGGAAAGTAAATAAAAATTCTCTTTATAAGAAAAAGTTTGTAGTTTATAGGGTACTTTATTTATTTATTGGCTATCCTACGTTATTTACAAGTCATTCTTTAGTATTTTTAGTGAACTGAGTCAGCATATTACTGGAAATTGTAGCATTTCGTTTTCCCCTTACCCTAAGTAAATCGAGGTACTATTTGACATAAATTAAATAAGTATATTTATTTAGATAAGTATATTTATTTTGATAATATCATCTCTTTACTTTTTTACATATTTTTTCATAAAAAATTAGAAAGTACACTTATTTGAATCATCTCAAACAATTTCTTAATTCTAAAAGTTTTCTTCTTCCTCTTTTTTTCCCAACAATTTTTTATTTTTATCTACAAAAAATAAAAACAAAAAACATGTTTTACACACGTGTTTTAAATTTTTGTTTTGAAAACAAATAAAAGGGTTGATCGGCAGAAGGTGATGGTTGAAGGTGATTGTTAACTATCGGAGATGATTTGTTATGTGAAATCTACCTTATTAAAATTAATAAATTAGAGAATAAATAAATAGTAAATGAGGAAATACACATTTGTGGATATTGTAAATTTAATTAACTACAGCATGTGAATTCCAAATTTAATAAAAAAAATTGCTTGGTTACTATTAATTTTTTTAAAAAAAATAAGTTAAAAAATTCATTTTCTCTATTTTTTACACTTTTTTTTTTGTGTAAAAAATTAAAAAAAAAATCACTAAAAAAGTTTTTTCCCAAAACAATCTGACTATCTTAAATGATAGCTACATGAATTACTGAACCAACTATCATATCCTAAATGGACGTTTCACCATACAAAAATTGTATTTCAATCAAACATTATTGTTTTTTTTGAATATTTTTTTGTTACCGAGTTCTTAATATCTGAAAAATAAAAATAAAATAAAAAATAAAAACAGTTCTATTTTGAATTTTAAAAAAAAAAAAAAAAATCCGTGGTAGCAGTGATTTGAATACTATTTTCCTTTTCATAGTCGGCAAGGTGGCGACAAGCGTAAAGACTTTCAAAGTGATTTAAAAGGTTTCCCCTGAACCCAACTCCGCGTTGGAAGCAGTGAGTAAGTGGCATGAATGAACTCTAGTCTCTATTTCTCTGAGGTGTGTTTCTTTGAACCTTAGATTTCTAGTGGTTCGTGGTATAGGCCCACGAAACACGACTAACATTAAGGATAATTTGGAAAGTTAGCTAAAACTTAACATTTAGCTTTTAATTTATTTTAGGTCATATTATCTTTTATATTTTTTACATATAAAAGGATAAAAAAAAATCAAAAAATCAACTTTTAATTAATTTTCCAAATCACCCCTAAAAGTCTTAGACCACTGTTTCTTTGGTTGAGTTTGGATGTTTTCGTATTTTTTGAATGTCTAGTATAATAGAAAATGAAAGTCAACATAAAATATTTTCTATGATTAACAAAAAAAAAGTCGATTTAAATAGAAAATATTTTTTACTTCTAAAGTTATTCAAATTAAAGTCTTTCTAACGTCACCATATTACCACTGCTACTTTTACCTTCACCACCACACTACCATCACTATCACCATCACCGTCGATAACACCTTCACCGTTGTCCCACCATCACTGCCATCAAACATAGAAAAATATTTTATCCAAAAATTATTTTTTCAATTTTTTTTTTTTTTTTTTTTTTTTGCGCCCAATCAATAGAGCGTAAGAATTTGATTTTGTTCATATATTTAAAGAGTGTGATACTTAAAAAAGTGTATGAACAATACATAATTTTTAATAAATGCAAAATAGTGAGATTTATAATTTTGAGTAGGATGAATACACTAAAAAGGGGGTGGTTTAAACCCAAAACACAATTAATTAAGTAATTGAATGGTTTAAACTTTGGAATATAAAAAAGAAACCCAATTTATTTATCCCTCCACGTGTTGTTCGGCCTTGTTGGCCACTACAGGTTCTGTTTAATGATTCAAACAATTCATTGAATAGAGTTCCTTATGTGTATCATTTATAGAAAAAAATTAAATCAATCTAATAATTTTAAATATTTTTATTTTTATTGTATTTGGCGCAAAAAAATAAAAATAGTTGATTTATTTTTTAAAAGACACACTTGTTCTCTATTTATTTATTTATTTATTTTGAGAAAAATGTGATAAATTGAATTGATTATGATTATTGGATCGATCTCACAAAAGACTTTTATAACATAAGCAGTTTAAATTATCGAAATATGATCTGTGATGAAGTATGAACAATATCCTTTAGTCCAAATCTGAAATTGAAGGAAAGGCCAGCCTAATTTTTTTTTATTTTTTTTATTTATATAGTGCCACTCTGTCTAAAGTCATCATCATTTTAAGGTTTCTTCATCAACTTGAACATGATTCTCTATAAATAGCACCTATAGACGCATCTTTATCTACAAGTAATTAACTTCTTCTTTTTTTTATCAACAAAAGACTTTATTGATGAAATAGAGCATACAAAGTATGTGGATAGAGCATACAAAGTATGTGGATACATCAATAACGGGGAAGGAAAGAGCTAACAGCATCACGAGACTACAACTTGGTCCCAACAAGGTGGACACCAAGAGAGGAACCGAAACAAATGCTAGCTCAAGTCACAGATGTTGGTGATGAACCAACAAGAGGCAAAGGCCAAAAGCCAAGGACACACAAGACCAAACCACCCCTGCATAATTGGAACCTCAAAAGACAGCCTAATCTGGTGAAGATTGGACACAATGTCATGAACTGAATAATCAACCTCCAAGTGCCATTTGGTCCACAAAGCAATCTGCACTTTAATTTTTTCACATAATTCTTGAATATCAAGATGAGCCCCCTTAAACAAACATGCATTCCTCAATTTCCAAACAGACCATATAATAATAGAGGGGACAATCTGCCAGACTTTGAATACCCAAGACTTGAACTTAACTCCAGACCACCAATGCAACAGGCCCGTTACTGAACCTGGTATAGCCCAAGTCTGATCCCACCAATTTACCATATGAGACCAGCACTTCCAAACCAGAGGGTAAAACAGAAGCACATGATCAACAGATTCCGCCTCAGTTTGATAGAAGACACACAAATTATTAGCACTTACATCAAAAGCCCTAATCTTTTGTAGGAAGGTTGAGGTTTTAACCTTGCCTCGCCAAGCCAACCAACAAAAAAACTACACTTTTGGAGGAGCCAAACTCACCCACACCCCTGCTGGTACTGACAAACCAGGCCCTCTAGCTGCATCCCACCACTTCCACACAAAAGATACTGTGAACTGCCCTGAACTCTCTGCTAACCAAGAGCAAGAGTCCTCAAGACCAAATTTGAGATTAGGGGATAACTCCAACATGCCAATCAGCCTCTGCAACTCCTCTTCTTCCCAAGCTAATAGATGCCTTCTAAATTGAAGCTGCCACCCTCTGAGATACTTTTCTTTGCACTGATTTGCTATAGAGACTCCTTCTTCCCTGTGGATAAGTTGAATAATCCGGGAAATTCAGACTTCAAACCTCTGTTACTTAGCTAGGCATCATACCATAACTATATTCTCCTCTCATTGCCAACAATGATTTTAATCTGGCCACCATAAAACTCACCTAGTTGTTGATTAGCCACAGTAAGCTGCGTCATATCCTTTCGAACTATAGAGGCCCCTACTGACTGATTCACTGCAGGAATCCAACCCCCACCAACTCTGCCATACCTAAAACACACCACAGATTTCCACAGAGCCTTATTATCATTACCATACCTCCACCACCACTTTAGTAGCAAGCATTCATTTACCTCACCTAAGTCTCTCACTCCCAAGCATCATTGACTCTTGCTTTTAGTGACCTTCGTTCATTTGACCAGGTGCACTTTCTAGTTGATTGCGTTCCCTTCCCACAGAAAATTCGACTGAAGTTTAATTATAGTCTTGACAACCCCCTTAGGCATTTTAAAGATAGAAAGAAAATAGATTGGCAAATTGGACAGGGCTGATTTAATCAAAGTCAATCTTCCAGCAAAAGACAACAACTTTCTCTTCCAAGAAGAGAGCTTCTTCTGAACTTTATCCATAACTGGAAGCCATGTGCTCTTCCTTTTGGGATTGGCCCCTAAAGGCAGGCCTAAAAAATTAAAAGGCAATTTCTTTGATAGGTAGTTCAAAACCTTAACAAAGTCCTTAGTTTGGTCTTCTTGGAAGCCCACCTCACAAACAATACTTTTGTGATAATTGATCTTTAATCCAGACATCACCTTATAGCACCTCAATACCCTCTTTATGATCAGAACTTCCTCCTTGCCACCTTCACAAAAAATGATAGTGCCATCTGCAAATTGGAGATGTGAAATTCCTAACTAATTAGAGCCAACTGTAGCACCTTTAAGCAGACCCTTCTATATGGCCCTTTCCAATAAGAGATTAAGACATTTAGCTGCAATAATGAACAAAAATGGAAATAAAGGGTCCCCTTGCCTTAACCCTTTCTGTGGCTGAAACTCCTCAGTGGGTGCACCATTGACCAATATAGACACCATAACTGTAGTAATGCAGGTCTTCACCCACCTAATCCATCTTGCACCAAAACCAAAATTACCCAACATTAATAGCAAAAATTCCCAATTTAATGAATCATAGGCTTTCTCAAAATCCAATTTCAAGATTATACCTTTCTTCTTAGCTCTGTGCCACCCGTCTACAACTTCATTAGCTATTAACACACCATCTAGGATGTTCCTGCCACTGACAAAAGCTGACAACACCTCACTAATCATAGCTGGAAGCACCTGCTTCAGTCTTCTGGATAATACCTTGGCCAAGATCTTATAGATGGAGCTAACCAAGCTAATTGGCCTATAGTCTCCCAAACCTAAATGATTATCCTTCTAAGGTATAAGCACAATGAAAGAGCTATAACCCCTCTTGATAGTTTAGCATTTGTATGAAAATCATGAATCATTTGAACTATCTCACCTTTCATTACTGGCCAACACTTTTGAATGCATGCAAGATTAAAGCCATCTAGTCCAGGGGCCTTGTTCTCATCACAGTCTTGAAAAGCTGCCCAAATCTCATCTTCAGAGAACATTGCTTCCAAACTGACTACTACCTCGGAGTTAATAACAACAAAAGGACCTAAAATCATTGGCCTAACAGTCCAATTCTCTGAGAACAGCTACTTAAAATGCCTAACCACAGTTTGTTTAACCTGAACAGGGTCCTCAAAGCTCACCCCCTCCACAAGGACTGAATCTAACAAATTCTTTCTCTACCTCCTGCTGGCCATAATGTGGAAAAACCTAGTATTTTTATCACCATTTCGAGCCCACAGCATTCTGGACTTTTGATGCCACAACCTCTCCTTATTCCTACTTAGTTTCCATACCAAACTTCTGGCTTCTCTTCTTCTTTTGAGTTTCACATCAGCCAGAGGCCTAGATTCTACCTTCAAATTCCAATCATGCAACTCCTCTTCTACTGACTCTAGGAGAGAATCAATATTACCAAACACCTCTTTGTTCCACATCCTTAAATGAGCTCTTAAGACTTTCAATTTTCTCATTAGTCTATACCCTGCCCACTCTAACACTTGTGTGTTCTCCCAAATCTGTTTTACTTCAGGCATGAAAGTAGAGTGTGAAAGCCAAGGATTTAAGAACTTAAAAGGTTTAGGGCCCCAATCCCTTTCATCCTCCTTCAACAAAATTAGGCAATGATTTGATATGGTTCTAGATAAACCCTATTGCTTGAGAGAAAACTTTTCCAACCACCTTGAATCCACCAGAAATCTATTTAACCTACTCTATCTTTTCCCATCAAATGCATTACACCAGGTAAACTGTCTTCCTAGCATAGGCAGGTCAGACAATTCCAACTTATTAATAAGCTCATTAAAGTCCTTCATCCCCCTCTTTCTTCTTGAGCACCTTTTCCTCTCACATATGAACTTGATTTCATTGAAATCCCCACCCACACACCAAGGATTTGGATAATAAGGATATACATTTAGCTGAGCATCCCATAATTGTCTCCTTCTCAAAACCTCATTTGGAGCATGTATATTGACAATGACACACTCAAAAGAAAAGCATGAGGAACTTGATAGGAGAATAAAGTTCTTGCTGCAACAGCAATCTTTGAGCTTAAAGACATTTGGCCTCAAAATGCACAAAAGGCCACCTGCAGTACCTTCTGAGTCCACTCCCAAAAAATCCATCTCTTCATGAGGCCAAATGGTTTTCACAAAACAGTCATCCATAGAGCTTCTTTCTGTTTCTTGTAATAATAAAACATCCACATTCCTATCCTTTACCAGGTGCTTAATTTTCCCCATTTTTTCTAGCCTTCTCAGCCCTCTAACATTCTAAGATAAAATCTTCATAATTAAACTGACATTTAACCCCCACTACCCCTGCTAGCAAACAGTTAGGTTTTGTTTGCCCCTTCTACACCTACAAGTCTTGCCAAGTCATTCTCTTCTAATTCCACTATCTTGCTCACAACCTCTTCTTCTTGTCCATGGTATTGCATCCCCAGAATTGTACCCACATTTAGCGTTGTTTGTGCCTCTTCTATTAGATTTCTCCTTTTAATCCTCAAATGACTCTGAGAGGATGACAAAGAGGAGGCTACTACTGCTGTTGTAGCTCTGAAGATGGCTCATCTTTGGAAGCCAAGGCTGCTAACCACACCTTTCTGTCTGATATGGCCTCTAGCTAACCCGATACCCCTCTTTGAAACAGAGCCTTTTTTCCAAGTATTGTGAACTTTTTGAACTGTTACTTCCTTACCTTTTCTATTTACATCAACCCTCTTCCCCAAATTCCTTTGGATAGTTTGGACCAGATTGGGCCTGAGTCTAGGCTGGGCCACACTGTCACCCAAGTTCAAACCCACCATGTTATTTGATTCACTGGGCTCAAGCCTAACCTACACACCCTCAAGTAAGACTTCCAGGTTAGTGTTGGATCTTTCACCCTCTGGTCTACTCAACTCCCTTAAAAGCCCTAAATTTCCTATAGCCCCATCGAGAGTTTGAATTTTGTTCATCATTACCTTTTATGAGTTGACTGCCTGAATTGAACCTTCTTCCTTGTAGCATGCACCTACATTACCATTCCCCATATAGCCCTGTATATCAACTTGGTTGGTGCATCCTTGCCATCATTTCCCTTACCCAGCTCATCTAATCTGACTAGCACTGTCTCCAACACCCTACTTACCCCACCAGAGCCTTCCCCCACCTTCTCATTCCTTGCTGAAGTAGCTTGCTGAGCACTTCTTCTAAAACCACCATTGCTAGACAGTTGATCCATCTTTTCTTTGTCATTGGATTGAAGTTGAACATGGTCCTTTCCTCTGCTGGTACTGGGACTAAGACATTAACATCTTGGAAATTCCTCACAGTCTCTCATTAGAATAAGCTTGCCTATATACTCCAGATAAACAGTCGAATTAATCATCTACATACACCTCGTAAGCACTCTAACTCTGCCTTGCTGAAAGGTTTGAGGATTATTAATGTCTTCTTCAAATTGAACTACCAACCCCCAATGACTAGTTATACTACGGAAGGTTGTGACACTTCAGAGATTGATTGGAATGCCAAAACAATATAACCATACACACCTCTCTTGCTCTACAAATTGACCTTCCTCCTATTCTTCAACTGAGTTACACCACTTCTAACTCCACTTTCCTAACTGAACCTTCCCTTCCTTCATATGCTGAATTGAGCTGAAAGTTAGCAGCACTATTCTACCTCCACACTCCCTTGCAACCACATCCTTCATCCCTCTGTTACATAGCTCAGCTCTAAAGTCCTTGAAAGCTAGAAAACTACTCAGTTGCATTACTAAGCTTTCGTAGTCCCACCCATTACCTTCCTTATAAGCCTTGATCACCACTTTCTCACTTTCTTTGGATCCACCACTTACTAGTGCCTCTGCAAATGATTTCTTATCTCCATGACTCTGTCTGTGCTGCGAGTGTAGCCGCTGTTTTATCATCATCCCATCTACATCTCTACGTAGTCCCCTATGCTCCATTGGACCAAGACTTTGGAATTTTTGATACTCTGCTCTTTTCACCATCAATGCCTTATTATCGCACCATAGGCCATCTGCCTTCTGGATCGTCATCTCTATAATTAACTTTTCACCTATAGACACGTCATTCTCGATTGTTGATTCTGCATTACATTGTGCTATTGAAAACCCATCATTTCCCATCTCTGTTCCACCTATTTTCATTCTTTTTTACTAACCATGTCTACCATAATAAAAGCAAGCATGCAGTGTATCGACCATTTACACAACGTGCCAATCACCACCCTTAGCATACCCATCAAGAGATGGCGCTTGGCTTTCTAATCTATCTATTGTTCAAAAGCCATGTACTCTCATTTCAAACAAATCCTAGCAAACAAACACTCCAAATACCAACGTTCACCATCCTACACTGCCCTTAATGTCAACCTAGACCCACCCAACTCCTACAAGATTAATCAAAACAGCCTCACGCAACTCATGAAGCAAAAGAATGTAGAAGATCGTGCTCAACTTAGAGGACTTAAAGGCATAGCTTTGGCTCTTGACACTGACTTGGAAAATGGGATTCATTGTGATGATAAGGACATTGCATATAGACATGAAACTTTTGGCTCAAACACTTATTACAAGCCACCCACGAAGAGCTTGTTTCATTTTGTGTGGGAGGCTTTGAAGGACCCAACCATTCTCATCCTTTTAGTTTGTGCAGCAACGTCTCTTGGTTTTGGCATCAAACAACATGGCCCAAAAGAGGGGTGGTATGATGGTGGAAGCATATTTATTGTTGTCTTTCTTGTCATCACTGTCTCAGCCGGAAGCAACTTCAAACAGAACAAACGGTTTGACAAATTATCTGAAGCGAGCGATAATGGATATGCTGGAATGCTTGTGATTTTAGTGGGAATCAACACATGGGGAAACCGAATTAGATTAGTTACAAGAAAACCTGATGGATTATTGGTTAAAAGGGTTCGGATTATTAAGATAACTGAATTTTTAGACAAGATTTTTCCTGCAATAGCTTTCTTGATTGGAATCATGCTTAACAGATAACCTCTTGTCTATGTATCTGTTAGATACAGATTTTGAATTCAAATTGTTCACGTTACCCTTATTTTTTTTCTTTTTACTGGTTACATTTGAAGGTGCTTTCGGGGTTATGAAGTTCACCGGTCCACTTTGATAATTTGAATAATCCATTTTATAAGATTATTTATGTATATCATTCATAAACTTTTGGCTTAATAACTTTAAGGTTACGGATTCAAGTCACAGGACAACTACTTTGTACACTATGCCAAAGGTTAGATATACAATATTTTCTCTCTCAAATACACATTAATGTGCACTAATTGAGCATTGTTATTTATGTATATCATCCATACAGAAAGTTAGATCGTTCTGATAATCGTAACCTATTCAATTTATCATGTTTGCCACACACAAAAAATAAACAAATAAATAAATGGTCTATTTTTAAAAATATGTTTGTTGTCTATTTTTTTTTGGAAATAAATCTGATAAATTGAATAAATTATAATTATCAAATCGAGTTAATTTTTTGTGTAGATGGTATACACAAACGACTTCACAAAATGAACAATTCTAATTATCGAAATATGACCCATAATAGATCTCATGACCCGAACATCTCGACTGGAGGAAAGCTAACTCTTTTTTTTTGGGGAAACTTCCAGTAAGTCCCATATACAAAGTTCAAAACCCATCTAGTTCCAAAACAAAATACTTGCACCAATTAGTTTTACATATTTTTAATTGTTACCAAAAATTCTATTTAAAAAAAAAAAAAAATTCATAGATGCTGTTACATTCAACTACTATCAAACTTCCGTTAGATGGTCACTGGAGACTCGTCAGAATGTTCAACATTATTGAAAAGTCACCAGAGTATTGCTGGAAGTTCTCTGAAGTTTTCTAAACGTCATTGGAAGTCGCTTGAATGTCTAGAATGTTCGCTGGACGTTAAGAATATCGTCGAAAACTCACCAAAATGTCCAGAGTATTTTCGAAAAAAATAAATAAATGGAGAAATTAAAGAAAAAAAATATAACAAAATGTGCTAAATATTGATGAAAAAAAAAAAAACATAACAACAAAAAAACAACAATGAAAAGAAAAAAAAAAAAAAAAAACATATGTTATTTTTTTAATTTTTATAGGGTTTAAACAAATAATCTCCAATATTGATCAAATTAAAAAGTAAGTTTTGAAATTGTAAAATGTCACAATTTTAAAGTAAAAATCTATTAGGGTAAATTACACTGACACCCCATGAGGTTTATGTTTATTCCAGTTCCCTCCCTCACCTTTTGGAAATTGCATCTCCCATTCTGAAGTTTAAAGTTTCATTACAGATTCCCCTCTCAGCAATTTAATTTTTTTAAATATCAATTTTGCCCTCATTGGGTAAATTACATTGACACCCCTCACATTTTAGAAATTATAATCCCCTCCCTAAGGTTTAAAGTAGCATTACCAATTGACCATTCGGTTAGTATTAGTTGGAAAAAAAAAATTCATTGAAAAAAAAATTAATTGGAAAAAAAATTATTTAAAAAAAAATTAATAGAAAAAAAAAATTGTTAGTAAAATTTTTAAATTTTTGTTTAAAAATCAACGTGAACTCATTTTTTGAATTTAAGTTTTTTTTTTCTCAAATTTACAAACTGTGACAATCATTTATAAACCAAAAAAACTATCAAACAAGGTTTTATGACAATTTTTTAAATTTTTGTAAATATAAATTGAAAACTGAAAACGAAATAGTTACCAAACAGGCCTCAGATGATAAAAATGTCGTAAAATTAACAAATAATTAAATAAGTTACCAACGTAAAAAATAACTTATCAAAAGATTCTTAGGCTATGTATGGTTTGATTTTTAAATTTTTTTTTTTAAAATTAAAAATTAATTTGGTTAAGAAATAAAAAATATAAAATAATTATCATTTAAGGGTAAAAAATAATTATCATTTTAACTTTTGGGTAGGTTATATACATACGTATAACTATTTCAATTTAATTTGTAAAAAATTATTTCTAACCACTCGAAAGATAAAAATTATATAAAAATGATAATTATTTTTTATTTTTTATTTCTTAACTAAATTAATTTTTAATTTTAAAATTTTTTTTCTAAAAATCAAACTATACATAGCCTAAGAATCTTTTGATAAGTCATTTCTTATGTTGGTAAGTTATTTACTTAATTGTTAATTTTATGACATTTTTACCATCTGAAGCCAGTTTGGTAATTATTTCGTTTTTAGTTTTCAATTTATATTTACAAAAATTTTAAAAACTACCATAAAAACTTCTTTGATATTTTTTTTGGTTTATAAATGGTTGTCACAGTTTGTAAATTTGACAAAAAAATGTAAATTCAAAAAATGAGCTTACGTTGGTTTTTAAACAGAAATTTAAAAATTTTACTAACAAATTTTTTTTTAATTAATTTTTTGTTTCAAGTAATTTTTTTTCCAATTAATTTTTTTTTCAATGAATTTTTTTCCAACTAATACTACCCGATGGGGCAATTGGTAATGCTATTTTAAACCTTTGGGAGGAGATTGTAATTTCTAAAATGTGAGAGGTGTCAATGTAATTTACCCAATGAGGGCAAAATTGGTATTTAAAAAAATTAAATTGTTGAGGAAGAGAATTTGTAATGAAACTTTAAACCTCAAGGGAGAGATGTAATTTCCAAAATGTGAGAGGGGAACTATAATAAACCTAAACTTCAGGGGGTGTCAGTGTAATTTACCCAATCTATTAAGCATTTATCCTTAATAATCAAACTGAAAAACATGTTATGAAACTATAAAATTTTATAATTCTAAAAAATGTTATGAAATTACAAAAAATTTTAGTTTTAAACCATGATTCATTTCAGTACCAAACAAATTGAAACTGCAAAGTTTTACAATTTTCACTACTTGTAATTAAAACTTGAAGACAACTTGTTCAAAATTTGAAAATTCTTTCTATTAAAACAAGAAAAGAGAAGTGTATAGTAGAGAAAATGTAAAAAAATTAAAAGATCAAAGAAGAGAGACAGATATAGAGAGATGATCATACTCTAACAAATATTTTTTATTTAGATCTAGTCAGATTTGATGTAGATCTACATCAGATTTGAGTAGATCTACTTATCTTCTTTGTCGGAAACATATCCTTTTCACCGTCGGTGAAGGTGAATGTGAAGGTGAAGCAAGGAATCAATGGTTGGTGGTTGCCCATGAACCCTAATCGATAGTGGTCGTCGATCCCTGGTGACAATATATCAGAAATAAAAAGGGAAGAAGTAAGACTTGGTTGTCGGTCGCCGATCACCGGAAATCAAGAAGAGAAAGAGGTAGAGAAGAAGAAAAACATTACTTTGAATATAAACAAAAAGTTATGGGACTAAATAAACCACACCTCTTACAAAGAGGATTTTTTTGGTAATTTCCCCTTTTTTTCCATCTACAGATTTATATAAGGAACTAGGCCCATAGGTTTAAGGTCCATGTTGGACCATAGAGAAACATGAATACTACTATACTACTTTTCCCTCTTTGATTTTAAAAATTTTTAAAATAGTTTTTGAATTTTTAATATATATATTTTTAGTTTTTAGTGATTTTTAAAATTTAAATTATTATTTTTCTTTTTAGATTTACTTATTTTAGATTCACTGAAAAAGCACAAAATTTGTTTAAAAATATTTTAAAAATTCACTAAATATAAAAAAAACATACAAATATATATATACAAAATTTCAATACAATTTGTTAATTATTTTTAAATATCTTCACAAATATTTTAATTTTTTAATATGTTTAGATTTGGTTAGGTGCATCTAAAAAATAAAAATTTTGATTAAATATAATTAAAAAAAATTCACTAAAGTCCAAAAAAAAAATCAAACACTCAAAAATTATTTTTGAAAACTCAAAATCAAACAAAGTATTCTTTCACTTCTTATAATTTAAGAAGTGTAAAAAAACTATTTAGTAAATTGGACTCAAATATGTATTTACTAATAATCTGGATATACTTTAAACTCGTAATAATTTGCTTTGGATCTATCTAATAACGTTTATATTTATAATTTATACAAAATTATAAATTATAAATAAAACTTGTTTTGTATTTATTTCATTTTAAAAAAATTATAAACAGTTTGTAAAATTTATTAAAAAAATTTAACATAAAAAAATTACTTTTACTTGTTTAATTTATTTTTTTCACTCCTTCCTTCTCATCCCACCCCTTCCAACTACCACCCCCCACTCATCATCATTACCACTAGCTATCTTTACCTCTAGCTATCATTACCACTGACCCCCTTCCTCGTATCATACCTCCTTCAATCATCATCTCACATACAGTCGTCAAACACTTTCGGTCATCACTTTCGACAGTTGACAACGATATCTAGTGGTTGGCAATAACCTCTTATCACCACCTCCACATGACAATACAACTATAGTCTCTAGTAGTTGACTATCACCTTCAATTATCACTCCACCCCCCTCCCCCTCCGGCGGCCGCCAATCAACTCTTTTATTTGTTTTCCAAACAAATATTTAAAACACGTGTATTAAACATATTTTTTGTTTTAATTTTTTTTTTCGTAAATAAAAATAAAAAAATCGTTGAGAGAGAAAAAAAAAGAAAAGAAAACTTTAGAACTAAGTTCGATTTACCTAGGGAAGGGGGAAAATAAAATGCGACACTTTCCTGCAATATGCTGACTCAGTTCACTAAAAATTCGAAAGAATGACTTGTAAATAACGTAGGATAGCAAATAAATCAATAAAGTACCCTATAAACTGCAAACTTTTTTACTTTTCCTTGTAAAGAGAATTTTTAATTACTTTCCATAAAATGTGCTTCGCATGCAAGAAAAAACTTTTTCCTTGTTATAATCACACATTGCAAATTTAGGTTTCGTTTGAAAAATGGGTTAGTTTTTTGATTTTTTAACTTTTTTAACTATTTTAGCCTGAGGCTAAAAAATCTGGTTTAGGAAGGATTTTTAGCTTTTTTGACTTTTTTAATTTTTTTGTGAAAGAAATAATGTAATGATTATGGGTTAGATATGATATTTTGTCTTATTAGGCTAAAAAGCCTATTTTGTTTTTTGTGGCTATTTTAGCCAAAAAATCCCCAAAATCCACTTCCCAAACATAGGCTGGGGTGGTTTAGGATAATCTAAATAAATGCATTTTTTAACTTTTTATGAAATATGGGTTGGGTATGGGTTGAGTTTGAAGTAATGTGGTAGATAGGTGATGTGACTTAAATATGATAGTGACTTTTTGACTTTTGAACTTTTTTAAGTTATGAAAAACAATGCCTAAATATCCAAATTTTGTTAATATAATATAAGAGTTTCTATACTCATTATTAATTGGTTTTCAATTAGATACTTTAACATGATATCAGAGTTCGGTTTTGGATAGCCTCACACCAGTGATGGTATTGGCCTGAGTCTTTTTCTTTTGTCCAGGCTATCTCTCAATCGCCTCCATGTTGCATGTGGTGAGGAGAGGAGTGTTAGACTTAATCCACATCACCAATCTAAGTTACTTAGTTTTGAGTTTGATACTTTAACAATGTTTAGTACACAAGAAAATATTTCAAGAAAATTATTGTGTGACTCAGATTTATTTTACTTATAAATCTCACAATATATAAGTTAAATCGGAATTATAATAAATTTTTAAGTATTTTTATGTGTACTAATTTTGTGTACATCTTCACTTGGAAAAAAGAAAGATTAAAGAGAAGATGCACTTACACATATGCTTTGGTTTTTCTCTTTCTTCGCTATTCCTATTTGACACATTAATCTCTCTCAACAAACTCTCAATTTGATTAAAAATAATAGAAGGTGAAAATAGAGTGTAAAACTAACATTTGTAACTATGTTTTTCTTACTGCGAAAATGTTCGATTTTTATTGCCAACATGATGGGTAAAAGATATAAATAATGAAGGGGGCATAATTACTCAAAACCATTTTTATAGGACCAAGTCTGGCAAGAGGAAGGTCCCCACTCTGAAATGGGCTCCTTTCCCCACTCCGAAGCAGGCCGAGTTAAGAGCCAACCCTGGTCCATTCCCCACTCCGAATAGGGCAAGTCCATGGACCCAACCCAAGCTTAGTTTCTCACTCTAGTATGGGCCGAGATAGAGGCCTAACCTTGGCCTTTTCCCCACTCCGAAGTGGGCAAGGCCATGGGCCTAACTCTAGTACCCATCCCCCCTCCGAAGTGAGTAAGTCCATGACTTAGGCCCCATGGTCCCCACTCACTCTGAAGTGAGTCAAGCCGAGTTAAGCTAAAACAGAACAAGCAACACCATGTGAGTGAGGACGCGTGGTGCCCGCGAATAACGGAATCGCTCAACAGAGTCTTTCCTCTCCTCCAATGAAGAGCAATCTAGCATAATGACTGAGTATCAGGTGGCGGAGAGAGGAACTTGGTGAGCAAGTGAAACATTCCCTATAAAAGGTAATCTTACTCTCCCATGCAAGGGATCGATCTCTCTAAACTCTATACATACTCATCTTCTCTACCTCCTCTCCACCAGACTTCGGCACTGACTTGATCGTCAGAGGGGTTTCAACCAAACCCTGGTCGGGCAACCTAACCATCTGTTCCTTGTGTAGGCCTTCACCCAACAGTATTCCACACTACAAGAAAACAGTCCAAATAACACGGAGCTTTTTGTGACGACGCTTTCAAACCGTCGCCAAAAATGGTCTTTTGCGACGGCATTTTCAAACCGTCGCAAAAAATGGCCTTTTGCGACGGCATTTTCAAACCGTCGCAAAAAATGGCCTTTTGCGACGGTAGTGACCCCGTCACTAATGAATATACAAGAAAAATACATAAACATTTGCGACGTCTGGTGTACCGTCGCAATTTATTTTTTTGAGATGGTAAACATTTAATGTCGCAAATAGTGGACCATTTGTGACGGCAAAAATCCATCGCAAACTAACTCTTGTTAAAACAACATCGTTTTATTTGTTAGAATTTATCATTTGTGACGGTTTAAATATGCCGTCGCAAAAATTAATGAAATTTTTTCAAACCCGCTCAGTTTAGCCCATTCGCGGTCAATTTTCCCCCAAATCCCCTCAAACCTTTCTGAAACCAACCCAAAATCCCTAACACCTTTCTGAAACCGAAATCCCCAAAACTTTTTGAAGCAAAATCCCCAAAACCCTTGAGCCAAAATTCAACGATGGTGAAGGACGACGACGGCTAGCAGCGAGTGACGATGGGTGAACGACGACGACGGGCAGCAAGTGAGCAACGAGTGACGACGATGAACAACGACGACGAGCAACAACGAGTGACGGCTAGCAGCGAGCGACGACGAGCAGCGGTGAAGACGGCGACGACGAGTGATGACTATATGCCCTCTCTCTCTCTCTCTAATTACATCCAAAGACTTCTGTTTTCGTGGGCTAAGGTTCAATTTGAAGTTCGGAAATGGTACGAGTGTTATATTGCAGAAAACTATGGCATGCCTTCTCTTTTCATTTGATTCTTTCTTCTGGTCATAATATTTCCTTAATTGTCACATTTTTTTTGTCGTTCTCATGGTAGCTAGTTTTTGTATTATTGTCATGTATGATGTATGAAGACTTCATCTGCTTTTTGATGCAATGAGTTTGTGATGACATCCCTTCTCTCTCATAAGGAAAATTGGCAAAATTTCGAATAAAGGAGCTCAAAGATGTTCTCAATCAACTGGGTCTTTCAAAGCAAGGAAAGAAGCAGGTTTGATATCTGGAATATTTCCTATATTGCTTGTGGGTTTAGTTTCATGAATGACCTACTAGTTGTTGATATCTTGTGAACTTAAAAGAGTATTGGCTGTAAGCCTAATGATTCCAGCACATTGTTTTATGTTTGTCTTCTATTCATTTGACTACATTTGCATTTTGTTAAAAAAAAAAATACACTTGAAAAGAGATGACTTTTGGATTCCATTGTTGATGTAAGCATGTCAGAGAACCTGAAGTTTGCCCTCTAGTTTTAGGAAAATCTCACGTCCCAGTTTTCTTATTTGTCAACCATTCTAGGGGTTACATATGTGTGTGCTTGCAATTTATCTTCTGTAATTTAGTTAGCCATTTGTTCAGTGTTGAAAATTGTTTGTCAATAACATTCAAGCTTTCATTTGGTAAATCCCCTCCTCCCTTTGTCCTGTTAACCTCCTCACCCTGTCTCTTTGCCATTTTCAGCTCCACGAATGTAACTTCGCATTTCTTAAGCTTGCAACAGCTTGTATGGGTATTTGTTCATATGCCAATGTGACTAGAATTTGTTGATTTTGCATTATGCTTGCTTGGAGTTGAGTAAAACTGGCCATCTCTTGTATGTGTTTATCGTGAGGCAAGCTGCCAGAATATTATTTGATTATTTGTATAAAAAACTTAGCTTTAGGCTTATTTGTCCTTTCATTAGCAAAATTGAAGTTCTAACCCTCATCATATGAGTTGATTTTTGTCTGTGTGTTGAGCATCTCTCTTATAATCTTCATTAAATCTTTATTGGGCTTTTGAATTGGATTATGAAAAAAGCATATTAGGTCTGATTTGTGTATAATTGATTATGTAGGCCCTTGTAGACCGGATATTATCCATTCTCTCTGATGAATGAGGTAACTAACTGGTTCTATTTCTCTCTTTTTCTTTTTTTCCCTCCCTTCAAATATGATGGATACATTCTTGTTACAAGTCCTCTGTGTTAATCAAGTATGATTGTTTGGGCAGTGGAAGTGGTACAAGACTTTGGGGTTTGGCCAATGATGATGGCTTTGCTGGTAGCCATGGTGGGTGGTTGTTTGGGGCTATAGAGGAGGGATTCTTGGTGGGGGTTGAAGGGACTGGTGGTTTGGGCCAGTGGAGGTGGTTCAAAGCAATGTGGTTGGAGGGAGTGGTGACGATACAGTTTGGTAGGGTGTATAATTGTTTGATTGAATGATGATGTGGCAAAATATTATTGGTTATAACAATTTTGTTGTGGATTATGTTGACTTTGGAGAAAAACATTTTTAATAAATTGAAAGGGTAATATAGTGAAAAGCCACTCTATTAACAACATTTGCTCCACAAATCTAACAACAGTTATACACACAAAAAATGAAGTGTATAGTCTAGATTAAAATCTGATATGATGTAGACTACACATTTTATTATTTATATATTTTATTTTTCCATATTTGCAGCATTGTTGTTCGATGATATCCACTTTAGATAGACTAGTGTTAATTGTTTTTCGAGTTTATAGCCATTTGAATTGTTCTTTGTAATCTGATAAAATTCATCTCCGATAAAGTACTGGTTGTTATAGAGTTCAGATTTGCAGATTGTTTCTTTAGAAGAATTACCAACAATTTGATTGGCTAGTATCTAACCAACTAGGTAAGAGACCATTTTCTTTTCTTGCATTGTTGTATAATCTATGAGGTTCCATAAGTCAAAAGGATGGGAGGGGGATTTTATCATTTTAGAAGATTGTATGTTCTTCATATGGGATGTGAATTAATACTTTGGTTTGATTATGTATTTTTTATTTATTGTAAATGATAGATCAGCACTTCATCTGTAAAACAGTATCATGACAGATCATTATAGATCTGTCCTAGCAAATCATAATTCTCAAAGAAATCAGATCAAGATAGTAGAAGAAGCTGTGAAGCATGGGTATTTTGTAAAACATGTCGTACAATAGTCATACAAAAACTATTGTTGTTCTAAATGCATTGTATTTATGGGGTGAGCCATTCAAAGTAAGTACTACTAGATCTTCATCATCCATAGGTGAAGAAGCAAGAGCTAACTGATCACAAATTTCCAAATTGACGAAGATATTCTTCCACTGTATTGGATTTCTTTGTGGTAGAGTGAAGTTTATTCTTTTGTTGGTTGGTGTAAATGAGAGAATGAGACGTAAATCTCTTGCTAAAAGTGGACCATACCTCATGAGCATGTTTGAGATTGACAATAGAGGAGTAGATTACATCAATTATGGAGTACACTAAGATGGGCTTAATGTATAAATAAGCTATAATAAAACAATCTAGAAGTCTTGAAGACAGTGACAACAGTTATACAGAAACTAATCCCAACAAACTATCTTGATCTTTTAAGTTCTCACTAACTTGAGTTGAGGTGTTACTATTTTGAGACTAATGGTTTCATGTGCTACTATTTTGCAGATTGAGTGATGATGATCTATTATTCACAAGAAATCAGACCAAAGTAACTCCTGTTTTGGTGAGGACACACATATTGCATGTTAATAAACATATTTGTGGCACAAAGTTGGTAGACATATTGTTGTGGCGAGGACTCATCTTGGACTGTATTCAAATCATCAGAACACACATTTACGTAAGTTTTGTACAATATCCAAGAAGCTTGACTTTTAGCAATGACTAGGGATCCTTTTGTCAAATTCTAGGTGTCACTAGTTCCTTAAGAAACTTGAATTCGAAGTGTTGACGCCCTAAAATCACCAAACGGCGTAGGTTTAGCACGAAACTTGGCACACATGACCGCCTAGGCACGAAAGACTTGTGGGAGAAGACGGGACTCCAATCGGGTTCCTGGTTTGGGAGTTAGAGTCGTATTTCATTCTAGGCAAACTAGTTTCCTTAAGAAACTTGAATTTGAGGTGTTAACGCTCCAAAATCACCAAACGACGTCAGTTTAGCACGAAACTTGGCACACACGACCGCCTAGGCACGAGAGACTTGTGGGAGAAGACGGAACTCCTATCGGGTTCTCGGTTTGGGAGTTAGAGTCATATTTCAGTCTAGGCAAATTAGTTCCTTAAGAAACTTGAATTCGAGGTGTTGACGCCCCAAAATCACCAAACGACGTTGGTTTAGCACGAAACTTGACACATAGGACCGCCTAGGCACGAGAGACTTGTGGGAGAAGATGGGACTCGAATCGGGTTCCCGGTTTGGGAGTTAGAGTCGGATATCACTCTAGGCAAACTAGTTCCTTAAGAAACTTGAATTCGCGGTGTTGACGCCCCAAAATCACCAAACCGGGTTGGATTGGCATGAAACTTGGCACACACGACCGCCTAGGCACGAGAGACTTGTGGGAGATGACGGAACTCCTATCGGGTTCTCGGTTTGGAAGTTAGAGTCGTATTTCAGTTTAGGCAAATTAGTTCCTTAAAAAACTTGAATTCGAGGAGTTGACGCCCCAAAATCACCAAACCGGGTCGAATTGGCACGAAACTTGGCACACACGACTACCTAGGCATGAGAGACTTGTGGGAGAAGACGGGGCTAGAATCGGGTTCTCGATTTGGGAGTTAGAGTCGGATATCACTCTAGGCAAACTAGTTCCTTAAGAAACTTGAATTCGCGATGTTGACGCCCCAAAATCACCAAACCGGGTCGGATTGGCATGAAACTTGGCACACACGACCGCCTAGGCACGAGAGACTTGTGGGAGAAGACGGAACTCCTATCGGGTTCTCGGTTTGGGAGTTAGAGTCGTATTTTAGTCTAGGCAAATTAGTTCCTTAAGAAATTTGAATTTGAGGTGTTGACGCCCCAAAATCACCAAACGATGTCGGTTTAGCACGAAACTTGACACATAGGACCACCTAGGCACGAGAGACTTGTGCGAGAAGATGGGGCTCGAATCGGGTTCCCGGTTTGGGAGTTAGAGTCGGATATCACTCTAAGCAAACTAGTTCTTTAAAAAACTTGAATTTGAGATGTTGACGCCCCAAAATCATCAAACGACGTAGGTTTAGCACGAAACTTGGCACACACGACCGTCTAGGCACGAGAGACTTGTGGGAGAAGACGAGACTCCAATCGGGTTCCCGGTTTGGGAGTTAGAGTCGTATTTCGGTCGAGACAAACTAGTTTCCTTAAGAAATTTGAATTTGAGGTGTTGACGCCCCAAAATCACCAAACGACGTCGGTTTAGCACGAAACTTGGCATACATGACCGTTTAGGCACGAGAGACTTGTGGGAGAAGACGGGATTCCAATCGGGTTCCCAGTTTGGGAGTTAGAGTCATATTTCGGTCTAGGCAAACTAGTTCTTTAAGAAACTTAAATTCGAGGTGTTGACGCCCCCAAATCACCAAACCGCGTCGGTTTAGCACAAAACTTGGCACACACGACTGCCTAGGCACGAGAGACTTTTGGGAAAAAATAGGGCTCGAATCAGGTTCTCGGTTTGGGAGTTAGAGTCGGATATCACTTTAGGCAAACTAGTTCCTTAAGAAACTTGAATTCGAGGTGTTGACGCCCCAAAATCACCAAACCGGGTCGAATTGGCACGAAATTTGGCACACACGATTGCCTAGGCACGAGAGACTTGTGGGAGAAGACGGGGCTAGAATCGGGTTCTCGGTTTGGGAGTTAGAGTCGGATATCACTCTAGGCAAACTAGTTCCTTAAGAAACTTGAATTCGCGGTGTTGACGCCCCAAAATCACCAAACCGGGTCGAATTGGCATGAAACTTGGCACACACGACCGCCTAGGCACAAGAGACTTGTGGGAGAAGACCGGGCTCGAATCGGGTTCCCGGTTTGGGAGTTAGAGTCGGATATCACTATAGGCAAACTAATTCCTTAAAAAACTTAAATTCAAGGTGTTGACGCCCCAAAATCACCAAACGGCGTCGGTTTAGCACGAAACTTGGCACACATGACCGCCTAGCCACGAGAGACTTGTGGGAGAAGACGAGACTCCAATCGGGTTCCCGGTTTGGAAGTTAGAGTCATATTTCGGTCTAGGTAAACTAATTTCCTTAAGAAACTTGAATTCGAGGGGTTGACGCCCCAAAATGACCAAACGACGTCGATTTAGCACGAAACTTGGCATACACGATCGCCTAGGCACGAGAGACTTGTGGGAGAAGACGGGACTCCAATCGGGTTCCCGGTTTGGGAGTTAGAGTCGTATTTCGGTCTAGGCAAACTAATTCCTTAAGAAATTTGAATTCGAAGTGTTGACACCCCAAAATCATCAAACGACGTCGATTTAGCACGAAACTTGGCACACATGACCGCCTAGGCACGAGAGACTTGTGGGAGAAGACGGGGCCTCAAATCGGGTTCCCGGTTTGGGAGTTATGGTTGGATTTCTGTCTAGCTAAAATTATTTACTCAACTATCTTTGTAATTATATAGTAGTTAATTTTTTATGTTTTTTTGTAATTAAAATATTAACACATAATTATATTGTCATTAATTATTTTTATTTTTTATTTTTAGATATTTCCTGAGTAGCAGTTTGCTTTTTGTGGAATGCAGGCGTGTGAAGATTGCGACTAATTTTTGTTTTTGTAACCCACAGACGAATCATGACGAAAACTTTTATTTTTGATTTACGTTATTTAGATTTGTAAACATCATTATGTATGTATTATATAACATTATGTGGTGGGATAATTTTGCTGATGTGTTGTTATGAATAAAAGAATATTTTAATTGTGGATGAATTTCTATTTATATACTGGAATTTTTATATTATTATGTAATTATCAATTTCTTTTTTAGTTATTTTTCATTTAATACAGGTAATTTTTATATTTCTAAAAAATTTATTGCAATTTTTTTTTTTTTTTTTTTTTTTTGAGACGGCACGATGCTGTCTCAAAAAAATTAGAACCAGGTTTTTTGCGACGGTAGTATAGCCGTCGCAAAAGATATTGGCATTAGTTTAAACAAAAAACCTTTAGCGACTGTATTCTTTACCGTCGCAAATAATATTTTTAGAGATATTTGCCGTCTCAAATAATCCTTTTAGCGACGGCAACACAGTGCTGTCTCAAAAAATTCAAATTTCCATGCATTAATGCCGACAGCATTGTGCCGTCGCTAAAACCCTTTAGCAATCCCTTTTGTTGCGACTCCTCACCTACCGTCGCTAAAAGCTAGTTGCCATCGCAAAAAAGTTTTTGAGACTGCGTTTTGGGTAGTTACGACGGCATTTTGCCGTCATAAAAAAGCAAATTTTTTGTAGTGTCTCCAAGGTTCATCTACAAAGTTTCATCTTTCTCTATTGCGGAAATCAGTCCGCACAAATAATATTATACATAATTTTATTTTTTTTATCTTATTTTCTTAAAGTATTGAAATTTACATGTAAAATGTCAATTTTTTTTAAAAAATTTCTTCAAATATATAGAATAGGTAATTTCTTCTAAGAGATCAACTTTCAAAAAGTTTAAAAAAAAAAACAAAAAATTATTAAAAGAAAGCCATACCTTGACTAGACAAAGAAAGAAACATGACAATGAGGGTCGGTAAAAAAAAAAAATAATGACACTGAAAAAGAAATATGACCGTTAATTTGATGCCGTTACAAAAGGCACACGGTGTATACACAATTGAAACACATCATCAGAGCGACCGACACTACAGTATCATTGACTCCCGGTGTGGATATTATTTGTGTATCATTCATAAATATAAAAAAAATTAAATCATCTAATAATTGTAATATTTTTATTTTTATTATATTTATCATAAAAAAATAGATGATTTATTTTTAAAAAACACACTTATTCTTTATTTTTTTTTAAGACAAATGTGATAGATTAAATTAATTATGATTATTAGATTGATCTCACGAAAAATTCCTATAAAATAAATAGTTTGAACCATTAAAATAAGATATGTGGTAAAGTCTGGGCAATATCCTTTAGTCCAAATCTGAATTTAAAAGAAAGCCCAGCCTGAGATTTTTTATTTTTTTTAATTTATATAGTGCTACTCTGTCCACAGTCATCATCATTTTAAGGTTTCTCTATAAATAGCACCTATAGACGCATCTTTATCTGCAAGTAATTAACTTTTCACCTATAGACACATCATTCTCGATTGTTGATTCTGCGTTTCATTGTGCTATTGAAAACCCACCATTTCCCATCTCTGTTCCATCTATTTTCGTTCTTTTTTACTAACCATGTCTACCATAATACAAGCAAACATGCAGTGCATCGACCCTTTACACAACGTGCCAATCACCACCCTTAGCATACCCATCAAGAGATGGCGCTTGGCTTTCTCAACTATCTACTGTTCAAGAGCCTTGTACTCTCATTTCAAACAAATCCTAGCAAACAAACACTCCAAATACCAACGTTCACCATCCTACACTGCCCTCAATGTCAACCTAGACCCACCCAACTCCTACAAGATTAATCAAAACAGCCTCACGCAACTCATGAAGCAAAAGAATGTAGAAGATCTTGCTCAACTTGGAGGACTTGAAGGCATAGCCTTGGCTCTTGACACTGACTTGGAAAATGGGATTCATTGTGATGATGAGGACATTGCATGTAGACATGAAGCTTTTGGCTCAAACACTTATTGCAAGCCACCCACAAAGAGCTTGTTTCATTTTGTGTGGGAGGCTTTGAAGGACCCAACCATTCTCATCCTTTTAGTTTGTGCTGCAATGTCTCTTGGTTTTGGCATCAAACAACATGGCCCAAAAGAGGGGTGGTATGATGGTGGAAGCATATTTATTGCTGTCTTTCTTGTCATCACTGTCTCGGCCGGAAGCAACTTCAAACAGAACAAGCGGTTTGACAAATTATCTGAAGCGAGCAATAATGTCCAGGTTGATGTTGTGAGAGGAGGGAGAAGGCAACAGGTTTCAGTGTTTCAAATTGTGGTCGGAGATGTGGTTTTCTTGAAGATCGGCGACCGAGTTCCTGCTGATGGGTTGTTCATAGATGGGCAGTCGTTTGAAGTCGATGAATCGAGCATGACAGGGGAAAGTGATCTTGTAGAAGTGAATCGAAGCATCAATCCATTCTTGTTCTCTGGAATCAAGGTAATGTTGGAATTAATTTAGAATTTAGTAATTAAATCAAATATACTTAAAAAACAATCCAATTCTTGTATTAGAGTCTTCAAAAGTTTAGTCACAAGGGTATGTTCAAATTGTTAGAAATTGTTTTAGAAAAATCAGATTTTTCCTCAACTTTGGTCTAATTTTTAGGTGGAACCCATGTGCAAAAGTTAGCGGGTCTAAGTGGTAACGCGTTCTATGCCGCATTGTGATTCACGTGGTATATATGGTTGCTCGAAACCATTATTGGGTGAATGAGAAATTGAAACCAAAGAGAGCTCCATGGAAATGGTATACTGATGAAGTTTCCTTAAAAGTTTGAACTAAAGGTTTGTCCCACATTGGTTTGGTGGGCAAATTTTTGAGGGTTTATAAGGCTTGAGTTTACAACTTAGGGAGGACCCCAAGAGGCACCCTAAGTTTGTAGAAGGGAGAGGTTTTGTGCAAAGTGAGTTAGGCCCATTGGTCCCAAAAATAAACACAAGTGCGGCATCGCCACAAGTTAGGCTGGCCTGCGCATGGGCGCGGGTATGAGGTTAGGTAGTATGAGGTTGGGTTGGGCTTGTTCGGCCCAATACTAATTATTTTTTGTTCTAAAATTAAATTCGAATTTTTTGGAATTTGAATTTCGAAAATTAAATTCAAAAATTGGCTGCCACACCTGTCTAGTTTTTTCCTCACCCGAACAGATGTATATCTGTTTGAATTTAAACCAAACAGATTCATATCTGTTTGAAATTTAAACCCAACGGGTTCCTTACTTGTTCATTCAAACCGAACAGGTATAATACCTATGCAAACAGGTTTGCACCTGTTTAATTCAAACCAAACAACCACAAATTCTCCTATAAATAGATAGACTCTTATTTGGATTTTACATTGAGAAAAATTCGTTCTTCCCTCTGTAATTACTCTCTCCATTTTGCTGCATTTAATTTTCCTGAGAAAGAGTGTATACACAAAGTGTGTTCGTTGTGCGGATAATTTGTAGTGCTGCAATTATTCGTTGTTTGATTATTTTATCATGGGAGATAGAAGTCCACAATATGAAAGCACCGTGGAGAGGACGAATCTGTATTAAGGACATAGTGTTAAATACTGGACTTGATCAAAATTTTGTTCAATATATACGTAAGGTTAGTAATTAATTTACTTTCAATTTATTTATTTATATCAGATTTTGATTTTGTTTTTGTAACAAAATAAAAATCTGTTTTGTTTTATTTTATTTTATCTTTTTTACTGTTTTGATTTTTGTAATCAAACAGTCTTTCTTCTTTCTTTATTTCTTCTATTTGTTGTTAAGTACACAAACTTTAATATAGTGAAGAGTATCCAACACAAAGTAGACCTCTACATACACGGTTGACCAGCTAAGGCAAACAAGACTTGTGTCTTGGGTCTCAAAAATTGGCCCAAATAAGTCTCCCAATTTTTGGGAGAATTCTAATTGTACTCAAAAAATTATTAAGCACGTCTAATTTTTCATTACAATTATTCCTTTTATTCACATACAAAAACAATTGGTGTGAGTTATTCTATATAATATCATATTTATTTATATGTCTTCCTACTAATAACACATGAAACTCTTGATTCGAATAAAGGCCATAAAAACTCGTACTGAGGAAGGTTCTTTACCTCATACCAGGAGTTGAAAACAGACTCGTGCTCGTCGATGCCGAAGAATGGCAGTTGTATCCCGAGGCTACAATCTACAGAACTGCCACTATTTGCCTTTCCCCTTTCTTGAAACGTTTACTTTACCCTTTCTTTAAAAATAAAAATAAAAAATTGATTTAGCTGATTCAAAAAATTTATAAAAAAAGGAAAAAAATCTTGTAAAGCAAATTCACTGTGAAATGTTAACATATCTTTAGTTTTGTTCTACCCTAATATAATCATTGGTTTTTAATGAAAAATCAAGAGGCTTTTAATGAAAAAATAATGATACATATTGTGTTTTTATTTTCTTCTATTTGTAGGTAATAATACAATAAAAAACAATGATATTGATAATGATGAATTTTGATGGAATGGATTGGAGTTTTGAAGTGAGAAAGAAGATGAAGAGAAAATAATTAAAACTTGGATAAGAATGAAGAAAATTAAATATGAAGAATAAGTATAAGTGGTTTGGGTATACCATAAGAAAAAAATAATATTTTTTTATGATTTATTGTGTATTGTCCTTATTAGTAAATTTACATTAAATATAATAAGAACTAAAATTTTAAAATTTTAATTAAATTTATTGAGTTATTATTTGGGTACAAATAGAATCACCCCAATTTTAACGTTGCAGTATAATTAAAATTCAAATAAGGCCAATATCTTTTATTAATGGGCAAATTACTTGGAAATCCTATTTAAAATAAGATAAGTCTATTTAGTCTTACAATCTTTTGAATACTCTGAAAAGTTCACTACGTATTTTTCTTTTTTCTTTTTCTTTGTGTTCGTTTTTCTCTACCTCTTTCTCTTCTTGATTTTTGGTGACGGGCGACCATGCTTTACTTCTTCTCTTTCTTTTTCTAATATATAATCACCGGTAACCGACGACCATCATTGCTTGGGGTTCACTGGTAACCACCGATCATCGACTCCTTACTTTACCCTCAACGATGATGAAAGAGGTGAATTTCTGACAAAGAATATGAGTAGATCTATTTCTCTCAGATCTCATATCTGACTAGATCTAAACCAAAAATAATTGCCGGAGTACAATATTCTCTCTATATTTATTTCTCTCATTTGATTTCTCAATTTTTCTATCTTTTTTATGCTACACACTTCTATTTTTCTATTTCAGTGGAGAAAATTTTCAAATTCTGAACAAGTTGTTTTTAAATTTTAGTTATTGGCAATGAAAACTATAAAATTTTACAGTTTCAATTTTTTTGGTATTGAAATGAATCATGCTTTAAAACTTTAAAATTTTACGGTTTCATAACATTCTTTAGAACTGTAAAATTTTGAAATTTCATAACAGTTTTTCCAATTTGATTAATAAGAATAAATACTTAATAGAATCATATTTTGAAACTATAACATTTTACAGTTTCAAAGCTTACTTTCAGTTTGATCAATATTAGAGATTATTTGCTTAAACCCTACAAAAATTGAAAAATAATATATATTTTTTCCCATTATTGTTCGTTGTTGTTATGTTTTTTTTTCCCCCTTTCAATTTTATTAATATTTAGCACATTTTGCTATGTTTTTCATTATAATTTCTCTATTTTTTTGGGATAATATTCTGGGCATTCCGGTGAGTCTCTAATGATGTTCTTGACGTTTCAACGAACATTTTGGACATTCCGACAACTTTCAGTGACGTTTAGAACACTCTAGCGATACTTCGATGAACCTCCGGCGATATTCTAGCAACTTCTTGGTGATGTTAAATATTCCAACAACTCTTCGGCGACTGTTTAATGGAAGTCCTACGGTGGTGAGACATGATAGAGTTTTTAAAGTTATAAAAAAAATAAAAATTTTTTTTTGATAACAATTAAAAATATGTAGGACTAATTAGTGAAAATATTTTGTTTTGGAACTAGATGAATTTTGAACTTTGTATATGACACTTACTGGTAAAGAGTAATGCTAGAGATCCTAAAAGTTTTACCAAATGTCTTACATGGGTGTGAGACCCACACGGGACCCACATAGTGTAGGTCTCACACCCATGTAAAACATTTGATAAGAAATTTGATAAAATTTTTAGGATCTCTAATATTATTGTACTAGTAAATGCCCCTTTATTAATTGAGAAGGGTAAATTATAAATACACCCTTTGATATTTGCTTAAAATACAAATTGCCTCCTGTAGTTTAGAAAATTACAAATATCTTCCTGTCAGAATTTTTTATTTAACAGAATTAATTTAAAAAGTGAAATTTCTAACTATTCACTTATACAATAATAAAATTATCTGAATTATTAATTGAAATAATATTTTAACATTATTAAAACTGTTAATTAACTTGATGATTTATTAATAAAATGATCTATTTGTTATGAAATTAGTAACATTAAGGGATATAATATAATTTTTATAACCACATAAATAATTTGTAATTTAAAAATCTCATGAGGTGTGCTTGTAATTTATCCAATGGAAACCCAGTCAAGGGCCCAAAAAATAATGCTGGACTCAATTAAAAAAATAATTTATTTGTATGCTTTGTTGAGCCCAATCTGATTTATATGAGTTATTTAAAACAGTTAATAGGTCCTATTTAAATCAGCGTCCATACTCTACCATCAAAATAGTTTCTATTATATTCACCGATTGATCTATCAATTAGTATATCATATATATGTTATAATATTATTACTGATCTCATCTATTATATAAATTATAAATATTTAAAATCTCTAAAATTATGACATAACATCTGTTAATACACTAATTAATTTTTGCTATTATTATTATTATAATAATAATAATAATTATTATTATTTTTGCTTTGTATTTCTAAATCCGTTAAAGTTTTACTCTCTGTGTTATTATGCTTTGTTATCTTTATAAGTTTGGTTCAATCATTACTATGTTTTAATGTGCCTTGAAATATAATCTTTGCAAATATGTGGAATTTTTTCATTACATAATTTGCATTTGTAAGTTGATTTTTATGAATTGTGGATTGAAATATGAATGATTATATAATTATGCTTATTAGAAATTGTGGTTTTGCATATAAAAAAAGAAAAGAAAAAAGAAGTAAAAAATAGAAAAATTAAAGAACATGACTAGATTTTTATCTTTTTAAAGTTATTCTTATCTTAATCTATGTAACTAAATTTTAGTAATTATATATGTAAATAATTTTTGTGTGCATTAGCAAATATATATATATACAAATTGTAAGGGCTTAATATTTTATCTACAAATTCTTATTTTTGATAAAAGGACTCAATTTTATAAATCCGCCTAAGACTCGTAATACTCAAGGCCGACCCTTTATGTGTATACAAAGAGATATGTGGTCATTTTTTGTGATGTATAAAGAAGTAGAACAAAATTTGAAAAATAAAGAATACAAATTGCTTGCAGAGAATAAATGATTATTTTCAACAGGTAGCTGATGGGTTTGCTCGGATGCTTGTCGCTTCGGTTGGAACCAACACCACATGGGGTAAGATGATGATCAAAATCAGCCACAATTCCAGCGAGGAAACGCCATTACAGACCCGTCTCAACAAGCTGGCCTCAGCAATCGGCAAGGTTGGTTTGGCAGTGGCTTTCCTAGTTCTCTCAGTGCTCTTGCTTCGCTACTTTACTGGGAAAACAAAAAATGGTAGTGGCAAAACAGAGTTCAATGGAAGCAAGACAAAAGTCGATGATGTGATCGATGCCATGGTGAGAATGATTACTGCTGCGATCACCATTATAGTCGTCGCAATTCCTGAAGGCTTGCCATTGGCTGTCACACTTACTCTTGCATATTCGATGAAGAGAATGATGGCTGATCAAGCCATGTTTCGAAAGCTTTCTGCTTGCGAAACAATGGGCTCTGCCACTGCTATATGTACTGACAAAACAGGCACACTTACACTGAATGAAATGACAGTCACAAAGTTTTGGCTAGGCCAAGATTGCATAGAAGGAAGAGGTTCAAGTACCTCAATTGCAGCCAATGTTCTTGAATTGCTCTGCCAAGGAATAGCCTTGAACACAACTGGCAGTGTCTACAAGTCCACTTCAGGATCCGAATTTGAGTTCTCAGGTAGTCCCACTGAAAAAGCAATTCTTTCTTGGGGAATCCTAGAATTGAACATGGACATGGCAGTGTTGAAAAATAATTGTATGGTTCTCCATGTTGAGGCCTTCAATTCGGAGAAGAAACGAAGTGGGGTTTTAATGAAAAGAAAATTTGACAACACGGTCCATGTGCACTGGAAAGGAGCTGCAGAAATGGTACTCTCTATGTGCTCTCATTACTATGATTGTTCTGGAAACATGAAAGTTCTGGGTGATAGTGAAAGAATGAGATTTGATCAAATAATTCAAGGCATGGCTGCTAATAGTCTCCGGTGCATCTCTTTTGCTCATAAGAAAATCTCAGAAGCAGAGCATGCAGCAGGACAAGATGATCAGAAGCTAAGTGAAACCTGCTTAGCCCTATTGGGGATGGTGGGTCTGAAAGACCCATGTCGGGCCGGTGTGAAGAAAGCTGTGGAAGATTGTCAATTAGCTGGAGTAAGCGTCAAAATGATCACTGGCGATAATATTTTCACTGCAAGAGCAATTGCCACCGAATGTGGGATACTCAGGCCAAATCAGGACATAGGTAATGAAGCAGTAATAGAAGGTGTGAAATTTCGAAACTACACACCCGAAGAGCGAATGGAAAGAGTTGAAAAAATTTGTGTCATGGCCAGATCTTCCCCCTTGGACAAGCTTCTAATGGTGCAATGCTTGAAACAGAAAGGTCATGTTGTTGCGGTCACTGGGGATGGCACGAATGATGCACCGGCCTTGAAGGAAGCAGACATAGGCCTTTCTATGGGGACTCAGGGGACTGAAGTGGCGAAAGAGAGCTCGGACATTGTCATATTGGATGATAACTTCGCTTCTGTCACCACGGTGTTGTGTTGGGGTAGATGTGTTTATAACAACATCCAAAAATTCATCCAGTTTCAACTCACTGTGAATGTAGCTGCACTTGTCATTAATTTTGTGGCAGTTGTTTCAGCCGGTGAAGTCCCTCTAACCGCGGTCCAGCTTCTGTGGGTGAATTTGATCATGGACACATTAGGTGCTCTGGCTCTAGCCACAGAGAAGCCCACAAAGGAGCTCATGACAAAGCCGCCGGTGGGTCGAACCGAGCCACTTATCACCAACATCATGTGGAGGAACCTGCTAGCTCAAGCTCTGTACCAAATAGCAGTCCTACTGGCCTTGCAGTTCAGAGGCGAATCAATATTGGGGGTGAATCAGAGTGTGAACAATACTTTGATCTTCAATACTTTTGTGCTTTGCCAAGTCTTCAATGAATTCAATGCACGAAAGCTTGAGAAGAAGGATGTGTTTGAAGGGATATTGAGGAACAGGTTGTTTGTGGGGATCATTGGGATAACCATTGTTCTTCAAGTGGTGATGGTGGAGTTTCTGAAGAAGTTTGCAGGTACAGAGAGGTTGAGCTGGGGGCAATGGGGAGTGTGTGTTGGAATTGCTTCTGTGTCTTGGCCCATTGGTTGGGTTTTCAAGTGCATTCCTGTGCCAGAGAAGCCATTTTTCAGCTATCTCAAATGGCAGAACTTGAAATGCGTTTGCAAATAATCAGCTGGAGATTTCAGTGCTTAATTTGTAGGATGTGTAACTAGCTCTCTATCAATAAATTAAAATATTTATAGAAAACCACTGTTGATTATCCGAGCAGAAGGTTACTGCTTGATATTTTCAAACTTTGCTTGTATTGTATCTATATTTTGATATGTATCAGATGAGAATCTTTTGTTTAGCTCTTCACCATAAATTGTTCTATTTTATGTGTCCAAGACTCTGCATGGCTATAGATTCTCAAATTCAGGTCTTAACACTGTTTTCTTTCAGACCAAATTTGTGTTTTCTAAAAAATGAAAACAGAAACAAAAACACAGCCAAACAGGCCCTAAATACTTTCTGTGCACCACTGACCCCAACCCCAACCCCAAAAAAGAGGGCAGCCAAATGTACGAGGTGCACGCCATTGTGGGATTTAGGACTTACCACAATCCCAAAAAAATAAAAACAAAAATGGAGGAAGTCTATTAAAATGCAACACACAGTAAAATGTTTTCCATTTTTAAAAACCAAATCACAATATGGTACAGAATGCACACAAGTAGTGTGCAATTTCAAGCTGCCATGTTGGAGCTCTAATTACAGGTTGAGGCTGAGCCTTTCTGTCACTGTACCAGTGCTCCTCATATGAGTTATTAGAGAGTTGGACAATCTTTACAACATCTGGACAATCACAAATTGGAGATGAATAGAGTTCCAGTTTCTCCCAAACAGATGTGTCATTATTTATTGACACACCAAATCCATCTAAGCAGCCATAGGTTGAGTAGCTTTGCCATTGTCAGTGGGAACCAAACTGTCATAGTATTCGACCAACACTTACCAACAAGGTTCTGAAAAGCGGTTGCGGTAACCGGACCCGTGAATTTTTTTATTTTTCGCACAATTTGAAAAAACTTACCAATAAGCATATTTTTTTTTTCTATGGTCATATTTATTGGGTTTAAAATAAATATTGATCAATTTTTGTAAATTTTTAAGTATGATCCAATATATTTCATATTTTTAAATCACTATAAACTGAGTTTTTTACATTTTATTTTAATAATTAATGACTTTATATTATACAAAAAATCAATCACTAACTATTATATATAAGATAAACAATGACAAAAGTAAGAGAATAAATAAGAGCCTAAATTTATATATATACATATTTTAACCAAGCCAAATAAATAATGACCACACGTATTATTAGGGGTGAGCATGGTCCTGATTGGACCGGATTGAGATAAAACCAAGATCAATCCGTTATCTACGGTTCCTGAAAAATTGGAACCAATCCAATTCGTTTAGATCGTGGAACCAATCCGAACCAATTTATTTAAATACGGATTGGATCGGTTTAGGACCACGGATTTACATAATTAAATAACAAAAAAATATATATAACACATTAATTTCATAAAAATATAAATATAACACCATATTAGTTTCACAATAGCAACATGTTTTTTCATAATAGCGACATACTGTTCTAGAATTTATAGGAAAACTAGTTTCACCATAAGTATTTAGACCATTACAAATTAACACTAAAAACTAGCAAACAAAAGTAATAAAAAAAAGATAGGAGTATTATGCGAGTTTAGGTTTGAATTTAAGTTTTATATGAAATAAGAGAAGATACTATGCAGGAGGGTGTATAATAAAAATATAGACTATTTTTATACGGTCTGGATCGGTTCCAATCCGGAACTGTGGGATTTAATCTGGAACCAATCCGTGAACTACGGATTTTTAATTTTTCAATTCGGAACAGAACCACGGGTTCAAAAAACCAATCCAAACCTACTGGATTGGACTGGACTGGATCAGATTACGAATTTCACGGATTCCTTGCTCAGCCCTACTTATTATTATTATTATTATTATTATTATTATTATTATTATTATTATTTTCAAACAATATATAGATAGACGCACACAAATAAAATGGTTAAGTGATAGCAGCTGAATAGAATAGTATACGTCTTATAATTTCAACAAATCAATAACATGTTCTTCATCTTCCCTCTTCTCTCTCTTTATCTCTTGTTCCTCCATCTTCTCTCTTTATCTTCCCTCTTCTCTCTATCCCTCTTCCCCCTATTTTCAGCTTTTTTTTTGTGTGCTTTTTCGAAGAAACAATTTGGAACCGTTACGTAACGGTGCATAACAGGCTGTTACGACTGTTACGGAACCGTTACGACCGCTATGGCCGACACACATGTGAATCTCAATCATATTGCAAAAGCGGCCGTAACGGGTAGCCGTAACCACCAAAACCGTTACGTAATGGCATTACGTAACGGTTGTGGCCACTTTTTAAAACCTTGCTTCCCAACCACCTGGGCAAATAAATCCATCCGGATGATTTTCCTTGTTCTTTGCAAGCGTTCGCATCCAAAAAATTCAAGTGAATAATTAGATCAGTTATACCTCACTTCTTTTCTAGTTCAGTTATATTCATTCACTAAAACGTAATGAATTTCCCTCCTCGCTTCTTGGTAGTGAGATGAAACTATTGCCTAGCCTCTCGGGTTGTGAGAGGTTTATTTCCATCTGGGGAATCTTTTTTTTTTTTTTTTTTTTTTTTTAAATTCTCACAGTTCTCCTCCTTTTTTCTTTTTAATACCTATTTTAGCCAACTATCAGATAAAAGTGAAAAGTTTGCACTGCTTTTTTGAGAAAAGGTACCTTGGTGCCTGAAATGAAGACGAAATCCTGAGGCCTTGTAGGGTCAAAAAATGCCATCTTACCCTGAGTCTTATCGTATGCAGCCACCTGCAGTTGCGCATAATAATAATGAACAATTGGGGTAGTGTAACGCCCTCAAAATAATAACGTTAATCCCATCAATTTAGACATGCATTGATGTAAGAGATAAACATCATTCTATTCATCAGAGTAATTCTTTACAAAAGCATTACATGTTAACAACAAAAGCAAATGCCCTACGGGCTTACAGTTTTCCAAGTTAACACTTGGTTAAACCCTTAGCTTGAAATTACATGTAATACAACAAAAGATAACACAACCACAAACGTCTGCCTGCCTCTAGCCTCTCAAGCTATGTCCTTGGAGGTGGCATGCTTCTTGTACCTGAAAATGGTGTCCCATAAAGGGTGAGCCATAGCCCAGTAGAAATACACTAAACCAATTATAAACAATGACTAAAAGATTAGCAGTTGATAGATGGTCAACACTTGTACACTCGTTCACCTAACATTACTGTTCCATGACATTCGTGTCCGTGTTACAATTCACTTTCCATTTCTTATTCAACTTAGAGTTTGAAAACAAGGCTCAGTGCCCTGGCCAAATCATTTGATGAGATCATAATTCCCCACTAGAACACTATCAAAATTTATGATGGATATACATGTTGGTGTCATATCTAAGTCAAACAAAACATTTCCATATTTCTCAACGATATACATTTTAGTGTTATATCAAATCAAACAAACAATTCCATATTTCACGAATGATAATGATATATATTTTAGTGCTATATCAAATCAAAGCAAACAATTCCATATTTCACGAATGATAATGATATACATTTTAGTGCTATATCAAATCAAAACAAACAATTCCATATTTCACGAATGATAATGATATACATTTTAGTGCTATATCAAATCAAAACAAAAACTTCCATAAGTCTCAAATAATACACATGGTAGTGCTGTATTAATGAAACAAAAACACTTCTAATTCGCAGCCTGATACACATTGTAGTGCTGTATCACTGTCACACAAAATTCGGTTTAGAAGTCCAGCCCCATTCTTCCAATAAACTGTGGAGTACAGCCCCTTTCTCCTCCCACACAATACAATGTATATAAACAATTATCATATACAAATTCAACCTATCAATACAACATTTTGATGTATTAAACCAATTGCCATGTTCATTAGCATACTTAATAGATTAGCTTTAGTTTGCCTAATCATCATACATTGCCTACAACAATCAAGACTATCCTCCACCGATAGTGCAATACAGTTATTTCTAAATAGGAAATAAATGCACCAATTTGATCTATTATCAACAGTTTAACTAGGTGAGCGATAAGTGAGTCCAACTACACCCTTTAACCCCATATCTTTCTAATTTGAATATTTCCTATTCAATTTCTCAATTCCCTCAATTTCTTGTATAAATTAATTTATCAATGTAATTAGGGCTTTACCCATAATCTACATAACAACACTAAGGTTCCATTTTCTTCAATAGTTCAACATTAGCCTCATTTCTCTATATCAAACATGCATATAGGTTTATATATAACAAACCCCCATCTTTTTGTAAAATTACACAAAGACCCAAACTTTCTAAAAAATACCCAACAACCCCCAACATATCAAAATGCTAAAATTCAAAGACAAAGTTCATAAGGAGGAGTAGGATATCCCTACCTCAAATTCAGAGCTCAAAGGGAGAAGATGACGAAACTCAAAGTGCTCCAAAACTCAATATGCTCGGATCAAAACGTAGCCTTCGACGATCAACACAACTTTTGTAAAGGCTAAAGGTGAGAAAATCACTCCTACTAGATCAATACTTAGAGAGCAGTTGAGTTTTAGTGAGAGAAGCTCTCAAATGGCTTTTTCGAAAAAGTAAGAGAGAGAAAGGATGTTAAAATGTGATTAAAAAATGCACAGCTGTAAACTGATATATGCATGATCCGCTCGAGCGGAGAATAGAACGCTCGAGCGTCAAGCACAAAAACTGGACCCGCTCAAGCGCAAGAAGGCCCACTCGAGCGCCAAGACACAAGAACAAAATACATCCGCTCGAGCGCGAAAACCAGTTCGCTCGAGCGTAGATTACCCCCTCTTAGAACTTTCGCAGACAATGAACACCCCGCTCGAGCGCCAACAGACCCGCTTGAACGTGACCTGCTCGAGCTTAAGGAAACCCGCTCGAGCGTGAAAAACACATCTGCAGAAGTTTTGCAGAGGCACAGATACTGGAAGTGTGAAAACTCCGCTCGAGCGCAAGAATACCCGCTCGAGCGTACCACTAAAGAAACGAACTCCGCTCGAGCGCAGAATCATCCGCTCGAGCGTAACACCAAAAACCTGGGCAACAACACTAGAGACCAAAACTCATCCTACCAATTCGAAACACGCTCAACACATCCTAAAACTCAAACATAGAGAATTAAAGGATGTCAACAAGATATATAACTATCAATCCCACGGAACCTAAGTCTGGAACACTGTAAATAAAGAGAGGAAAACCGGGATCGCTATAGATAGGGGCTAGGAAGTATAGATACGGATACAAGATATGGATACGACACGATACGGGTACAGCGATACGACAAAACCAAAAAAAATAAGATACTGGTACGGTTAGGATACGTTTGTGAAAAATATATTTTTAAAATTATTAATAGTGAGTTACACATAAGCTAAAAAACGTTGAGAAACCATAATGTAATTTTATAATGCAAAATATTAACCTTTAAGAATTTTGTATTAATTTAAGCTAGTAGCTTATTTACTTCTTAAATTTTTAATAAGCCTTGCAAATATTTCATTTCAATATCAAGTTTAATATATTTATATTACAATAATAGAACAATTCACAACTTGTCCCTATGCTTTTTTCTTTGACACTAGTGAAAAATATTATATTCAAGTTTACTTGCTTATTTATTTATTGATAATTAATTTTACCATTGTTATATTCTCTTGTTAATTCTTACTTTCTATGTAGTTATAGGGGACATGCATGAAATAATTAGGATACATCAATTAGATAAATTCTATTATTTAACTCACTATGCTCTTCTTATCGAAAAACTTAACAAAGTATTAGAAAAATATTCTTATATTTATACTTGCAATTATATTATATTATATTATATTACTATGCAAGAAATGTTACAATTCTAATTTCATAAAACAAGTAAACATAACTTGGAGTATCCGATACTTCAAAATTAAGTATCCGATACTCCAAAATTAATGAAAAAATATTTAAGAAGTATCTGACACGTATCTCCGAGTATCTAAGGAGTATCGGCATCCGATACGGATATGATATGGATACGTCACCCTATTTGAAGTATCCGTGCTTCATAGGGTAGGGGTGCTTAGATATTTTGTCCCATTCAAATCGGTCTACCTGAACCAATTCGTCGTATTTTGGATGAATGCGTGATAACGAATGGACAGTTGCGGATTGATTATTTTTCAATTCGCTTAGTTTGAGACGGATGACGAATTTGAGATTCCTTTGACCGCAACCGAACTGTCAAACAGAGAGCACCCCTAATAATTTGTAAGATTTTGTATTTTCAATTCATTTAAATATTCTATTTGTGTTTTCAATTAAAAAAAACTTAGATATTTTGTTGTGTTTTTAATTTATTTTCAATTTGGAAATCTTTTTATCAAATGACAAGTGTTGATATTTGGTATTTTTGTGTAGAAAATATAACACTTAATTTTGTCATTTTTTAAAAAAATCATACTAAATAGTTGTTGAATAAAAAAAAAAAAAGAAGCAATGAAATAGTTTTTATAATGCATGATTTTCTTATATGTATTTATTATTAGTATTTGACAATTTACTTGATGATCTTTTGATTATGTTGAGTTGGATTGTTATCCAAAAAAACGTTGACAAAGTGTTGTATTATGTTCAAAATTTATAATAGTTTAAATTGACAAACCGATTTGAATCAATCCGTCAATCCGCTCAATCCACATCTGTCAATCCGACGGGCAGATGTGAATTAATTTTTTCTAATCCATCGATCTGATAGACAAATGGCGGATTAAAAATTCTTCAACCACAACAGAACTGCGAACTTCCTATTGAAAATGTCAAAATAGCAAAAGTCAAAATAGGACACTTGTAATATAATATATTTTTTTAAAATCATCATGATCCATTTCCTTGGACTGACGACGATTTCAAAAAAATAAAATAAAATAAAAATTCGAGCATTGAAGAAATCGAAGATTGTTTTCAACCCTCCTTTTTTTTTCTTTTCTTTAAGAGGGGCGAATTTCTTTATATGATCAAATTTTGTCAACTTCATTTATATTTCTTAAAAAATTTAATTTAGGGTTGGTTTGGGATGTTCTAAAAAAATATACTTTTTGACTTATTGGCTTATATGAGTTGGATTTGGATTGAGTTTGATGTGATGTGTTAGAGAGGTAATGTGATTTAAATAAGATGATGTTACTTAAATAGGATAATGACTTTTTATTCCAAACCAAGCCTTAATTTCTCGTCTACACCAAGTAATAGCACACAGATTAACCCAACAAAACCCCCTAAAAAAGATTTAAAACAATGTGGTCAATCCCTTGTCATTGGTGTTAGCAACAACATGTTGTGTATTGTCGATACAGTATTTTATATCAAATCACTGGCGGCCAAACCTCATCTAACAAGGTTAGTGCACACATTTAGAAACAAAGATCTGGAATATCTGAATCGCAAGTGTGGAGGCATCACTACAGGAAATATGGGGTTGGGTAGCGTTTTTTTAACGACGTTTTTTAAAATGCTATTGTTTTTAATATTTAACGATGTTTTATAAACGTCTTATTTATCTATAATTAAAACGATGCCTTTTCAGGAATCAAAGACGTTTTTAAACGCCATGGTTCTTGTTCAACACCCTCCTTCTCTCCTGTTTCACTTTTTTTTTTGAATCTGATAAAGCAAGTATAAGCGAAAATCTCACTCTCGCGCTCTCACTCTCACTTTCGCGCTCTGTGATTCAAAGATTCAGAGCCATTTCGAAGTTCTCTCTCAAAATCGAAGTCAGAGCCATTTCGAAGTTCTCTCTCAAAATCGATTCAGATCGGTGAATCGATTCAGATCGGTGAGCTACTCTCTCTCTCCCCCCCTCTCTCTCTCTCTCTCTGTGCTATCTAAACCCTAGTTATCTTTGTCAGTTCAGCTCTGTGATTCAGAGATTCATAGATTCAGCTCGGTCTCAGCGAAACAGATCGGTGATTCATCAGAGCCATGTCAAAGTTCTCTCTCGAAATCGAAATCGAATTCGAATTTCATCTCAGCGATTCAGATCGGTGAGCTCCATTGTCTTTGTCTCTCTCTCTCTCTCTCTCTCTCTCAAGCTGAACTGATATTGTGCTTGATTTGTGTATGTCATAACTTTGATTTATAGCTTGCTCTGCACCCTTTGATTTCAATTTTACTCACAATTCACTTGAATTTGTTATTGCTTTGGTTTTACAAGCTGATTTGTGCTTTTTTCATTTCAATTTCTTGACAAGTTTAGAGTAAAATTTAGTTTTCGTTGGACAGTTGTTACCTTACCTCCACACACTAGTTCAATTGGAATTGTTCTGGAAACACAGTTATTATGGCTTCTGCTAGGATTGTTTTGAGTGCTTTATTATGCATTTCCTTGATGTTTCGGATATGAAATGTAGCATGTTCTTTTGATAAGTAACATAGCATGCATTAAATTCATTAACATATGTTCAAAGATGTTACAGAAGTTAGCAGGTAAAAGCACATCTTCAAGTCAATATTTGTCTCCCATTCTCATACGTTTGTCTTCTTTGAAAAATCTATCATTTCTAGTAGTCAATGAAACTAAATTTGGCAGTGAGGTTTGTGCTTGTGTATAGAATCAATTTGGATCCATCTCCTAATCCGAATTGTTCATTTCACCTGATAAGTTCAAAAAGCATGCATGCTAAAAATTATAATAATCAAATATAAATATTCTCATGATCAAATCACATATATATTATAACAAATGAACAATCAATTTTTTAAAATATATACACTGTATAGATAAAAATGAGTTGATGGTATAACAATCTATGTTGATTGAATTTGATATTTTGTATAGATAATTTTCTCAGTTAATTATATAAGACAAGCCATTTAAATTACTAAAGTAAATCAAAACCAGTCCCATAATACTTAAACTTTCACAATCAAATTGACATTCTCAACTATAACATCTGTAGTTGTTACTGTTCCACGTCCTCAATGCAACTTGTATTCCCATAATATGTATGGCTCTCATATTTCCACAACCACCCTCTGAGATGTGTATTATATGTCTCGGTTAACACATTTACACTTGACAAATTTTGATGCTCTCCATTGATAAAAACAGTTCTAACCTCTATAGTATTCGTTTCATATTATTTTAGTCTCTTGTGGCAGCTTCAGTTTTGCTTGAGGGTGATCATCAGTTCTGCTTTAGCTCTGCTTTCGTTCTGCTTTAGTTCTGCTGGTGTTTTTGGAGTTGGTGTTCTGCTTGAGGGTGATCTGCTGTTCTGCTGCTGTTTTTAATTTGGCTAGTCTTTGGGTTGTCTGTTATGCTTTAAGTTTGGTTAGCCTTTTCTTAGGTGAGGTTGTTTTGGGTGTTTGTGGTTGGATCCTCACCAACCCTTGATGCTTTACACTCATCCTCTTTTTCTTATTGATGTAATAGTTTTCTTCTTTAACATAGTTCTCTTCTTTGCTGTTCAAAAAAAAAAAGTTTCAATTTTATCATTTTGGTTCTTAAAGTTGTCAATTTAAGTTAATTTGATCATATCTCTAATGTCCGTTTACATTGATAACGGGAAACGTATTTTATCCTTGGATAAAAGACAATTTTGGTCTCTAAAGTATGCACTTCTTGTCATTTTAGTTCCTTAAGAATTAATTTTATTATTTTGGTTCTTAGAGTTGTTAGTTTGAGCTACAAGTGGCCATTGACCCGTTGGCCCGCTCAGCTTGACTCTATTGTTTTTAGGGTTTGGGAAGGTTGTTTTAGCTTATAGTGTCTGGCTAGACCAATATTTTTAGCCCAATATATTAATGTGATGAGTTAAGAATTTTTACTTTCAATCCAGCTTGGCCCAGCTCAGCCAGCTATTAAATTAATTAATTATAATATATTAAAAAATATATATTTTTTTGTTGGGATGTAGACTTTATCTTTATTAATTTTATTGAAACTCACATTTGTAGTGATGTTTAATTCAATTTATTTAAGAAATCCTTCAATTTATAATGAAATTCTTCAATTTATAATGATGTCAGTATATTTATTTGAGAAAATATAATGAGTGATTAAATTTAATTATGAAATGTTTTAATTTTTGTTTTTAACATATAGGCCGATGGGTGGACTTAGGATTTGTAATTATTTTTTGGTCGACTTGGACAGATGTAAAGGCCTGATATTAGGACCGGGTCGGACTTGGGAAGATATAAAATCCCTTATTATGTAGTGACGGTCCAACCCGACAAATGCTCACCTCTAGTTTGAGCAAAGACCAAATTAACACAAATTGACAACCAAATAACAAAATCAAAATTTAAGGGACTAAATTAACAAGGAATACATACTTTGAGGACTAAAATTATCTTTTATCTATATTCCTGTTATCAATGTAGATGGACGTTAGACCTAAAACTAAATTGACTTAAATTGACAATTTTGAGGACCAAAATAACAAAATTGAAGCTTAAAGGACTAAAATGACAAGAGCGCATACTTTAGGGACTAAAGTTGTCTTTTATCCTTTTTCTAGATTGGTGAATAGTGATTTTATTTGCAATACACATTCCTTTCTTTTTTACCGAACCGATGGAATAATCAATACCATTCCAACATGTGTTTTAATCAAATACTAACTTAGAAGCCAAATGGTATGTAAAGCTCCAAGTGCTTGCTGGTTTTATATTTAGGGCATGTTTGTTTGGACGAACTTGGCCATAGGATTGGTCTAATAATCTAATAAAATGCATAAATACATAGTATCCCTCGTACAAAATAAAAGATTAATGAGAGGTTTGGACTATCAATCTCATTGTATAATCCCATATCAATCCAAATATAAGATATGATACACAATCCAAAAGAATTAATAATCCCAAACCATCCTAATAATGTTAATTCCATAAATCCAATCCACTCAAACAAACATATTACTGATTTTAAGGGAAAAACCATTGGATTCAAGCTATCCACCAATCTATAATGTGTATTTGTAAGTCATAATAGCAATTTGCATGCCACGTTTAACTAACTGCATGACAAATATAACTGTAATACTTTGGTTTAATACAAAGTAGAAATACAACTGTAATACTTTAGTTTATTACAAATATAACTGTAATATAACTGCATGACAAATAAATAAAAGTTATTGTAGTGAATTTTGCGACCTGCAGTTAAATACAAAGTAGAAATACAAAAACCTCATTTCATGACCCTATTTGAATATTGGCCAATGATAATTTGTGGATTGACATGGTGATTATGGTTTATAACTATGACTCTCATTATGTATTTCGTTTGCACTGACTAATTTATTAAAGGCTCTCTATTGTTTTATTAACTTTTAAATATTTTTTCAAATTTAAAATTTAAATACAACCTCAATTCACTACAGGAAATATAGGATTTAACGGCGTTCATTTAACGGCGCTTTTTTTAAACGTCACTGTTTATCATATTGGTGATTTGAGTGTTTTCCTTTCATATTGTTTTTCTTTTTTCAATGCTTTTTGGGTTGAATTGAATTTCTTTTGCCTTAGGCACCATGGTTGCAACGGTTGGACTCTTTGTTCTTTTCGTTTTGGGCACTAGCTGGGCATGTGATGCCAGAGAATTAACGACAACCGAACTTTCTAGTACAGAAACGGTGATATCTGATGTTTCAGGTAGTTCTCTTTTTTCTTTTTTCCTCTTCCAAATTTATGTAATTTTAAGATTTTAATGTTCGCAATGACTAATCTGGTAATGATAGCTAATTATTTCCATTACCAGATTTAATGATTTTAATCTAGCGACGTTTAATGTTCACATTACCAGATTTAATGTGAGCTTTAAATCTCTAATCTTTCCAATGTGTTTACTTTCTTATCAAAAGCTATAGTATACAACTTCAACTCCAAAGTATTTATTATGGTGGTACTTTCATTGGTCTATGACTATATATGTATATATGTAACTGTTAGCACAAACATGCCTTAGAAAAGGATTTTATGTTACTAGAGATGAGGTCCTTTCATCGTGTATGTTGATTCCCTCACATGTTGTTGCTTGCTTCTCCATATTTGAGCAACTAGAAAATGGGAGATTCAAGATTTGAACATTCTTGTTTTCTCCTTTAAATGTTCTCCAGCTCAACTATGAGGAAAAAGAAAGAAAAAAAAAAAAAAAACTGGAACAATGTTATTTACCTGCATTTGCATATCTTTTCCACTTTTGAGGCAATATAATGGGACATTGAATTACCTTCAGTTTGATAATTGTGAATGGTGGCAGTGTCTTTGTTGGAAAGTGTGAAAAAAAAAATTAAAAATTGTAATTTAGGATTTTAGGATCTGTGTTTGAAGCAGCAGTTGTAACGCATGCTAAGAAAACACAGTGAGTGATTTAACTTAAGACCACTTGTTTCTGCAGTATGCTTTTGAGAAGGGTCATTTTGATAGCATGAAAAAAACGTAATTGTGAGTTAAATGATTGTAATTTGTATGCCACTAAATAGATGCATCTGGCCATCCTGTTCTCATCCATCTTGTCCACTTCATCCCTTTTTCTTATTTTATATGCTTGAACTGTTACGACATTGCAATCTTTTTGAATAATTAAACAACTGTGCTTCTTTCTGGATTGTGCTAAATTTGCCTGTGAACTGCACTTGCAGTGCATGACCAACAATTGGTAGATGATATTCCAGTTGAGAAGCTATTAATCTATGATGTACCGGTTGACATCATATGCACTCCAACACAAGTAATTTTCACCAACACGCCAATCCCAAAGCCTCAAGGTTAGCGATATTCTATTTTGCCACTTCATTGCATCCCGAAATCATAATTTTCCCTTTAGTGGGTTGATCGCACAGCCTTAAACCCATACCATGTATGATTAGTTTTTGCTCGTGCTGTCTTCTTACCTTCACTTTGGTATTATTATATGTTCTTTTACAGTTATATGAATCGATATTTTTCTTGGCTATTTATGTTGATTGAGTTATTCCCCACTTTGTTTCTTTCTTTCTTTATTTTTAAATAAATGCATACTAGAATCTCTCACATGTGTAGTTTTTTGTCCTAGGTTTCCAACACCATCTATTTGGATTCCCCAGACAGTGTAGGCTTTTCTTACTCTGAAAACATGACATTTTATTCGACTGGTGATTTACAAACAGCCTTTGAAACAAACATTTTCCTACTCAAGGTAATTTAAATTAAGAATTAATTAATGACAACTTTTGACAATATTGTTAGGAATAACTCGATAATTTTGTGGAAGCAAGTTTGGAAATTTAGAATCTATTTAGAGAAAAAAAAATTGTTAATTAGTGAATGATGGTATTTTTGATGGGTCTCATCTTTGATGGTATTTTTGAGGTAGTCGAAAAGCGTATGCTGCCTAGGAAAAAGGAAAGAGACATGAAAAGTTACTCTTGGAATAAAAATATTTTGGCACCAGTGTTTATAGTAGCGAAAAGATTGGGTAGGGAAAAACCCTTTTCTCTATTGTTCCTTGTATTTAAACCTTTATTGTGTTCTTTGTTTGATATGCTTGCTTTTGTTTTATTCTTGCATGTAATTAATGTTGGTTTCTGTTGCAGGTCGCCACCTTGAGTTGCAAATATGGCAGATGGATCACAGCATCCATCAATTTCCCAGAAGATACATGGGCAATCTTATTTCTTATCTCGAGTTTCTCCTAACTTGCGCTCCAAGAATACTGGTTTACACTATATGACTGGTGCATATGTAAATGGAGGTCTGCAGAGTCCTCTGCCACCAACATTCCAAGGCATTGGCCTGGAATTTGCATCACCACTATCCTCTGTTTTTGTACAAGCTCCCGCAGAAAAAGGTTTTCGTAGTTTTATGATAGACTTCCTCATGGGAGGAGTTTCTGCTGCTGTATCCAAGACTGCTGCTGCTCCGATAGAGCGAGTTAAGCTATTGATTCAGAACCAGGATGAGATGATCAAAGCTGGTCGGCTGTCTGAACCATACAAAGGAATTTCTGACTGCTTTGCCCCGAACAATTAAGGATGAAGGCATTATTGCTTTGTGGAGAAGCAACACTACCACTACAGGAAATCATTAAATGCAGGTTTTGGAGTTGGGAATGAATTTTCAGACTGCAGATGATATGAGTGCAATACTTGCTGAAGAGACAAACCATAACTCACAATGGATTAGGATGATGAATTTTTAACTGATCTGATTTCTATGCCAAATCATCATCTAGGGCAATGGGCATCGTGTTATGACAGTTTCCCCACATTACGACCAGTACAAAGATGCATGGGATACTCATGTTCTTCTTCAGTTAAATTCTATTCTGTGCTTGTTTTGCCAAATTCCAACCATTTCAATGCAAGGTTAGGTTTTACTATATACTAGTCTAGCGAATGATTGTTGGGATTAGTTTCTTCAAAGATAAGTTTCTATATTGCAGATAAAAATTGGAGACCGAATAGAGACAGTTCGCTTCTTCCACTGCTACAAACGTGGAGTTGATCGTGTTTTTGTGGATCACCCAATGTTCCTGGAAAAGGTTTATTTCTGTCCTCAATCAACTGTTCTCGTATTTAGGGGTGAACTATATATACTTTAGCTGTAATAGTCAGCTTGATCTTAGTTCTGATGCTTGAATTTCTGAACTTTCAAAGGTTTGGGGTAAAACTGGATCTAAGATCTATATGGGCCTAAGACGGGAGGATTACCAGGACAACCAAATTCGATTTAGTATATTGTGCCAAGTAAGTTATTTGATTCAACCTGTAGTTTCAAGCCCGTAATTCCATGAATGATTTTCATTCTTTGAACACTTGATTCAAAATAAAAAGTGCAGTTGTTTTGTCGTAACTTCCTACTATATTATATATGGAAAATGATTGTCAAGTAGAAATTTTATACTGAAAACTCACTAAAAATGCTGTGGCAGTGAAATTTTTTGAAATTATAAACCACAGTGCTTGGTAGGAAAATATATATATATATATATATATTTTTGTATATCATTGCTCATTATATATTAGAGAAGTAATCGGTCGATGGGCTGTCAAGGCAAAAGGTTGGCATTGTGCTCCAAATTTACATGGTTTTGCATTCAACACGAGTCAATCATCCATGTTCTTTTTTGTTTTACATAATGACCACCTGTGGTATATCATTGTTTTATTTCCTCTTACTACCTACTCAAGATTTTTTTTAGCCTACGCCTGATCATGTATGCAGTTCTACACTATTGCTTATATAGTATATAGCTGCATTCATTTATTATGTTGAACTCAGGCTGCTTTGGAGGCACCAAGGATTTTGAATCTAAACAACAATAAATATTTCTCTGGACCTTATGGTATGTTCCATTCTCAAAGTTTGTACCTTTATTTATCTATTTATTTTGCATTCTATTATAAATGGTATAACATATCTGTCTCGTACAAATGCAGGGGAGGATGTTGTCTTCATTGCCAATGATTGGCACACTGCTCTTCTTCCATGTTATCTGAAGACCAAGTACAAACCTATGGGGATCTACAAGAATGCCTGAGTAAGATTGCTCAATTACGTCGTTAAGAATTTCAGGCAAAGAATAAAATTAAAACAGAAGAATTTTAGCCAAATGGCAAGGACTATTTGTTGGGATTTAACACTAGTGCTGACAAATGATGGCAGGTTGTTTTCTGCATCCATAACATTGCCTACCAAGGGAGATTTCCTTTTGCAAACTTCTCTCTTCTCAATCTTCCGGAACAATTTAAGTGCTCTTTTGATTTTATTGATGGGTATGTATGCAGATTTGAGTGTTTGAAATTGCTATTACCCGAGATGTCTTAACATCGGGTAACTCTTGATAACTCTTGGTCTTCATTCCTCTGATTTCTCTCAAAAGTAATTATAATTCAAGCTAAATTCCATCCGTTAAATTTCTCCCCTATTTATGTGATCACTTATGCATAAAATCTTCTTATTAGTGCTTCTTGGTATGTAATAAAATCTTATTGTTAGCGCTTCTTCAAGTACTGTTTATAAGTATTGGGTACAAATTTTTTAATGTGTGTTTATTTTGGTGAATCTGATTGCAGTTTATGTTTTGATGCAGGCATGTAGACCAGTGAAGACTACAAATTTAATGTTAAGACATGATTTTTGGATATATGTTAGTTTGTGGTTAATGTTAAAACATGATTTTTGGATTTTGGATATGTTAATTTTGTGGGTAATGGTGATTGGATATTAATTGAATGAGAAAGTGAATTAATGCTTTATTACAGGTATTTTTTTAGTTCAATCAAATAAAATTAGCACAATTTCAAAAAAAAAAAAAAAAAAAAGGGTATATGACGGCGTTTCTACAAACGCCTCTTAAACCTTACTGACTAACAGTTATATTTTTTAAAAAAGATATGACGGCGTTTTTCCCAAAACGTCGCTAAATATCGTCAGTGATGTTAGCGTGTGTTTAGTAGGATATTTTGCGACGTTTTTAAAACGCCACAAAGCTATAGCGACGGCCGTGTCCTCGGCGTTTGGTACTAAGCGTCGCAAAAGGAATTTGCGGCATTTTTGGAACTTATAGCGGCGTTCTTTAAATGCCATTAAAAGTCTGTTTTCCAACAGTGCATTGAAGAAGGAATCAACTCCTTGGGGCTATGTTAGTGAGTTTTGCTCGAGATGTACTCGACTCATGTGAAAGGGTGTTTTGAGTGAGTTTCAAGATTAGTCAAGATACATGTAAATTGATTCGGACACTTTGTTATCAAAATTGAACAAGGTATTGTTTTAGGACTCAACTCAAATATGCAACCACTGGAATTCGAGGACACACTCACGCTGTGTTTGATTTGGGGATTTGGGAAAGAATTTGGAAAGAAAAATAGAAAAAGACACTACAAAAAATAACATTTTTAGCAACAAACTTTTTGGTCGCATAAAGATAATATATGGTTGTTAATAGTATTTAGCAACCATCAAAATTTGGTCGCCATGTAGTTGTAAAAAGCCCGTTAGAGAATGTTTTTGGCGATCAAGAATTAAAATGGTCGCTGAAATTTAACATTAGCGACCATATTGTTTGGTCACGAAAAGGATTTAAATTTGTTGAAGATAGAGCATTTGCGACAAAAAAATTGGTCGTGGGAATGAAGGTTTTCGAGCAACCAAGAATTAAGTTAGTCGCGGAAAGTTACCATTAGCGACCACATAGTTTTGTCGCTAAAAGGATTTAAATTTGTTAAGAATGTTCATTTGTGACAAAATAATAGTCGCGAAAACGAAGGTTTTTGGCAATCAAGAATTAAGTTGGTCGCGGAAAGTTTATGGTTTAGTAATTACATTAGTGGTCACCAATAGTTATTCCTAGAACCTTACTGCGACTAAAATTTTATTGGTCGCATAAAAGCTTTTAATTTCAAAAATGAATTTTTTTAAATATAATGCTAATTTTTCTTAATACCTATAATACATTTGCAATTAACACATAATTCATGTCCATCCAATCAATTTCAATATACCAATCCATCAACAATCTAATCTAAAAACAAAAAACCATCAATTATAAAATCAAAATAGTAGTTAATGTGTGTAATTACAACCACTTGTCAACATGAACACATTACGCGTCCAAAATAACCATCAATCCTTATAACCCTCCAAAATAACCATCCATCCTTACAACAAATTCACCACATCAAAAAAATATTTAACAAAACCTTCAAAGATTTCAAATGCATGTCATATTTGTCCGATGCAAAGTATCTCAAAAACTCCACATATAAGCACAACGTAGAATTAATGAACCGGCAAACTCAGGTCCATAAACACGCATGACTACGCCTCTAGCTACTTGCAATAAAAAAATTGAAGAAAGCATTGTTAATTGTTTACATTTCTATTTTAATTTTGTAAAAATCTATGGATCTAACTCCACTCCCAAAACTAACAATCACACACAGCCTTATTACCCAATTCAAAAAAAAATAAAAAATACACACACATTAGTTTGTTGTGTATGATAGGGATGTCACTATAATCCTGAAGATATAGTTTTCAACTATTAAACGATAGTAAATAAATTAATGAAGTGCTACAAAATGCCCAAAGGAATAGAGTCCATGGACATATTCACTTTCCAACACATTAGATTGTTAGCATTTGGTTTTGCTCAACTGTTCTTTAAATATTGAGGAAGTTGACAAGATTACCTAATAGGGACTTGAAGCCCCGAGTTAAAACATATTTTTCCATTGAAAAGCAATTGGTTGAATATATGTCATGGTTATAGAGTGACACCCATATCACAATGTTAAAAGTGTTGCCTTACGAATAACATGAATAAAAAATGAGTACGCAAGTTTTTATTTTATTTTTTAAATTCTTGACATATCTAAAGTAAATTTAAAGGAAAATTTGACTTCTACAAATCACTATCTGATATGGCTTTGCTTCTTATCCATAGATTGTTTTACTGTATTCAAGACTTGTTTAACATGATTGAATGATTAAAATACAAAGGACAAAAAAGGAAAAAAAGAAAAAGAAAAATGAGAACAACTTGGTTTATCTCATGTTTTTTAGAAGTGATAGCAAATGTCAGTCCATTCAAATTTCAATATAAATTCAACATAATAACTAAAATCGTCTAGCATGCATCATCTCTGGTTCATCTTACCCAGCAATTTGGGGTTAAATAGAATACAACACATACATGTACATATCTAAAAATTCAATTCGAGGAATTAATTGTTTAAATAGTGAATAAATACTGAAATCCTCTATTCTTTCTATTCAAAAAATATTGATCGTAGTTACAGCGTAGGATATATATACAATGCAACAACTTGCCTAACAACTTGTAACTAACTCCAACAAATATCTAATAGCTAACTAATATCTAACTAACAACTATATGAGTTAAGATTGGATATGGTGGTGTAGATGGCATAAACTGCAGCAACATGAGCTGGTGCTGGTGCTGCTGCTGCTGTTGTTGTATATCTTTATCAGGCCCTGCAAGCTGATGAAGGGTTGAAACACCATAAGCTTGTCTTTAAGATAGAGAAATTGAGCCACTGGTAAAGGCTTAGTAAAGATGTCAACAAGTTGATCCATGGTAGGAATGTACTGCAAAATGAGTCTCTTGGTAAGGACTTGATCTCGTACAAAATGGCAATCAACCTCGATATGTTTAGACCTCGAGTGAAACACAGGATTGGAGGCTAAAGCAATGACAGAGACATTATCGCTCCATAAAATAGAAATGATGGAAGGAAAGATGGACAAATCAGTGAGAAGCATGCTAAGCCAAGAGAGTTCAATTGCAGTATGAGCTAAAGACCGATACTCAACTTCGGTAGAAGAACGAGAAACAGTGGGCTATTTCTTGGCTAACCAAGAGATGAGATTAGAGCCTAAGAAAATACAATATCCAAAGGTAGATTTGCGATCAAAAGAATCGCCAGCCCAATTAGAGTCAAAGAAGGCTTGAATATCAAAAGAGCTGGATGTGTATGAGTGACCATGACAGATGGTGCCTTTGATAAATCGAAGTAACCTTTTTACCGTAGAAAAATAACTCACAATAGGAGTATGCATATATTGACACAATTGATTGACAGTAAAAGCAATGTCAGATCGTGTGATGGTTAAGTACTGCAAAGCCCCAACTATACTGTGATAAAGAGAAGGATTGTCAAACAATTCAGCAGAAGAACTAGTAAGACTGGACTTGACAAACATAAGGGAAGAACATGGCTTGCACTTAGAGAGCCCAGCTCGCACAAGAATGTCATGAGCATACTTTTGTTGAGAAATAGTATAACCAGCAGTAGTAGATTGAATGGAAACCCCCAAGAAATAGGACATGGGACCCTACTCTTTCATAGAAAAGACTTCATGCATATGATCAGCAAGAGACTTAATATGGGCATCATTATTCCCTGTCAGCAAAATGTCATCAACATAGACGAGAAGAACTGTGATAGTGCGAGCAGTCTTCTGAATGAAAAGAGAAGAATCACATTTATTATTCTGAAACCCTTGAGAAATAAGAAAGGCAGAAAATGTGGAGTACCAAGCTCTAGGAGCCTGTTTGAGCCCATATAAAGCTTTGTGGAGTTTACAAACATGAGTGGACGACTGAGTAGGATGAACAAACCCAGGAGGTTGTAATATATAAATTTCTTCCTCAAGAACTCTATGGAGGAAAGCATTAGATATCTCAAGCTACTTGATAGACTAATTGTGATGAAGAGCAAGACAAAGAAGGATCTGAATTGTAGGCAATTTTGCAACAAGACTAAATGTCTTTTGATAATCAATACCCTCCTGTTGAAGGTATCCCTTAGCAACCAATCGAGCTTTGTGTCGTGCTATGGTGCCATCAGAATTTCTTTTTACCTTAAACACCCATTTATATCCAATAGCAGTTTTCCCAAATGGTAAGGGAACAAGAGTCAGGTATGCTGTTTATGAAGAGCATGAAGTTCTTCGATCATGGCCTGATGCTATATAAGAGCAAGAAAAGCCTCTTTGTGAGAGGGAGGCTCAATGTCAACAAAGGAGAGGGGTGAGTTAGTGGTGGAAGCAACTAGTGCAGCAACTTTAGACCTGGTGGTCATAGAATGAATATTGGAAGAAGGAATGGTAAGAATGGTGGATTGAGAAATAGGTAATTGGATGGAAATGGACTGAATTGGTGATGTAGGACAAGATTGTAAGAATTTTTATATTTTTAGTTTTAATATTTTTGATATATTATTTTATTAGGATTCTTGTAATTTAGTATAAATAATTTAGAGAATTTTTATATTTTTAGTTTTAATATTTTTGATATATTATTTTATTAGGATTCTTGTAATTTAGTATAAATAATTTAGAATTATTAGGTTTCTTAATTTTATTATTTTGGAATTAGATTTTGACTAGGATTTTAAATAGTTTAGAATTTTAGTTTCCTATTGTAAACACCTCATTTTTGACCGACCTTAAGACTCAGACGTCATTGATTGAGCGCTCGGTGATGGTGCATGTTGTGCTCGTCTTGAGGTTTCGGAGTTTCGGCTGAGAGCTTTACCCCCGGACCTCGGGACCCTTTTGTGCTTTTCCTCGGTTTACGAACCAGGTCTTGTTTTCTCTTCCTGAAGGGAGGGAGAGGTCTCTTAGACCATCTCTTAGTGGCCGTAGGCTACTTTTCGTGGTTGTAGGCCACTTTTCCTGTTTGGAGATCAGTTTCTGGTTTTCGGAGCCGTCGGCCGCGCGCTTCGATTCGAGACCGCTTAACCTTCTCCGTTTGGCACGATTTTTGGCACACACCTTGTTTCCTTTGTCTAGAGGGACACTGTGGCCTGGGAGACCACCTTTGTGGTCGCACGCCACTTTCGATGCTTAATAGCTTGTTTTTGGGGCACCCGACTGCGCGTTTTGACCCCCGAACCCTTGTTTTGCATCCGTTTTGGTTCATTGTTGGCATGGACCTTGTTTTCATTGTTTGGGAGGTGGTACAAGGGTGGGAGACCACCTTTTCTCCTTAGAGACCATTTTTCTCCCGCCAGCCGATTTTCTTGTTAGGAAGTTGGTCTCCTTGGTTTTTAAGCCACATTTGTTGGCCTCCCACCATACCACTAGCTTGCATTCAGTTGGGAGACCACCAAATGGGCTGGCCGACCACCTTTCTTTGACTTGACCCTTTTGAACTGGTCGGTCGACCACCTGAACTGGTCGGCGTACTCCCTCCAGTTCTGTCTCTGTGAGTTGTTGCCAGCTGTGCCAGCTGGAAGGCACAGAATGGATCCTTCATACATGTGTATAGAGGATCTTTAACCTTGGTTTTTAGTTTCTTTGAGAAGCTTGGGTCCCTTTTGGCTATAAAAGAGAGCCTCCCTCTCATTTGTAAAGGTTGAGATTTTGTTTGAAGGCAAAACATATATATCTCTCTATACCTCTCTACTTTGGTCTCAAGTGTGCCTTATTCTTGCACCTTTGCACACTACCTCATAGCCTAACACCCCCACCATTGCTTTGAGGTCCTTAGAGGTCATTTTTAGAGGTTGAAGGTCTGGGTTTTTGGTCTCAAAGTTGCTGTCTTGCTGAGCTTCAAGGGTAACATACTCTTTCCCTCTTTCTATCATCATTTTGATCCTTCTTTTAGCTATATTTGCATGCATATTTGAGCTTTGTTGTCAACTGGAAAAAGTCTTGTTTTGAGGTCTTTTTCATGTTTGTTTAAGGTCATTTTGTTGTTGGGGGTCATCTACCCCCTCGCATGCTTCATTTTGCCTTGTTTTGGGCCATGCCCTAAGGCTTTTGTATTGAGCTTTGCTTGGCCCTTTAACCACTGAAATCCAGCAGATTTTCAGTGGTTGGGATGTGGTTTTGAGGGCCAAAATCAGAGAGGGGCGACCCTCTCTCTTGTTGTCTTGTTTACTAGCATTTTTGGCCTTACAAAGGAGCCTTCATTTGCACACCTCCAAGCCTTGTTTCAGGCCTTTTTTAGTGACTTTTAGGGCCTGCCTAGGCTCTGTCCAGAGTTGGTTTTGTCACCTTGGGCGTGTCTCTTGCATGTGTAGAATAACCCCTCTTATAGCCTATCAAAGGTGCATGACATTCTTGCATGCATTGATCATGTTTCAGTAGGTTTTTGACTTTATTTGGCATGTCATGATTTTGTTTTTGGCTGGTTTGGTAGCCTCTCATGTGCTTCATATGGTTGTAGTGTAAATTATAGTTCACTAGCTTATAATGCATGTTGTCTTGGCCCTCCATTCTAGCATATTTTGGCCATGGTCCAAACTAATTTTATTCATATTTTGGGCTGCCTTAGCTCTGTTTGAAGTGTTTTGGGCCATGCATGCATTGTTGTATATGGTCATGGTTCAATCAAGCTTACTAGCTTTGTATATTGGGTCCACTAGCATGCGTTGTTTGGGCCTTTGACATGATTTAGCATCATTCCTACCATGATTTCAGTGCATATTACTTGGCCATATTCTCATGTTTGTCACTCTTTCAATGTGTTTGAGAATTGCATCATTATACCCTATTTATGAGCCTTTGCATTGAGCTTCATTCTTATGCCTTTCAAGCAACCATCTTGGCTCATTTTGCCACTATTTTGGGCCTGCATAGGGACTGTTTGGAGTTGGTTTGGCCATTTGGGCATTGCTTTGCATGCCTATAGTGTAATACACTTCACTAGTTTCGGCGTTTGGGTCATCCAACATGTATTGTGTGAGTTGTTTGCATGATTCAGAGCCATTTTGTATGTCATTTCAGAGCTGGAACATGTGTCATTGTATGCCATATTTCATTCATTCAATGCTTTTGTAAAGTTGCATTTTGTGCCTTAGGCTTGGAGCCCTCGCATTGTGCATGCTTGTGTGTTTCTCGGGGCCTTGTTTTCATCATGTTTGGCCACTGATTTGGGTGTGGCCAAGGCCCATCCATCTTGGTTTAAATCCATCTCACATTGTGTATGCCCTATAGTCCATGTTATCACATGTTTGATCATTGCATTGCGTATGCCTCGTTCATAACATTGCGTATGTTAGTGCATTGTGTATGCATGCCATATAATCCATGTGCATTGAGTATGCCATTGATTAGTTCATAGCATTATGTATGCCATTTGCATGCTTGCATGTCATTCCGTGCATCTTCGCATCACTTAGTTGCATTGCATTTAGACCGCATGCTAGAGTTGCATTTGTCCATACATTGTTTGTTGTATTGTGTTTGGAGTAGGGTTTAGTCCAAACACGGGAAATGAGGAACGTTTCATACTCCAAGTGATGAAACGTGCCTTGATTCTCGGTCACCGACACTCTTGACCATCCATGATGGAGTTGTTGGTTTTAGTTGCTTATATGTGCATTCATATCCCATTGAGTCGTGCAATTTGACTCCTCGGCCATCATGTATCGGGATGCGTGATAGGTGGCCCGAGGATCGAGGACTACAGTCCCTAGAGCTTATGCAATGATGGGGGGAATGGTCGAGCACACATATGTTGAAAATACCTTGCCTTCTCTCTCCCTTACCTTTGTTGCAGAAAAAGCAGAAACCAAGAGAATGAACTGTCGGCCGACCAGGTTTTCTGGCAGGCTGATCACCTTTTCTGGTCTACACCACCAAGGGTGGTCGGCAGGTGGTCTCCCTTGTCCATGGCTTGGTCGGCAGCCTTCCCACAGCTTCCTGGGGTGGAGTTTCATCTCTTTGGTGCCTCGTGAAACTTTCTGAAATCAATTGCAAACAAAGGCGAGCCGGGGCATCGCTATGGATTTCCCGACAAGACGACTCGAGCATGCATGCATCCTTTATCATTCGGAACAGAGCTGAGGCAGTCCATTTCATGTAGCTTGCATGCTAATTTATTTGCTTCCGTAGTTTAATTTGTTAATTAATTAATGTTGTGTAATATTTAGCTGTAATTCGTTATTCATTTCGGTTGTGTAATAGGTAGTTTAATTAGCTTAGATTAGCTAGTTGGTTCTGTATTATTTATTCGGACCCTCCGCGAGAGGGCGAACTTTGTAATAAGTGTGCGTGTGTATGATGTATGTCTTCCAACCCCACGTCTTTCTCCCTTTTATTTACCAGCTTATGATGGTTAGTTTTAGGACACGTTTCAATTAGCATCCTTATGCTCGTATGTTTGCATCCATTCATCTGTTTTGCATGCACCGGGCTCGGCGCATCATACTAACTGAATTGTATTTCAATTCCAAGTTGAATACATGTATCGATTGTTGCATCTCATATGCCATCTTAGAATAGTCGAGCCTATTGTAGTTGCATTTTTGCATGTGTTACATTAGGCATTCTTAGCATAGTTAGGATTCATACATGATTTCTAATTAGCTTCTTTCTTTGGCTCGAAGTACTCGGTAAGTGTTTATGCTTTAGCATCCTTGCATGTGTGTGAGTGATTGCCATGATAGCATGCTTACCATGAGGCTATGTGCTTATGTGATATAACTGCCTGAATGCCTGTGGGTGAAGGTTAGGTTGCTTGAGTTGGAATAATTCGTCGAAACCCGTGTTTTAGCCTACTTGTGAGTAGCAAACTTCAATCCATTTTCAAAACAAACGGATATGCGATGCTTTGTTCCAACTTAGGCGATCCAGTCTATACTTGTATACTGTGCGCATCACATAGTAATTCTAGGCTAATAAACTGGAATAAGAGCACATGTGTTTTCAAAAACTCGATTTCATGCTTAATAGTGGCCGATCTTCGATCGGGCGAGCGGGGGTGCTCATGAAATGACCTTCCCCAATCATACCCAAGTTCCCGAGCTAAGGCAACTTTGGTGATGACGGACACGTGGGCTTACGCACGAGTCAGGGTTTCCTAAATTTCCCCAAAACAAAATATTTAGGTGGCGACTCTGTATCTGGCAAAGTAGTCCATGTTTGACACTTCTTTCTAAAATTAGTTTTTCAAAACGATTTGCCGGATTTGGACTTTTTGGTAATTTATCGATCTTGCATTGCACTTTGCGAGATTAGATTCAGAACCGTGACATCAAGTCTGAACTATAGTGAGCCCAATGAACAAAACAGGATTTTCCCTAGACGTTCGGGGACGTCTACACCTATTCTCTTAGGTTCCTAATTTGTGTTGATTTAAATTTCCTAATTTATTTTAGAATTACTTTTCCTACAAATATTAGATTTAGTTTATTATAAATAGCTATGTAAGCCTCATGGCAAAGGGAAATTTTATTCATTCAATCAATAATATTAAGATATTTTCTCTTCTTTGTGGATTCAAGGTTTGATTTTTCTCATGGATTTGAGAGCCTTTTTCGTCTATTAGAACGATATCTAGTCCCCGTATATTCTGCTACGTCAATTGGAATATGAGGAGCAAGAGGAGAAAAAAGTAGAGGAAGAGAAGAAGCTATAAGAGATAAGGTTGCTGATTCTGATAGGGTAGGAGAAAAATGAGAGGGGGAAGAAGAAGAAGGAACTGAAAGGGAAACAGTAGGTGGGGAAATAGTAGACCAGAAAAAAGACTAAAGACAAGACAGGTTAGGAAGAAGAAGCTTCAGAGGGCTTAAGAGCAAGAGGAAACACTTGTACATTGAAGACCACATGTCTAGACAAATAAACCTTTCCAGAAAGAGGATCCAAGTATCTGCATCCTTTAGCAAAGGAATGGTAACCCAGAAAAACGCAAGGAACAAATTTAGGCTGTAATTTGTGAGAGGTATAAGGTTAAAGCCATGGAAAACATTGGCAACCAAACACTCTAAGCAGAGAAAAATCTGGAAAAGTTTAAAACAAAACTTCATATGGGGTTTTATGAGCTAGCTAAGAGGAAGGTAACCTATTTATCAAGAAAGTGGCACGGGCACTAGCTTCAAACCAAAATTTTAGAGGAACAGAAGAATGATGCATTAAAGCAATTGCCATTTCAGTAAGATGTTTGTGCTTTCTCTTAACCACACCATTTTGTGGTGGTGTATAAGGACATGAATGTTGATGAACAATTCCTTGTGTGGATAACAAATCTTTCATTTTATTATTCATAAATTCTTTCCCCCCATCAATGCGAAGAATCTTGAGCTGAGTACAAAATTGTTTCTCAACATATGCCTTAAACTCCAAAAATTTATTATAAACCTCACTCTTGTAGGTTAAGGGATACAACTAGGTAAACCTACTGAAATCATCGACAAAAAGCACATAATACTTGTAAGAAGAAGAAGACTCAAAAGGTCCCCATTGTAGACACCCCATTTTTGACTGTCCTCAAGACTTGGACGTCACCATTGGAACACTTGGTGATTACCCTTGTTTGTGTTCGTCTTGAGTTCCCGGAGGTCTCGGTTGCGCGCCTTGCCTCAGGATCTCTCGACTCGATCGTGTTGTGTCTGGTTTTGCACCAAACACTTGTGTTTTGCCTTGGAGGGGCAGGGAATGCCTTGTGAGGCATCCCCACACATCACCGGCCATGGCTCGAGGCCACCGGCCAGTGATTTTATGCCATCGGCAATGTATATTGCCGGTCGGCACTCTTCGTTGCCGGTCGGCCATTTATTTTGCCCAAATGGCAATTTTGAATGGCCGATCACTGTTCATCTTCTTTTAGTAGATATTTTGTGCCAGCTGTGATAGCTGGCACCCACTCTGCTCCCCTCCATACACGTATATGGAGGGATTTCCCTCTTGGATGGCTTGTTTTGGAAGCCTTACAAGAGGGAGTTGCCTATAAGAAGAGGCTTGCTCCCTTGGCATTAGGGTTACAAAAAATTTCAGAGGGAGTTCTGGATTAGGGTTAGAGTTGATACATATTTCCTATCTCTATATCTCTCTCTTGTGTGTGTCTAGTGTGTGTTTGTCCATACTATTGCACACAAACACATAGTGTTACACCTTCTCTTGGTTGTTGAGGGACCAGAGGGTTGTTCTTGGTGTTCTTGACTGGATTTGAGCTCAAGGAGGCAACAAGATCATCATTTGTGAAGGAGGACTTCAAGGGTAAGAAACTAGTCCCTTTTTACCCCATTTTTGCACACTACTTTTACCTATCTTGCAACTATTTTTTGGCTTTGCATATAATACATAAAAGTTCTGTTTTTAAGGCCTCTAAATAGTTTGTTAAGAGTGTTTTAAGCTTTGGGGTTGTTTGACCCCTCTTAAACCTTGTTTGGCCCTTGTTTTGTGCTATTTTGTGTGAGCTCCGGGACTTTGGTGTTTGGGCCTCCTCACCACTGAAATCTTGAGGGATTTCAGTGGTAAGGATGGTGCCTTGAGGTCCCAAGAAGGAGAGGGCCACCCCCTCTCCTTGTTGTCCTTGAAAAGGACCATTTTTGCCTCTTGAGGGAGCACCTAGCTTAGGCTCTTGTTGACCATGCCTTAGCTGTTATTTATGCTTATTTTTCCATGAAATAGCATTGTTTTAAGTTGGTTTTGGTACACCATGCTTGCTTAGCATACATGCCTTGTAATGCCATTTTGTTGCCTTAACATGCCTTAGGTTGTAAACCATTGTTCTAGCATGTTTTAGGCTTGGCTTTGTGAAGCTTTCATGTTTATTTTGCCATGATTAAGGTCTGTCCTTAGTTGTTTGGGTCGACTTTGGCATGCATTGTATAGCCCCTTTGCATTTTGGCTTGTTGGCCTTAAGGGTGTGAGTGTACAGCATACATTACTTGCTTTGATTTAGTGGGTTGGGACCATTTTCCATGTCATTTCAGTCCACTTAGTATGCTTGTATGCTTGCATTTCATGGTCCCTTTGATGTGTCAAAGGCTTGTGTTGCATGCTCCATGTTTTGGTCATTGTGCATGCTTTTGAATTCAAGTCATTTAGATGCCATCTAAGTAATCTTTTGGGCTTTGTTTTATGCGCTAAAACTCTATTTTGGGTCATTGAATTCATGCCATGTTTGGTCTTGTTAAGTGTGGTTCAATACCCCTTTAGCTTGCTTTGAATCTTGGACTTTGCTTGCATACCTTGATTGCATTGTTTGGGTTGGTTTGACACCATGTTCTTGCATGATTTTCAAAGCTTAATTTACATGCTAATTGTCCATGTTATGCCTCTTTCAAGTATGCTTGAGAGTTGCCCTTTTGTGCTTAAGTATTAGCCCTTTAACATGTGCATGTGTGTGCGTGTGTTGGCCTCCATGTTTGAGCACTTTGGCCACTGATTTAGGCTTGTTTGAGAATTGCCTAATCATGTTTAAGTCCATCTCTTTGCTTGTTTGCATGCTCACCTCGCATGGTTGCTTCCATACTTGCATGTACACATTGCATTGCCATGTTGCATCCTTAGCTCGCATGCCTAGGTTGCATTGCATTGTGCATGCATTGCCTCACCTCTTGAAGTGAGTCATGATAGAGGTAGAAGCCCCTTGGTTTGACTACGTGCATTGCATTACATTTGAAATGAAAAATGCACAACTTGGTCTCTTGGGCTATCACGCATTGAAATGTGCGCTTGATGGTCCGAGAACCAAGGACCATGTCCCTTTGAGTCATAAACATGATAAGGGATATGGTCGGTGCATACATTGCTTGAAATGCATTGCCATGCTGTGCCTTGCCCTCTGCTGCTGTCAATTGCAGGTTCTGCAGACATTCTTGGCCGACCGGCAGTGTTTAGTGCCGACCGACCATAAATCCGTGGCCGATAGCTTCATCAACAGCCGATGATCACATCTTACTGCCGGTGGCCATTCTCCTCAGCCGGTGGTGTCTCCCAATGTCCAGGGAAGCAATTCTGAGACTTTGGCAGTTTTTAGAGGGATAGAGCAAGGAAAACAGAGGCAGCCTACGCATGGCAGTGGACTTCCGAGCAAGACCCGAGCACGCGTGCATTGAGCCCTCTTCCCGAGGCCCTTTTTCTTGCTTTCTTAAATTAATTAATTTGTTTAATTAATTTAGTTGGTCTGTAATAATTAATTAGCTAGGATAGTTAATTCATTATTCGAATTGTATTATTCTTTTGGTCCCTCCGAGCGAGGGCGAATTTGTAATAAGTGTGGGTGAGTGTGTGCATGTCTTCCAACCCCCACTTCTTTCTCCCTTTTACTTACCTGCTTTGATGGTTAGTAATAGGTCATGTTTAATTTAGCATACCTTATGCTATGCATGCGTGCATCATTCATCAGTATTGAATGCACCGGGCTCGACGCATCATGCTAACTGCATTAGTATTTTAAATCTAACTTGAATACATGCTACTTGTGCATTTTCACATGTCATTCATAGACTAGCCGAGCCTACTCTAGTGACATTCCGTATGCGTTGCATTAGACATTTAAACATGGACTTGGATCATGCATTGATTGCTAACGAGTTCTTTGTTTTGGCACGGAGTACGATGTAAGTATTTATGCTTTAGCATCCTTGCATGCGTGTGAGTGCTGCCATGATAGCATGATTACCATGAGGCTAGCTGCTTATGTGATACAACTGCTTGAATGCCTATGGGTGAAGGTTGGATTATCTGAGTTGGAATAGCTCATCGAAATCCGTGTTTTAGCCTACTTGCGAGAAGCAAATTCCAAAATATTTTTCCAAAACAAACGGATATGCAATGCTTATTCCCAAATTAGGCAATCTAGTCTATACTTTTGTGCTGTGCGCATAACATAGTAATTCTAGGCTAATAATCGGGATAAGAACACATAACGTTTTCAAAATTGGATATCATGGTTAGTAGAGGCCGATCTTCGGATCGGGCGAGAGGGGGTGCTCATAGATGACCTTCCCCAATTGTACCCAAGTTCCCGAGCCGAGGCAACTTTGGTGATGAAGGACACGTGGCCTTTGGCACCGAGTCAGGGTTTCCTAAATTCCCCCAAAATAAAATATTTAGGTGGCGACTCTGTATCTGGCAAAGCAGTCCATGTTTGGCACTTCTTTCCTAAAAATCTGTTTTCTCAAAACAATTTGCCGGATTTGGACTCTTTGGTTCAGATTAAGAACCGTGACAAAAAATCGAGTCCGAACTGTAGCACGAGGGCCTCACGCGGGTGCGTCTACACCCATACATCACTATGAATCAAAGACAAAGGTTTATTAATAGTAGAATTAGAAAGATGAAATGGAAGTCTGTGATTCTTAGCAACTGAATAATCTATACAATCCAGTGATTTGTGCTTTGAAAGCTTAACTCCTAGAAGATGTGTGAGATGTTGCAATTTCAATGGAGATGGATGGCCTAATCTATGGTGCCAAAGAGAACTGGAAGTAGTGGAAGCGGAAAATGAAGTTGGTGTAGATGAAGTAATGTGTGTGTGTGGTGAAGTAACATGAGAATCAGAAGCAGCAAGAGGCAAAAAATGATAGAGGCCGTGAATGTTAGTGCCCTTGTGAAGCACTTTCCTCGTAATTTTGTCCTGAATCACAAAACCATGATCATCAAGAATAACAACACAGTTATTATCTCGGGCCAATTTTTGAATAGAAACAAGATTGGAAAACATGAAATCAGAGTGCAAAACATTTTGTAATAGAAATGAATGATGAGGTGTAGGTAAGAGACCATTATCAGTATGGTGGATGGGAATAGAGTTACCATTACCAATGGTAATTTGTTCTGAACCATGATATGGTTGATAGTAGCTGATGGTGTTTAGATCATTAGTGATATGATCTGTTGCAGCTGAGTCAAGATACCAAGGTACCTGAGATGAGGTAGATGAAGAAGGCACTGATGCAGAAGCTGCTGTCATGACCCAAACCCGCCCCTACAGGTTTAACGTCGTAACTGGCCAGTAATCCTTGGATTACCAAAGGCCTTTGAATAATCTAACACATATTGAGGGGCTGCGGAAGCAAATAAACATCAAACATACATAGTTCTGTAGACGCGCTCCCGGAGAACTCCCAAGGGAAATCTCATTTTGTTCTCTGAGCTACTACAGTTCAGACTCAAATGTCACGGTTCTGAATCTAATCTTACAATGTGCGATGTAAGACCAATAAATCACCAAAGAGTCCAAATCCGGCAAATTGTTTTGGAAAACTCATTTTTATAAAGAAGTGCCAAACATGGATTGCTTAGCCAGATACAGAGTCGCCACCTAAATATTTTATTTTAGGGGAATTTAGGAAACCCTGACCCGTGCCTAAGGCCACGTGTCCGTCATCACCAAAGTTGCCTCGGCTCGAGAACTTGGGTACGATTGGGGAAGGTCATTTAATGAGCACCCCCGCTCGCCCGATCAAAGATCGGCCACTACTAAGCATGATATTTTGTTTTTGAAAACACATGTGCTCTTATTCCGGTTAATTAGCTAGAATTACTATGTGATGCGCACAACACATAAGTATAGACTAGATCGCCTAATTTGGAACAATGCATTGCATATCCGTTTGTTTGGAAAATAGTTTAAAGTTTGCTACTCGCAAGTAGGCTAAAATGCGGATTTCGATGAATTGTCCCAATTCAGGTAATCCAACCTTCACCCACAGGCATTCAGGCAGTTATAACAAATAAGCAATTAGCCTCATGGCAAGCATGCTGTCATGGCAACAATAACACACATGCAGTATGCTAAAGCGTAAACGCTCACAGTGTACTCCAAGCCAAAACAAAGAACTAGTTAGAAATCGATGCATGATCCTAGTTCATGTTAAGATGGCTAATGCAACACATGCGAAAATGCAACTAAGAAAATAGGCTCGGCTATTCTAGAATGTCATGTGAAATGCAACTTGATAACATGCTGTAGAACACATATTCAAGTAAATGTATTGAAAATACAATGCAGATAGTATGATGCACCGAGCCCGGTGCATGCAATATAGATGAATGGATGCAAACATGCAAGCATGAGGTATGCTAAATGAAATATGCCCTAAAACTAACCATCGTAAGCGGTTATGTAAAAAGGAGAAAGAAATGGGGATTGGAAGACATGCATCACAAACATGCACGCTTATTACAATAATGCGCCCTCTCGAGGCAGGGACCGAATAAGAAGCTAACTAGCTAATCTAAGCTAATTGAACTAATTATTACACAACAAATTAATTAACTAATCCTAGTTAACTAATTATTACAAAACGAATTGAATAGCTAACGCATTAACTAATTAAAGGTACAGACCAAAGCAAAACCAAGCTATCTAAGCATGGTAGCTAAGGAAAGCAGTAAATCAGGAGCCTCAGAGGTAGAGGAATGCATGCATGTCTGGTCGCCTCGTTCGAAAATCTAATGCAATGCCCCGATTTGCCTCTGTTTTCATTTGTTCTCGGAACACTGCACCAAGCTCCTGAAAGCTGAAAATCTACCTTGGGAATCCTGTGGGAGGGTGGCTGTGATAACCCTGTTCTGTATTATGCTAATGGGTCCTTATTATGAATTTGATTATGTGTCTGATATGATTTTGTGTGCCAATTATGTGAATATATGTGGTTTTGAATTTCTATCTATTCACCGTAGGAATACCTGTTTGATTATCTGCTTTGGAAATTAAATTGAAGGCCTTATCGGCCGTAGAAACCGAAATTGACCGTGCCATTGTGATTGGCGTAATTTTTAAAGCCTACGGTGAAATTTGATTGAAAATTGATTTGGACCAGATTAAATGGATTAAATTAATGTTATGGTGCCCAATTATTTTATATTAAAAGAATGTATTTGAGGGAGCTTTTAAAAAGGGCCATTATACATACTCAATTCCTCTTTTTGTCCATTTTGGCTGATTTAACTCTCTAGAGATTGTCCATTTTGGCTGATTTAACTCTCTAGAGAGAGAGAGAGACCGGAAATTAGAGAGAGAGAAAAGGGAGATCATCTAAGTTTTGCTCTTGAATCTTGGAAGTCTTGAAGATTACTCAAGAATTTGCTATAGATTGTGAGAATTAAAGCTGCTAGGTGAGTATTTCATGGATTCTAGTTTGTAATTTTGTAAAATTAAAGTTGATTAATGATCAAGAGCAAAAATTGTGCCATAAGTGAAGGAATTGTGTAGTATTTGATGAATTTGAAGTCAATTGATGCATGCATGTAGGAAACTGCTATGAATTTCCATAATTGAGCACAATGTGTGTAATCCATATAGGGTTTTGGTTAAAGCTCATGTTTGTAATCACCATTTGCACCATATAAGTTGAAATGGGAGTTATATTCGACATGCATGTACAATTTATGGAAATATGAGTTGAAATACACGAAATTGTTATGTTGAAAATGAGTTTGGTGTTGATTGGGACATGCATGTGATTATATCATGAAATTGAGCTTCAAAATGTTGTAATTGGGTGTTTATACCATGTTAGTATATGTATATGTGAAGATTGAGCCAAAAACAGGCATTTTGAACCTTTGAATATCAAGTTGAAGCTCAAGAACACATTCTGGAAAACCCAGAAAATTTGGTGCCCGCTCGAGCGGAGAAACTGCCTCTCGAGCGTGAAAAACGGGCTCCCAGCATTTTCTGCAGACATGGTGTCCGCTCGAGCGGGGGAAGTTGACGCTCGAGCGAGGAGCCATGTAGAGAGGCATTCCGCTCAAGCGCCAGAGTGGACGATCGAGCGTAAATTTGAACTAACCAGAACTTTTGCAGACCTATTGGATTCACTCGAGCGGGGAAGTTGACGCTCGAGCGGGGACCCTGTTTTCTAAAATTTTGAAAAGACATTTTGTGTTTCATTTTCTGTTCTCTTTCACTTCCAAGTACTCTTAGGCATGCATTGAGCATTGTAATTGAATTAAAGACATAAGAATGAAGCCTAAAGAGGAAAATGTGAATTTAGAACGGATTCAATTGTTTGTGACCCTTTTTGTGTTCATGGAATATGTAGGGTCGAGCTCCAGGGCAAACCAACCAACCGATCACTGTGAGTAATATCTTAACAAAGATATACGAAATATGTTGTTGTCCAAATTTCTTACTTCTATGTAAGTTTTATAAGTTCATTGATTCGATTGGTGGACAATGGTTGTTATACTAAATGATTGGGCCAGAGGCCGTTTTGATAAGAATGAATGAATGGGCCAGAGGCCGTTTTGAGAAGAATGAATGGATGGGCCAGAGGCTGTTTTGACAAGAACGAATGAATGGGCCGAAGGCCGTTTTGACAGGAATGGATGGGCCGAAGGCCGTTTTGACATGAATGAATGGGCTGAAGGCCGTTTTGACAGGAATGGATGGGCCGAAGGTCATTTTGACAGGAATGGATGGGCCGAAGGCCGTTTTGACATGAATGAATGGGCCAGAGGCCGTTTTGACATGAATGAATGGGTCGGAGGCCGTTTTGACATGAATGAATGGGTCAGAGGCCAGTTTGACATAAATGAATGGGCCAGAGGCCAGTTTAACACGAACGAATAACAGTTTGGCACGAATAACAGTTTGACACGAATGATAGTTTGTCATGAATAACAATTTGACATAAATGATAGTTTGACATGAGTAACAGTTTGACCTGAAAGTATGAATGGGCCAAAGGCCAGTTTGACATGAATGACACGACTGGATTGGGCTCGAGGCCGTATGATGTGTTTGGAACCGCAGTTACTTAACTTACATATATCTATGTCTGTATGTTTTAATTAGAAATATAAATTGGGCCCAAGGTCGTTTGATACATATTGTTCCAATGTATATTCCTTATTTGATATTATTCACTGGGCTATCGCTCACGTTCATTCATGTGTTTGTAGGTGAGCCAGGAGAAGTCCAAACCCAGCCCCAGTGAAGTCTGTATGGAACAACTAAGGTTTTGAAGTGTCAGCCCTTGCATCTCACGCACGAGACATGTCTTCGCCCTTCTGCCATTCTATGTTGTTTTGTCATGTTGGCGAGGACTTTGGTGTACGTCTATATATAGCTTTGTTTTGGCTGACTTAGAATTGAATGATCCTGTCGGTATAGAACTTTATGTTACTATACTTTCTGTTGTGAGTTATTAACATATGTATGTATGGAATGTTATGATGTATTGCTTCCGTTTGGCCCCCGTTAACTCTGTTAAAATACGTCTGGTTTGGTTTGGGGCCGTAGGTAAGCTCATAATTGCTGGCCGGTTATGTCCTTAACCCACGGGGCCAGGTTCGGATCGTGACAGAGTGGTATCAGAGCACGGGTTAATAATTCACACACTTGTCCAAAAGAGCAATACGCATCTAGAGAAGATCTAGGATGCATTCATATGATAAGTATGAATTTGGAAGCATCGAGAATATGCCTAATTGTTTTGATATGAATAGTTATGTGTTATAAGCTGTGATCTGCTTACATTGTAAATTATTTAAATATGTATGCTCTTTAGTATATGCATACCTGTGAATCTTCTGTATAAAGTATAATGCAAGTTTAATCAGGTGGTGAGAACATGTGATTATATGAGATGCGAATTGTTACACTAATGTGTACAACAAGTTGTTTTGTTATAATGCACATACATGAACATATGAGTCATGAGAAGTTGCTTATGTGCATTCGATTTTGCAAATGGGGGTCTATGTGAAATATGAACATGATTTTAGTATATAACTACTTAGTAAATGTTCAGCATGCAATATCTGATAAGTATGCAATCATCTGTTACGTATGTGATTAATTGTGTCTTATCAATACATAAAATGAGAAAATAACAATGTGCCTATGTGCGAATGTACGCATGTGTATCGGTGTTTATCTTTGTATTGGGCATCCCGGTATTTGGCAAGGCTTAATAAGAATTGGTGTAGAACACGGATAAAGTAAGGGCATACGAGTTGGCAGACTCTTCTATAGCCCGATTTGATAGACTGGAAAGAATAGTACAAGAAATGACAGAGATTTTGAGACAACAACGTCAGTTACCACTACGGTGAGAACCTTTGCCACCATTAGTGTAAGAAACGCCGAGGGGTTTGTTATCGAACTTCTGGGCTCGTTATAGCTGTGGTAAAATGGACCATATGGTAAGGAACTATCCCTGAACTGGACAAAATGTGGATAAATCTTCTGCCTCAGCTAGATTCGTACCAATGGTAGGAATTGCTAATCAGGATAGAGTAATTACACTCATCCCAGAAAGCACTCAGAATACTGCGACTGTTATCCCAGGTATCTATATTGTTTATAAACGTATGCTTATGTGATGATTGATTATGAATTAGTACATATGCACATCTTTGCTTGTGATATTAATTGGTTAAGATTGGCATCTTCTTTTTTTTTTCGTATCTGCTGCATGTGTATCTAGATTGGTTGGACCCACAAGATCGAGACCGTATTCATTGAATGTATTGGGATATCGATTGACTTTGTACATGCACATGTACATCTGGACCCATGCTCGGGGTAATTTATTATATTACTATCTTTAAAGACTGAACCACTGGAATTATGACTCTGTGATTGTGTGACCGGGCTGAGCACCCCAAATAATGAACTCTATAAATTGCGAGATCACGTATTCTGATTGGTAAAAAATTGACTGGACTATGTGACTATATTAAGCTTGACTCGTCAACCTATGCTTTGTGACTGATTTGGAACCTCTGCGTGACAAATCCTATATTATGTGTAATCGAAGAACTTTTTTTAAGGTGTTACTGTGTACCATGTGCTTGCATCTAAGACTTATTTGAGAACTGCTATATTGATTATGATGCATACCTCCTGATATGAACAACTGCATGCATATGCAACTACACCTGAACTTATGTGGACAATGCTATATTGTACATGACTTGAAACACTTTGATATGAACAGTTGTGATGAATGACTCCGATATGACTTTGAGGACTGATGAACTTAGAACAGTTGTGAAACTATCAACCATGTACCTAAGCAAACGAAATATGCCTTACAGAACCAAATGTACTCTATTTGAGAAAATTTCTATCTGATTTGATACGATAGAACCTTTGTCTGATTTGGCCCGGTAAAACCCTCATTGGATGTAATTTGATGGGGCCTTTGTTTGACTTAATTTGGCAAGACCTTTGCTTGGATTGATCGATAAGACCCTCTATCTAATCTGATTTTGTAAAAAGGGGATTAAGAATCGTGTATAAATAAATGGCCAGATTATTCTTGGCCGAAAAACTGATAGACCCAAAACTTGAATCCGTTTGGAGTACTTGACTTACTTGAAAGACCTTTTGTGGGCTATCAACAGACCGATCTAACCATGAACACTATGAAGAACCGACCTATAGTTGTTGGAGACATACGTGTTACAAGTGAACGGGATTGAGCAAATCCTGTAATTGGGAGTTTTATGGAACAATGCTTGTGTATTGTCACATTCTTGTTTGTTTGACGCTATGGAAGCCAATGAAAATAGATTGATTTGACTGTAAACAGTAATGAATAATTATCCTCGACTAATCAGAATATGTTTCATATGTCGGCTTCAGTGTTATCGGATTTTGGGAAATCAGGTTATGGTGAGTGGTATTATGTTTGTTTTGATGACATTCTTGGGGCGTCCTTTCGTGCTAGGGGACGTTAAGCCTATGTAGCACGTTTGTTGAGATATCTCTTTTGCCACCGACGGTTTTGTACGGGTGGGTTTGTTTAATCGGTCTCGAGTCGGCCACCGACGGTCATGAGTGAGTGTGCTTTGATTCCGAGATGATTATTCCGTTGTTTTGTCTGGAATGTCATCCTTTGGTATTATGTGGATGTTATTAGCATCAAAAGAGTTTTTAAAAACCCTGATTGTCCGAAAGTATGTGAATTCAATACGCCTTGCGTAAATAACTGCTCAGTGCCATTATATTCTGTAATTGGGTCTCTGAGGATGTGTAAATTGTGATTAACATGTGATTAACTGTTTTGATATCATCTTTGACATCATGGGGATTAATAGACGAATTGCCTTCTGCTTTTGGCGACTATGAGATAGCGTGGAAAGACTCGAAAGAATAGGGAATTGAATATTGAGCCGAATTGTAAACTGTAAACTGTTGAATGAATTGAGAACACGTGTATAGGGGTAGAAATCGACTGCTTCGATGTTAGTGTGCTTTATAATTGGTACTATGGGGATATATGAGTTACGTATGTCATGTGATTGATTGTTTCGTTGTTATCTTTGTTGACTCGGGAATCAGTGTCTAGATCCACTTTATGTTCCTGAAGACTTTTGATTGATCTTGGATAACCGTGATGAGTCCCTAAACTAAGTACTGAATTGGATTGTGAATTGCGAAATTATTGAAGAACGAATTGAACTTCTGTGACAAGGATATGGACCGAACTTCTGTGGGAAAGTTAGTGGGCGTTTGAAGTAAATATGTTGGCGACCTGTTGTGAAAAACAAAATTATTGAATTGTGTCTAAATGTTTTCAGTGCCAACAAGTCAAAGTTGAATATCAGATATTGGCGAAACTACTTCAATCTCTCTCTATTTCGGAATGGAAATTGGGATATGTGACTACGAAGTTCATTGTGGGGCTACCTTGAGCACCCAGGGTATAAGTCCCGTTTGGGTTGTTGTATATAGGATTACTAAGTTTGCTAATTTCCTCCCTGTGAAATTTTCGTATGATGCTTATAGACTAGCCGTTGTTTACATCAATAAGATTGATTGGTTGCATGGGATCCTAGTGTCCATTGTAGCAGACCGGAATCCTAAAATGTGTCTGAATTCTGACAAGCCTTCGAGAGGCAATGGGAACTGAATTGTGAGTCAGCGCTACTTTCCATTTGCAAATTGATGTATAATTAGAAAGAAATTTTGGGAGAAATGTTCCAAATATATGCAGTAGATTTTTCAGGGAATTTGGAAGATCTATCCGTTGTTGGCAGACCTTGCTTACAACCACAGCCTACACTCTAGTTTTGGTGTGACGCCATACAGACCTTGTATGGGGGAAAAAGTAAGTCTCTGACCAATTAAGAACAGAGTGTCGCTTGATTTTGAGACTAAGTAATGGCTATAAAAAAGGATTGGAACCGTTGAACGAAAAGTGTTCTGAATTGCGTTCGACTAAAGGTGAAATAAGTTTGGAGGACCAAACTTCCTAAAGGGGGGAAGACTGCGATAACCCTGTTCCGTATTATGCTAAAGGGTCCTTATTATGAATTTGATTATGCGTCTGATATGATTTTCTGTGCCAATTATGTGAATATATGTGGTTTTGAATTTCTATATGTTCACCGTAGGAATACCTGTTTGATTATCTGCTTTGTTAATTAAATTGAAGGCCTTATCGGCTGTAGAAACCGAAATTGACCGCGCCATTGTGATTGGCATAATTTTTAAAGCCTATGGTGAAATTTGATTGAAAATTGATTTGGACCAGATTAAATGGATTAAATTAATGTTATGGTGCCCAATTATTTTATATTAAAAGAATGAATTTGAGGGAGCTTTAAAAAATGGCCATTATACACACTCAATTCCTCTTTTTGTCCATTTTGGCTGATTTAACTCTCTAGAGAGAGAGAGACCCGAAATTAGAGAGAGAAAAGGGAGATCATCTAAGTTTTGCTCTTGAATCTTGGAAGTCTTGAAGATTACTCAAGAATTTGCTATAGATTGTGAGGATTAAAGATCCTAAGTGAGTATTTCATGGATTCTAGTTTGTAATTTTGTAAAATTAAAGTTGATTAATGATCAAGAGCAAAAATTGTGCCATAAGTGAAGGAATTGTGTAGTATTTGATGAATTTGAAGACAATTGATGCATGCATGTAGGAAATTGCTATGAATTTTCATAATTGAGCACAATGTGTGTAATCCATGTAGGGTTTTGGTTAAAGCTCATGTTTGTAATCACCATTTGTACCATATAAGTTGAAATGGGAGTTATATTCCACATACATGTACAATTTATGGAAATATGAGTTGAAATACATGAAATTGTTATGTTGAAAATGAGTTTGGTGTTGATTGGGACATGCATGTGATTATATTGTGAAATTGAGCTTCAAAATGTTGTAATTGGGTGTTTATACCATGTTAGTATATGTATATGTGAAGATTGAGCCAAAAACATGCATTTTGAACCTTTGAATATCAAGTTGAAGCTCAAGAACACATTCTGGAAAACCTAGAAAATTTGGTGCCCGCTCGAGCGGAGAAACCGCCGCTCGAGCGTGAAAAACGGGCTCCCAGCATTTTCTGCAGACATGGTGTCTGCTCGAGCGGGAGAAGTTGACGCTCGAGCGAGGAGCCATGTAGAGAGGCCTTCCGCTCGAGCGCCAGAGTGGACGATCGAGCGTAAATTTGACTTAACCAGAACTTTTGCAGACCTATTGGGTTCGCTCGAGCGGGGAAGTTGACGCTCGAGCGGGGACCCTATTTTCTGAAATTTTGAAAAGACATTTTGTGTTTCATTTTCCGTTCTCTTTCACTTCTAAGTACTCTTAGGCATGCATTGAGCATTGTAATTGAATTAAAGAGATAAGAATGAAGACTAAAGAGGAAAATGTGAATTTAGAACGGATTCAATTGCTTGTGACCCTTTTGTGTTCATGGAATGTGTAGGGTCGAGCTCTAGGGCAAACCAACCAACCGATCACTGTGAGTAATATCTTAACAAAGATATACGAAATATGTTGTTGTCCAAATTTCTTACTTCTATGTAAGTTTTATAAGTTCATTGATTCGATTGGTGGACAATGGTTGTTATACTAAATGATTGGGCCAGAGGCCGTTTTGATGAATGAATGGGCCAGAGGCCGTTTTGATAAGAATGAATGGATGGGCCAGAGGCTGTTTTGACAAGAACGAATGAATGGGCCGAAGGCCGTTTTGACATGAATGGATGGGCCGAAGGCCGTTTTGACATGAATGAATGGTCCGAAGGCTGTTTTGACATGAATGAATGGGCCGAAGGCCGTTTTGACAGGAATGGATGGGCCGAAGACCGTTTTGACAGGAATAGATGGGCCGATGGCCGTTTTGACATGAATGAATGGGCCGGAGGCCGTTTTGACATGAATAAATGGACCAGAGGCCAGTTTGACATGAATGAATGGGCCAGAGGCCAGTTTGACACGAACGATAGTTCGACACGAATAACAGTTTGACACGAATAACAGTTTGACACGAATGATAGTTTGTCATGAATAACAGTTTGACATAAATGATAGTTTGACATGAGTAACAGTTTGACCTAAAAGTATGAATAGGCCAAAGGCCAGTTTAACATGAATGATACGAATAGATTGGGCCCGAGGCCGTATGATGTGTTTGGAACTGCAGTTACTTAACTTTCATATATCTATGTATGTATGTATTAGTTAGAAATATAAATTGGGCCCAAGTCCGTTTGATGTATATTATTCCAATGTATATTCCTTATTTGATATTATTCACTTGGCTATCGCTCACGCTCATTCATGTGTTTGTAGGTGAGCCAGGAGAAGTCCAAATCCAGCCCCAGGGAAGTCTGTGTGGAACAACTAAGGTTTTGAAAAGTCTGCCCTTGAGTCTCACGCACGAGACACGTCTTCGCCCTTCTGCCATTCTATGTTATTTTGTCATGTTGGCGAGGACTTTGGTGTACGTCTGTATATGGCTTTGTTTTGGCTGACTTAGATTTGAATGATCATGTCGGTATAGAACTTTATGTTACTATACTTTCTGTTGTGAGTTATTAACATATGTATGTATGGAATGTTATGATGTGCATATAAGCACGGCTCTATGGACAAAGTTTTAAAATTGCTTCTGTTTAGCCCCCGTTAACTCTGTTAAAACACGTGTGGTTTGGTTTGGGGCCGTAGGTAATCTCATGATTACTGGCCGGTTATGTCCTTAACCCACGGGGCGGGTTCGGATCGTGACAGAGTGGTATCAGAGCACGAGTTAATAACTCACACACTTGTCCAAAAGAGCAATAAGCGTCTAGAGAAGATCTAGGATGCATTCATATGATAAGTATGAATTTGGAAGCATCGAGAATATGCCTAACTGTTTTGATATGTATAGTTATGTGTTATAAGCTGTGATCTGCTTGCATTGTAAATTATTTAAATATATATGCTCTTTAGTATATGCATACCTGTGAATCTTCTATATAAAGTATAATGCAAGTTTAATCAGGTGGTGAGAACATGTGATTATATGAGATGCGAATTGTTACACTAATGTGTACAATAAGTTGTTTGTTATAATGCACATATATGAACATATGAGTCATGAGAAGCTGCTTATGTCCATTCGATTCTGCAAATGGGGGTCTATGTGAAATATGAACATGATTTGAGTATATAACTACTTAGTAAATGTTCAGCATGCGATATCTGATAAGTATGCAATCATCTGTTACGTATGTGATTAATTGTGTCTTGTCAATACATAAAATGAGAAAATAACAATGTGCCTATGTGCGAATGTACGCATGTGTATCAGTGTTTATCTTTATATTGGGCATCCCGGTATTTGGCAAGGCTTAATAAGAATTGGTGTAGAACACGGATAAAGTAAGGGCATACGAGTTGGCAGACTCTTCTATAGCCCGATTTGATAGACTGGAAAGAATAGTACAAGAAATGACGGAGATTTTGAGACAACAACGTCAGTTGCCACTACGGTGAGAACCTTTGCCACCATCAGTGTAAGAAACGCCGAGGGGTTTGTTATCGGACTTCTGGGCTCGTTATAGGTGTGGTAAAATGGACCATATGGTAAGGAACTATCCCTGAACTGGACAAAATGTGGATAAATCTTCTGCCTCAGCTAGATTCGTACCAATGGTAGGAATTGCTAATCAGGATAGAGTAATTACACTCATCCCAGAAAGCACTCAGAATACTGTGACTGTTATCCCAGGTATCTATATTGTTTATAAACGTATGCTTATGTGATGATTGATTCTGAATTAGTACATGTGCACATCTTTGCTTGGGATATTAATTGGTTCGGATCGGCATCTTTTTTTTTTCGTATCTGCTGCATGTGTATCTAGATTGGTTGGACCCACAAGATTGAGACCGTATTCATTGAATGTATTGGGATATCTATTGACTTTGTACATGCACATGTACATCTGGACCCATGCTCGGGGTAATTTATTATATTACTATCTTTAAAGACTGAACCACTGGAATTATGACTCTGTGATTGTGTGACCGGGCTGAGCACCCCAAATAATGAACTCTATAAATTGTGAGATCACGTATTCTGATTGGTAGAAAATTGACTGGACTATGTGACTATTTTAAGCTTGACTCGTCAACCTATGCTTCGTGATTGATTTGGAACCTCTGCGTGACAAATCCTATATTATGTGTAATCGAAGAACTTTTTTTAATGTGTTACTGTATACCATGTGCTTGCATCTAAGACTTATTTGAGAACAGTTATATTGATTATGATGAATACCTCCTGATATGAACAACTGCATGCATATGCAACTACACCTGAACTTATGTGGACAATGCTATATTGTACATGACTTGAAACACTTTGATATGAACAGTTGTGATAAATGACTCCGATATGACTTTGAGGACTGATGAACTTAGAACAGTTGTGAAACTATCAATCATGTACCTAAGCAAACGAAATATGCCTTACAGAACCAAATGTACTCTATTTGAGAAAATTTCTATCTGATTTGATACGATAGAACCTTTGTTTGATTTGGCCCGGTAGAACCCTCATTGGATGTAATTTGATGGGGCCTTTGTTTGACTTAATTTGGCAAGACCTTTGCTTGGATTGATCGATAAGACCCTCTATCTAATCTGATTTTGTAAAATGGGAATTAAGAATCGTGTATAAATAAATTGCCAGATTATTCTTGGCCGAAAAACTGATAGACCCAAAACTTGAATCCGTTTGGCGTACTTGACTTACTTGAAAGACCTTTTGTGGGCTATCAACAGACCGATCTAACCATGAACACTATGAAGAACCGACCTATAGTTGTTGGAGACATACGTGTTACAAGTGAACGGGATTGAGCAAATCCTGTAATTGGGAGTTTTATGGAACAATGCTTGTGTATTGTCACATTCTTGTTTGTTTGACGCTATGGAAGCCAATGACAATAGATTGATTTGACTGTAAACAGTAATGAATAATTATCCTCGACTAATCAGAATATGTTTCATATGTCGGCTTCAGTGTTATCGGATTTTGGGAAATCAGGTTATGGTGAGTGGTATTATGTTTGTTTTGATGACATTCTTGGGGCGTCCTTTCGTGCTAGGGGACGTTAAGCCTATGTAGCACGTTTGTTGAGATATCTCTTTTGCCACCGACGGTTTTGTACGGGTGGGTTTGTTTAATCGCTCTCGAGTCGGCCACCGACGGTCGTGAGCAGGTGTGCTTTGATTCTGAGACGATTATTCCGTTGTTTTGTCTGGAATGTCATTCTTTGGTATTATGTGGATGTTATTAGCATCAAAGGAGCTTTTAAAAACCCTGATTGTCCGAAAGTATGTGAATTCAATACGCCTTGCGTAAATAACTACTCAGTGCCATTATATTCTATAATTGGGTCTCTGAGGATGTGTAAATTGTGTTTAACATGTGATTGACTGTTTTGATATCATCTTTGACATCATGGGGATTAATAGACGAAGTGCCTTCTGCTTTTGGCGGCTATGAGATAGTGTGGAAAGACTCGAAAGAACAAGGAATTGAATATTGAACCAAATTGTAAACTGTAAACTGTTGAATGAATTGAGAACACGTGTATAGGGGTAGAAATCGACTGCTTCGATGTTAGTGTGCTTTACAATTGGTACTATGGGGATATATGAGTTATGTATGTCATGTGATTGATTGCTTCGTTCTTATCTTTGTTGACTCGGGAATCAGTGTCTAGATCCACTTTATGTTCCTGAAGACTTTTGATTAATCTTGGATAACCGTGATGAGTCACTAAACTAAGTATTGAATTGGATTGTGAATTGCGAAATTATTGAAGAACGAATTGAACTTCTGTGACAAGGATATGGACCGAACTTCTATGGGAAAGTTAGTGGGCGTTTGAAATAAATATGTTAGCGATCTGTTGTGAAAAACAAAATTGTTGAATTGTGTCTAAATGTTTTCAGTGCCAACAAGTCAAAGTTGAATATCAGATATTGGCAGAACTACTTCAATCTCTCTCTATTTTGGAATGGAAGTTGGGATATGTGACTACGAAGTTCATTGTGGGGCTACCTTGAGCACCCAGGGTATAAGTCCCGTTTGGGTTCTTGTATATAGAATTACTAAGTTTTCTAATTTTCTCCCTGTGAAATTTTCGTATGATGCTTATAGACTAGCCGTTGTTTACATCAATAAGATTGATTGGTTGCATGGAATCCCAGTGTCCATTGTAGCAGACCGGAATCCTAAAATGTGTCTGAATTCTGACAAGCCTTCGAGAGATAGTGGGAACTGAATTATGAGTCAGCGCTACTTTCCATCTGGAAATTGATGTATAATTAGAAAGAACTTTTGGGAGAAATGTTCCAAATATATGCAGTAGATTTTTCAGGGAATTTGGAAGATCTATCCGTTGTTGGCAGACCTTGCTTACAACCACAGCCTACACTCTAGTTTTGGTGTGACGCCATATAGACCTTGTATGGGGGAAAAGGTAAGTCTCTGACCGATTAAGAACAGAGTGTTGCTTGATTTTGAGAATAGGTAATGGCTATCAAAAAGGATTGGAACCGTTGAATGAAAAGTGTTCCGAATTGTGTTCGACTAAAGGTGAAATAAGTTTGGAGGACCAAACTTCCTAAAGAGGGGAAGACTGCGATAGCCCTGTTCCGTATTATGCTAATGGGTCCTTATTATGAATTTGATTATGTGTCTGATATGATTTTGTGTGCCAATTATGTGAATATATGTGGTTTTGAATTTCTATCTGTTCACCGTAGGAATACCTGTTTGATTATTGCTTTGGAAATTAAATTGAAGGCCTTATCGGCCGTAGAAATCGAAATTGACCGCGTCATTGTGATTGGCGTAATTTTTAAAGCCTACGGTGAAATTTGATTAAAAATTGATTTGGACCAGATTAAATGGATTAAATTAATGTTATGGTGCCCAATTATTTTATATTAAAAGAATGTATTTGAGGGAGCTTTTAAAAAGGGCCATTATACACACTCAATTCCTCTTTTTGTCCATTTTGGCTGATTTAACTCTCTAGAGAGAGAGACACCCGAAATTAGAGGGAGAAAAGGGAGATCATCTAAGTTTTGCTCTTGAATCTTGGAAGTCTTGAAGATTACTCAAGAATTTGCTATAGATTGTGAGAATTAAAGCTCCTAGGTGAGTATTTCATGGATTCTAGTTTGTAATTTTGTAAAATTAAAGTTGATTAATGATCAAGAGCAAGAATTGCGCCATAAGTGAAGGAATTTTCTAGTATTTGATGAATTTGAAGTCAATTGATGCATGCATGTAGGAAATTGCTATGAATTTTCATAATTGAGCACAATGTGTGTAATCCATGTAGGGTTTTGGTTAAAGCTCATGTTTGTAATCACCATTTGCACCATGTAAGTTGAAATGAGAGTTATATTCCACATGCATGTACAATTTATGGAAATATGAGTTGAAATACATGAAATTGTTATGCTGAAAATGAGCTTGGTGTTGATTGGGACATGCATGTGATTATATTGTGAAATTGAGCTTCAAAATGTTGTAATTGGGTGTTTATACCATGTTAGTATATGTATATGTGAAGATTGAGCCAAAAGCATGCATTTTGAACCTTTGAATATCAAGTTGAAGCTCAAGAACACATTCTGGAAAACCCAGAAATTTTGGTGCCCGCTCGAGTGGAGAAACCGCCACTCGAGCATGAAAAACGAGCTCCCAGCATTTTCAGTAGACATGGTGTCCGCTCGAGCAGGGGAAGTTGACGCTCGAGCGGGGAGCCATGTAGACAGGCCTTCTGCTCGAGCGCCAGAGTGGACGATCGAGCGTAAATTTGACCTAACCAGAACTTTGGCAAACCTATTGGGTCCGCTCGAGCGGGGAAGTTGACGCTCGAGCGGGGACCCTGTTTTCTGAAATTTTGAAAAGACATTTTGTGTTTCATTTTCCGTTCTCTTTCACTTCCAAGTACTCTTAGGCATGCATTGAGCATTGTAATTGAATTAAAGAGATAAGAATGAAGCCTAAAGAGAAAAATGTGAATTTAGAACGGATTCAATTGTTTGTGACCCTTTTGTGTTCATGGAATGTGTAGGGTCGAGCTCTAGGGCAAACCAACCAACCGATCACTGTGAGTAATATCTTAAAAAAGATATCTGAAATATGTTGTTGTCCAAATTGCTTACTTCTATGTAAGTTTTATAAGTTCATTGATTCGATTGGTGGACAATGGTTGTTATACTAAATGATTGGGCCAGAGGCCGTTTTGACAAGAACGAATGGATGGGCCAAAGGCCATTTTGACAAGAACGAATGAATGGGCCGAAGGTCGTTTTGACATGAATGGATGGGCCGAAGGCTGTTTTGACATGAATGAATGGGCCGAAGGCCGTTTTGACAGGAATGGATGGGCCGAAGGCCGTTTTGACATGAATGAATGGGCCAGAGGCCAGTTTGACATGAATGAATGGGCCAGAGGCCAGTTTGACATAAATGAATGGGCTAGAGGCCAGATTGACACGAACGATAGTTCGACACAAATAACAGTTTGACACGAATGATAGTTTGTCATGAATAACAGTTTCATATAAATGATAGTTTGACATGAGTAACAGTTTGACCTGAAAGTACGAATGGGCCAATGGCCAGTTTGACATGAATGATACGAATGGATTAGGCCTGAGGCCGTATGATGTCTTTGGAACCGCAGTTACTTAACTTGCATATATCTATGTATGTATGTATTAGTTAGAAATATAAATTGGGCCCAAGGCCGTTTGATGTATATTGTTCCAATGTATATTCCTTATTTGATATTATTCACTGGGCTATCGCTCACGCTCATTTATGTGTTCGTAGGTGAGCCAGGAGAAGTCCAAACCCAGCCCCAGGGAAGTCTGTATGGAACAACTAAGGTTTTGAAAAGTCAGCCATTGCGTCTCACGCACGAAACACGTCTTCGCCCTTCTGCCATTCTATGTTATTTTGTCATGTTGGCGAGGACTTTGGTGTACGTCTGTATATAGCTTTGTTTTGGCTGACTTAGATTTGAATGATCCTATCGGTATAGAACTTTATGTTACTATACTTTCTGTTGTGAGTTATTAACATATGTATGTATGAAATGTTATGATGTGCATATAAGCACGGCTCTATGGACAAAGTTTTAAAATTGCTTCTGTTTAGCCCCCGTTAACTCTGTTAAAATACGTCTGGTTTGGTTTGGGGCCGTAGGTAATCTCATTATTACTGGCCGGTTGTGTCCTTAACCCACGGGGGCGGGTTCAGATCGTGACAGAGTGGTATCAGAGCACGAGTTAATAACTCACACACTTGTCCAAAAGAGCAATAAGCGTCTAGAGAAGATCTAGGATGCATTCATATGATAAGTATGAATTTGGAAGCATCGAGAATAAGCCTAACTGTTTTGATATGAATAGTTATGTGTTATAAGCTGTGATCTGCTTGCATTATAAATTATTTAAATATGTATGCTCTTTAGTATATGCATACCTGTGAATCTTCTGTATAAAGTATAATGCAAGTTTAATCAGGTGGTGAGAACATGTGATTATATGAGATGCGAATTGTTACACTAATGTGTACAACAAGTTGTTTTGTTATAATGCACATATATGAACATATGAGTCATGAGAAGCTGCTTATGTGCATTTGATTCTGCAAATGGAGGTCTATGTGAAATATGAACATGATTTGAGTATATAACTACTTAGTAAATGTTCAGCATGCGATATCTGATAAGTATGCAATCATCTGTTACGTATGTGATTAATTGTGTCTTGTCAATACATAAAATGAGAAAATAACAATGTGCCTATGTGCGAATGTACGCATGTGTATCGGTGTTTATCTTTGTATTGGGCATCCCGATATTTGGCAAGGCTTAATAAGAATTGGTGTAGAACACAGATAATGTAAGGGCATACGAGTTGGCAGACTCTTCTATAGCCTGATTTGATAGACTGGAAAGAATAGTACAAGAAATGACAGAGATTTTGAGACAACAACGTCAGTTGCCACTACGGTGAGAACCTTTGCCACCATCAGTGTAAGAAACGCCGAGGGGTTTTTTATCGGACTTCTGGGCTCGTTATAGGTGTGGTAAAATGGACCATATGGTAAGGAACTATCCCTGAACTGGACAAAATGTGGATAAATCTTCTGTCTCAGCTAGATTCGTACCAATGGGTAGGAATTGCTAATCAGTATAGAGTAATTACACTCATCCCAGAAAGCACTCAGAATACTGCGACTGTTATCCCAGGTATCTATATTGTTTATAAACGTATGCTTATGTGATGATTGATTCTGAATTAGTACATGTGCACATCTTTGCTTGGGATATTAATTGGTTCGGATCGACATCTTTTTTTTTCCGTATCTGCTGCATGTGTATCTAGATTGGTTGGACCCACAAGATCGAGACCGTATTCATTGAATGTATTGGGATATCGATTGACTTTGTACATGCACATGTACATCTGGACCCATGCTCGGGGTAATTTATTATATTACTGTCTTTGAAGACTGAACCACTGGAATTATGACTCTGTGATTGTGTGACCGGGCTGAGCACCCCAAATAATGAACTCTATAAATTGCAAGATCACGTATTCTGATTGGTAAAAAATTGACTGGACTATGTGACTATATTAAGCTTGACTCGTCAACCTATGCTTTGTGACTGATTTGGAACCTCTGCGTGACAAATCCTATATTATGTGTAATCGAAGAACTTTGTTTAACATGTTACTGTGTACCATGTGCTTGCATCTAAGACTTATTTGAGAACAGTTATATTGATTATGATGCATGTTACTGTGTACCATGTGCTATATTGTACATGACTTGAAACACTTTGATATGAACAGTTGTGATGAATGACTCCGATATGACCTTGAGGACTGATGAACTTAGAACAGTTGTGAAACTATCAACCATGTACCTAAGCAAATGAAATATGCCTTACAGAACCAAATGTACTCTATTTGAGAAAATTTCTATCTGATTTGATACGATAGAACCTTTGTCTGATTTGGCCTGGTAGAACCCTCATTGGATGTAATTTGATGGGGCCTTTGTTTGACTTAATTTGGCAAGACCTTTGCTTGGATTGATCGATAAGACCCTCTATCTAATCTAATTTTGTAAAAAAAGGATTAAGAATCATGTATAAATAAATGGCCAGATTATTCTTGGCAGAAAAACTGATAGACCCAAAACTTGAATCCGTTTGGAGTACTTGACTTACTTGAATGACCTTTTGTGGGCTATCAACAAACCGACCTAACCATGAACACTATGAAGAACCGACCTATAGTTGTTGGAGACATACGTGTTACAAGTGAACGGGATTGAGCAAATCCTGTAATTTGGAGTTTTATGGAACAATGCTTGTGTATTGTCACATTCTTGTTTGTTTGACGCTATGGAAGCCAATGACAATAGATTGATTTGACTGTAAACAGTAATGAATAATTATCCTCGACTAATCAGAATATGTTTCATATGTCAGCTTCAGTGTTATCGGATTTTGGGAAATCAGGAGCTTACCAGAGAGTGTGAATGGAGCAGTTGCAAAGCTCTTAGAACCATGTCCCTTCTTGAAATAGATGTCGAGATAACAGTAGAGAAGCTTCCCCAACTGATTGCCGAGGCTGAACTATCGTTAATCGTCGAAGCAGATCAGTCCGACGTTCTTACTTTAGTCCCTAGTTCTTTGGGTCTTCATTCTTGTACTTTTGTTGTCTTTGCATATGTAACTTCTTTGCTTCTGAACAATGTTTGTTGTTCGCCAATGCGCCACTGCTTTGTATTTGAACAAGAAATCACTTTACCAGGTTGAAGTGTTTCTTTTAATGCATGTTTGTATTTTTCTGAGTATTGAATGCTTTCTTCTGCTTACTGCCTGCATGCTTCCCCATACTTTAGAATTTTTCAACTTTTTTCAAATATATCCTACAAATCACTTTGGGGCAGTACACCTCGGATACGCATCACTTCGGAATTATCATCAGGTAGACACCTTAGATAAGCATCAGTTCAGAATTATCATTGGGTAGACACCTCGGACTAACATAACCTCGGTACTTTATTTCTACAAGTGTGTTCTTTAACAGAGGTATTCAAGTGTTGTTTCCTCATTTGTACTTGCCTTCTTTTATACATGCTTCACTTTTCCCAACCTTCTAAGCTTTTAACAAGCTAGTTGGTCATCTCGGATGATCATATCTCGGAAAATGTCTTTTAGTGTGATCTCGGCTATACCAAACTTGTAAATTGCTAAAAAAATTTAACAAGTGGTAGACTTCGTAATCTTCAACTATTTCAACTTGTAAATTGTTTTAAAATTTCAACAAGTGGTAACATTATCATTCCTTCTCCTTGCCCACTAATGTGAACATAAGTTGCACTTTAGGATCACATTATGGAAGTTGGCTTCATGTCGCAGTCACAAATCCTTTCTAGCCAATATGTTTTTCTTTTTACTCTTGTATGGAAAAATAATTTGCATGTCTTCAATTTACACCTTAACTGTGTAATCTTCTCGAGGTGTAACACCTCGGTTGTACCCACTAATCGGTTTATCTCAGCCTCGGTTTAATACTTGAAAACAGTGTAACAAATGTTTTCACAAGTGTTGCTCAAAAATTCGCCACTTTTCTTTTACTTCTTAAGACTTCTGTCTTTCATTATCTTCCAAGTCCTGGCAACATGGTAATCTCGGCAAGTATGTAGATACTTCTTTCAGTACAACCTTGTCTTGACTTGTAAATTTTTCTCAAATTTTAACAAGTGTTAAACACCATCTCGGTTTAACTCTGCTTGTAAACTTTTCTCAAGTTTCAACAAGCGTTAAACATCATCTCGGCTCAACTCTGCTTGTAAACTTTTCTCAAGTTTCAACAAGCGTTAAACATCATCTCGGTTTAACTCTGCTTGTAAACTTTTCTCAAGTTTCAACAAGCGTTTGAACATTATATCAGTTTAACTCAACTTGTAAATTGCTACAAATTTCAACAAGTGTTTAAACAATGATCTCGGTTTAACTTCAGCTTGTAAATTACTACAAATTTCAACAAGCGTTAAACAATGATCTCGGTTTAACTTCAACTTGTAAATTGCTACAAATTTCAACAAGTGTTAAACAATGATCTCGGTTTAACTGCAACTTGTAAATTGCTACAAATTTCAACAAGTGTTAAACAATAATCTCGGTTTAACTTCAACTTGTAAATTGCTACAAATTTCAACAAGTGTTAAACAATAATCTCGGTTTAACTTCAACTTGTAAATTGCTACAAATTTTAACAAGTGTTAAACATTAATCTCGGTTTAACTTCAACTTGTAAATTACTACAAATTTCAACAAGTGTTAAACATTAATCTCGGTTTAACTTCAACTTGTAAATTGCTACAAATTTCAACAAGTGTTAAACAATAATCTCTGTTTAACTTCAAATTGTAAATTGCTACAAATTTCAACAAGTGTTAAACATCTTCGTCTTTTCTCTGCCCCCTGCATGGCTTTCACATGCTCTTTTGTGGACCTTATAAAAGGTCTTCAACCTGGCTAACTGCAGTCTGACCTTGCATGTTTTCTTTTTATCTTCTGGGATCTGAGATCTGCTCACTGAGCTCTTCTCTTCTCGTGCTTAAGTGCCGAGGTCTTGTCTACTGGAATCTTCGATCTGCTCTCTCAGGTTGAGCTCTTCTCTTCTCGGACCTACTCATCTAGGCCGAGATCATGCTTTTTGGGATCCAGGATCCAGGTTCTAGAATCCGGGATCTGCTCACTTGGGCTGAGCTCTTCTATACTTGAATGTCATCTCCTTGGGAGCACTCATGCCCCCTGTCTTTTCGTCCCTTCTGAAAGGGTCTTCACTCCGTTTATGTCGACACATTCTCTATCTTTGCTAAACTCGTCATTTCCAATACGTTGATCTTGTACAGTGACGGCCATCTATTCTTCTTTCTTTCCTACAGACGGTGCCAAATTATGTGGGTGAAAATCTGACCACACTGCAATCTTAGTATCCAGCTGGAGAGCACCAGCAGAATAGATGGCACCTAACTAACCTGCAACAGAAAGAGAAGACTCCGGTGGTGGTTCGCCACCCGGGGGTACTTCGATGATCAAGTTAGTACTCAATATCTCTCAAAGATAATCAATAGTGCTAAACTCACTAGCTTGAGCATGAAAAGACATACCTTAGACCCATGGGGGTGCCTCTCTTTTATAGCTAACTCAATCCTAGTCCCAATGGAAGCCTAACTCCAATGGACTCAGGATTATTGCTAATCTTAGACTCCCAATAGGATCAGGATAAGCTCTCTAAGAGTCTCATCTTTACCCAAACTGAAGTCTTCTCCCATTCTAGGACTCTTGTTCTTTATCCGCTTATCTCGGATTCCGATATCTTCGGAGATAGCCTCGGCATAACGACCAGGACACGTGGCACCTCGGCTGATACGTCGGCGTCACCTTGCCACGTGTTGGTACTCAGAAAATATATCCCCACAATATCTATATTTTGACATGTACCAGATGAGACTTTTGTTTAGTTCTTAAACATAAACTGTTATATTTTATGTGTCTAAAACTCTGTATGGCTATAGATTCTCAAATTCAAGTCTTAACACTGTTTTCTTTCAGACCAAATTTGTGTTTTCTAAAAACTGAAAACAGAAAATAAAAACACATCCAAACAGGCCCTAAATACTTTCTGTGCACCATTGACCCCAACCCCAACCCCAAAAAAGAGGGCAGCCAAATACACGAGGTGCACGCCATTGTGGGATCTAGGAGTTACCACAATCCCAAAAAAATAAAAATAAAAATGAAAATAGAGGAAGTTTATTAAAATGCACCACACAATAAAATGTTTTCCAATTTTAAAAACCCAATCACAATATGGTACAGAATGCACACCGAGTAGTGTGCAATTGCAAGCTGCCATGTTGGAGCTCTGATTACAAGTTGAGGCTGAGCCTTTGTGTCACTGTACCAGTGCTCCCCATATGACTTATTAGAGAGTTGGACAATCTTTACAACATCTGAACAATCACAAATTGGATATTAATAGAGTTTCAGTTTCTCCCAAACAGATGTGCCATTATTTATTGACACACCAAATCCATCTAAGCAGCCACAGGTTGAGGAACTTTGCCATTGTCACTGGGAACCAAACTGCCGTAGTATTCGACTAACATTCCCAACCACCCGGGCACATAAATCCATCCAGAGGATTTTCCTTGTTCTTTGCAAGCGTTTGCATCTGAAAAATTCAAGTGAACAATTAGATTAGTTATACCTCACATGCATGAATACATACATGATGCACTTCTTTTCTAGTTCAGTTGTATTCATTCACTAAAACGTAATGAATTTCCCTCCTAGGTTCTTGGGAGTAAGATGAAGTTATTGCGTAGCCTCTCGGATTGTGAGAGGTTTATATCCATCTAGGGAATCTTTTTTTTTTTTTTTTAAATTCTCCTTACAGTTCTCTTCCTTTTTTTCTTACCTATTTTAGCCAACTATTAGATGAAAATGAAAAGGTTGCTTTGCTTCTTTGAGAAAAGGTACCTTGGTGCCTGAAATTTAGATGAAATCCTGAGGCCTTGTAGGATAAAAAAATGCCATCTTACCCTGAGTCTTATCGTATGCTACCACCTGCAGTTGCGCATAATAATAATGAACAATTAGGGTCCTATCATACCAATTTAAATACAAAAGTACAAACACAAACAAGATGGAGGAGTGGTCAGGTGGAGGTGTTTGAATTGCGTTGGTGATGGTGATGGTGATGGTGATGGTGATGGTAATGGTAATGGTGACAGTGGTATAATGGGAGGAGGTGATATCCCGTGTAAACCCACATCTAACTTCTTTTTAATTTAATTGTAATTAAATATAAATTTACTGGTTCTAATATATTTAAATTTATTTATAGATTTAGACTCATTTAAACAAGTTTTAAATAGATGTAATTGGACGAATTCACAATTTCGGTTTAAATATGTCAGCTCGATGTGTAAATTAGGTGGTGTTTTCAAAAGTTGGTAAAAAGTTAATTTTTTGGCTTTTTGGCTTTTTTTGTGGCTTTTTTGAAAAAAAGCTAAATTGTTTTGGGTAAAAAAGCAGACTTTTTTGACTAAAAAAACTAAAAAGCCAAAAAATTGACTTTTTACCATTATTCCCTGTTAGGTTTTATTCTTGGCAATCCCGTTTGACAAAACTCCTTTGTGTTGTAATTTTATTCGTATTTTTATTTCAGTGAGGATATGAGTTGTTAGATGCGAATCCAACCCGAATTGTGCCTTGCAGAGAAGTTTGTAATGTTAATACTTTCAAAATTGCCACTTCGCTGATTATGACGGGGATCGAGCTGCCCGGTCAGCTTGCGGGGGTCTAGGGGGCAGTGCCCCTTGGTGGGTTCGGGGCAGCGCCACGGCGGGGTTGAGGGGCAGCGCCCCCGAAGCAAAATGCAAAAATACATTCCAAGTTGCCTGTCCACTCGAGCAGACATTCCCCCGCGCGAGCGGAGAATGCTGAGTTTCAGAAGTTTGTTCGCCTGCAAAAAAACTAGATGTTGTTTTTTCCCGTTCGAGCGGAACTTTCCGCGCTCGAGCGTAGGTCCGCTCGAGCGGCCAATCTGACACTCGAGCAGAGATCACGAGACAGTTTTCTATAAATACGTGTTTCAATCCAAATCTAGGATTATTTCTCCAGATTTTCTTCTTGGATATTAAGGTTTGTATCTGGGGATATTTTGTTGGTTTTTTTTGATGTTTTGATTGAGTATTCAACTCATGGTTTAAAGAGTATACATCAAAGGATTGGTTGTTTGTTCTACACAAAAGAGAGAGTTGTTCTTCGGTGGATTTTGAAGAATTTGAGCCTGAAGTTTTGGTGGATTCTGAAGTGGCTCATCGTCAAGACAATTCCGAGGTGAAGACAGGGTTGGAAGAGACACATAGAGGTTGGTTCAATTCGGGCGTGGATTCGCTAGGTAATTGAGAGTATACCTGTGTAATTCCTTTATATCTTCTTAGTGGATTGTTTTGTGGTTGTTGCCCGTGATTTTTTTTTATCACAATTGGAAGTGTCCAATTGTGGTTTTTCCACGTAAAATCGTTGTGTTGATTTGTCTTAATTGTTTGATTGGGATTATTATATACTGCTTAAAATTGATACATAATCACAAATCAACATATAGGGGATTTCTAGATTTTTCATTCCCAAAAGACCCACAGATTCTTTTGTATAATTTATCCTTTGATTTTGATTGAGTGTCCATATACATATTTTTTGCAAGTGGGGCTTATTAGATTTGAATAACGGAGTTGACCAATGCATTCCTTGTCAAATCTGCCCAACTAGGGAAATGGATTATGGGTTCTTTGATATGAACCTGAGCTGCTCGGAATCAGTGGGCTGGGTAGGGGTGCTCAGATATTTTGTCCCATTCAAATGGGTCTAACTGAACCAATTCGTCGCATTTTGAACGGATACGTGATAACGAATGGACAGTTACAGATTGATTATTTTTCAATTCGCTTAGTTTTAGACGGATGGTGGATTTGGGGTTCTTTTGACCGCAACCGAACTGTCAAACCACGAGCATCCCTAGTAATTTGTAAGACTTTGTGTTTTTAATTGAAATTTTTTTTAGATATTTTGTTATGTTTTTAATTTGTTTTCAATTTGGAAATCCTTTTATCAAATGACAAGTGTTGATATTTGGTATTTTTGTGTAGAAAATATAATGCTTAATTTTGTCACTTTTTAAAAAAATGAAAAAAATGTTGACAAAGCATTACATTATGTTCAAAATTTGTATAAATTTAGATTGACAAACTGATTAGAATCTATCCGCCAATCCGCTCAATCCGCATCTACCAATCCGGCGGACAGATGCGGATTGATTTTTTTAAATCCACCGATCCAATAGACGAATAGCAGATTAGAAATTCTTCAGTCACAATAGAACCGCGAACACCATACGACTGAGAATGTCAAAATAACAAAAGTCCAAATTGGGCACTGTCTGTAACTGTAATATAATATATATTGTTTAAATCATCATGATCCATTTCCTTGGACTGATGACGATTTTAAAAAAAAAAAAAAAAAATCGAGCATTGAAGAAATCGAAGATTGTTTTCACTTTTTTTTTCTTTTTCTTTTTTATTTTTTTTTTCAAAGGGGCAAATTTCTTTATATGATCAAATTTTGTCAACCTCGTTTATATTTCTCAAAAAAATTGATTTAATTTCTCGTCAACACCAAGTGATGGCACATAGATTAACCCAACAAAACCCCCCCTAAAAAGGATTTAAAACAATGTGGCCAATCCCTTGTCATTGGTGTTAGCAACAAGATGTTGTGTATTGTTGATACAGTATTTTCTATTAAATCACTGGCGGCCAAACCTCATCTAACAAGGCTAGTGCACACATTTAGAAACAAAGATCTGGAATATCTGAATCACAAGTGTGGAGGCATTGAAGAAGGAATCAACGCCTTGGGACTATGTTAGTGAGTTTTGCTAGAAATTTACTCGATTCATGTGAAAGGGTGTTTTGAGTGAGTCTCAAGATTAGTCAAGATATGTGTAAATTGATCCGGACACTTTGTCATCAAAATTGAACAAGGTATTGTTTTAGGACTCAACTTAAATACGTAACCACTGGAATTCGTGGACACACTCATACTGTGTTTGGTTTGGGGATTTGGGAAAGATTTGGTAAATGATTTAGAAAGGAAAATAGAAAAAGGCACTACAAGAAATAACACTTTAAGCAGAAAGATAATATATGCTTGTCAATAGTATTTAGCGACCATCAAAATTTGGTCGCCATGTAGTCACAAAAAGCCAGTCAAAGAAAGTTTTTGGTGACCAAGAATTAAGATGGTCACTGAAAGTTAACATTAGCGACCATATTGTTTGGTCACGAAAAGGATTTAAATTTGTTGAAGATGGAGCATTTGCAACAAAAAAATTTGTCACGGAAATGAAGGCTTTTGGCGACCAAGAATTAAATTAGTCGTGGAAAGTTACCATTAGCGACCATATAGTTTCGTCGCTAAAAGGATTTAAATTTGTTAAGAATGTTCATTTGTGACAAAATACTAGTCGCGAAAACGAAGGTTTTTGGCAATCAAGAATTAAGTTGGTCGCGGAAAGTTTATGGTTTAGTAATTACATTAGTGGTCACCAATAGTTATTCCTAGAACCTTACTGCGACTAAAATTTTATTGGTCGCATAAAAGCTTTTAATTTCAAAAATGAATTTTTTTTAAATATAATGCTAATTTTTCTTAATACCTATAATACATTTGCAATTAACACATAATTCATGTCCATCCAATCAATTTCAATATACCAATCCATCAACAATCTAATCTAAAAACAAAAAACCATCAATTATAGAGTTAAAATAGTAGTTAATGTGTATAATTACAACCACCTGTCAACATGAACACATTACGCGTCCAAAATAACCATCAATCCTTATAACCCTTCAAAATAACCATCCATCCTTACAACGAATTCACCACATCAAAAAATATTAAACAAAACCTTCAAAGATTTCAAATGCATGTCATATTTGTCCGATGCGAAGTATCTCAAAAACTCCACATATAAGCACAACTTAAAATTAATGAACTGACAAACTCAGGTCCACAAACACGCATGAATGCACCTCTAGCTACCTGCAAACTCAGGTCCATAAACACGCATGACTATGCCTCTAGCTACCTGCAATAAAAAAATTAAAGAAAGCATTGTTAATTGTTTACATTTCTATTTTAATTTTGTAAAAATCTATGGATCTAACTCCACTCCCAAAACTAACAATCACACACAGCCTTATTGCCCAGTTCAAAAAAATAAATAAATAAATACACACACACATTAGTTTGTTGTGTATGATAGGGATGTCACTATAATTGTAACAACTTCAATCCATGATTAACGTTAATCTATGATTTCATATGTCTAACAAGTTATTAAGATCAAATTTTGAATTAATTACATGTGTGTTGCATTATTTGTGTTTATATCTGTTTAACATAGGAAAATCTATTCATATTTCTGTTTTGATTTGTGAATTAAAGGCCTTATCTGCATCCAATTCAGAAATTGACTTGATTTATGAGTTATTTGGAATTTTTAGAACATTATGGTAGGTTTAATTAAAATTCAATTCGGAATGATTTAATTAGAATAATTTAATGTCTAATTGAGTATTTTGACCAACCACTCAATTAAACCATTACTTTAGCCTATATAAGGCATTGATAGACCCTCATTCATACCTTTACACTCTCATATCTTCATTCTTAGTGACAAAAACGTAAGAGAAGGAAAGAAAAGAGGAGACTTGAGCTCAACTAGGGTGATTGCTAGAGAATTTGGAGGAATTGACTTGAACTTAGCTAGAATTTGAGTCATTGGGAAGAATCACTCAAGAACTCAAAGAATTGAGAATTGTAGGTAAGGAATTCAACCATTGAATTGTGTAATTACCTCATTTAAGTTGTGAGTTTAGAGGAAATGAAAGATTAGTGCATGAAATGAGCTAAGGAAGTGAGAAGAAGAAGAGTAGAGCTTGCATGTGCATTTCATGGTGATTTCTAAAGTTGATTTCAAGTAAATTCTCCATGCATGTCATATTCTCAACTTAATTATGAAACTTCATCTTGTTTTCCATCAATTTGCCTCAATTGATCATGTTTTGGAAGCTTTGAAGTCAAGAAAGTGCTTGCATGTAAGTCCATGTGTTGTTTTATAATTTTCAAGTTTGATTTTACTCAATTGACTTACTCTTAGGCCTTGATTTTGTGAAATGATCTTTAATTCTTAATGTTTTCAAAGTTTAAACTTGTTTTCTCAAGTTTTGGGGCCAAGAGTTGTGTTTTGATGGGTTAGATTCGGGTTTTGAGCAAGGAAGAGCAATTTGGAAATTCTAGAATTTTGCTCTTTGCTCGAGCGTGAGATTCTGCGCTCAAGCGGCCACCTTTGTTTTTGCATCTCCGCTCGAGTGACCAGAAGTTCGCTCGAGTGTGAAATGCATGCTCCCAGAAGTTTCATGTTTTTGCAGACCGCTCAAACGGCGAGAGTTGCGCTCGAGCGGGGGCATGAGTCTCACGCTCAAGCGACCATCGAGCGTTCGTCGAGCATGAAAATCGCATAACCAGTACTTTTTTCAAAGTTTACAAAATGCTCAAGCGGAGGAAGTTGTGCTCAAGCGTTCCCTCATATTTTGCATGTCCGCTCGAGCGAAGAAAGCTACGCTCGAGCGGGGACCCTATTTTTAGAAAATTCAATGAAGTGTTTTCAAATGCATTTCCATCCTAGGCATTCCTAGGCCAAGATTAAGGCATAATAATGAGGGTAAAATGTAAAAACACACTATGAATAGAACGTACTAAGTTAGATATATGCCAATATGTGTTTCAAATGTGTATTTATTATGTGTTAATGTAGGTCACATGCCATAAACCATTTGATTAGTCTGTTCTATCTGTCTGCACCCGAAGCTAACTGTGAGTAATAACTTAGTAAAGTTATGTTCAACTTTATTTATTTTCTGTATGATGAATTAAGATCTGTTTTCTGAAATGATATGTTTTGTACAATGAATGATTGTCCAATTTCTGACAATGTATTTGTGGCATCCTTAGCATCATGTGATATATGTTAGCTGTTACCCAGTATCGGAGGTTCCATTATGAAACTTAATATGTCTGCACTATGTTACCTGTATCGGAGGCTCCATCATGGGGCTCAGTATATCCATTCTCTGTTACCCGGATCCAGAGGTTCCTTTATGGAACCAGTTATTCATAACCACCATATGTTCTGTATTTGTTCTGTTAGCGCTAATGGATGTACCACGTATGATTAAGCATGAGCTCTGATTTTTGTATATGATTTGAACAAGAATATGAATATGAATCTGTTTATGAATCTGAATTTATGATTTTTGAATTTGGTTTGGATATCATTCATTAAAACCCTTTACTTTGTTATTATTCACTAGGCTTCCGCTCATTATTAATATTATGTATGTAGGTGACTAGGCACGTGATCAGGGCCAGAGTTGATGGCTTGGGATTCCGTTTTGTCAGTCACCCTTTGCGCCTCCCAAGGAGGTTCCGGACCAAGTCAAGTTGTGTGGCCATGTCTTTTTGAATGTTCAACACTTTGTTTTCTCTTGTTAATGAACAGCTTGCTTTTGGTTATTTGTACATGGGGTGATGTATAATTACTGTATCTATGTGATGTCATGAGTATGTTTATAAAGTTTAAAATTATTTCGTCTCATGTATGTCTGCAGGGCTCAATGGACGTTGTATTTTATATAATTGCTTCTGCAGCCCCTTGATTATATATTATTCTAATCCAAGGATTACTGGCCGGTTACGATGCTGAACCTATAGGGGCGAGTTTGGGTCGTAACAATAATCCTGAAGATATAGTTTTCAATTGTTAAACAATAGTAAATAAATTAATGAAGTGCTACAGAATGTCCAAAGGAATAGGGTCCATGGACATATTCACTTTCCAACACATTAGTTTGTTAGCATTTGGTTTTGCTCGACTTTTCTTTAAATATTAAGGAAGTTGACAAGATTACCTAATAGGGACTTAAAGCCCCAAGTTAAAACAAATTTTTCCATTGAAAAACAATTGGTTGAATATATGTCATGGTTATAGAGTGACACCCATATCACAATGTTAAAAGTGTTGCCTTACGGATAACATGAATAAAAAATGAGTACGCAGGTTTTTATTTTATTTTTTAAATTCTTGACATATCTAAAGTAAATTTAAAGGAAAATTTGACTTCTAGAAATTGTTATCTGATATGGCTTTGCTTCTTATCCATAGATTGGTTTACTGTATTCAAGACTTGTTTAACATGATTGAATGATTTAAATAGAAAGGACAAAAAAGGAAAAAAAGAAAAAGAAAAATGAGAACAACTTGGTTTATCTCATGTTTTTTAGAAGTGATTGCAAATGTCAGTCCATTCAAATTTCAATATAAATTCAACGTAATAACTAAAATCATCTAGCCTGCATTATCTCTAGTTCATCTTACCCAACAATTTGGGGTTAAATAGAATACAACACATGCGTGTACATATCTAAAAATTCAATTCAAGGAATTAATTGTTTTAATAGTGAAGAAATATTGAAATCCTCTATTCTTTCTATTCAAAAAATATTGATCGTAGCTACAGCATAGGATATATATACAGTGCAACAACTTGCCTAATAACTTGTAACTAACTCTAACAAATATCTCAACAAATATCTAATATCTAACTAACAACCATAGGAGTTGAGATCGGATATGGTGGTGTAGATGGCATAGACTGCAACAGAAAGAGCTGGTGCTGCTGTATATCTTTATTAGGCCCCGCAAGCTGATGGAGGGCTGAAACACCATAAGCTTGTCTTTAAGATAGAGAAACCGAGCCACTAGTAAAGGTTTAGTAAAGTTGATCCATGGTAGAAATGTACTGCAAAATGAGTCTCTTGGCAAGGACTTGATCTCGTACAAAATGGCAATCGATCTCGATATGTTTAGACCTCGAGTGAAACACGGGATTGGAGGCTAAAGCAATGACGGAGACATTATCACACCATAAAATAGGAATGGTGGGAGGAAAGATAGACAAATCAGTGAGAAGCATGTTGAGCCAAGAGAGTTCAGTTGCAATATGAGCTAAAGACCGATACTCAGCTTCGGTAGAAGAATGAGAACAGTGGGTTGTTTCTTGGCAGACCAAGATATGAGATTAGAGCCTAAGAAAACACAGTATCCAAAGGTAGATTTGTAATCAAAAGAATCGCCAACCCAATTAGAGTCAGAGAAGGCTTGAATATCAAAAGAACTGGATGTGTATGAGAGACTATGAGAGAGGGTGCCTTTGATAAATCGAAGTAACCTTTTTACCGCAGAAAAATGACTCACAGTAGAAGTATGCATATATTAACACAATTGATTGACAGTAAAAGCAATGTCAGGTCGTGTGATGGTTAAGTACTACAAAGCCCCTACTATATTACGATAAAGAGAAGAATTGTTAAACAATTCAGTAGAAGAACTAGTAAGACCGGACTTGACAAACATAAGGGAAGAACAGGGCTTGCACTCAAAGAGCCCAGCTCGCACAAGAATGTCATGAGCATACTTTTGTTGAGAAATAGTATAACCAGCAGTAGTAGATTGAATGGAAATCCCCAAGAAATAGGACATGGGACCCAACTCTTTCATAGAAAAGACTTCATGCATATGATCAGCAAGAGACTTAATATGAGCATCATTATTCCCTGTCAACAAAATGTCATCAACATAGACGAGAAGAGCTGTGATAGTGCGAGCAGTCTTCTGAATGAAAAGAGAAGAATCACATTTATTATTCTGAAACCCTTGAGAAATAAGAAAGGCAGAAAATGTGGAGTACCAAGCTCTAGGAGCCTGTTTGAGCCCATATAAAGCTTTGTGGAGTTTACAAACATGAGTGGACGACTGAGTAGGATGAACAAACCTAGGAGGTTGTAATATATAAATTTCTTTCTCAAGAACTCTATGGAGGAAAGCATTAGATATCTCAAGCTGCTTGATAGACTAATTGTGATGAAGAGCAAGACAAAGAAGGATCCGAATTGTAGGCAATTTTGCAACAAGACTAAATGTCTCTTCATAATTAATACCCTCCTATTAAAGGTATTCCTCAGCAATGGTGCAGCTTAAATTAACCAGCTTATAGCATAAATCAAGCTATTTTCATCTTTTCTCAAAAGCTGGTCAGGGGGTACTTAAAATTTCAACTTAAGAGGGCAATTAGTGTGGGGGGCTAAAATTACTTAAATGCCCTCGTCAATACCCGACTATTACCAAAAACTCAATTATATAAATCCTACTTCACAAAACATTGTTCATTGCTCACTTGAGAGAGAGAGAGAGAGACAAAGGCGATTTCCGACAGAGATTTCCGACGGAGGCAAACCAGAGTTCTCTCTCTTCACTATCTCTTCTCTTTCTTTTCGCGATCTCCACGATCTGAAACACTCTCTCCTTCACCACCGCCATTGTAATCTGAAACCCTAACCGGAGCATCGTGATTTGGTCAAAAAACCAAAGCTCTCAATGAACCAGAGCTTTCTCTCTCTCTCTCTCTCTCTCTCTGTCTCTCTGTCTCTCTTTCTCTTCGCGATCTGGTCGGACAACCAGGCTAGGGTTCTAGTCGCAATCTACCATCTCCGACCTATACCCAACATTAATATAAAAAAATATATATATATATATATATAAAATAACAATTTTTATATTAAATCACACTAAAATAATTTTTATATTAAAAATACCAAATAATATATAATGAAATATATATAAAATAAAATTTTTTTTATTAAATAACAAATAATATGTAAAAAAATCACAGCATTAATTTAAATTAGAACATAGATATTAATTGGTATTAATTTTAATGAATTAATAAATTAAACAAAATTAACAAAGAAAGAAGAGAAAGGGAAAAAAAAAGAGAGAAAAGAAAATAAGAAAAAAAAGAAAATATTGATATAAATTTATTTCACAATTAATATTGATATAAATTGCTGTAAACACCCCATTTTTTACCGTTCTCAAGACTTGGTTGTGTTTGCAGGTACATCCAGCCACAAGTTCGATTGCTCGTCGAGTACTCGACTTTCACAGCGGAACGTCACAGGTTTGAGCTTTCCAAACCCTGTATCCTTTCTGCCCCTTTTTTGGACCATGTGTTGGTCCTTTCAGCATGCTTCTCATGGTGCACTGCCGGCCACTCTCTGCTACTGTCGGCCATGCATTTGTCCCTGCCTGCCAGTGATGAAGCCTGCCAGCCATCAATGAGGCACCGCCGGCCACCACTGATGGCCGGCAGAATACCTTGCCTCAGCAGTTTTCATGCCAGATCTTTTGAGCCAGTTGATTTTCATTCATCCCTCCTCTATACACGTGTATGGAGGGATGAAGCCCTTTTCAAGCTTGTTTAACAAGCTTTGCATTGCTTTTTTCTATATAAGGAGAAGTTCCTCCTCCATTTCAGAGGTTCAAAATTTTGTGGTTTGAGTTATACATACACATTTGTATCTATATCACTCTTTTGTTCTTGTTTTGTGCCTTAAAAGTGTCATTTTGTCTCACTTTTGTACACAAGCACACACTCAAACACCATCCTTGTGTTGCTAAGGATTCTTGAGGTTTGTTTTGGTGTTCTTGGATTGGTTTGAGCTCAAAGAAGTTGCTGGAGTTGCAGCTTTAAAGGTGGTCTTCAAGGGTGAGTTTCTAACCCTTAAATCTCCCATTTTTGCTTAAGCTTTTAGCCCAACTTGCATGCTATTTTAAGCTTAGCTCTTAACTGGAAAAATTTCTATTTTTTTGCATGCTTAAAAAGTTTGTTTAAGGTCACTTTTTCGTTGGGGGTTGTTTACCCCCACTTAGGCCTTGTTTAGCCTTGCTTTTGTGCCTTCTTTGTGAGCCTTTGGGACCACCTTGTTTTGGCCTTCTCACCACTGAAACTCAAAGGAATTTCAGTGGTGAGAAGGGTGTTTTGAGGTCCCAAAACGGAGAGGGTCATCCCCTCTCCTTGTGTCTTCAATACTTGCTTTGAATGCCTCATGTGTGAGCATGTTTGTTAAGCTTATGTTGGCCATATCTTAGCTTGTATTCAGGCTTATTTTGCTGTGGCATACCTCTATTTTTACTTGGTTTTGTCACTCCATGCATGCATAATACACTTGTAGTGTAAATCACACAAACTAGTCTTGTATGCTTCATGAAGTAACATGTCATTCTAGTTTGTTTTGTCTCCATTTCAATAGGTTTTTGGTGTTTTTCTAGTATGCCATGACTCTGTTTTGGGTGGGTTTGATGGCCCCTTGCATGCTCCATACACTTGTAGTGTAATTCCATGAATTAGCCTAGTGTCTCATGCTTTAACATGTCATTCTAGCATGCTTTAGGCTTAACTTCAAAAAGCTTTTGTCCATGTTTTAACATGCTTTAGCTTTGATTTGTGTTGTTTTGGTCATGCATGATTTGCCTTGTATAGCTATGGTTCATTCTAGTTTGTAGGCTTTGTGCATTGAGTCCATTAGCATGTATTACTTGAACTATTTTCATGATTTAGCATCATGTGAAATGTGATTTCAGTCCATGTTTCATGGTCATGCACCTACATCTTTCACTTATCCAATGCGTTGGAGGGTTTGCCCCTTTATGCCTTAACATGGATCATTGCGTATGCCATCATGCCTAAGCTTGAGAGCTATCATTTCAATGTGTTTTTGGGGTTATTATGCCATGATATAACTCTAATTTTTGTTGTTTATGTCATTCCATGCTTGGTCTTAATAGGTGTAGTGTAATCCACCATATTTGCCTTGTATGCATTGTGCCTTATGCCCTTCATGTTAGCTTGTTTTGGCTTCCTTCCATACATGTTTTAGTATCATTTTAACATGTTTTAGAACTGTTTTGGGTTGCCTTTCCCATATGTTTCATGCTTTGTATAGCTGTAGTGCAATTGGCCTTGCTAGCATTGTGTTTTAATGACTCATGCATGCTATCTTTGAGCCATTTAGATGATTTGGCATCATTTAATACTTAATTTTAGAGCTTATAGCATGACTATATTCCCACTTCTTTCATGTTTTAAATGCCTTTGAGTATTGTGCATTGTTGCCTTGTTTTATGGCTTAGCTTGTATGCTTGCATGCCTAGGTCTTTGAGCCCTTATCTCAGCATGTTTAGGTTTTTGTTTTGACCTATCTCAGCTCTGTCCATGTTTGGTTCATGCACCTATGCCATATATTGCATGCCCCCTTTATAGTCCTCTTTACTAGCTTCATGCTTTAAGAACCTTTGCATGCTATGCTTGTGTTGTTTGAATGATTTGGCATCATTTCATACCTTATTTCAATGCATTTAGTGTTGTCACACTTCCATGTTTATCACTCCTTGAGCACTCTTGAGAGTTGTGCTCTTAGGCCTAGTTGATTGGCCAATGCATTGTGCATTCATGCCTTGTCTTTTGGTGCCTTTGTTTTGGTGTTTTGGCCGCTGTTTTGGGCATGATTGAGGTCTGTCCATATTCGGTTTAAGTCCATATAGCATGTTGTTTGCATGTTGTTGCATTGCATTGTGTTAGCAAGTTGTTTGCATGTTGTTACATTGCATTTGGCTTGCTTTTGTTGCATTGCATGTCATCTCCACGTTGCATGCATTGCATTGTGTTTGGCTTGGGTGTTAAGCCAAACACAAGAAACTAGGGATGTTTCATACTTGAAGTGATGAAACGAGCCTCAATTCTCGGTCGCCGACGCTCTTGACGATGCATGATAGAGTTCTAGGCATTTATGTGTTTTTGTGCATTCATTTTACATTGAATTGCACAAGTTGGATCTTTGGCCATCATGCATCGAGATGCGTGATTGATGGTCTTGGATCCGATTATGCCTCTCCCTTGTTGTTTTGAGGTGATACGGAGTGACATAGTGCGTACATACCCTTGGGAGACCCTCAATTTCCTCTATTTTGTGCTCTGTTGCAGCTTGGTGTCACAGCACACCAGTGGCCGGCAGTGCCACACAAATGGCCGGCAGCTCTTCATTTATGGCCGGCAGTGTGCACTATTGGTCGGCAGGGAGGTCGGTAGCATCTTCTCATGGCCGGTAGGCCACTGGTGCACTTCCCAACATGTTTTTGGTAAGATTCAGTAGCTAGTTCTCAAGGACACCCTGCAGACAGAGCCTCTTGAGAGCAACCGGAGAGCTTTTCGCGGCAAAAACTGAGCATGCATCTTCTAACTTCAAGTAGAGCTGAGGCAGTATTGTTTATTGCTTTTCTTATTAGCTAGCATGAATTTGTAATTAATTAATTAATTTGTTAATTAGTTAAGTGATGTAATAATTAGTTGTAGCTAGTTATTCAATTTGGTTGTGTAATAATTAGTCTAATTAGATTATTAGATTAATTAGAATAGCTTAGCATAGCTAACTTAGCGTATTCATTCGGACCCTCCGTCGAGAGGGCGTATTTTTGTAATAAGTGTGCATGAATGTGTGAATGTCTTCCAACCCCACATCTTTCTCCCTTTTACTTAACCGCTTACGATGGTTAGTTTTAGGGCATGTTTCAATTAGCATCCTTATGCTTGCATGCGTTCATCCATTCATTTGTCTTGCATGCACCGGGCTTGGCGCATTATACTAACTGCATTGTATTTCAATACCAAGTTTAATACATGTATCAATTGTTGCATTTCGCATGCCATTTTAGAATAGTCGAGCCTATTTTAGATGCATCTTCGCATGCGTTGCATTAGCCATCTTAACATGAACTAGGATCATGCATTAATTTCTAACTAGTTCTCTGTTTTGGCTCGGAGTACACTGTAAGTATTTATGCTTTAGCATCTTGCATGAGTGTGAGTGTTGCCATGTTAGCATGCTTGCCATGAGGCTATGTGCTTAAGTGTTTAACTGCCTGAATGCCTGTGAGTGAAAGTTGGATTGCTTGAATTGGAACAATTCATCAAATCCCTATTTTAGCCTACTTGCGAGTGGCAAACTCCAAATCATTTTCACAAACAAATATGCAATGTTTTGTTCCAAATTAGGCGATCTAGTCTATACTTGTATGCTGTGCGCATCACGTAGTAAGATTAGCTAATTAACCGGAATAAAAGCACATGTGTTTTCAAAAACAAAATATCATGTTAGTAAAGGCCGATCTTTTGATCGGGCGAGCGGGGGTACTCATTGCATGACCTTCCCCTCTCGTATCCAAGTTCCTGAGCCGAGGCAACTTTGATGATGACAGACACGTGGCCTTAGGCACGAGTCAGGGTTTCCTAAATTTTTCCAAAATAAAACATTTAGGTGGCGACTCTGTATCTGGCAAAGCAGTCCATGTTTGGCACTTCTTTATAAAATCAGTTTTCTAAAACGATTTGCCAGATTTGGACTCTTTGGTGATTTATCGGTCTTGCATTGCACTTTGCGAGATTGGATTCAAAACCGTGACATTGAGTCTGAACTGTAGTAGTCCAATGAACAAAACGGATTTCCTGCCACATTTGTAGCACGGAGCCGTGGCGTTCGGGCACGTCTACAATTGCACAATTGATATTAATGAAAAAAAAATGAAATTATTTTTATTAAATGAAATAAAAAAAATTAAATAACAATTGTTGTAATGAAATGTATCAATTTTTACATTAATTGATACTAATTATATTAACTTTTTTTAATGAAATAATTTTATTTTTTTTAAATTAAAACTGGAGAAAATGAAAAAAATAACAATTTTTATGTTCATAAGGGCAAAAATGACAATTACACAGCAAAAAGCTATTTTACAACTTATTTACTAAATACTACTATGTTGTTTAAATCTATAATCTCACAGCTACACCAAACAGGTTATCAGCTTATGTTCACAGCTATAAACTATAATCTATAATCACTTTCTCACAGCTCTACCAAACGGGGCCAAAGTCAAGAGACTAATTACAATCAAACATAAGAGATTAGTAATGGTCTCGACCAACAAGATTTAACTGATGATGAACCAAGACGGAGTAAGAGAACAAGAACATCAAAATCCTTTAGTCTAGATTTTCTGACATACTTGTTAGAAAATGAACCTCAAAGTTTTAAGGAAGTAATGACAGGCCTGAAGCACCTTTGTGGAAAAAGGCTGTTAATAATGGAGCCATCAGAATTTCTTTTTACCTTAAACACCCATTTATATCCAATAGCAGTTTTCCCAAATGGTAAGGGAACAAAAGTCCAAGTATGCTGTTTATGAAGAGCATGAGGTTCTTCGATCATGGCCTGATGTTCTATGGGAGCCAGCAAAGCCTCTTTGTGAGAGGGAGGCTCAGTGTCAACAAAAGAGGGAGGTAAATTAGTGGTAGAAGCAACTAGTGCAGCAGCTTTAGACCTGGTGATCATAGAATGAATATTGGAAGAAGGAATGGTAAGAATGGTGGATTGAGAAATAGGTAATTGGATGGAAACGGACTGAATTGGAATATGAGGAGCAAGAGGAGAAAAAAGTAGAGGAAGAAAAGAAGTTATAGGAAATAAAGTTGTTGATTCTAATAAAGTAGGAAAAAAAGGAGAGGATGAAGAAGAAGAAGGAACTGAAAGAGAAACAGTAGGCGGGGAAATAATAGACCAAAAAAAACACTAAAGACAAGACAGGTTAGGAAGAAGAAGCTTTAGAGGGCTTGAGAGCAAAAGTAAACACTTGTTCATTGAAGACCACATGTTTGAACAAATAAACCTTTCTAGAAAGAGGATCCAAGCATCTGTATCCTTTAGCAAGAGAATGATAACCCAGAAAAACACAAAGAACAAATTTAGGCTATAATTTGTGAGAGGTATAAGGTCAAAGCTATGGAAAACATTGGCAACCAAACACTCTAAGCAGAGAAAAATCTAGAGAAGTTTGAAACAAAACTTCATATGGGGTTTTATGAGCTAGCTGAGAGGAAGGTAACATATTTATCAAGAAAGTGGCACGGGCACTAGCTTCAAACCAACATTGTAGAGGAACAAAAGAATGATGCATTAAAGCAATTGCCATTTCAGTAAGATGTTTGTGCTTTCTCTCAGCCACACCATTTTGTGGTGGTGTATAAGGACATGAATGTTGATAAATAATGCCTTGTGTGGATAACAAATCTTTCATTTTATTATTCATAAATTCTTTTCCCCGATCAGTGCGAAGAATCTTGAGGTGAGTACAAAATTGTTTCTCAGCATATGCCTTAAACTCCAGAAATTTATTATAAACTTCACTCTTGTAGGTTAAGGGATACAAATAGGTAAACCTACTAAAATCATTGACAAAAAGCACATACTACTTGTAAGAAGAAGAAGACTCAAAAGGTCCCCATACATCACTATGAATCAAAGACAGAGGTTTATTAACAGTAGAATTAGAAAGATGAAATGGAAGTCTGTGACTCTTAGCAACTGAATATTCTATATAATCCAGTGATTTGTGCTTTGAAAGCTTAACTCCTACAAGATGTGTGAGATGTTGCAATTTCAATGGAGAAGGATGGCCTAATCTATGGTGCAAAAGAGAATTGAAAGTAATGGAAGCAGAAAATGAAGTTGGTGTAGATGAAGTAATGTGTGCGTGTGGTGAAGCAACATGAGAATCAGAAGCAGCAAGAGGCAAAAAATGATAGAGGCCATGAATGTTAATGCCCTTGTGAAGCACTTTCCTCGTAATTTTGTCCTAAATCACAAAACCATGATCATCAAGAATAACAACATAGTTATTATCTTGGGCCAATTTCTGAATAGAAACAAGATTGGAAGACATGAAATCAGAGTGCAAAACATTTTGCAATCGAAAGAAATGATGAGGTGTGGATAAGAGATCATTACCAGTATGGTGGATGGAAATAGAGTTACCATTACCAATGGTAATTTGTTCTAAACCATGATATGGTTAATAGCAGTTAATGGTGTTTAGATCATTAGTGATATGATCTGTTGTAGCTGAGTCAAGATACCAAGGTACCTGAGATGAGGTAGATGAAGAAGGCACTGATGCAGAAGCTGCTGTCAAGACCCAAACCCACCCCTATAGGTTTAGCGTCGTAACCGGCTAGTAATCCTTGGATTACCAAAGGCCTCTGAACAATTTGACACATATTGAGGGGCTGCAGAAGCAAATAAATATCTAACATACATAGTCCATTGAGTTGTGATGACATACATGGGACGGGAAATTTAAAACTTATAAGCATAAAGTTACATATGATGTCATGTATACATCCATCTTACATTATCATTACACAAATAAAACAAAAGAATTGTTCACAAAACAACAAAAATCTTAGTCTTATAACTTGGTTCACAAAACTCGACCATTTGACTCTCCAAAACCTCCTCGGGAGGCACAAAAGTTGGCCGACACCAAAACAGACTTCCATGTAGTCAACTCTATGCTTGGTTACACGCCTGGTCACCTACATACATAAGTAATAGAGTGAACTGGAGCCTAGTGAATAATAACAAAGTAAAGATTTTAATGAATGATGCCCATGTCAAACTCATATTTCAATGTAGAAACATGGTCATAACCATATTCAAATCATGCATGGTACATCCATTAGCATTAACATATCATGTTGGTCAAGCATATCAAGCTCCATAATGGAACATTCAGTACCGGTGTCTTATCACATACGTAGGTCATGGTATTGTTTACTCCGGGCGAGGGCCTATGCCACGATATTATTTTCCCCGGGCAAGGGCCTCATGACCATAAGCCACAATATTATGTCCCCTGGGTGAGGGCCTCTGCTAAGGATAGCACAAATACATCTCCAAGAATTGAACCATCATTCATTCATACAAAATATAACGTTTCAGAAGACTGATCATTACATATCATCAGAAAATAATTACAGTCAAACATAACTTTACAAAGTTATTACTCAGAATTGGCTTTCAATCGCAGATAGACAGAATAGATAACCAGATAGCCTACGGCCCGTGACCTATACAAACACAGAACGGATATGCATTGAAACACACACTCTGAATTCATTAATTCATCTCTTTCTTGTTCTGGTGTGTTTCTAATCTTTATCCGCACTACTATGTCTTAATTAGGGCTTAAGGGTGCCTAAAATGTAATGAGGATGCCAAAATATACTTTAGAACACTTAGTCAAATTTTCAAAAATAGGGCAGTCCGCTCGAGCGCAACATTGGTCGATTGAGCGGTTTGTAAAGTCTGCAAAAGTACTGGTTGCTTGATTTTTCAGTTCGACGAATGCTCAATGGTCGCTTAAGCGCAAGACTGAGTAAAAAATGATATTCGCTTGAGCGCAACTTCGATCGCTCGAGCGGTTTACAAAGTTTGTAAAACTTCTGGGAATTCTCATTCTCCGCTTGAGCGCAGACTCCACCACTCGAGCGGATGGTGCAAATTCTGAAATTTCCAGATTGCACTCCCAAGTCCAAAACTCGAATTCAAACTAACAGAACACATCATTTTGGGCCCAAACTTGAGAGAGCATATGTAAACTTGTAAAACTTTGTGAATTCAAGATCATTTCGCAAAATCAAAGCCCAATAGTATGCCAATTGTATAAAATCAAGCTTGAAATATTGAAAACATAACATGCATGTAATTTGATGACTTCAAAGCTTCCAAATCATGATCAAATAAGGCGAATTGATGGAAAACATGATGAATTCTCAAAACTATGGTAGACTTGGTACATGCATGTAAGAATTCTCATGCTTAACTACCTTAATCCTCTTGAATTCATGCATTAGGTGCTACAATTACACAGGTAAAGGGGTGAATTCATACCTCAAGCTTTGAATTCTCAAGTATAGAAGCTTAATCTTTCAAGTTCCTTCCAATTCCTTCAAGTCTTTAACAATTACCTACAACTGAGCTCAAGTCTTCTCCTCTCTCTCCCTTTCTCTCTCTCTCTCTCTCTCTCTCTCTCTCTCTCTCTCTCTCTTACGTTTGATGGCAAAAAGGTGATGAAATGTGTGTATAGTGGTGGTGTGAGACTACATGAGGCTTATATAGGTGCCATTAGGGGGGATTAATTAATCCTTACTTAAATTAAACAATTATATTTATTTTATTCTAATTATCTGGCTTCGAATCGAATTTCAATTCAACCTATCATTGTCACGCCCCACTTTTTATTACTCGAAGTATTACCAATTTCATTTACGTAATTCCATTTCAGAGATAACATGCAGAAATAAACTCGTATATTCAACTCGTAGAAGTGAATAACATTGCTCTCATTCGAATGCAAGTAAATACAACATGAGTATAATAAATAAATTGCCCTTGGGCTTACATCATTAACAACAAATCAAGAAGAAGGGTGCAACCCTTTTACACATATGGCATTCTGCCCATATAAGAGAGGCCCGTGGCCAACAAATCAGAAGATCCAAATCTTGCAGCACAGTCAGCTCAACACCTGAAAAAGATTCAACAACGTGGGATGAACATATAGTCCAGTAGGGATCTCAACATGGCTCTCAACAATAACAACATACAGATAGCTATGATCATGAATACCCAATCTCATATTAGAATAGTAATGTGACAGTTTATACAAAATATACATAAGTATGAACTTTTCTTGAAAACAACCATTTCAATCAACGCCATAGGCGATTCAATTTTCTTTTCTTTTCATTAATCCCCGTTCCCAATCTTTCATAACATTAACATTACCTTAGGAAACAAATTCACTAAGCCCACTACTCTCTTCCATTTTCCTAACATACACAGATATGCCTTTTCAAAACATATATCTCCTTAAACTATCCATTCTCATTCATTCATTCCAAAAGACAAAAATGACATTTTGGCTTCTTCCCGGTACAATCAAATCTAGACATGCACCATTATAAAAAGGGAGATAACAACTCACCAACATGTATAAGATAAACCAACGAGGCAACTCGGCCCTCCAAAACTGTAACCGACACAATCCATGATATTCCTAGACACACTGAAATATCAACAACAAAACTTTGCTCTACTAGCTATGTGCGTAGTAAGCCAAAGATACACCTCTCACAACAACATACCAGTTTACCAGGCGCTAGCTGGAAGGGTGTGGTACCTTAGATTCTTAGCGCAGTCAGTTTACCAGGCGCTAACTGGAAGAGTGTGGTACCTTAGATTCTCAGTGCAGTCAGTTCTCCAGGCGCTAGCTGGAAAGTCACGGTACCTCTGATTTTTAGCGCAAGGCATAACACCACCAACCAAGATACAACAGGGCATAATTAACATGTATAACACATATACATAAACCATCAAGATACAAGCAATGTGTTGAAGTATATGAACACATAACTACCTCCTCCCGAGCAAGTATACATATATAATGTATCTCAACACTTCATCACATACGATGTTCAATCAACAATGGTATAATGCATACACGACAATTCAACACAACCATGTCATCCTCCACCGATGACCAAGGACAAAACCTCTAGATGTAAATATTTAGTACATCCATTAAAGACTCAATTGCTATGAGACCATAAACCCACCAATAACACTAACACGGCAGTTAAAGATACAACCCCCACGTGTGTGTTTTTAACACTCAAGAAACAACAAACCAATTTTCATACTTATCAAAGATACTTTTCTCATTTCATAAAACAAATTCCGTTCCCTTTTGTTTTCACAAAGCCAACTCTATCCCTTTTGTTTTCACAAAATCAATTCCATCCCTTTTGTTTTACGAAACCAATTCTGTTGATAATAGAGCCATAACTCACATTAATCCACTACATTTATTTCAAAACCATTACAAAAACCAAAGTTAACCCCTTAGGCATTAACACCTTCACCCAACTCGCATTAACAATAGAGATTTACAACATAGGTTAACTATCCTCCATTTTAATTTACCAAATCAAAATATAATTTAGGGCTTTTTCTTCTTTCAACTATAACATGCTAATTTACACTCCAATTAGCCCAAGACAACCATCAATGATAAAATAACCATTTTCAAACAACCAACCCTAGGTTCCTTCTCATGATTTCAAACAAATCCAACATGGATATGATTTTCATGCAATACAAAACTACCACATGTCTATCTATAGACGAAATATTGAAAAAGAACAAAGAAATCCCTACCTCAAGCTTAGGAGAGAAAACCACCCAAAAATCACCGGTGACGAAACCACGAACCACTCAGACCAAAAGGAAGCCCTTGACGAGATCTACAATCCATCTCAAAGGACCATGGTGAAAAGATCACTCTAGGTGAGTAGATCTAGAGATCTTAGAGTAAAAGTACCTTTTGAGAGAGAGAGAAGGTGTTTCACGGTTTAGAGAGAGGAAATGGAAGAAAAAGTGAAAGAAAATGTCAAGTGAGGGCCTTTATATAGTACTTAAAAATAGATATAAGTCCCAAAGTCAACTCAAAGTATCTAGTCAAAATATCCCCAAAAAGTAGGTCCAAACCGTGAGAAAAAATCTGGGAAAAAGTCGCAGGTGTCGACCCTTGCAACAGTGGTGTTGACACCAAAGAGGAAAAAAAATCAGGGAAAACTTGACTGCACTGCAGGTGTCGACACCACCCAAGACTGGTGTCTACCCTATCTTCCAGCAACCAACACATAGACAGAAGAGGGTCGACACCATCCCAGACTAGTGTCTACCCTATGTTCCAGCAACACCTCCAGAACTTCACCAACAGGTAAGGGTCGACCCTAGGAAGGCTGGTGTCGACCCTAGAATGGAATTTCTAAGTCTCCAAGGAACTTTTGACAAGAATAAGTGCGAACAACCAAACCCAACAAGTTTAAATCAATTTTTCACTCATCGAAAACCAAGGTACAACAACAACAAAGATTCTCAAAACATAATACATGATTCGAATACACTTCCCAAAAGTTTTAAAAGGGCCCAAGTGCTACAATCATAATTTTCTAAAAATCCCAAATAACACATAAACCAAGTCAATTTCACGTTCTGTGGCTGATAAGGCCTTCAATTCACAGAACAAAACAGAAACACAAATAGATATTTCTATGACAAACAGATAGAAACACAAATAATGTAACACACATGCAATTAATTCAGAATTTCATCTTAATTACTTATTAGGCATCCTTAATCATGATTTAACAATTAATCATAGATCGAGGTAGTTACAACTGTAGTAGCTACAAATGCTCTTGGTTGTTGAGAATAAGTATGAGAGGTGTACTGGTTTGAAGACTGATTGGAATTGGTATTTGAAGATTGATACTGCGGATCCAATCTATACTAGCAATCTAGGGCCAAATGACCAACAACTCCACAAATTTGACAGGTTTGTGATTGAGAGGATTAAGAATAGTGAGAGTATCTCCCTCTAGATCTACCATTACCTCGATAGCCCTGTGATTTGTCCTCTCTGCCATCTCGAGAATATAATCTACCTCTATGGTAGGTATATGTTTGACTTTTGGTAGGTAGATTGGTAGACGAGCCTTTAACAGTGCAAAAAGCAACTGTAGGCTCTGAGAGTTTCTTATTTTTGAAATCCATATGAAGTGTTTCAGAACATAATAAGGAAGATAGTTCCTCCATTGTAATCGTCTCTAATCTGGCTCGAATGGTGACTTTAAAAGCATCATATTCATCTGGAAGTCCATGCAATACGAGTAGCACTATGTCTTCATCATCAATGATCACAAATGCAAGTGCCAACTGGTTAACAATGTCTTTGATTTTAGACAAGTATTCTTCCATTATATCACATTTCTTAGTGATACTATTCAACTTATTTTTCAATTTATGAACATAACTTCCAGACAAAGTAGTGAATCGCTTGTGTAAAGAAGACTAGACTTCAGAACAACGGGAGAGATGAAAAACAGTAAAGCAGATAGAAAGAACTAAATTTGCAGTAAGATAACTCAACAAATGAGCATTGATTACCTTCCATTGTGAATAATCTGGATTTAGAATCTCTGTTTCAGCAGAGTCCTGGAATGAAGATGGAGGACATGGTAGAGTCCCATCAACAAATCCAAGAAGCGTTGTTGCTCGAAGAGCATTCTGGACTTGAGTCTTCCATATGACAAAATTCGAAACATGTAGCCTAACTGTGACAAAGGATGACAGATTAGTAATCAACAAAGCTAAGTTGGAAGGGATTTGATAAGCCATGGATCGATGGAGCTCGCAAGAGCATCACAAGCTTTGATACCATAAAGAAATAATAAAATCCTCTATTCTTTCTATTCAAAAAATATCGATCATAGCTACAACATAGAATATAAATACAATGCAACAACTTGTCTAACAACTTGTAACTAAGTCTAACAAATATCTCAACAAATATCTAATAGCTAACTAATATCTAACTAACAGCTATAGGATCTGGTATTTTTGGCTTTGAAAGGATTACTTGATGAGTACAACTCATTCAAAACCTCCATCCGAACAAGATCTGAAGCAATCTCTATGGCAGATCTATGTTCCTTATTGTGCTTAGAGGAAATTCATGTTGAAACTAAATTGAAGCATTCGTCTAGTGATCATCTCAATAGTGTTTATTCTGCAGCAAAAAGTTCTTCATCCTCCTCTAATAATGCATTTGATTGCTCCATATGAGAAAGTTGTTTGAATCCAGCTTAACAGTGACCAAAGAATTGAAATTCGACAAGAGCAAACTCATATTGGAGGAAGCGAATAACATGGATGAAGGCAAAGATGAATTCACCATTGGAGAAATCAAATGCTAAACATGCTCGAATTGTGCTCGTGAGAGCTAAACATGCTCTAATACCATATTGAAAATCACAAACTTACTTCTCATTTTATTGTTAAGATCAGATACTTACACAGATATTTATGTTATGAGATATCTAACTAACTCACTAATATTATGAGATATCTAACTAACTCACTAACTACTAACTCACTAACCAGCTAACAGACTTTACAACCAATTCGATTATAACAAGATTCTCGAGCTAGACATGCTTCTATGATACATGGTATGACAGACAGATCTGGATGATGCTGTGACTGGGACTGCACCTCTGTATTGGATGCGTGAGCTGTGTGAGCTAGTGGTTGATTTGATGGTGATAGCTTATCAAAAATACCTTTCCTACTGCCTTTCCCATTCAGAAAGAAAGGAATGCATCAAGTCGCAAGATCACATGAAGTCACAAGATCAAACTACAAATTTACACACACATACATATATATATATACACAAACACACACACACACACACACACACACACACACACACAGAGTGAGTGAGTGAGTGAGTGACCTGGTAAGCACAATGGTGGAGCCAAAGATGAAGAGGCAGCAAAACAGGGGATAAAGTGAACGGAGATAGTGGCTAGAGTTTCAATGAACTGATTGGAAATGTAGATAGTGAGGAGTTGCAAGATAGTAACCAATCTGACCTAGGGAGTTGAAAGAGGGCAACGATGAAAAATGAAGGTCAATCGATTATATATATAAACGAATAGAGAGAGAGAGAGAGAGAGAGAGACTGACCTGGTAATTACAATGGCGGAGGTGAAGATGAAGAGCAGCAAAAACAAGGGACGAAGTGAGGAGATGGTGGCTAGGGCTTCGATAAACCGATCAGAAGTGTGGAGAGTGATAAGAGAGGAAACGTGTTTTTGATTAAGAAAATAGGGCAACAATGAAGAACGCTCAAGATTAAGGAAACGTGTTTTTTATTTACAAATTTCAAAACTACGTAGTTTTGTTACACAATATATCATTTTTTCCTTTTTGTGACCACAATCTACTGATCATCAAAGGGTTTGACGTCTCGCCTTTTTTTTTCGCTCTCCTGTCATTACTTTCTGCAACCACATTTTGTATTTGGTCGCAAAAAATTGCCTATTAGCCACCAAAAAAATGTTGGTTGCGAAAACACAATCATCCGTGACCAAAATAAATGTTGGTCGCAGATTAGTGCACTTTTTGCGACCATCTCAAAAAAGGTGGTCGCCAAAAGTGTTTTTTCTCGTAGTGAGAAGGTGAAGTGTTAATAAAATATACTTACATTTTACTTAGTTTCACACACTTTTTTCTTATCATTTTTCAAATCCCTTCCCAAATCCCCCAACCAAACACAACATCAAGAGTTGCCTGGCCAATGCTGCGCCTGTGGTTCCAACACCTATCAACAGATCCCACAAAAAAGCATTTCTTAACTGATGCTTGAATAGCTCAACGACACCCTCATACTCATCCAATTGATTTATGTACTGGTTTATCTTGTCAAACTACATGGACTTGAACTAGGCTTTTATAGCATAAAGGTTTTTTTCATGACCTTAGTAACTTTTATGTTTCAATATGTTTTTTTAACAAATCAATGCAAATATACGATACATGTAAACAACTTGAAGAGTTATCCAAAGTTACCACCAATATACAGAGTAAAGTCATGAGAAATGGTAGCCTTAAACGAGTTCTATTGTCAGAAATTGTTATATGATTATATTGGTGGCCAGAGATGTGGTTCCGGCTGATGGGTTGGTTTTGGTTGGTTTCATGTTGACGAATCAATTTGTAAGGGAAAAATACAGACAACAACTAGATTCAAACCATTCATGATTTATTCAGGAAGCAAAAATAAAGAAAGCTATTGACCAAATATGCATGAGTGCATAAATAACAACAGCACCAAAGTCTTGCTCTACTTCCCAAATATTTCAAGTCTACCTATTATTTTGGGTTATCTGGTGCTTCCAAAATCACTACTTTTTGCTGAATGTTGTGTTTGGTTAACGAATTTAGAAAGATATTTGAAAAGAGAAAAGAAAAATGTGTGCGAAACGTAAGTAACTATATATTTATATTTTATTTACATTTCATTTATATTTTTTATTTTTATTTTTATTTTTAAATTCTTACTCAAAATCATGAATCAAATACAGTATTAGGGATACAATATTAACTACAAAGACATCATAGCTGAAATAATTAGGACAATTTGGGTGTGTTGGAGATGGTGTGGTGGAAGAGGTAGTATCTGTGTAAATCCATATCCAATTCTTTTTTAATTCAATTGTAATTAGATTTGTAAGATGGAACACATTTAAATTTATGTAATTGGATGTATTCACGATTTATGTTAATAAGATTATATTATATAATTTATTCTTTGATTGATTATGTTTCCATAAATTTATTTTTCACAAGTGGGGCTTATTAGATAGATTTGAAGAAGGGAATTGACCAATGTGTTCCTTATCAAATCCGCCCAAAAAGGGAAATAGATTATGGGCTTTGATATTGTTAGAAATGGGCACCCATGTGGCATGACCCTTTGAATCTTTTGAACCTTATCCAAATGAGTTTTGATGGCATGACCCTTTGAATCTTTTGAACCTTATCCAAATGGGTTTTGAATTCAAATTCAAACCTATTTGGATAATATATATATACATATATATCATATAATTGATATGGATAGATGATATATCTTATATTATCTCATATAACTGATATGGATAAATGAGATAAACATATTATATATCTGATAATATGAGATATGGATGATTAAGAGAAAAACAATGTATGTTTGAGCTTTTTCCTATATACTGACTCTCTCCCAAAAACCAATGATCAAAGCCATTTACACTGTGATTTGTGTGGGTGATATTCACTATTGAAATATCACTCCATTGCTGGGTTGACTGATCAGATTCAGGAAGCACGTGATTTACCCACGAGATCCTTCAATTCAGACTCTGTTCTAAACGTATGATCATAATTTTTATTCCGCTGCGTTATACTTTGTTTTACATTGGTATCAGAGCATGAATGGGTATTTTCGTGTTTTTCTTTAATCATGTGTGTATTTTTATATGTATATGTATACATTATATATATGAATGTTTATAAAGGAGGAAAAATGTCAACTTTTATTAGATTAAGAGCATAAATACCTATTTTTATGTTCATTAATGTCTTTTTTAATACCATAAATGGTTTTATTTTAAAAAATGGAGTCTAGCAGTACAATAATTAGACCGGAAAACACCCTGGAAGGCGGCACATGGGCCTCACGCGCCACTTGACGCCGTGAGCCGCTCCCACGTGCTTCCATGCGCCAGACGCCCTGCCGACGCGCCTGCACGCGCCCTCACGCACACGTCAGTGGCGCTGTCCACGCGCGCGCCGTCCACGCCACGCACGCACGCCGCGCGCTGAGCCGCGTTCTGAGCCACGTCGTTTTCCTCCGCCGGCTTGGCTGGCTTGGCTGCTGATGCATAAGACACTGTTTGTTTTGTTTTTTAATTCTGAATCGCGTTAAATGGTCATAATTAATTCATTATAGACTTGTTTTATGTGTGGTTAGTACTGTTAGACTCAGAATTAAATTTTCTATATTCTGTAAAATTTTGAAAATTTTATGAAAATAAAACTATTTTTCTTGTGATTATAATTCATTATTTATGCTTTAAAATGCTTCTGGTATTGCATAAATTATTTTCTGGAGTTGAATTTTTTATTGTAGACTTTTGAAATGTTTTACTATTTACTGGAATAATTTTTTCAGTTTATCAGATTCTGGAATTTTTTATTTCTAATTTAATGTGTGTTTATTAGTTATTTAGAATTTCAGAAAATTTCAGAATGATGTACTTTTTATTATGGCATAATCTGAATATTAAATACAACATATTTTTTAGGATTTATAATATGTTGCAATTAAAGAAGCATGATTAGTTATTTATTTATTTATTTGAATTCCATTATTAAATGAATATAGCATGAGTTATTTGTATATTTACATTAAGATGCTATTGTATGGAATTTATCATGCTTTGTATGTGCCATAAGTAGTGGGAGATTGATTGTTTTTTGCGCATGAAATTAAATTAAATTTTGATAATTATCACTAGAGGCGCAAGAGATGATTACAAGCATAGCAAATTTTCGATCTTGAGACATGTGTAAAATTATCATTATTTAATTTAGATTCTTTTGCTGCAAAATATTTTTTTTGTGTTGCTATCATTCATATCCCCTGCGCATTTGTTTACTCTGTATGTAGAAATGACTGCTAAGATAGTGGTGGCAGACTTAACTAAGGGAGAGAAATTGGATGGCGACAATTATGATATATGGCGCCGTAAGATCCAATACCTCCTCGATGAGCAAAAAGTGTTGACCACACTTAAACAAGTGATGGTTGAGCTAGAGCAGGGCAATACAGCTCAACATCGTCGTGATCTTGAAGCCTTTCAAACTTGGCGTAACAAAGATCGGTGTGCGCGCTTTACTATGTTGAGCAGCATGCACAACAACTTGATTAGTGAGTTTGAGTATTGGCCGACTGCATTTGAGATATGGGAAGCTCTCAAGCAAAAGTTTGGTATTACCTCTTTGGAAAAGCTACGTGGGTTGACTATGAAGTTTGATTCATATCAGAAAAGGGCGCATCACTCGATGAAGCAGCATTTGAGGGTCATGTCAGCCATGATACGTGAGCTTGCGGCTGCTGGGCACAATTTGACTCAAGAGCAGCAAGTACAAGCTATGATTCGCTCTCTGCCAAATTCTTGGAAGCAGATGAAACAGAATATGATGCATAATGAGAGTGTGAAAACATTCGAAGACATATCGCGTCATTTGGAGCTAGAGGCTGAGTGCCTTGAGGCGGTTAAGTCTGATGGTTCTGCTATGGTGGTTGAGTCAAGCTCACGTAGGACTTCTCAGTTCAAACGTGGAAAAGCAAAAGGTGCCCCTAAGAAGCAAGCAGCAGCTACGCTTAAGCCCAATGGCGCTAGAAATTTCAAGTGTAGGGGCAAGAGAGGTGGTAAGAAGGCAAAGGCTAAATTGACATGCTTTAACTGTAACAAAGAAGGACACTTCGCTCGGGATTGCCCTGAGCAGAAGAAGGTACTCCCTTACTTAATTTCTCGCATTCAATGCTTTGTGTCAAGTCAAGCATTAATTGCTCATTCTCCTCATTTTTGGGTTGTAGACTCCGGAGCAACAGACCACATCGCGAGGGACAAAGTAGGGTTCGTTGAGTATCGCCGAGTACCTGCTGGGAGCAGAAAAGTTTACATGGGGAACGAGTCCAGTGTGGAGGTGCTTGGCATTGGCACATTCAAGTTGGAAATGCGACGAGGGCGCACCTTGTATCTTCATGATGTTCTTTATGCTCCGGATATTCTGCGAAACTTAGTTTCAGTTATTAGCATGATGAGCCTTGGTTTTAGCTTTTGTTTTGAGAATAATGGTGTTAGCATTTATTTGGGAACAATTTTTTATGGTTTTGGTTATCTTTCAGATGGTTTTTTAGTTTTGGATGTGGGTGATTCTAGTCTTAATAAAAATGCCAATGGCTCTATTTCTAATATTGCATCTTTTTGTGATAATGATTCTATGAGATGGCATGCTAGATTAGGCCACATAGGGCAAGACAGGATGACTAGATTGGCTAGAGAAGGTCTTTTAGGCCCACTCGCTAGAGCCACTTTGCCTACTTGTGAGCACTATCTTGCTGGAAAGGGAACAAGGAAACCATTTAGGAAAGTCATAAGGGCATCTATCCCATTACAACTTATTCATTCTGATATATGTGGACCAATGAATGTGAGGGCAAGGCATGAAGCCCCTTATTTCATCACATTTATAGATGATTGCACGCGTTTTGGTCATGTCTATTTGATTTCTTACAAGTCAGAAGCATTGGATTGCTTTAGACGGTATGTTAATGAGGTTGGGAATCAATTAGACAAGAGCATTAAGGCTCTAAGGACTAATCGAAGACGTGAGTATCTATCTGAGCAATTTAAAATGCTCTGTGAGGAAAAAGGAGTTATCAGCAATTGACAATTCCTAGGACTCCGCAACAAAATAGTGTAGCAGAGAGAAGGAATCGCACATTGCTTGACATGGTTAGATCAATGATGGTGCAAGCTAATCTTCCCGTTTCTTATTGGGGAGATACTTTGTTGACTGCTGCCTACGTCCTTAATCGTGTGCCCTCCAAATCAGTTCCTTCCACCCCATATGAGATGTGGACTGGCAAAAAGCCTGATTTGGGCAATTTGCGGCCTTGGGGTTCGATAGCTTACATACACAATGCTTCTCATAAGTTTGGGAAGTTGGGCCCTAGAGGAAAGAAGTGTATCTTCATTCGCTATAGTGAGCATTCTAAGGGCTATGTGTTTGTTGGGGAGCATCTGGATGGAAGTGTAACTGAAATTGAGTCACGAGATGTGGATTTCCTAGAGGAGGATTTCCCTAGCAGAGGTGAGGTAACTAGAGAAGTAGAACTCTATGAGATGGAGGATCTACTTGAAGGCGCACCTAGTAGCCTAGTAGCGAATGAGGAGATAATTCCTCAAGCTCCTAAGGACAGTGGGAGTGATCTACCTGCCCATGGATTAGATCCAATGGATGAGGATTTTCAGGATTCTCAACTACGTAGAAGCAAACGTGGAGCTATACCCCGTCGTCATTTTGAGATTGAATGGGAAGCATTCATGATTGCTCCGAGTGATGAGATAGAGCCTAAGAATCTCAAAGAGGCTCTCTCATCCCCTGCTAGTAAAGAATGGAGTACTGCAATGGATGAAGAAATAGAGTCTATGAAGAAAAATCATGTCTGGGACTTGGTTGATTTGCCGCCAAGGCGCAAGACTATTGGGAACAAATGGGTTCTCAAAATTAAGAGCAAGGCGGATGGTTCCATAGAAAGGTATAAGGCTCGCCTAGTGGCGAAAGGTTACACCCAACGAGAGGGTGTGGACTATGAGGAAACTTTTTCACCAGTTGTAAGGTTTGTCTCTATTCGCCTAATCCTGGCCATAGTAGCTCAGTTGGACTTAGAGCTATATCAAATGGACGTTAAGACTGCATTTCTCAATGGAGAATTGGATGAAGAGATCCATATGGATCAACCAAAAGGCTTTGTGGCAGTAGGTCTAGAGCGCAAAGTTTGCAAGCTTCAACGATCTATTTATGGCTTAAAGCAATCATCCAGACAGTAGAATCTGAGATTTCATCGAGCCATTATTTCTAATGGGTTTACGATGATTGATGAAGATCGCTGTGTGTATGTTAAGCGGTCCAAGGACATTTTTCTGATATTGTCATTATATGTAGATGACATATTATTGGCTGGAAATGACAAGGAGATGATTATCGCCACTAAAATGTGGTTGTTCTCTACATTTGAGATGAAGGACATGGGTGAGGCAAGCTATGTGCTCGGTGTTAAGATCTTTAGGGATTGCTCTAGGAGACTTCTTGGTTTGTCTCAAGAGACTTACATTAAGACTATTGTAGAGCGATTCCAGATGCAGAGCTACAAACCCATTGACACTCCTGTTGCAAAAGGCGAGAGCCTAAGTCTTGATATGGGTCCTAAGACTCAAGAAGAAAATGAAAAGATGGCCCGTGTTCCCTATGCAAATGCTGTTGGAAGCTTGATGTATGCTATGATGTGTACGCGTCCTGACATTTGTTATGCAGTCGGATTGGTGAGTCATTACCAATCTAACCCAGGACCAGCTCATTAGAAAGCAGTTAAGAGGATATTACGATATCTTAGAGGGACTGTAGATTACACACTTTGCTACCAGAGTTCAGATCTACATCTAGTTGGCTATTGTGATGCTAACTGGGGAGGAGACCTAGATGAACGTAAGTCTACTTTAGGATATGCTTTCATGCTTAGCGATGGTGCTATTTCTTGGAGCAGTAAGAAGCAATCCTATATCGCCTTATCGACTATGGAGGTTGAGTTTGTGGCTTGTTCATCTGCCGTTTAGGAAGCCGTGTGGTTGAGGAGATTCCTTTAGCATTTGGATGTTGTCACACACACTTCAGACCCTGTGACTATCTATTGTGACAGCATGGCTACACTCGCTTACGCTAAGGATCCTAAATACCACGGCAGAACCAAACACATTGATGTGAGGTTCAACTTTATCAGAGATATTTTGGTGCAAAAAGAAGTGATCCTGGAGCACATCCCTACGAGTCGCATGGTTGCGGACCCTTTGACTAAGCCCATTGCTAGAGATGTTTATTTTACTTATGTTAGGGCTTTAGGACTACGTAGGTGGTGATATTTTTATGTGTATTCAGTTGAACTCATATTTTTTTGGGGATATTTATGCCATTAGTATTCATATTTGTTTCTATTGCACATTTATGTTTACTACCTTTTGCAATGGTTTGTGAATTAGCATACACAAAATAATTAAATTGATGTTAGCAGGCAAGATTGGCTCACTCACACGAGCAATCGCCCTTAGCGCTAGGTAGCGAGTAAGGATGAAACTAGTGGCTTATTGTATTTGGAGCAAATAGAGAAGCTAAAATTATCCACTAACTATGTCGCCTTGGTTGGAGCCAAGATAAGGTCTTGTTGGAGACCGATCATGGATATGAAAGTACCCACTTTTCCATGATGTGCCTGTTATGGATAGCCAGATGCGAGATCTCATTTGATGCCTGAGAGGCGAGCAAATAGAGAATTCGAGTTAGACGCTAGGAAGCGACTTGTGCGCTTAAGAGCGACAAGACTAAGATCTGTATGGTGTGTGAGTTTAACATCACTCTTTGGAAGAGTTACTCCACTATAACATGTATTCGTACTGCATGTGCTTATCGACCCGTTAGCGAGGTGAAAGAATGGATCCCTGCTTCTTCACCGTGTGAGTCCTAAAAGTCATTTTTTCCTAAATGACTTCACTTTGTGCCTTTTGTGACCTTTGACTATGTCATAAGATGAAGAGTTGATGTTCAGCTACTTTGGTATGTTGCCTGCGGTCATGTATGATTCGGCTTTAAGGGACATTACTGGGAAAGCGGTCAATTTCAAATTAAATGATATGAGGGTGAAGGGAAGATCATCTAGTTCTACATCTCTGCTCTATATTCACTGTCGACAACTCATATCGCTCTTAATAGGATGCTGATTGGGTGTGAATAATGCGGGACCTAGGAGAGTCAAACATGCTCTTTGAGGGATTATAGATGTTTTTGGACTGATGTAGCTAGATGGGTCTGGGTACACGAAACACTATTTCTATTTTTTTTGGGTTGATGTCTCTATGCTGACTCATATTGAGTTTCTAGTATAGAGCTCCCTCATGCAGGTGTTCTCAGCGGTCGCACGGTGCATTGGCTAGTATAAGATTGTTCATTTTTGGGGAGATTGAGATAGAGATGTGGCAGTGTCATGCCAACTCATGTGCGAGTGGGAGATGTTAGAAATGAGCGCCCATGTGGCATGACCCTTTGAATCTTTTAAACCTTATCCAAATGGGTTTTGATGGCATGACCCTTTGAATCTTTTGAACCTTATCCAAATGGGTTTTGAATTCAAATTCAAACCTATTTGGATAACCACTCAGGATATATATATATATATATATATATCTATCATATAATTAATATGGATAGATGATATATCTTATATTATCTCATATAACTGATATGGATAAATGAGATAAACATATTATATATCTGATAATATGGGATATGGGTGATTAAGAGAAAAACAACGTATGTTTAAGCTTTTTTCTATATACTAACTCTCTCCCAAAAACCTACGATCAAAGCCATTTGCACTGTGATTTGTGTGGGTGATATTCACTATTGTAATATCACTCCATTGCTGGGTTGACTAATCAGATTCAGGAAGCACGTGATTTACCCACGAGATCCTTCAATTCAGACTCTATTCTAAAGGTATGACCATAATTTTTATTCCGCTGCGTTATACTTTGTTTTACAGATATGAACCTAGAGTTGCTAGGAGTCAGTGGGCTATCAATGTCTTTTTTTTTTTTTTTTTTGGGTACATTGGAAATGAAAGACAAAATAGAGAAAGAAAAGAAAAGAAAAACAACATAAAGCAGGAAGGCAAATCGGGAATTAAATCCTCCGATAAGCGGTTCCAATCATGTCAACCACTAGCTGTCTTCTGACTTCTGCAGGAGGTTCCTCTATGAACACAAGCTGATCCGTTTGGTTTAAACCCATTTTTGCGAGTATGTCGGTGCACTTATTGTTTTCTCATATGATGCTGCAAATGGTGCAATTGCATTGCAAAATAAGATGCCTTGAGTCCTCAACAATACTGCAAAACAAGCAGTTCTGTAATGGCCCTTCAGTTAACAGATTTTCAGCCAAGGATGAGTCAGTTTCAATGATTACTTCATGTAATCCTTTCTCTAGCACAATCGTCAATCCTCTGTACATGCCCTATATCTCAACTTCCAAGCTTGAGCAAGAGTCAAGCTTTCCAAAATACCCGCTTAGCCAAATTCCTGTTTCATCTCTAAAAACTCCCCCAAATCCACCTTCTTCTCGGTCTCCTCTGGCCCTTCCATCGGTATTCAATTTTATCTTACCTGTAGGAGGAGGCAACCACTTAATTAAAATGGGTACACTTTTATGAGAAGATAAAGACATGAAAAAAGCATGTTTAATCTCATTAACATAATTATGAATAAAAACCAAAGTATTTTGCCAAGATGGGTCTATGTTATCAAAGACTTCTCAATTATGTTCCTTATAGATTTGCCAAATTGTAACAGCAAACATTAAACTCCAGCTTGGGTTCATGCTTTTCGGAACCCGTATATTCTTGGTAAGCCAATCGATTAAGTTGTACTGACTTTCCATATCAAACCAAACAATGCATAAGGAACACTTATTAGCCTTTGCCAAAATAAAATTAAAAAAATGAGACAATGCTGTGAACTGCCTGTAGTAAAAAAATAAAACAAACCATCATGATCCATTTCCGAGGACTGACGAGGAATTGAGAAAAAAAAAAAGAGCATTGGAGGAATCGAAGACGGTTTTCACCCACTTTTTTACAAGTTGTATAATCAAATTTTGCCATCTTCATTCACAATTCTCAGAAATTTTAATTCTCTCTTTTTCACCAAGCAAGCACCCAGATTTAACCCAACAAATGTGGTCCTTGAAATCCATTCTCATCGGTGCTAGCAACACCTTGTTGTGTATTATTGATACAGTATTTAATATTAAACCACTGAACAACCCCTACCTAACAAGCCTAGTGGAAGCATTCGACACCAGAAATCTGGACAACCTCAATCGCAACTTTGGAGGCATTGAAGGTGTTGTTTCACGATTCAACTCAAATGAATCCACTGGAATTCATGGAGACACTCAAGACTTGTCTCTCCGACGCCGCACCTATGGTCCCAACACATACCCACAGATCCCAAAAAGAAGCATTTCTCAACTGATGCTGGCAGAGCTCAACCACACCGTCAGACTCACCCAACTGATTTGTGTACTGGTTTATATTATTGTCTTCAGTTTCAAACTACACGGGCTTGGTGATGATGGACTAGTCTTTTATCGGGTAAAGGTGTTTTTCATTGTCTATTTACCTCTTACGTTCCAATCTTTATTCTTCAGATCAATACAAATACACGATGCGTGTAAACACATCGAACAGTTATTGCAAATTTGCAACACCGCCAATATCCAGAGTAAAGTCATAAGAAATGGAAACGTCCAACGGGTTCCGTGCCCGGAAATTGTTGTCGGAGATGTGGTGGTATTGGAGGCTGGGGACGTGGTTCCGGCTGATGGGTTGTTTTTGGTTGGTTCTGATTGCTTTCAAGTTTATGAATCAAAGGTTGGGAGGATGAGTGTGAGTCGACACCAAAATCCATTCTTGATTGTTGGGGGCAAGGTGATTCGTGGGTATGCTGGAATGCTTGTGATTTCAGTGGGAATCAACACAACATGGGGCAACCCTTTTCGATTAGTTACAAAAAACCCTGTTGGATTATCCCTCTTCCGGGTTCGGGGTATTAAGATCAACGATTTTTTAGACAAAATTTTTTCTGCAGCAGCTTTTTTCGTGGTACTCTTCACCAACGCTTAATATAAACTAATGTTAATGTGCCATGTAAAGTGATAAATAATAATGTGATATTCGAATGAGATGGTCGTTCTAGCACTTTTTTAATCAAATAAGGTGTTATGATATCTGTGTCAGTTTGTTACAGTTTTTGAATTCAAATTGGGCCATATAACATTATCTTATATATCTAAATAATGATGTTCCAATCCTAGACCTTTGTTGTTGATGTAATTCAATTGTATTACTTGTACCGTTTAATTCATCAATATATTTTTATTTTGCCGATAAAAAAAAATTGAAGATAATAGGAAGCCTGTACTCTTTATTTCACTTTTTTTTAGTTAACTATGCCCTTTGTTTCAAATTATTAAAAGAATAAATGCTTATGTGAAATGCTATTTATTACTGCATTTATTTAATTTTTTTTTACTGCATATATTATTTGTATTCATACAATAGAGGAGCTCATATTTGAAAAATAGTAAAGCCCATCATGTCATATGAGAAATTAATGAAAGTAAAATAAAAAATAAAAAACATTTAATTGATCTATAGAAACTTCTCCAAACCTTATATTTGCTCTAAACAAGCCCATATGAAACTTTTGAGGCCCTAAATGAATTTTTTTAAGTTGGAGTTTTCTATAATTAGAAGCTTTCCTAATTGGATTCATGTTGTACGTATAACAAATATAAATATACACTAATAAGAAGGAGAAATGATTAAACACTTTGTTGGAATTAGGTTTTAGTAACACTTTTTTGGATGGATTTGGAGGGCTAATGGACACAAGTGTCAGGAAACAAAAACAGTACTCATCTTCTTTTCATTTCAAATAAATATTGAAGTAGTAAAAAAAAAATTATTTAGGTCTTATTTGTTAATAAGTTGTTTTAATGAAAAATTCACTACAAGTTATCACATTATTTTTCTTAACTTTTTAGATAGTGAATTCCTAAATGAACTCTAGTATATTCAACTCAAATATTCATTACTAATAATCTGAGAACACTTTAAACGCATAAATTTTTTTTAAAGCTTGGAAAAAAAGAAGAAGGAAACTTTAGAAATAAGATTCCACGTAGTCAAAAATGCAGCAAAAATTCTAAAGAATTGACTTCTTGTGAATCAGGTAGAATAACCAACAAAATTTGAAGTAAAAAATAATAATAATAATCAAAATCAAATCAAAGAACAAGCCCAAGCCCATCCTAGGACTGAACCACTGGGTAGGGCCTGGGCCATCGTTCTAATCCGAAGCCTGACTTAGACCAGGTCAGCCAGCCTTGTTAAATTACAAAATAAAAAACAAAAAATTGACCTTTGGAGCAACTGTGAGATGACTATTTACGGAAGCTCCAAATTAATTGTTTTAGGAATTGTCATTATTGTTTGCATTTTCTTACAAATTAATTCTGTAATAGTAAAATCAAATCTCTTAGGCAAAATTTATTAAATATATCACCGGCTAAATAACTTGCCTGTAATCTTGTTTTTCTTAATGAATGAGAATCTTATCTTCATCAATTTATACAAAGTTCACAATATATTATAAGTTGTTTTATTTTTATCACCTCATCACATGTATAACTATTTAACCTTTTTTTCTTTTCTTTTTTTTTTTTTTTTTTTTTTTTTTCCCCTCTTCATGAGACAATGTTGTGTGGACTGTCTAGTAAAAACTAAAAATAAAGATCAAAAACCTCTTCATGAGTATATATTTTTTTTAGTACTGATGGAGATTTCTAGGCACAAGAGTTAAGAAATGTTGAACTCTTTTCATCCATTACAAAATTAATTATTTCATAGTAAAATCAAATCTCCTAAGCAAGGTTTTTAGATATATCACCCAACCGAACAATTTGTCGTGTAACTTATTTTTTTGAATGAATAAGAATCTTATCTTCCTCAATTTATGTAGAATTCACCCAAATTATTAATTTTAATAATCTTCCTTGTCAGTCTCTGAACAAAAATTCTAATTTACACTCTCTTCTTCACCAAATATGTGCTTCTTGAAATCTTCTCATAGGTGTCAGCAAAACCTTGTTCTGGTGTGTCGATACGGTCCTTAATATTAAACCACTAGCTAGAAGTCTGGACTATCTCAACAGCGAGTGTGGAGGCATTGAAGGTGTTGTTTTAGGACTCAACTCAAATGCAGCCACTGGAATTTGTGGAGACACTTTGGACTTGGCTCGCTGACGTTGCTCCTGTGGTTCCAACACCTACCAAGACATCCCACAAAAAGCCTTTTCTCATCTGATGCTGGAGCACCTCAAAGACACCTTCACACTTATCCTAGTGATTTGTGCGGTGTTTTATATTATTTGTTGTGTCCAACTACATGGACTTAAACAAGGCTTGCATGGCATAATGGTGTTTTTTATTACGTTTGTACCTGCTAGGTTCATTTCTATGATCTATAAATCAACAGAAACAAACAATACATGTAAACAACTCGGAGATTTATCAAAAGTTACCGCCAATATATAGAGTAAAGTCATAAGAAATGGAAGCCTCCTAAGGGTTCTAGTGTCGGAAATTGTTGTGGGAGATGTGGTTGTGTTGGCCACTGGAGACATGGTTCCGGGTGATGGGTTGGTTTTGGGTGGTGATGATTGGTGAGAGAGTAATTTATAAATAAATTAGGCCGAGCTAAGGTAGAGGCTTATTTGGAAGTTGGGCTGCGCTTCAGACCGAGATAGGAGCTATTGTAGCTCGGTCTAAAACTAACGAGCTTGGGCCAGGTGAAGTTCGGACCGAGCTATGGGCCGAGGTGTTTGGGCTCGCAAGTTGGACCTCATCCTTGTTAGTTCGGTCAGAGACTAATGCAGTTAGCTCGGTCTAAACAGACAAAATCGATGTACAAGTGAACAAGGGCCGAGCTAGGCGTTGCGTATGGAGGCATCGGATTGAGTATGACAAAGGGTTAGTATTAGCTCGGTTATACCGTTATTCAACCGTGGTAGTCATCTCACTTGACTTGCAGTGATAAGATTCTTAGGAGGATTCTGCTGAGGAAAGCAGAGTCCTACTGGAACTGTGCAAACCATCTCCCTTGGTGGGTAGTGAGTAGGGTGTGTGATTGCTAGGAGGACTCTCATAGGAAGAGTTGGAATCCTACTAAGATTGTGCTAGGCAAAACCTACAAAAGCTCGTGACTAGACCTATGTACAAGTATGACAATCATAATTTTTACTCCTAAATACACAGAGCTTTTTGTCTATTGTCTATTGGCTGACTTAGGCATCAGAGGGGTTTCCGACACATACTCATCGGCTAGCTCACGTTTGTGTTTTCAGGAAGCAAAGCGACGACATTTGGAGGAGCGCAAACTTGATCAACAGAATCATACGAGAAGAATTATTTCTTACTCGTACAATTGGTTTTATGTTGATGAATCAATTTGGAAAGGGAAAGGAAAAGGAAAAGGAAATATAGTGAGAGCTAGGCGAACCCAAAATTCATTCTTGGTTGTTGGGAGCAAGGTGGTTAATGGGTATGCTGGAATGCTTGTGATTTTAGTGGGAATCAACACAACATGGGGAAACCGAATTAAATTAGTTACAAGCAACCCTGATGGATTTCTTGTCGAGCGGGTGCGGATTATTAAGATAGCCGAATTTTTAGACAAGGTTTCTCCTGCAACATTTTTCTTGATTGGAATCATATTTATCAGATAACCTCTTAAGCTTTGTATCTGTTAGTAACGGATTTTGAATTCAAATCGTTCACTTTACCCTCTTTTTTTTTTCTTTTTACGGGCTAGATTGGAAGGTGCTTTTCAGGATGTAAAGTTCACCCCGTCCCATTTCAATAATTTAAATAATTTATTTTATAGGATCATTTATGTGTATCATCCATACCAAAAGTTAAACCATTCTAATAATCATATCCATTCAATTTATCACGTTTGTCACACATAAAAAATAAATAAATAAATAAATGATTTATTTTTAAAAATACGTTTGTTGTCTATTTTTAAAAAAATAAATCTGATAAATTAAATAAATTTTGATCAATAAGTCTGACTTAAATTTTTATATAGATGATATATGTAAACAATCTCAAAAAATAAACAATTTTAATTATCAAAATATACATCTCGACTGGAGAAAAGCTAGCTTTTTTTTCTCGTATACAGATTTATATAAGGAACTAGGCCCATAGGTTTAAGGCCCATGTTGGCCCAAAGAGAAACATGAATACTACTATTCACTCTTTGATTTTAAAAATTTTAAAAACAGTTTTTGAATTTTGAATTTTTTTTTTGTAGTTTTTAGTGATTTTTAAATTTTAAATTTTTTTTTATTTTTAGGTTTACTTATTTTAGATCCACTGAAAAGCACAAAATTTGTTAAAAAATATTTTAAAAGCTCACTAAATACAAAAAAAACATACTAATATATATATATATACAAAATTACAATACAATTTATTAATTATTTTTAAATTTCTTCACCAATATTTTAATTTTTAAATATATTTATATTAAGTGAATCTAAAAAAATAAAAATTTTGATTAAAATATAATTAAAAATTCAATAAAGATAACAAAATTGAAAAAAAAAAAATGAAACACTTATGAACTATTTTTGAAAACTCAAAGTCGAACAAAGTATTCTTTCACTTCTTATAATTTAAGAAGTGTAAAAAAATTGTTTAGTAAATTGGACTCAAATATGCATTTACTAATAATCTGGATATACTTTAAACTCATAACAATTTGCTTTGGGTTGGTTTGATAACATTTATATTTATAATTTATAAAAAAAATTGAAAATTATAAGTAAAACTTGTTTTGTATTTATTTTGTTTTAAAAATTCTATAAACAGTTTGTAAAATTTATTAAACATAAAAAAATTAATTTTTTTTTTTTTCATCCGTTCCTTCTTATCCCATCCACTCCAACTACCATCTGCCACTAATCATCACCACCACTAGCCATCTTTACCTATGGCTAGGGAAATAAATTTGGCCCACTGGCCTGTGGCTCACCCAAAGTCCGTTCTGTACAGTTCGGCTCAGTTAGGTTTAAATCCAACTTGAGACCTTGATTTGTCTATTTCAAAGCCCGATTCAGCCAGCTAGGCTTGGCCCAAAGCTCAGCCCATCAGCTCACTCAAGTTTCGGCTTGAGACTCAGTGTTATTTTTAGTGAAAAAAAAAGAGGTGGTGTTTGGTTTGTGTTTAGAATTGTGATTTAAGTGTAGAATTGTATTTTGAGTTTGTGAGTTTTAAAATTATGATTTGAAAAGAGAAAATTTGTTTAGTTATGAGTTTTGAAAAAAAATTTGAATTATAATTTGAATTGAGTGTTAAATTTTTGAAATAAGTGTTGAGTTTGTGAAAAGTTATTTGATTTTTTCAAAGCTTATTTCAAAAAACTTATAACTTATAACCAAATATACAACTTAAAACTTTATTGAAAATTCTATTCGAAACTCATAGCCAAACTCTTTTTAAAATTCAATTCAAATAAATAATTATTGGCAAAAAATAAATTTTTTATTTAAAAAATTCCAAAAATATTTTTTTTATTTAAAATATTAAAAGAAAATATTATTATTTTTTCTTTTTTAAAAATTATTGCAACAAATTAATTTTTATTTCAATTTTTTTTGTTAATTTTAAATAAATGTCCAAATAATTTGTCAATTTGGTCTCAAAAAAATATTTTCTATAGTTAAAAAATATCAAAACCAAATATAATTTTTTTCCTAAATAATAGGTGCCAGTTGCAAAAAATAAATAAATAAATAAATAAAAATGTTCCGGTCAACTGGTTGGACGTCTAGGGGACGACTGGGTAAACCCAAAAATTAAAAACTGTCTAAGCCTCCGTTTGGGAAGTGGGTTGGCTTTTTAGCTTTTTGACTTTTTTGGCTATTTTAGCCTGGGCTTAAAAGCTTGGTTTGAGAAGGGCTTTTTGGCTTTTTGGCTTTTTTGAGTTTTTTTGTGAGAGAAGAATGTAATGATTATGGGTTGGATGTGATGTTTTGTTTGTTATGGCTAAAATAGCCTATTTTGTTTTTTGTGGCTAAAATAGCCAAAAAAGTCTGCAAACCCACTTGCCAAATACAGGCTAAGCAGATGTCCGGACAGACAACCAAATAGACTAAAAATTCAAAAAACTTACTAATTTACCAAACATGTTTTCAAAATGTGTTTTGAAATTGATTTGGAATCATAATTTAAAACTATAAACAAACAGTGAATTGGTTATTAGTATGGAATCATAGTTTGAAACACAAACCAAATACAGCCTAAAATTTTAGTGAAAAAAAAGTAAAAAAATGATTAGACCCGACCCGCCAATCCACCCAAGGTCCAAGTATCCCCTAAATCTAGGCTTAGGTCTGGACTTAATTTTTTAACCCGTAATGTGGTCCAGTCCAAATTTTGATAGCAGCCCTCACAGCCCAACAGTGGACCGGGGGTCTCAAATTTATACCCCTACCTAGGGGTGTGCACGGTGCGGGTCGGTGCGGTTTGAGAGAAAAATAAAAACCGTATGGCGGGTGGCGGATTGATAAAAATGTCACTAGAATTTGCTATTTTCCTTATCAAAAATCGGCGGTTCAGTTGGTAAATAATGGCGGATTTGCCTTAGCGGTTCAGGCGGATTAGCGGTTTATAAAAAATATAATTCAAATTACAAAACTTAAATCAAAGAGTAAAAACAAACGAGAGATACCGTGATACTAAGCATCTTGTGAAGCTTTCTTCTGATGCAGCAAGTGTAGCAACAACATGATAATATCAACGACTATGCCATCAGTTTATTACAAGCATCTGTGGAAGCTACAATGATCAAATACAATATATAAAATTAATATCGTTCCGGGTTTATATTATATTGAAAATGTTTACTATTGAAAAGTATTTAAATTGAAAAGTGAGCTGATGCAAGTTTGCAACATGGCCAGAAAAAAAAAAAAAAAAAAAAAAAAGATTGAAAAGTGAATTGAAATCCAACTTTATTTTGAATTACGGACATCTTGAATTCCCCTCGAGCAGTAATGTAATACTATATTCTAAGGTATAGAACAACAAGTAAACTTAAGTAAAAAAGAATTTTTAGAATCTTATAAAATATGATTTAATAGCGGTGCGGGTCGGTGCGGTTTAGAAGAAAAATAGAAACCAGCGGATTGATAAAAATGTCACTAGAATTTGCCATTTTTCTTACCAAAAATCGACAGTTTGATTGGCAAATAATAACGAATTTGCCTTGGCGGTGCGGTTTTGACGGTTTCGACAATTTCGGCGGTATTATGCACACTCCTACCCTTACCTGTGGCCACCATTGCCACCGACCTCCTTCGATCATCATCTCATGTCATATCTCCTTCGACGATCATTTCATATAGTTAGGGGTGTGCGCGGTGCGAGTCGGTGCGGTTTGAGAAAAAAATAGAAATCGTATGGTGGGTGGCGGATTGATAAAGTGTCACTAAAATTTGTCATTTTCCTTATCAAAAACTAGCAGTTCAGTTGGCAAATAATGGTGGATTTACCTTGGCGGTTCAGGCGGATTGGCGGTTTATAAAAAAAAATAACTCAAATTACAAAACTTAAATCAAAGAGTAAAAAAAAGACGAGAGATACCGTAATGTTAAGCATCTTGCGAAGCTTTCTTCTGATGCAGCAAGTGTAGCAACAACATGATAATATCAACGACTATGCCATCAGTTCATTACAAGCATCTGTGGAAGCTACAATGATCAAATACAATACATAAAATTAATATCATTCAGGATTTACAATATATTAAAAATATTTACTGTTGAAAAGTATTTACATTGAAAAGTAAGCTGATGCAAGTTTGCAACATGGCCAAAAAAAAAAAAAAAAGATTAAAAAGTGAATTGGAATCCAACTTTATTTTGGATTACTGATATCTTGAATTTCCCTCGAGCAGTAATGTAATACTATATTCTAAGGTATAGAACAACAAGCAAATTTAAGTAAAAAATTAAAATCTTGTAAAACATAATTTAATAGCGGTGCAGGTCGGTACGGTTTGAAAGAAAAATAGAAACCGACGGATTGATAAAAGTGTCACTAAAATTTGTCATTTTTTTTACTAAAAATCGGCGATTCGATTGACAAATAATAACGAATTTATCTTAACGGTACGATTCGATACGATTTTAACAATTTCAACGATTTTGACAATCTCAACGATTTTGACAATATTATACACACCTTACGTACAATCGTCAAGCCCTTTTGGTCACCACTTGCGACATCCGATTGTCAAAAACAGCTTACTGTGATGTCGGTTGCCGATGACGTGTTTCAATTGTGTATACACCGTGTGGCTCTGCGAGGGCGTTAAATTCATTTAATGGTCATATTTCTTTCTCATTGTCATTATTATTTTTTCTTTTAATGACCCTCATTGTCATATTTCTTTCCTTTGTTTTGTCATTGTCATTATCTTTTTGAAAAGGTGTGGTTTTCCTTCAATAAAAAAATTATTATTTTTTTAACTTTTTGAAAGTTGATCTCTTGGAGGAAATTACCTATCCTATATCTTTGAAGAAATTTTTTTTAAAAAATTGACATTTTATATGTAAATTTCATTACTTTAGATCTAAAAATAAGAAAATAAGACAAAAAATAAAATTATGTATAATATTATTCATATCATTTACTCAGAACTTGGGTGAACACAGGCATTGCTGTGCCGTTTTATAGGTTTATTTCGGACTTCATTTTGATAATTCGAATCGTTCACATTTTAAAGTATATTAAGTAAAATATATTTTATAAAAAATTAAGTTAATTAGATATCATTAATCTTTTCATTCACTCACATTTGTATTTATTTTAATATTTTAAATCACAATGTGATTTACCTATCAAGTTGGCAATAAAAATCGAACATTTTTGCAATAAGAAAAATATAGTTCCACACTCAAGTGAGTGTGATATTTATTTAGCGTTTTCAAAAATTAATTTCACATTCACTTTTAAAAACTCTTTTTAAGGCAGGAAAATTTAGACTAACCGATCGTCTCACCGATCGTCGGCCGGTTGACCGGAATAGTATTCGGTTTTTTTTTTGGCTCCTGTTATTTTTGTATTACAAAAGAAAATATTTGTGAATTTTTTTTTTAATTTTTTATAATCTTTGAATAGAATTTTGTGTTGTGTGTTTGGTTATAAGTTGTAAGTTTTTATGTTAAAATATCATATATCACATCACTCAATTCAAACTCAATTTAAAACTCTTTTAAAAATTCATAACCAAACAAATTTTTACAGTAAAATTATAATTTTAAAATTCACAAACCCAAAATATAATTCTATTTTCAACTCATAATTCTAAAATACTATCATAGTTACAAATGTTAGTTTTACACTTTATTTTTTATTTTTATTTTCACCACCTATTGGTTTTTTTTTCTTTTCAATCAATTGGTAGTTTGTTGAGAGAGATTAATATGTCAAATAGGAACGACAAAGAGAGAGAAAATCTAAAGCCAATGTGTAATACATCTTCTCTTTTATCCTTCTTTTTTCAGTGAAGATATACACAAAATTGGTACGCATAAAAATATTTAAAAAATTATTACAATTTCGATGTAACTTATATATTGTGAGATTTATAGGTAAAATAAATCTAAGCCATATAATAATTTTCTTGAAATATTTTTTTGTGTATCTAACATTGTTAAAGTATCAAACTCAAAATTAATTGATAATGAGTGAAGAAACTCTTATATTATATTAATCAAGCTTAGGTGACTTATATTATATTATATTAATCAAGTCTAACACTCCTCCTCTCCTCCTCACACGCAGTGTGAAGGCGATTGAGAGATAAATCGGATGAAAGAAACAAAAGTGGGCCAATACTACCACAGGGTGCAGCCACTCAAGACCAAACTCTAATACCATATTAAAGTATCTAATTGAAAATCAATTAATAATAAATAGATAGACCTTTATATTATATTAACAAAATTTGGATATTCAGATTTGCGATGTGTGATTAAACCTGTGTGTGTTAATTTCTGACCATACTGCCAACTTAGTATTCAATTGGAGAGCACTGGCAGAATAGATGGCGCCTGGATGACCTGCAATAGAGAGAAGAGATTCCGGCGGTGGTTCGTCCACCCGGGGACACTCCGATGATCAAGTCAGTTATCTCTCAAAGATAGAAAAAGTGCTCAATTCACTATTCAGAGCATAAAAAGTGTACCTTAGACCCATGGGGATGCCTCTCTTTTATAGCCAACACAATCTTAGTCCCAACAAAAGCCTAGCTTCAATGGACTTAAGATTACTACTAATCTTGGACTCCTAGTAGGATTGGAATAAACTCTCTATGAGTTTTATTTTTATCCAAACTGAAGTCCTCTCCATTCTAGGACTCTTGTCCCTTATCCGCTTATCCCGGATTCCGGTATTCTTGCAGACAACCTCGGCGTTTTGACCAGGACACGTGGCACCCCGGCTGGCACTTCGGTGACACCTCGGCCACGTGCTGTCACGCAAAAATTGTGTCCCCACAACTGCCCCCTAGGTTCTATTACCTCAGCATCTTGAGGTGATAGAACCTATATCGTTTCTTTCATTTAGCACGTCGGCTAAGCTCACTCCGTTCGTTCATTATCGAGATCATAATACGTCGGCTCAATATGACCAAAAACTTACAGTCTTCTTTCACCAATGCCTCAAAATCATTAACCAAGTTTGTTCAAGTTTCTCAGCTGAGATCATCCTCCAAGCCGAGGTTCTACTTTGTTAAATCGAGAATTCTAAGAGCTTTAACACGCGTATGAGCTGTCACGCATGACTACTCAACCGTTCTTGCTACGCGTCCCTCCCCCATTAGACCGTGTCCGATACGCGCCATTAAGTCGCCTTGTGCCTGCGTGCGCTGTCTGACAAACACATTGTTTGAGGCACATCAATTGCATTTTGCCGCCTCTTCACGTTTTTGACAAAACTTTTTCTCTCTCTCCTCGTCTTCTCACCTCTTCATCATTACTTTTGCAAAAAACCCTCTCTCTCTCTCTCTCTCTTACTTTCTCAAATCCTCCATTGTCTCAAGCTCGCAAGCTCTGTGATCGCTTCTAGTCTTCCCCTCCGGCGAAGCTTTCACCGCTCCATCGTTTTGCTGTTGTCGTCTGACTTTGGCGAACTCAACGCCGGCATCATTTTTCTTCGGTGAGTTACTTATTCCTCCTTTATTAGTCTATGTTTCTCTTCAAAAAACTTTCATTACTCGTCGCCATTGCTATTTTGTTCAAGTTCTTGATTGTGAATCACATATCTGAGCACGTTTCTTTTATGATTTCGCTTTTGGCCAGTTTGTTTCTTGAATACACACTGTTCACCCATCTATTCACTTTTGCCACTATTCTTGACTCTGAATCATTGCCCTTGTTTCTGTTTTCTGTGTTTTCTCTAAATCCTTGCCTTCAATCTTTGTTTGCCTAGACTTAGGTTTGGGATTCCTCGTAGAACTTACTGTCTTTAGGAAAAACTAAAACACCCTTCATTTAGATCCTCAGAATTTCTCGCCCCATCCTTCTTCTAGGTTTTGCCGAGGTCACTCCAACCTTTCATAAAACACGCCTTTTCCGAAATCCCACCTTCCTCCCAAGCCGATATCATGGGTATGTGGAGGCATAGGGTAGACACCCCAACTAAATTAGAGTATTTTAAGCAGGAGTTTTCCATTCTGACCGACATCCATTTGAGGTTGGCTGGGGAGGACGACTCCATTATGCCCACTGTTGACTCCATGCCTTTCCCAGTCGTCGCCTTTATTGAATGTGGACTTAGGCTTCCAGTAAACATCCTTTTCTGAAAAGTCCTCCACTATTACAAATTAAACCCGATGCAGCTTGCCATCAACTCTTACCGAGTTATAAATGGTATAATTGCCTTAGCACACCGAGAAAACGTTAGGGTAACCTTAACCGATATTCAATATTGTTATACCATGTGTGGCCTTAAGTTAGGAAAAGGCTATGTCTACTACCTCAAACCGAGGTCCACTGAATACAAACTTGTTGCCGACCTCCCAGACTCCAACAAGGGAGCCGGGGATGATTATTTCATTATCTCAGGGGGAGTTTGCTCCAGATGAAGACCTTTATCTCTACCCTCTTAGCCGAACAGTATTCATAGACAGTAATGGTAAGAGCCAAGTGTTGCATTTACTTGTTTTTCAAGTTTTTAGTACTTTCTTCCTTCTATATATTCTGACGTCTATTTTTCTTGCAGTTCTTTCACAACCACCCAAGGGCTTTCATAAGTCCTTCTATTCCAGTAAAGACCTCAAAAAGCTGTTGGACCTGCCAGTTCATAGGTGGAGAGCTCCCTTGCTTCTGAACTTTATCCCGACCTACAAGTCGGTGCTTCCTGACGTCCCAAAGAGGAAGACAAACAATTCTCCCCCTTCCGCCACAACTCCTCCAATAGCTTCATCATCTCGGCCAGATCAGGGATCAACCTCTAATCCAGCTGAGCTATCATCAACTTCGACTCCATATCTGATCCCACCATCTCAACGCCAATGCTGCCGTAGGACTGCAATTGTTGCCGAGATGGGTCGCAAGAAAGCTGCCGCCGAAGATCTTCTAGCCGACATCCCTGACTCAATTAATGCTCAACCAGCACAAACCCAGCCTCAACCAAAGCAAAAGCCAAAAAGACTCAAGAAGGCTCAGCCTAAGGCAACGGTGACTCAGATTGATACCAAGGACACCTTGCCAATTTCAAAATTGGCTGAGAGTGAGAAGACCCCTTCTGTTGTCGAGAAGAGGCCTGCCGAGGCCTAACCATCCGAATCTACTAGATGAAAGAGGCTGAGATCGTCCTTTATGACCACCTCGGGGCCATTAAAACATGATTCTCCCTGGGCCCCGCCAATCATAATCGACGACAAGCCAGTTAAAGTTGGTGATAGCGCCAACGACATTGAGGTAGGCGTTGCCCTCTCCACCACCTTGCTTCTACCCGAAGATCTTAATCGTAACGCTAAGATGAGCGAATATTAAAATTTTTCTCTGATAGTGCAGTATTCCGTTCAAGTAAATTCTTTACACTTAGTATTTTTCTTTCTTTTTCTTTTTATACTTAGAGAATTTTCTAAAAATTTCTGCTCTGTCCGTTTTTCTTCAGGCGATCCAGCACGCCCACTCCTTCTCAATGAAACTTTTGAAATGAGGAAGGAGTTGGCCGACAAGATCAGAGAGGTCTCTGGTTTGCAGAAGACCTTAAAAAAGACCGAGGAAAAGATGAAGACCTTGTCAAATCAGGTCAAGGCAGCTATTAAAGCTAAAGACGAGGCTGAAGAAAAAGCAGATGCTGCAGAGGCCATTAAGAAGGTTCTTGAGGCCCAAAAGAAAGAGGCCGAAGAAAAGATGACCAAGGCCCAAAAAGAACTTCAAGATGCCTTGGCCACAAAAAAGGCCGAGATCAAGGCCGCTGATGAGAGGGCGTATGCTGAGGGGGCGGCTGATGTCAATGAGGACTACAAAAAGCAAGTGAAGCAAGCATGCAACAAGGGTTTCACCCTTGGTTGGATGGCTGCCCTCAAAAAGCTTGATGTCCCCGAGGACTCCCCCTTCAAGAATACCGATGTCCTCCCCCTTCCATTCTCTCATACTCCAAGCCAATCTAAAGACGATTCTAAGTCTGAGGATGAAGCTTTGGTGAAGAAGAAGAAGGATGCTGAGACTCATGGGGCCAAGTCCCCTACTCTGAATGAGCAAGTCTTGGACTTGACTCAGGAGGAGGAGGGCGAGGAGGTCTCCAAAGACGCTACTCCTGAGAAGACAAAATCGGACGTGCCCATTGCCGACAAGAGCATCGACCAGACTCTCAAAGAGATCGATACCGAGCTCGCTGCTGAGAAGGACGCCAAGAATAATTCTCAAATGTCTTCGGAGCCCCATCCTACTGTTGATACCCAATAGTCTTGGTTTTTTGCTTTGTACTTAGTACTTTGTCTTACTTTTTGAATCAATATAAGCTTGGATCTGGCCGAAGTGCCACTTTTGTAATTTCTAAACAATAACTCTTTTGGGAGGCCAAAGTGCCCTCTTCTTTTTGAACTGATTCTTTTTAATGCAAGTACAATTTCCTTTGTATGACTCTTGTATGATTCTGTACTTAGAATAATTTTGCATGCTTTCAAGCATACACCTTATCTGTGCGATTTCCTCGGGGTGATATACCTCAGTTATACAAACCAATGATTTACCTCGGCAAGTACACAAGTACTTCTTTTAATACAACCTTGGTCTTAACTTGTAAATTTTTCTAAAAAATTTCAACAAGTGTTTAGACCAATTTTCTTTTAGTCATAACCTCGGTTTAACTTCAACTTGTAACTTCAACCTTAGTTTAACTTCAACTTGTAAACTTAAGTTTCAACAAGTGTGAAACATGACCTCGGTTTAACTTCAACTTGTAAACTCAAGTTTCAACAAGTGTGAAACATGATCTCGGTTTAACTTCAACTTGTAAACTTTAATTTCAACAAGTGTTAAACATGACTTTAGTTTAACTTCAACTTGTAAACTCAAGTTTCAACAAGTGTTAAACATGACCTCGGTTTAACTTCAACTTGTAAACTCAAATTTCAATAAGTGTTAAACATGACCTGAGTTTAACTTCAACTTGTAAACTCAAGTTCCAACAAGTGTTAAACCAATCTTCCAAGCATCAATTTCCAGCCCTAACCCTCTACCCCCAAATGTAAATCTAAGTTCCATTTGGGTTCTTATTTAAGACTGGGGCTTTGACCTTGTTGTAGAGGTCAGATTCAGATAAAGACTGGCCAAGGTAACTAACCTCGGTCTTTTTGTTAATCTGACTGATACGTACTTAGTTCCAGTCTGAGTTTGATTTTGCTAATATGACTAGCCCAGGTTAACCCAACTTAGTTCAACTCTATTATATGCAAGTAAAAGTTCTACTCTATCATATAATAAGTCTAAGTTATTCGTCATGTTTCACTTAGAAACATCGCTAACTTAGTTCAACTCTATTATATGCAAGTAAAAGTTCTACTCTGCCATATAATAAGTCTAAGTTATTCGTCATGTTTCACTTAGAAACATTGTCAAGTATCCGGTTAATCACATTACACAAGTTTAAAGATCAAGCTAAAACTTTATTACTTTTGCTAATAACAAGATAAAAAGAAATCTTAAAAAACGAGAAAATCTAGTGGTAGAAAAACTTTAGATTGCAAGTATTTCAGGGTCTTGGCAATTTTTTGCCTTCACAGTCCTCAAGCCGATATGCCACATTGCCCAAGACCAAGATGATTCTATAGGGTCCCTCCCAATTCGGGCCAAGCTTGCTCTCTCTGGGATCCTTCTTGTTGCCGACGACCTTTCTCAGGACGAGGTCACCAACTTAGAACTCTCGCGGGTTCACCTTCTTATTATAAGCCCTGGCAAGCTGCTGCTGGTATTCCCCCAGCTGAATTGCTGCTTTCTCCCTTCTCTCTTCTAGCAGATCCAGATCTCAGGCTATAAATACATCATTAGTTCCATTCTTTACTCCTTAGGTTCTGATCCCTGGGATGCCGACCTCCAGAGGAATGACTGCTTCTGTGCCATAAGCCATGGCAAATGAGGATTCCCCAGTTGATCTTCTCGGCGTAGTCCGATATGCCCAGAGTACACTTGGCAGTTCATCCACCCACTTTTCCTTTGCTGCTTGCAGCCTCTTCTTAATCCCATCCAAGATGACTTTGTTGGATGCTTCTTCTTGTCCATTGCTTTGAGGAAAACTTGGGGTGGAAAAATAATTCTTGATTTTGAACTTTGCACAGAAGCTCTTGATTAGCTTACTATCAAACTATGTGCCATTGTCAGTTATTATTGCTCTTTGGATTCCAAACATGGTGATGATGTTCTTCTATATGAAGTTTTTCACATCAGCGTCCTGAATCTTGGCAAAGGGTTCAACCTCTACCCACTTGGTGAAGTAATCTGTTGCTACCAACAGGTACTTCCTTTGTCTAGTTGCTTGGGGCAATTTTTCAACAAGATCCATGCCCCATTGGGCAAATGGCCAAGGACTGGACACTGGGTTCAAGTCTACTGCTGGTTAGTGTATCAAGAGTGCAAACCTTTGGCACTTCCCACACTTCTTGACATAGGTTTCAGCATCTTTTTGCATGTAGGACCACCAATACCCCTGTGTAATGGCCCTATGAGCAAGTGACCTACCCCCGGCGTAGCTTCCACATACTCCTTCATGTATTTCATACAGAAAGTCTTCAACCTGTACAGGATGCACACACCTCAAAAGGGGTCCAGTAAAGTATTTTCTGTAGAGATGGTCTTCTGCTATCAAACCGAATCTTACCGACTTCAGTTTGATCTTGTGCGCTTCTTTACGGTCGTCTGGAAATTTTCCTTCTTTAAGGAATGCTACTATTGTATCCATCCAACTTGGTCTCATCTCTACACGCATTGCTTCACGATTCGTACTCAATGGTTCTATGCTTGGACCTGACAAGTAGTCAACCATTATTGTTCTTGCCTCACCAGGCTTTCTTACACTAGCCAGGTTAGCCAGAGCATTGGCATGGCTGTTGTCATCTTGGCTTACCTGCTATAGTTGGTAATTTTGAAATAAGGCTACCAGTCTGCCTACTTCCTTTGCGTAGGCCAACATCCATTCATCTCGGGTTGCAAATTCCCCTATTGCCTGATTGACTATAAGTTGGGAGTCACAAAAGACTATTACCTCATCGGCTTCCATGGCTGCTGCTAGCTTTAGTCCTGCGATCAACATTTCATACTCTGCTTCATTGTTTGAGGCCTTAAACCCCAAACGAATGGATTGTTCCAGTATCTGCCCATCTGGCGATACTAGTACTACTCTTGCCTCCGCTCATTGTCGGTTTGAACTCTTATCCACAAATAACCAGAAGGAGTCGCCAATGTAAATACTGCAGGGCCTGAGTTTCTCTTTGTTCCTTTGCTATGTTGTCCTCTGCTGGGTTTTTTCTTGCTCACCTGGACATTGCACACCTTGGCTCAACAGAGCCTGATGTGTGATGGAACCTAGTGTGAACTCAGCCACGAAGTCAGCCAAAACTTGGCCTTTGATTGCTGTTCTGGGTCTAAATTCCAAGTCATATTGGCCCAAGTCCATTGCCCATCTGGCTATTCTACCTGTCAGATCTCCTTGTTGCAACAGGGACTTCAAGGGGTGTTCAGTTAACACTATAATTTTGTGGGCTTGAAAGTAATGATTCATTTTCTTGGAAGCCATTACTAAAGCCAGTGATAACTTCTCTAAGGGTAGATATCTGGTCTTTGTATCTGCAAGGGTTTTACTTACGTAGTAAACAGCCCTTTGTTCTCTCTTTTCTTCTCAGATTACCACTGCACTTATTGCATGTTTTGAAATTGCCAAGTATAAGAACAACTCCTCACCAGGTACTGGATTTGAGAGAACTGGAACTGTGGTCAAATACTTCCTTAAGTCGGTCAAGGCGGCTTCGCATTCGTCGGTCCATAAGAAGTCTATGGCTTTCTTTACTAAGCTGAAGAAAGGCTTACATTTATCAGAACTTCTGCTTATGAATCTGTTCAGGGCTGCAGTCCTTCCAGTCAACATCTGCACTTGTTTTGCCGATGTTGGGCTCTTCAGTTCTAAGATAGCCTTGATCTGATCTGGGCTTGCCTCAATGCCCTTTCTGGTTACCAAATATCCTAAGAACTTAGCAGACCCAACTCCAAATGCACACTTTGATGCATTGAGTCGGAGCCGATATGTTTTAAATATGTCAAAAACTGTCTTTAGGTTGGCCAGATGACCTTCAGGTTCCTTGGTCTTCACGACCATGTCATCGATGTAAACTTCCACTGTTCTGCCAATTAAATGTCTGAACATCTTGGTTACCAATCTCTGGTAAGTTGCACCTACATTTTTCAATCCAAAAGATATCACTCTGTACCAGTATAGCCCTTTTGGGGTGATGAATGCAGTCTTTTCCTCATCTGGCGGGTACATAGCTATCTGATGGTATCCCCTGTAAGCATCCAGGAAGCTCATCCTTCCATGCCCTGAAGTGGCATCTACCAGTTGGTCAATCTTGGGTAATGGGAAGCTATCTTTGGGACAAGCCTTGTTCAGTCTAGTGAAGTCCACACAGACCCTCCACTTCCCATTCTTTTTCTTCACAACAATCATATTTGATAGCCACATCGGGTAACTTACCTCTCGAATGGCTCTGGCCTCTAGAAGTTTATCCACTTCTTCTTCTACTGCCTCAACGTGCGTCAATGTCGGCCTTCTGGCTCGTTGGATTACAGGTTTGGCTGACCTGTCCACATTCAGTCTGTGGCAAGTGACCTCGGGGTCAATGCCAGGCGTCCGAGCAAACACCTCAATGTTTGTTCTCAAGAACGCCTCCAGTTCTTTTTCTTTTTTCTCGGCCAAGCCTGAGCCAAGAAGGAAGAAGCGTTCTTTGTCCTCTTACTGGATGAGGACTTTCTTCAGGGTTCCTCACTCTTCTCGGCTGGCTCTTTGCCGACGTCCTCCAGGACTTCCATGTCATCATCCTCAACCTCTGCTGGTTTTGCTTCCCAAATGTTGCAGGTAGATTTCATTGCTGCCATGAAGCAATTCTTTTCCTGTACTTGATCCCTCTGTGACAACCCTCACTTCTGATTAGTGTTAAATTGTGATCAAGCATAATAAGTAATTGATTAAGATGAAATCCTAAATTGTGAGTGTGTTGTTTAGAATGCATTTTTATCTGTTCGTTACTAAATGATCTATTCATGTTTTAATTTCGAACTGCGAATTGAAAGCCTTATCGGCAACCGATTCAGAAATTGATTAGTGTTATAAGCCAATTAGGATTTATAGAATTTTACGGTAGGTTTAATTAAAATTTGATTTGAAATGATTAAATTAGAATAAATAATGCTAAATTAATTGAATCTAGGTTAATTACATGTTTCGCCATTGAGTGGGCATATACCTTGTTGCACACCTTATTTAAGACCAAACCGTGAGAGAGAGAGAGAGAGAGAGAGAGGGAGAGAGGGAGAGAGAGAGTTGGAAGATAGATTGATTCAACAAGAGATTGGCTTGAAACTTAGAGGAACTTGAAGAAAACTTGAGAAATTAGGCTTCTACACTTGGAACTCAAGACTTAAGGTAGGAAATTCATTCTCTTAATTATGAATTTAAGTTGTTGCATGCATGGTTCATGGGAAAATTGATGTTTAGAGTCAAGAGTTAGCTTAAAATGTTATATTGAGTAGCAATGTTTGCATGCATGTCCATATCATTGAATCTTGAGATCATTCTCATGTGAATTTCCACATGCATGTCCATATTATGGTTATACTCTTGAAATTCACCATGTTTTTTTTTAGCTCAATCTTGCATTTGATCATACCTTGGAGCATTAGAGTTCTTAAGAACTCATGCATGTTATGTTCTTGCATTGTTCTTCAAGCTTACATTACAAATTGTGTTCAATTGTCACATCTTTGGGCTTGATTTTATAAAACGATCTTCAAAACATGTTGTATTATGAGTTTCTAAGTGTATTCCAGAAAATTGGCCCAAAAGGATGAGTTTTGGTATGTTTGGTTCTTGGTTTAAGCTTTGGAAGCAAATTTGGAAAACCCAGATTTTGGCTTCTACGCTCGAGCGACCACCTTTTTGTTCAGAGCTCCGCTCGAGCGACGGAATGCTGGCTCAAGCATAGATTGTAAGCTCTTAGGTTTTTACGTGTGCAGACGTACGCTCGAGCGACGAGACCTACACTCGAGCGAGGAACTGAGTCTTACGCTCGAGCAAGTATCGAGCGGAGAATTTCAGCAACCAGTACTTTTTGCATTTTTACAGACCGCTCGGGCGAGGGAGTCTACGCTCGAGCGACCCCTTTGTTTTGGTAAGCTCGCTCGAGCGAAGAAAGCCACACTCGAGCGAGACCCCTGTTTTCAGCAAATTTTGAAAAGTGTTTTAAAGTATATTTTTGCATCCTTATCCCATCCAAGGCATTCCTAGGCCATGTTTAAGGCACTTTAATAAGGATAATGTTATAGAACCACACCAAGTCAAGTTAAGGGGCTAGGTTATTAATCCCAGGTATGTAACTTAGTGTGTGTTCGTTCTGCAACTGTGTAGGGTTGGCACCCGAGAATGCTGATTAGCCTGTCTATAGCCCAGTAATCTATGAGTAACAATGTTGTAAAGATATGTTCAATTAAAATTATTTTCTGAATGATCGACTGTACTGCTTTCTAAAGGGACATTGTTTACTGAATAAATGTTTGTCCTATCTTATAAGCTGTACTCGTGGCGTCCATAGCAACTTACTGTTACTGTTATTGTTACTGCTACTGTACTGGTACTGTCACTGCTACTGTCACAGAGATCTCTGTTAGTTCCAATGTTTGGAACCAATACTGTATACTATTTCGATGGCCATCAACTGACTGTTCGGTCTGTTAAGACTTATTGTACTGTTCTGCTATTGGATGTACCACATATGATTGTTATGATTTCTAATTGACTGATATGGTATGAAATATGAGCCACTGATTGAATAATTGATCTATTGATGCAAATGACTGTTTTAATTACTAAAAGGACATTCATTCTTAACCCCTTTACGCATTCGTTATTCACTGGGCTTTAGCTCACAGTTTATATATGTATGTAGGTGGCCAGGCATCGGACCGAAGCTAGAAGTGTCAAGTTAAGCTCATGTTTTGTCAAGCCAACCATTGTGCCTCACTTTGAGGTTCTGAGTCCGCTGAAGCCAATGCTGTTTTGGGGTGTTTTAGATTCACCATTTTGTCTTTGTTTTGTAATAAATGTTTAAGATTTTTTACTGTACAGTTGCGGTGAAGGAATTGGATCCCTAACCTGTATGTTATGTGTATCTGATATGTATATATGTTTATGGTTATGAATGTGGACTAGTTCATAAAAGTCTTTTTCCATCCAGATTTTTATAGCTCATTGGACATCTTTTATTTACTGTATGGCTTCTGCCAGCCTCTTACTCTATACTATTATTATTACTGTTAAGAAGGCCTTTGGTAATCACGGATTACTGGCCAGTTATGATGCTAAACCCTTAGGGGCGGGTTGGGTCGTGACACCCTCTAACCTCCTCTATCCCATGCTCTGTTGGGAATCGCAGCAGCTGGTGCAATGTTGAGGGAACAGCCCCCATTGCATGCAGCCATGGTCTTCCTAGAATTGCATTGTAAGGGAAAGAGGTGTCAATTATGGTAAACTCTGTCTTCACCCTCTTGGTGCCAGCCTGCACTTCTAAGCTTGCTGCTCCGAGGGGCCATGTCGGCGTTCAATTGAACCCAACCATTTGGCCGTTGGACTATTCCAAGTCATCTTGGTGAAGGCCAAGCTCCTTGTAACACCTGAAATACATGATGTCACAAGAGCTACCCTGGTCGACTAAAATGCGCTTCACTTGGCACTGTCCAGTCTGGAGGGATATTACCAAGGCATCGTTGTGTGGATGCTGCATCATCTCCAAGTCTTCCTCAGTAAAGGACACCACTGGTTCTTGGCTCTCGCCTGCCATAGGTCTCTTTTTTCCGACCTGATATAAATGTTGCAGGTGTTTTACCTTTTGGGCTTCCCCCTTTATCTCATTCTCATTTACCTTTGAGTGGATCACATTAATCACTCGAGGTCCGCCTGCCTGTGGTTATGGTGCTGATGGGGGTGGTGCTGTTGGTGCTTGGGGCAGTCTTGCCTGCCTTTCTCTTGTTCGGGCTTCATCTACCATATCTCTTAAATGGCCCTGTCTTACCAGGTCTTCCAGATATGTCTTCAGGGCTCTGCACCCCTGAGTCAGATGTCCAGCTTTATTATAGTAAGCACAGTGCTTGTCAAGGTTTCTTCCCATAAACTCGTCTGGTACCCTTGCTGGTGCTCTGTAGTAGGGCTGATTGCGGATTTTTTCCAAGACTTTGTAAATCGGAATTCGGAATACGGTTGTGACTGCCTGAGCAGCCCTTAATTCGATTTCTGGTTTGTTGTAGCCACCATCACCTCGGCCTCGCTTCGGTGAGCCGTTTTTCTTCTTTGGTTTTGGCGTCTTTGTTCCTGACGTATCCTCCTCGGCCCTGGCATACTTCTCTATTCTAGCCATTAATTCCTCCATACTTTTTGGCAGTGTTTTTGCCAGTGATTTTCAGAGCAGACAATTATCTTTTAGGTCGTTCTTAAATGATACGAACGCCACCTCTTGGTTACATTCTGGTATCCGGTTGAATACCTCATAGTACCTATGTGAGTAGATTTCTGACCACACTGCCAAACTAGTACTTAACTGGAGAGCACCGGCAGAATAGATTAAGCCTAAATAATCTGTCGATAAGAATCCCGCAGTGGTTCGTCCACCCGGGGGCACTCTGACGATCAAGTCAGTAAAATATCTCTCAAAGATAACCAAAAGTGTTTAACTCACTTGACAAAGCATAAAAGACATACCTTAGACCCATGGGGGTGCCTCTTTTTTATAGCCAACATAATCCTAGTCTCAATAAAAGCCTAACTCTAATGGACTTAGGATTACTGCTAATCTTGGACTCTCGGTAGGATTAGGATAAACTCTCTAAGAGTCCTATCTTTACCTAAACTGAAGTCCTCTCTCATTCTAGGACTCTTGTCCCTTATCCGCTTATCCCGGATTCTGATATCTTCACAGATAACCTCGGTGTCATGATCAGGACACGTGGCATCCCAGCTGGCGCTTCAGTGACACCTCGGCCACGTGTCGTCATTAAAAAATTATGTCCCCACAACTGCCCCCTAGGTTCTATTACCTCAGCAGCCTGAGGTGATGGAACCTATATCATTTCTTCCATTTAGCACATCGGCTAAGCTCACTCCATTATTTATTGCTTATGTCAGAACTCATCGGCTCAATATGACCAAGGCTTATAGTTTGTTTTTATCAATGCCTTAGAACCAATAACCAAGTGTGTTCAAAGTTATTTAGCCGAAACCGTCCTCCTAGCCGGGGTATTTGCTTCATTAAATTAAGAACTCCAAGAGTTCCAGCATGCGTATGAGTTGGCACGCACAGTATCTCAACCGTTTCTGCCATGCTTCTTTCCCCTACTGAGCTGTACCTGACACGCGCCATGAAGTTGCACCGCACTCCCGTGCGCCGTCTGACAAGCACGTCGTTCTAGGCACCAAAATTACCATTTTACCGCCATTTCAAGCGTTTGATCAAAATCATCTCTCTCTCTCTCTCTTCGTCTTTTTACTTTTGCATCCTCAACTTCGTGCTAACTCTCTCTCTCTCTCAAATCCTCCATTGTTCCAAGCTTTCAAGCTCTGTAACTTCTCCGTTCATCTCCTCCTACAACCTCATCACCTCGACTGGATCAAGGATCAACTTCTGATCCAGCAGAACAGCCATAAAACCTCGGCTCCACAACTAATCCCTCCATCTCAACGCAAACACCGACGTCGAAGTACAATCACCGCCGAGATGGGTCGTAAGAAAGCCGTTGCAGATGACCTCCTAGCCGACATCCCCAGTACTGTCACAGCACGATCTTCACTATCACAAACGCAGCCAAAGCCAAAACCAAAAAGGCTGAAGAAAGCCCAAGAAAAGGCAACGGTAACCCAGATCGACTCTGAGGATACCTTGCTGATCTCAAAGATGGCCAAGGCAGAAAAAAATGCCTCTGCTGCTGAAAAGAGGCCCACCGAGGCTGAACCCTCCGAATCAACCATATCAAAGAAGCTGAGGTCTTTGTTGGCAACAACCTCGGGTTCTCTGAAGTCTGATGCCCCTTGGGCCCCTCCAATTACCATAGAGGAGAAGCCAGTCAGAGCCGGTGATAGTGCGACTGACATTGAAGTCGGCGTCGCCCTCTCTACTGCCTTGCTTCTGCCCAAAGACCTCGAACGCAATGCCGAGGCAAGCAAATATGAAAACTTCGCTCTGATGCCGCAGCATTCTGTACAAGTAAGCCCTTAACACTTGGTATTTTTCTTTCTCTGTTTTTCCATACTTAGAATTTTTTGCATGTCTTCAATGTACACCTTAACTGTGTAATTTTCTCGGTGTGGAATACTTTGGTTATACCTACTAACAGTTTATCTCAGCTTTGGCCTAACACTTGAAAATATTTTTTACAATATTTTCCCAAGTGTTATTCACAACTTGATACTTCACCCTTTACTTAGCAAGACTTCTATCTTCAAATATCTTCCAAGTTTGGCAACATAGTAATCTCGGCAAGTATGTAGATACTTCTTTCAACATAACCTTGGCTTAACTTGTAAATTTTTCTCAAAAATTTCAACAAGTGTTAAACCAATCTTCTTTCAAAATGACCTCGGCTTAACTTCAACTTGTAAATTTTTCTCAAAATTTCAACAAGTGTTAAACCAATCTCAGTTTGTAGATTTCAACTCTCAAGCATTATTCTCTAGCCCTCTGCCCCCTAATGTAAACTTAAGTTCCACTTGGGTTCTCATTAAGCATGTCGCTTTGATCTTGTGGCCGAGGTTAGATTCAAACAAAGACTGGCCGAGGTTACCAACCTTGGTTTCTTTGTTAATCTGACTGACATGTACTTAGTTCCAATATGTGCTTGATTCTTGCCGATATGGCAAGTCCGGGTTAACTCAACTTAGTTCAACTCTATTATATGCAAGTAAAAACTCTGCCATATAATAAGTCTAAGTTATTCGTCATGTTTCAATCAAAAACATCGCCAACTTAGTTCAACTCTATTATATGCAAGTAAAAACTCTGTCATATAATAAGTCTAAGTTATTCGTCATGTTTCAATCAGAAGTATTGCCAACTTGGTTCAACTCTATTATATGCAAGTAGAAACTCTGCCATATAATAAGTCCAAGTTATTTGTCATGTTTCAATCAGAAACATCGCCAACTTGGTTCAACTCTATTATTTGCAAGTAGAAACTCTGCCATATAATAAGTCCAAGTTATTCGTCATGTTTTAATGAGAAACATCGCCAACTTGGTTCAACTCTATTATATGCAAGTAGAAACTCTGTCATATAATAAGTCCAAGTTATTCGTCATGTTTCATTCAGAAACATCGCCAACTTGGTTCAACTCTATTATATGCAAGTAGAAACTCTGCCATATAATAAGTCCAAGTTATTTGTTATGTTTCATTCGAAAACATCGTCATAGGACTAGTTGGTCCTATCGCACAGATTTCAAATTAACAAAAATCAAACTAGCACTTTATTGCTTCAACCAATATGCCCCATTGCCGGTAACCTTTCTCAGGATGAGGTCCCTATCCTTGAACTCTCTTGGGCTGACCTTCTTATTTGTAAACCCTAGCAAGTTCTTGCTGGTATGCCCCTAGCCAAATTGTTGTTCTATCGCACGTCGCTGGTGGATTTCAACAACATTTTTACGCTTTTTTACATAGGTTTCAGCTTCCTTTTGCATGTAAGGCCAAAAGAATCCCTGCGATGTTGCTCTATGGGCAAGGGATCTGCCCTCTGCATGACTTCCACATACTTCTTTGTGGACCTTATGTAAAAATTCTTTAACTTAGGCTGAGCTCTTCTATTCTCGGACTTAATCATCTAGGCCGAGATCTTGTCTTCTGGAATCTGGGATCTGCTCACTTAGGTTGAGCCCTTGTCTTCTCGGACCTAAACATCTAGGTCAAGATCATGTCTTCTAGGATTTGGGATCTGGAATCCGAGATCTGAGCTCTGGTTTGTTGTATCCAGTGTTATCTCAATTTCGCTTCGACGAGCCGTTTCTCTTCTCTTGTTTGGACACCTTTGTCCCTGGCGTGTCTTCCTCAGCTCTGGCATATTTCTCAATTCTGGCCATGAGCTCCTCCATGCTTTTTGGTAATGTCTTTGCCAATGACTTTCGAAGTGGACAATCATCTTTCAAGCCATTCTTGAAAGACACGACCGCCACCTCTTGGTTGCACTCGGGTATTCGGTTGAACACCTCATAATACCTTTTGGCATAGGCCCTACGGCCTTCATCCTCACTGATTCTCAGAGCCATCAGGGAATCTACCCTCAATGGCTGTAGTTTGTTCGCCACAAACCTGGCCACAAACATCTCGGCTAGGCCCTCTCAGGTTTTCACAGTTTTTTTTGGCAATTTGTGAAACCAGTCCAATGCAATTTCCCCGAAGGACGAGGGGAACACTTTATAGAACAATGGCTCAATCCTGGTGTATAATGCCATCGAGTTCAGGTACAAGCCAACGTGACAGTTAGAGTCCGACTTATCGTCGTATATCTGGAATCTCGGCATGTGGAACCTCTTCGGGGCTTCAAATTTGTCCAATTCTATCGAGAACGGCGTTCTCGGTTTGACTGGAGAAGTTACCTCGGCTTCTTGCCGCTTCCTCTGGAGGTAATCCCTCAGATCCTCCTTGGTCTGTCCAGGAGTTCGGCTATCTCCAGATTTCAGCCTTTTCGGTACATTACGTCCAGTGTCATTGTGGGTCCTTTTGGACTTCCCTCCATTGGTCGTGTCGAAACAAAGTTCCTTCCCCTGAACATCGCGATGTTCTCTGGTGTAGTCTTCTAGGGTTCGATGTGTCTTCTGGGATTCTCTTCTCATTGATTTTCCACGCCCGACCTCCCGTGAAGGCCGGTGAGAATGTCCTTTAGTCCCGTCGTGCAGAGGGACTGCAGGAACAGTTTTCTGCCCTCCTTTCTGGGCATTTTTCTTGGTCACTGGAATCAGCGCATCTTGTAACGGGAACGGTGGCTGCATGACGTTGTTCTGTATCATGAAATTGACGGCTGTTTGCAGGTCCGCCAATTTGTCCGCCATTTCTTTCATCTCGCCATCCCTTCATAGGCATCTATCTTTCCATACTTGGAGGTCGTCTACATTATAGTACCTGCCTCAGTCCGATTTATTTGGCATGTCGCCCTCCTGGCCGACGTCATTTTCTCCGTGATTCTTATCACGAGTCTTTTCGTTGTAGTTGTCTTCTTCGACGTCAAGGTCTATATGTTTCCCACTTCCAGTAGGAATGTCGTTCCCAACCTTCTCTGTCTGTCCGTTGTTGGCCATCTATTATCCTTTCTTTCACACAGACGACGCCAAATCGTGTGAGTAGATTTCTGACCACATTGCCAAACTAGTACTTAGCTGGAGAGCATCGACAGAATAGATTAGGCCCCAACAACCTGTCACAAAAAGCTAAGAATCCCGCGGTTGTTCGTCCACCCAAGGGCACTCCGACGATCAAGTCAGTAAAATATCTCTCAAAGATAACCAAAAGTGCTTAACTCACTTGACAAAGCATAAAAGACATACCTTAGACCCATGCGGGTGCCTCCCTTTTATAGCTAACACATTCCAAGTCCCAATAGAAGTCTAGCTCTAATGGACTTAGGATTACTGCTAATCTTGGACTCCAAATAGGATTAGGATAAACTCTCTAAGAGTCCTATCTTTTCCCAAACTGAAGTCATCTCTCCTTCTAGGACTCTTGTCCCTTATCCGCTTATCTTGGATTTCGATATCTTCGTAGATAACCTCGGTCTAGCTGAGATTATCTTGGCGTCATGACCAGGACACGTGGCACCCAGCTGGCGCTTCGGTGACACCTCAGCCACGTGTCGTCATTCAAAAATTATGTCCCCACAGTACTTTTTGGCATAGGCCCTCAAGCTCTCGTCCTCGCCAATTTTCAGAGCCATCAGGGCACCCACCCTTCATGGCTGTAGTTTGTTCGTCACGAACCTAGCCATAAGCATCTCGGCTAGGCCTTCCCAGGTTTTCACAGTTCCTTTCAGCAACTTGTGAAACCAGTCTGATGCAATTTCTCCGAAGGATAAAGGGAACACCTTGCAAAGCAACGACTCGTTCCCGGTGTACAACGCCATCGAGTTCAGGTACAAACCGACGTGAAAGTTGGGGTTCGACTTTTCGTCGTAAATCTGGAATCTCAGCATGCTAAACCTTTTCGAGGCTTCGAATTTGTCCAATTCTATCGTGAATGGCATTCTCGGCTTGACCGAGGAGGTTACCTCGGAATCTTGTTGCCTCCTCTGTAGGTAATCCCTTAGGTCCTCCTTGGTCCGACTAGGAGCTCCGCTATCTCCTGATTTCAGCCTTTTAGGTGCACTACTCTCAGCTTCATTATGAGCCCTCTTCGACCTTTCTTCATTAGTTGCGTCAAAGCACAACTCCTGCCTTTGAACATGCCGATGTTCTTTGGGGTCTGATTCCTTGGTGCGATGTGTCCTTTGAGATTCTTCCCTTCTCGACTCTCCTCGCCCGACCTCCCTTGAAGGCCGGTGAGAGTGTTTTTTGCTCCTGGCGTGCTTGGGGATTGTAGGGACTGTTTTCTGCCCATTTTGTCGGGCATCTTTCTTGGCTGCTGGAATCGGTGTATCTTGTAACAGGAACGGTGGCTGCATGTGTAGACGTTCCCCGAATGCCCCGGGGAGGAACAAGTCCCCCCCGTTCCGTTCGATATTGGGCTTACCACAGCTCAGGACTCTCAAATTGTCACGGTTCTAAATCTGAACCAAAGAGTCCAAATCCGGCAAATCGTTTTGAGAAAATAGATTTTGAAAGAAGTGCCAAACATGGACTGCTTTGCCAGATACAGAGTCGCCACCTAAATGCTTTATTTTGGAGAAATTTAGGAAACCCTGACTCGTTTGCCTAAGGCCACGTGCCGGTCATCACCAAAGTTACCTCGGCTCGGGAACTTGGGTACGATTGGGGAAGGTCACTTCGTGAGCACCCCCGCTCGCCCGATCAAAGATCGGCCTCTACTAACCATGATATCTATTTTTGAAAACATTATGCGTTCTTATTCTGATTATTAGCCTAGATTTACTATGTGATGCGCACAGCATACAAGTATAGACTGGATCGCCTGAATTGGAACAAAACATTTCATGTTTGTTTATTTGAAAATGGTTTGATGGTGCTACCCGCAGGTAGGCTAAGACGTGGATTTGCCACCCTCGGGTGGGCTTAGAAAAACATAATTTTGCCACTATCTAGTGGGCTTAAAACACACATTTGATGAATTGTTCCAATTCAAATAACCCAACCTTCACCCACAGGCATTCAAGCAGTTATATCACATAAGCATATAGCCTCATGGTAAGCATGCTATTCATGGCAGTCACTCACACGCATGCAAGGACGCTAAAGCATAAAACTTACCGAGTACTCCAAGCCAAAACAGAAACTAATTAGAAATCCATGCATGATCCTAATTATACGAAAATGCCTAATGCAACACACTACAACAAAATGGTACTTTAATGACAAAATCACTTCGTCTCCAATAGTGAAATTTTCGTCACCAAATTGATCCATGTCGAAATAATTTCGTCACCACGTTCGTCCCCAATTCGTCGTCACTAAAAGTACGCGGTGATGAAAATTTATTTTGTCACCTATTATTGGCATTTGGTGACGAAATATTTCGTCACTAAATGTTAAATATTTTGTCATCTATAATATCCATTTCGTCACCAAAATTAAATAAAATTTTATTATATTTATTTTGGATGACAAAATATTTCGTCATTAAAAATAGTGATATAGTTTTTAGTAACGAAAATATCGTCACCAAAAGATGAAAAAAAAGACCCTTCAGTGACAAAAACTTTTTGTCAAGAAATATTTTAATTTAGTGATGAAATAGTGAATATGTGTGACAAAATTATTTGTTGGGATTAGAAAGTTTTAGTGTCAATTTTTTTCGTCACCAATAATAAATCATTTTTAAAAATTGAGGGGAGGGTTATATTTGCAATTTATATATTTTTTTCAATAAACAATACCTGTACATTTTAATAATCTATTAAATAAAACATTTAATACAAATCAATATAAAATTAACTTGTTCATTATCATAAAACAACCCAAGCAAAATACATGTCTCATAGTATCAAGAAATTAATATATAACATCCAAATTATAACATCTATTTTAGTAAAATCAAAAACTACAACACAATCAAAATAACTTGTGCATTTTAATAACCTGCTGAATATAATATCCATTACAAATCATTACAAAAACCTGTTCATTTGGTAATATCAACAAAAACCTGTTCATTTTAATCTATTCAATAAAATATCAACAAAAAGATAAGATCCATCACAATATAATCATAGCCCACAACAACATAGTCAAAATACATGTTTGGTAATATCAACAAAAAGTACAACTACACTGTGATGGATGTGTCTGGTAATATCAACAAAAAACTCTTGCTATACAGGTTACCAAATTCGTTCATCTCCAATCTGCCATTTAAAAAAGAAAAAAGAAAAAAAAGACAACAACAAAAGGTTAAGGTAACCATTCACTAAATATGTTAATATGCAACCTATAAGAGAAAAAAATAAAAATTTAAAAGTAAATTTTAAACCAAATTTTTACCGTGCTTGTTCCGTAAATTTTTACAACTTACATTAGTTCCTCCCAAGGTGTTCATAATATTTCTTGGCCTTTTAACGACTATTTCAAGATTTTACTCCCTAACGGCCTATTTTCAAGCCTAAATGTTTTCCAACCGAGAGTCCTATGATTGTTCTGTAAGTTTTCACAACTTATGTTGATTCCTCCCAAAGTGTTCGTGATAATTTCTGATAATCTCAAGGTGTTTGTGATGTTTTTCGGGCCTTTAGATGCATACTTCACTATTTTCCCGGGACCTTGTGCCTAAATGTCAAAAGTAGTTTTTTATTCTACCCTAGTTAAAGAAGAAATGTTCTACTAAATTAACATATAAACATAATATACTAACCAAGAAGCTTGTTCATCAGAATCTGAACTTTCCCCATTCTCAAAATTTTCCGTGATACCTTTCTGCGCCAAACACTCTATGATACTTTGTATCTTCTTGCTTTGTTTCTTCTCTGACTTTTGAAACCTTGCAATTTGTTCATTTTGCTGTGCTATTTGCATCTCAAGGCGTTGAACATAGTCACTATTTTCAGCAGGTACAACAGTAGTCTTCATAGAAGAAGAAGGCCTCAAGCCGAGTCCTTTCACATAACCTGACCTTGGCTTAAGCACCTTAACTGACAACTCCTCTTGGCTTAAAGGGATCACACCAGTCTGCGAGAGGTGTTCGGCTTGTGTCTTTATCATGTTGTCCTATTAATTTAAAATAAATCGAACAATTATTAGTTATTCTACCCTACAAAGCAAATAAATAATTTTATCAAAATTAATATGCATTGCCTTGTACATACATAATTAGCTTGGCTCTCCGACGAAATCCATTCATGTGTGTTCGAATTATAGTGGATGGACTTGTAAAACTTTGCCAAATCAGGAACTTCTCCATTTGCAATTATCTGATTCATTTGTTTTTGAATGTTATTTCAAATATTTAAATAACAAAGCCTACTAATCTGATAAAATAAAATAGCAGAACACACCGAGCTGTGCACCCTAACCGGGATTGATTTTGATCCACATCTATGTTTTGTTTTCATTTGCATCCTATTATTCACATTAGTTAGTGATTGTTCCTACACGATTGAAACACCAATAAAAACAACAAAACTTAACATTAGTAAGAAGAAAATTAATTTTTGACAATTAACATAAAACATTATACCATGAATTCTTTACTATTCCACTTCTTGTCAATTAGAGATGTCCATTGATTAAGAGTAACACTTGTAGGTGGGTGGCTTCTCGCGTACTCCTCCCCTCTTGCATTCTTAAGTTGCTTGTATTGTTTGTGCAACCTATAGGTGAAGCTACTCAATCGCCGACCAAACTGTGTGTTTAAAGTCCTTGCTACATCACTCGGATTGCCTTGTAGATCAAACTGATCCTACAAAATCAAATCATTTTTTTTATAAGTTAAATAACCTAAATTTCAGACAAGCAGCAATGAGCCTGATTAAACAACAAAGAAAAAAAGATTGCATCAACAGATGTGTTAACAGTTGCAATTTAATTCCTAGATATGCAGGCATTATATATTGTAATAGTTGCAACAGATGTGTTAACAGAGGAATATGATGTCCATGTTTTTCTAGGCAGTCTACAGGAACATAAAAATTCAATGTCAAGCTTTGACATGAAATGTCCTACATGTCTTTCTAGGCATTATATATTGTAATGAAAAACATTAACAGCAAGAATATGTGAATCATAAGTGTATACTATTGTAAATATTGCTTTTTACTGTGAAGATATTGCCAAGACCTTCCTAAATACATAGTTATAGTTGCATTCTTACTAATCGTTAAATTCGTTCCAAAACTAGAAGTCTTTGATATGCTACCATGTAATATCTTGTTTAGCAGCAAGTTCTTGTAATCACCCTAACAAAGAGAGTATTTCTTTCACACAATAATTACCATGTAATTTCAATTTCAATTTCAATTTCAATTTTCATGTGTCATGCCTCTTTTACTTGACAATAATTACCTCCAAGCGTTGGATCATCGACTTCTTATCAGCATCGTGAACCTATTCCACCTACAAATGCTCAAGTCTGGTAATTGCGTTCGAACCTCTATGCCAATCTTGGAGGCCAACTTAGAGGCTTGATCTCCCACTGGCGCACGGAAATGTTCAGGTACAGGAACCAACATCTTTCCATTTTTCTGGACAATGCGTTGGGTTTGTATGCCGCGTGTTGGACCACGACCACGTCTGTCATGTGATGCTGTAAGGACATAATGTTAATTGAGTTAATAAGTAAACAAATGCAAGTTAGACCTTAAATTAAATATAAACAACTTTGCAAACTTACCAACACTACTAGATGCAGTCACCTCATGCACAGGTTGCACATTATGAGGTGGTAAGGGTTGGGTACCAATCTCTTGACGTGGGGGATCCATCCCTTCTTCTGGGGTGGGAGTTAATGGCCTCGAATAAGGCTATAAACGTAACCCCGGTGGCATCTCTTGTTCCTGAAATAACATAATCGAATAGTAAAGAAGATATTTAACACAGTTAAAATATATTTTAAAAAAGATATGATGTTTAAGATATATGAAGAAGATATTTAAATAGTAAATGATATGTTCACACACAAATATAAAATAATGTATATAATACCTTGCGATAAAAGGAACCCAATGACTCGTTATCACTATCGTTCTCACTCTCTGACGGATTATACTCATCATCATCATCTACCTCAACCCTAATTCCCTTTTCCTTTGCATTTGCACATTTGGGCTGAACCACACTCATCAAAGAATTTGTAATATTCTTCACTCCAAGATTGTTCATTACCTCATAGTTCTTCTTGATTCGCTTATTTCTTTGTTTCTCATATTCTGTTAGCTTCTTAGTTCTCAAATCACCTGGTTTCAGCCATTGTCTTTTTCCTTTGACCATTTTCTACAACTATATAACATAATTCAACTTTAATTGGAAAATATAGACAATATAATTATTCACCATTAAATAAAAGAAGAAAAACATAATCCCAAACATAATCCCAATGTTTCGAATTGTAATGCATATATTTTAACTCCAAATATTTCATAACAAGGAAGTTCCAATCCCTTGAATTAATATTTCACGCAAAAAATTTAAATCATATTGTAGAGTAGTGAAGGTTTCCATGGAAAAAAAATCAAGACAAGAGATCCTCTTCTTAAAAGAGGTGATGTTCCTGTATTGCATATATTTTAAATCCAATTAGGATTGATGATCATTGATGCTTAACATAATTATGTCTTGCATTAATCATATATTACATTTGATTTTCTAATTGTTATACATTATGCAATATTGCAAATTCTAAAAATATTTTTTCATAGACATCCTAACCATATTTGTATTTTTATTTATTTTTTGCTATATCGATGTATAGAATTTTATTACTTTTTAACTAAACTTGATTTTGAAATAGAATAAATATGCACTTATTTTCATTTTTTTGTTTTGAAAAACAGCTTAGATATGGTAGAGTATGCGGAGAAACCTTACAACAGTGGTAGTAATAGTACAAATACGCCATGACCATGATCATATGTTGAATGAAGAATATGGAAGCTATATTTATCCTAAAAATGAGACAAAGTGTAACAAGTTGAACCTTCAAATATTACTTAAATGTTTTATGATCAACTCCTCTGATCAGTTCATCATAGTAGCATAGCATTCATGCACGTGATTTTATTTTTTGAGTAGCAATGAAGGGACATCAATGAACTTCTTGCAACATAACTATGACTAGATTGTATTCATCATAAGTCAGATAGGAACCTTTGATGTTTTGATCATCTTCATTTTAGAACAAGTAGGGATACATTATACAGCCATCTTGTATAAGTCGATGCCATTAAACTTCAGCAAGCATTCTTATGTAAGCAAAAGTTTTGGGCATCAAGTGTTATAAAGACGGTTCAACTCTGTGAGGCAGACACATTTTAGAAATAATTTCTATGAATAGGTCAGCACCTAAGTCATTCCTCCCAGCACCTCACTTTGGTAAGAAATGGAAACTTAAACCAACCTGTCTAGAACCACCCTTCATGGGATGTGGATGGGGTGGTAAAAACTGAGCCATGGGCAGAGCAATAGACATTCTCACTGCTCTAGTTATTGAAATAAAATAGAGACCTCGAGGTCTCTGCAAAGGTAGAAACCAAACCCCCAATTCTTTACCCACTCTAGCCATAAGAGCAAAAACATTTCACAAATCATAATCAGCACACAACCAACCCTGATCATTACTGATTACTCTACCAAGACAATGGTCAAGTATTTAGGACCCTTTCCTTTCTTCCCCATTAAGCTATAATTTCGCACTAGAAAAGAAAACATGCCACATCTTAGAATTTAGGAAGGGCTAGCCATGTATTCAATGATATTGAAGGATTAATCAAATCACAAGGTTCATGTCTTAATCAAATTACAAGGTTCATATTCAGAATCTAATTATATTCAGAATCTAATTATAAATAAAATAGAGCAGGATACATATATATATATATATATTATATGTATAATAATATAATGTATACAGAACACAGAGTAGCAAAAGAAAAGAGAGAAAGAGAGAGCATCGAGAGAAAAGAGCAACGAGAGAGAGAGAGACTAACAGGTCAGCGGCAGTGAGAAGAGGAGATGAGATCGGCAAAGGAAGGAGAGGCTAGATCGGCACAGCAGCGAGGGGCGGTGAGGAGAGGAGAAGCTAACAGATCAGCGGCAGTGAGGAGAGGGTGACGGCGATGAGCAGAGTGAGCCGATCGGCGATGAATCTGTGTCTGAATCGATGAGGAGAGTGAGCAGCGGCATCGCCTGTGTGTGTGTGTGTGTGTGTGTGTGTGTGTGTGTGTGTGAAATAGGTTTGAACCGATAAATTATTGTGGGTGTTTGAGGCGCCAAAACATTTTTTTCCCCCCTAAATATTTAGTAACTAAATTATTTATTAGTGGCAAAATTATTTCTTTGGTGCCAAAACATTTTTTTTCCCCCCTAAATATTTAGTAACTAAATTACTTATTAGTGGCAAAATTATTTCTTTGGTGCCAAAACATTTTTCCCCCCCTAAATATTTAGTAACTAAATTATTTAGTAGTGGCAAAATTATTTCTTTGGTGCCAAAACATTTTTTTTCCCCCCTAAATATTTAGTAACTAAATTATTTATTAGTGGCAAAATTATTTCTTTGGTGCCAAAACATTTTTTCCCCCCCTAAATATTTAGTAACTAAATTATTTAGTAGTGGCAAAATTATTTCTTTGGTGCCAAAACATTTTCTTTCCCCCCTAAATATTTAGTAACTAAATTATTTATTAGTGACAAAATTATTTCTTCACCAAAGATAGAAATATTGGCCACAAAAATCGTTTTGTCACTAAATAATATTAAAATATTAAAAATTATTGGTGACAAAAATATTTTCGTCATTAATAATTTTATAATTAGTGACTAATTTTTTCGTCACTAAAAGTCTCAAAATTTGGCACCCTCCGAAAATATTAGCGGGAAAATATTTGGTGACAAAAAAAATTATAAATAATGACGAAAAATAATTTCGTCACCTAATTTTTTTATTATGATTTAGATTGGTGACGAAATTTTATTTTTGTCTCCAAAAATGGTACATTTGGAGACGAAATATGATTTTGGTCATTAAAAGATACGTTTATCATGACAAAAAAAATTTCGTCATTAGTTTTCGTCTCTAAAGACTATTTTTGTTGTAGTGACACATGCAAAAGTGCAACTATAGCAGGCTCGGCTATTCTAGACATGGCATATGAAATGCTACAGCTAACATGTATTCAACTTGAAATTGAAAATACAATGCAGTTAGTATGATGCGTCGAGCCTGGTGCATGCAAAACAGATGAATGAATGCAAACATGCTATCATACTGTATGCTAATTGAAACATGCCCTAATCTAACCATCATAAGCGGGTAAATAAAAGGGAGAAAGACGTGGGGTTGGAAGACATACATCACACACACGCACACTTATTACAACATTGCCCTCGCGTAGAGGGTCCAAATAAATAATATACAGTCCCAAATGAATAATTACAGTCCAAATATGTACAAAACCCTAATTAATTAACAAATTAAATTAGGAAAACAATAAATTGGCATGCAAGCTAGGGACTGCCTTGACTCTTCTTCAGATGATGAATAATGCATATCCGGGTTGCCTTGTGCGGAAATCCATTGCGATGCCCCAATTAGCATCTGTTTGCAATTGTTCTTGGGATGCGTGCCAAGCTCCAAAAGGCTGCTGACTCTTGATTTGCTGCAACAGAGAGCAGGAAAGGGGCATGACAATGTATTTTCACGAATGTATGCATGCTTCGATCCTCGTGCCACCAATCATGCATCTCGATGCATGATGGATGAGGAGTCGAATTGCACGACTCAATATGAAATGAATGCACATATAAACACAACAAAACCTAAACTCCATCATGGATAATCCAGAGTGTCGGTGACTAGGAATTGAGATACGTTCCGTCACTCGGAGTACGAAACGTACCTCGTTTTCCGTGCTCGGGCTAACTCCTACCCCAAGCACAATGCAATATGCATGACATGCATGAATGCAACTAATATACAACCTAGCATGCACAATGCTATGGAATGGCATACACGATGCACGAGGTAACATGGCATACACAATGCGCTAACATGCAACCTAGCATACACAATGCTATGAAATGAAATGGCATACACAATGCACGATGGACTTACACCAACATGAGTGGACCTCAGCCACACTCACATAGGAGGCCATGAGATGAAAATGAGACACTCGAAATGCGTGCACACATGCACGCAAATCGAGGACCGATCCTAAGGCACAAATGTCACTCTAACAAGACATGGCAAGGCATGGAATATGGAATACTAGCATGCAAATTTTAGTACCAAAATATGATGCAAAACAGCCCCAGAACATGGAAACATGGCACCCGATACATGGAATGAGACTCGAAACATGAAATTAGGTACATGGAATGACCTATGGCTATGCAAAGCATGCATTATTTGAACATGAAGTGTGAATAAAGAATCAAGACAGTCCCAAAACAAGCATATTTACAGTTTTAAGCAAGGCCCAACAATGGACACAAATAGGACTAAGCTAGCATGCAAAAATGGCCCCGTAAGAGAAGTAATGAAGTAAGTAGCAGCTTCTGGCCCTAAATGGCCAAGATCCCTTCAACAAAGTTGAAGAGGGGCTCAAAACAAGGTATTTTACAGTTTATGGCCGAGCCCAAAACAGTGTACAAGTAAGCTTAAAATACTATGCAAGAAATAGGCCTAAAAGAAGGTTTAAACACAAAGTGTAAAAAGGGAGCCTCAAACAGCAAAAGACCCTTGATCAAACATGAATAGGGGATCAAAATAAGGCTATTTACAGTTCGGACCAGGGCCCAAAAACACAAGCACGAGGGGCTAACAAAACATGCAAAAATAAGGCCAAAAGAGGGATAAAGTGGCAAGTGATAAAAGGAAGCATCAAACAGTGAACAGCCCTTCAACAATGTTGAAGAAGGGCTCAAAATAAGTCACTTTTCAGTTTACAACCAAGCTCAAAAAAGTTTACAAATAGGCCTAAAATACTATGCAAGAAAGAGGCATACAAGAGGGGTAAAGAAGCAAGTGTAAAAAGGATGACTCAAACAGGGAGAGGCCCTTAAAAAAACATGAAAAGGAGCTCAAAATAATGCTATTTTCAGTTAGGGTCGGAGCCCAAATATGCAAGCAAGAGGAGCTAATATATTGAGCAAAAATAGGCAAGAAAGAGGGAGAATGAGACTTACCCTTGTAGCCTATGTCTTCAACAACTCTTGGACCAAGTTTGGTGGCTCTCAACCTCTAGAAAACAGCCTCAAATTGCTGGAATGGAAAATGGAGGCTTTGTGCTATGAGGTGTAGGGTAGATGGTGTAGGATTAAGGAGATTTTGAGGGTTGGAATAGAGGAAGAGAGAGATTGAGTGCAAGGGCCTTGAACCAATTTTTTTGTAACCCCTGAAGCTACTGGAATGGCCTGGATATATAGGCAAAAGAGGGGGGAAAAAAGGGGGGGAAATGAATTCAAGTTTCCCCCCAAAAGTGCAGTCCCCCGGATACACAATCTGGGGTGAAATAGAATACATATTTGTAATGTACCAGAGGAGAGGATCATGGCCGGCCTGTTATTGGAGTTGCAGGTGGCCGATCGGCCTTCCCCATGGCCGGTCGGCCAAGGGTCAAAAGGATCAAGAAGTATTAGTGGCCGGCCACCCCAGATTGGTGGCCTCTCATGTGTGCACAACACAACCATGTGGTCAAAAACTGGAGAAAGTAAACCAGGAGAGAGAAAAGCCCACTTTTTGGAGGGGTTCAAAAGAGTCAAATACAATTACTGGCTAGCCATGTGATATTGGTGGCCTCCCAGGTGTGTACAACACAAATATGTGGTTTAGGGCTGGAAAAAGTGGCCTTAGGGTGGTCAACATTGGCTTTCAAGTGAGAAAAACGGGTGACGGAGGGCGATGGAGGAATAAAACTGGTTGTCAGAACAATTATTGGCCTCCCACCCTTATACAACCTTCTTAGCAATGAAACAGAGGTCCCTGCCAAAAATGAACTCAAACCGATGCAAAATGAAGGTTCGGGGGCCGAAACGCGCAGCCCGAGGCCCCGAAAACTGACTGCTAGGCACCGGAAGTGGAGTTCGACCACGAAGTTGGTTTTTCGAGCCACAGTGTCCCTCAAAAGGGAGCAAATAAGATGCATACCAAAAATCGGAGCAAACAGAGGTGGTTAAGCGGTCCCGAACCGAGGCACACGGCCAACGGCTCTGAAAAATCAGAAACCGAACTCCAAACGGGCAAAATGGCCTATGACCATGAAACGTAGCCTACGGCCACTGAGAGATGATCTACGAGACCTCTCCCTCCCTTTGGGAGAGAAAACAGAGAAAATAGAGCCTGGTTCGCAAACCGAGGCAAAGCATGAAAGAGTCCGGAAGTCCGGAGGCAAGGCTCGCAGCCGAGACTCTGAAACCTCTGAACGAGCACGATATGCAACATCACCAAGCGCTCAATCGGTGACGTCTGAGTCTTAAGGTCGGTCAAAAATGGGGTGTCTACAGTTGCCCCTCTTTGACAGAACTCGAAAGTCACACGTGACAGGAGTGAATGTCAAAGCCCAGAGACGACCCATTTTTGACAAGGCCGAAGACTTAGACAAACATATAAAATAACAAAGATGTGCCCGCAGGCACGCCCGTAGGCAGGGGGCAAGATGCAAAATGATATGTAGGAAGATTTTGATAATTGGACTTATACACTACGCGAAGCCGGTTTGAAAATTGGACTTATACGCTACGCGAAGCCGGTTTGATAATTGGACTTATACGCTACGCGAAGTCGGTTTGAAAATTGAGGATTCATGCAATGCACTGTAATGTAGTGGCTAAAATGCAATGTAATAGCTAAGAGGTAAAGGTACCTTACAGTGGCAATTGGTAATGACTTACCTCGGCAATGTCCTACCTCATGCTGATGTGGGAATCTTCCCCTTCTTCTCAGTTGGACCACAAGTACTACTTTCTCCCTGACTATGGTTGCAGCTTTCCCTATTCTCCAACAGGGTGACAGACTAGGTTGGTTCAGTATCCAGAATTGAGGCGCATACACATGCTATCTCAATCTATGGGGCTGCCATACAGATTTCAAGCCGAGGATATACCTCTGGGTATTTAAACCAGACTTTAGTCTCGGAAATTCCGAACCTTTGTGTTCTAGGCATGAGCCATTCGAACTCTAGTTTCCACCGTCTCAGTTGGTCTCCTAGGAACTCACCGCAAACATAGGCAGGTGGCTATACCAGACCACGGGAAGTCGTTCGGGCACGACAAACGCCAAAGGAATTACACCTTTAGAGGATTTAAGGTCTCCTAGACCGGAAAGTGCACAAGACGGTGTGAATAAATGCAAGTGCGATGCGCAAAACAACGCGAATGATGATGCAGGATTTAAGGTCTCCTTAGACCGAACGATAAAACAGATATGGTGCAATGGATGTAATAGATATGATGCAATAGATAATAGATGCGATACAACAGAGAGTACAATAGATGCAAAATGGTGACATACTCCAACCACGTTGGACTCGTGAGTGGAGGAAGAACAAAGAAAATTAATCAGGAGCGCGCTCCATGCATCCTAAGATAAATTCCAGACACGCTGAAATCGTGTGAGGAAGGGGACAAAGAGAGAAACATAGGGACTTATCCTAGTGTTTCGAAATGGTATAAGCAGTGGAACGTATTCCGAACGCTTTTAACCGAAGAGAGAGAAACATAGGGACGTATCCCGGTGTTTCAGAATGGTGCGAGCATTGAAACGTATTCCAAACGCTTTTAACCGAAGAGGGAGAAACATAGGGACGTATCCCGGTGTTTCAGAATGGTGTGAGCATTGGAACGTATTCCGAACGCTTTTAACCGAAAAGGGAGAAACATAGGGACGTATCCCAAAGGTTAGGGACGTACCCCAAGGGTTAGGGACGTATCCCAAAGGTTAGGGACGTATCCCGAGGATTAGGGACGCATCCCAAAGGTTATGGACGTATCCCAAGGATTAGGGACGTATCCCAAAGATTAAGGACGTATCCCAGAGACTAGGGACGTATCCCGGTGTTACGGAATGGAAGAAGAAACATAAGGACGTATCCCGGTGTTTCGAAATGGAAAGAGAAACATAGGGACGTATCCCGTTGTTTCGAAATGGAAAGAGAAACATAGGGACGTATCCTGGCGTTTCGGAAAAGTAGGAGAAACATAGGGACGTATCCCGTTGTTTCGGAAAAGTAGGAGAAACATAGGGACGTATCCCGTTGTTTCGGAATGGAAGAAGAAACATAGGGACGCATCCTGGTGCTTCGAAAAAGTAGGAGAAACATAGGGACGTATCCCGTTGTTTCGGAATGGAAAAAGAAACATAGGGACGTATCCCGGTGCTTCGGAAAAGTAGGAGAAACATAGGGACGTATCCCGTTGTTTCGGAATGGAAGAAGAAACATAGGGACGTATCCTAGTGCTTCGGAAAAGTAGGAGAAACATAGGGACGTATCCCGTTGTTTTGGAAAGAGAGAAACGTAGGGACGTATCCCGGTGTTTCGGAAAGAGAGAAATGTAGGGACATATCCCGGTGTTTCGGAAAGAGAGAGAAACGTAGGGACGTATCCCGATGTTTCGGAAAGAGAGAGAAACGTAGGGACGTATCCCGATGTTTCAGAAAGGTGTGAGCATTGAAACGTATTCCAAATGCTCTTAACCAGAGAAGGTCTAACCCGTCGCACGCGCGAGGAGAAAGAATGATAATTGCAAGTGAATTGGTGCATAACAATGCAATGAATGGGCATAACAATGCGAGATAGATGTGCATAATCAATGCAATGAATAGGTATAACAATGCTAGTGAAGTGGGTGCATAACAATACAACTGGAATGTGCATCACGATGCAAGTGAAGTGGGTGCATAACAATGCAATTGGGACATGCATCACGATGCAAATGGAACATGCGTGACAACGCATATTTAAAACAAAATGCCGAATAAGGGAATACAAGCCTTAACGAGACCAAATTCAAACGCGACCTCTGATTTACCTTTCAAACGGGCACACCCTGTTCATACCAGAGAGAGATAACAACTGCTGCTGCTTTAATTGCCATTCTGACTTGGAATAGGCTTAAGCTTGGGGCCGAGATACACTCATGCTTCAGAGTAGTGACAAGGCCTGAGGAGGTACATCCGGAGTACAATCACGGAATTTGCTGAAGGTGAAACACACTCAGATGCTTCGATTTTCCCTCTTTTCTTTTGCTTTGCAGTCTGGAACCCATATAGCTTCAGATAGGTCCTGGTTTTACTGTTCTCACATGACCTGGGTTGAACCGTGCGGTTTTATGAAAGAACGAATCTTGTTTTGCACAAACGTGAAGAATGGCACAGCACTCTAAGCACAAAGTGATTTTATTTTTGAAATTGAGAGATGAGTTTTCGACCAGGTATTGAGCCTACGACTGAACATAGCAAGACAACTCAACACGAAAATAAAAGGCACACAACCTAAACACCACTCAACAAAGGAAAAACAAGGTAAAACAACCTAAACACATCGAGACACGCTCGGAACGACTCAAAGCAAGAATCGAGATAAAACAAAAAGACACGACACTCAGACGTGCACAGGAAGCCTGTTTCACCGGGTAGTATTCCCACCATTTCTCATTTGTGGTTCTCACATCACTCGGCCCTCAAGCTCTGTTTATCTGAAAAAGCCCTTTTCTCACTTTTTCTCTCAGCGCACACCTCTCTATTCTTCAATCTCTCATTTTAAATCCCTCCCCTGGGCGGTTGATAGATAAACAGAAAGTTGTGGGCTCTTGCCCCTAGCATTCCACTAGATTCTTCTTCTTCTGTATGCAGCTAGTGAGTTTCTCCCACAGAGGGGCTGTGCTACAACTGGGTATGTAGCAAATCTGCAGCTGACATCGGTTGACGATGCTCTGCTGGGGAGTTTGGACGTGATCAAATCTGTCCAGATGAGGGAGTGGAATATCTTGATCCATTCCAGTTCGTGCTTCGCACTTGGCTTGACACCTCGTTGCTTGGAGGATGTGAGAGCTTTCTGCCCTTTGTTATGCCCTTTTCTGGCGAATACGGTGCCCTTTCCAACAAGTAGAGTGCCCTTTCTGGCAAGTATTTTGACAAAGGGGAAAAGACAGAACACCTGACTCAACTGTGCCCCTAATTCATCATTTTGACCATTTTTTATTTTTTACTTTCTACTAAAACAGTTTTGACCAACATGAGAGTTAGATTAACGCGCTTGTTCGATTTTCTGATATAAAATCATGCAAGTTAGGCTATGAGCACTGAGAGTTTTCCTTTTTTGGGTCCAAGAAATGGTCCAGTTTTGAAAAATGGAGTACTTTTCGAGAAGATTAGTCAACCTCAGTAAAAATTCTCAAAAACTATTTTTGCAAACGACCACTGCTCAACGAGCACAGAACCTACTCTTGAGATGCACAACCTCGGACCCATAGCAATGGAAAATTGCCCCTTGTCTGAAGGACACTGCATAGTAACGGAAAGTTGCTCCTTGTTTGAAATGACACTGCGGCGTTGAATGGCAACGGAAAGTTGCCCATTGTCTGAATGGCACCACAGCGCATTAAATGGCAACGGAAAATTGCCCCTTGTCTGAATGGCCCCGCAGCGCATTGTAGTCAGTCCTCAGAGTGACGAACACAACCAAATTCTTGGATACAGAGAAAGGGAAGATGATCAAAACCATTACATGGGCACAATTGATTTGGAGTGTTTTACGGCTGGACTTCAGAATGAAGTTGCCTACGTATCCCAAACATGGGAATCAAGCCTTACATAGTTCGGGGTTAAGGTACACTCGGGTATTAACCTCTCCTTTTTAGGCTCTAACTTTTGCCAAGGCGCCCGTTGCGGGTTTTCGAACGTGCGAGCTTTGTTCTTCTTCTCTTTTTTTTTTTTCAATTTTTGTATCTTTTCATTCTTTTTTCTTTTTTTTTTCTTTTCTTTTTTTTTCATTCATTTTTTTTCTTTTCTCTTTTTTTCTTTTGTTATTTTCTTTTCCTTTTTTTTTGTTCTTTTCTCTTGCTCTAACTTTTGCCTGGGTCGTCCTTCCGGGTTTTCGGCCCAGCGAGCCTCTCAAAGGGTAAAAGTGTAACAAGTCCATGCCAAATGGTTTTAGGGTCTCAAAGCCATCCGTATCCAAGAGAGTGGCTGTTGTATCGATTTGCAAAAGGATCCATCTTCGGCTCTTCGAGCACATTGGACATTTTCGCCCCTAGTTCGAGGGGTGTTTCTGTTCTAGCTTTGCAAGCTTCTTCTGATGAGGTCTGATCTTCTTGATCTGACTTTGGTGCCTCTTGTTTGAGGGCTGCTTTGAATCTGGCCACATAGGCCTCATATTGTAGTTGACCTTTGAATTTTCTGAGTTCTAGTCCAAGGTTTGAAAATGAGGAGTCGAGTTTCGAGGCTGAGAGCGATCCTAAGCTACACAATCTCAAGAGCGATTCCACACAGGTCTTCGCAGGACCGCGCAAAACATTTTTTGAAATCTTTTAAGAAAACGACTAGTCACTTGCGCTGAAGACAGTGTGGGACCAATCTGGATCAAGCTAGGATCCTTCTCAGTACTCACATTAACAACCATGATCTCGATCATTAAAGGCTTAGCATCCCTCTCCTTCTCTCAAATGATCAAATTTTTGCAAAACCTGAGGAATTCCTTCCTCTTCGTTTTCACCGCAGTGTTCAAAAAGTTTTGAAAAACTTAAGTCAATGCAATGATTTTGGGGTGCAGAAGAGTAGGCGAAAAGTACTGCCGTTTCATTCAAACTTTCTGGAACGACTGGCGCAAGGCAGAGGCAAACACATGAGTGTGAAAATCACTGCTGTTTCATTCAAATCTTTTGGTGTTACTGGCTCCCTGGCAGAAACAGACTCAAAAGAAAACAAAAAGACAAACACAAAACAAGCAAGTGATGCCCGAGGTAACACCCTCCGGAATCACCCGACTCCTATACAACAGGACTGACTCGATACAACAAGATAAACCCAAAACAAAAGAGACTGACTCAAAACAAAAAGACAGACTCAAAAACAAAACAACAAGACTGACCCAATACCTAAGTCAGAATGTACAAAAACCAGCATTCACAAATGCTCAAAACAGTGCGTGCCATACACCATATCTGAAATAAACTGAACGTCGTCCGCAGGTGGTTCATCCTTCGATCACATCACATTATCCCCTACAAGTTCACTGATCAAGTGCCGATAGACTTTGTAGGACCTGGTGCGGGGATGACCCCGTTGTCAATCAAATTTTGTATCTCGTGGCGGAGACGAACACAACTGTCGGTGTCATGATCGGTTTGTTGATGGAAGGCACAGTACTTAGCCGGGTCATGTTTTGTAGGGAGAGGATCGGGTAGGGGCCGTTGTTCTAACGGTTTCAGATGTCCTTTCCTGAGTAGGACCCCTAGAGCTTTAGACAAAGGCATAAAGAGTGGGGTGAAAACCCTCTTGCCTCGGGGTAGATAATCCGAAGTTCGGGGGTTTGAAGTAGATGCACCAACAAAGGGGGTGGCTGCTCTTGGTGTGGTGGTGGCGACCATGCCCACTTCGGAAGATCTTGCAGCTGCGTCACCGCTGGTGGTCACATTCGAACTGCGAGTAAACGCCCTCCTGGGCTGCTCTTTCTCCTGGTCAATGAGGCCCTGCTTCATGGAATCCTCGATCTGTACTCCCATCTCATGCAAATCTGAAAAGGTAGAGAAGGGGAGCACGATCATTTTCTGCATTAGTTTGGATTGGAGGTTGCGCACAACCATCCGTATTTGATCCTTATCCGTTGGCCTAATGGTCATCATTGAGACCTTGGCCCTCCAGCGGGCCACGAATTCTGAGAAGCTCTTCTTAGGCTCCTGTCTCGTCGTCTCAAGATCACGGGTAGTAATCTCGATTTGGGTATTGTATAAATATTGTGCGACGAAGGCCTCGGCCATCTCCTCCCAGCTTCGTTTCACTGAATCCTCCAATTTGGCGTACCAGATGGTCGCAATACCTGACAGGGTCCTGCCAAAAAGGGAAAGCTTCTGTAATCTTGTCAAGCCCATCGGGCGCAGAACATCTGAAAATAAACTCAGGTGGATCACGGGATCTCCTGACCCGTCAAAACGGTCGATGTGAGGCATCTTGAACCTGTCCGGTAGTGTCACAGTTGCGTCGGTGTACCCGTCCTCAATGTCCGGGATGGACTTTACCCCCTGGGATTTTTTGAACAACTTTTAAAGCTTGCTCAACTTCAATGCTGTATGGTCTACCTCGAACTCAAGGGAGAGTCCGATGGGTTGATTGGTGCTTTAGACAGCTGGGGTAAGATTGGGGGCGGAACCGACCCTGTCGGAATGTCCGTACCTTCTTGGACATTTGGCGTCTCCCCAGGTATTGGATCTACTGGTGGGAGGGGAGCTTGATGCGAAGCAGATGCTCCATTTTGCTGTTGCAGCCTGGTGATTAGCTCAGCCTACTGGGCCATGATCGCAGCCTGCTGTTTGGCAAATTTAGCTTGGCGGACAGCATCTTGCTGCATGAGTTTCATACTTTCTTGCATCTGGCGCATCATTGCCTCTATCCCTAATGTGTTCTGCTGGTCCATCTAACTGACTGGTATCTATCCCTGCAATAGAAACTGAGACCTCAGCCTGACTGTTCACTGGTGGGGTGGATAAGGGCCACTGATCTGGTAACTGCTGAACTGGTGATTTGTGCCTGACTGGCCCTTTTACCCTGCCTCTGGCAAAGGAACACTGATTTGTCCTTGAATTGAATCTCTGACCTGACAAAGTCTATCAGCACAAGTTTGATAAACCTCGGGGGATATCGGGGCCTTCTGAAGCTATGGTTCCAGGACTACCCCTAGCAAAAGAGAAAACAAACAGCACCTCAGCTCAACTTCACCAAAACAGATACGAGTGTAGCAGGATGACTGTGCCCTCTTGTCACGACCCAAACCCGGCCCTATGGGTTTAGCACCGTAACCGGCCAGTAATCCGAGATTACCGAAGGCCTGCAGATCAGTAATACAGTAAAACAGAGTACAGGGCCTGGCGGAAGCCAATACAGTAATTAAACAGTGTCCAATGAGCTGTGACAGTCTGTATGCCAAAAAGATTTTTCATGCATTCATACATAAACAGTACAGAACAGTATGCACAATATTTACATTCATTCAAACTAGGGACTCAACCCTAGGTAGCAGTACAGTGAACAGTCAGTCTATACAAAACAGTGAAACAGTACAGAAGGGGAATTCTTAAAACACCCCTAAGCCTTAGCAGATAGGCTCGGAACCTCGCAGTGAGGCACAAAGGCTGGCTTGACAAAACTAGAGTCTAACCCACGCTCCTAGCTCCGATCTGGTGGCTGAGCACCTACATATATATATAAACAGTAAGCTAAAGCCCAGTGAATAACATAATGCGTAAAGGGGTTTAGAATGAATGTCCTTACAGTAATGAAAACAGTTCAATTCAATCAGTAGTTCAGTTGTTCAGTACAGTAAACAGTCATATGTGGTACAACCATTAGCATAACCGTAACAGTAGGTCTTAAAAGACCGAACAGTAATGATGGCCATCAGTCAGTAAACAGTAGTGGCTCCACGAGGGAACCGACAGAGATCTCTGTAACAGTAACAGTGACAGTAAACAGTAGTGCTAAGGATGCCACAGTACAGTTCAGAAATAAAGGACATACATTCATTCAGTAAACAATATCAGTTCAGTAAACAGTTCAGTTCAGTAATCAGAAGATAGTCATTTGTGAACATATCTTTACACAATCGTTACTCACAGAGTTCGGGCTACAGTATGCTAGAGCGTGTCTCCCCAGTCGCCAACCCTACACAGTTAACAGGTTGAACACACTAAGCTACACAGTTGGGAAATCTCATAACTTAAACCCTAATTTGCCTTGGTGTATTCTACATCTATATCCTCATTAAGATGCCTTAAACTAGGCCTAAGAATGCCTAGGATGGGATGAGGATGCAAAAATACACTTAGAAAACATTTTGCAAACTTGCTGAAAATAGGAGCCTCGCTCGAGCGGGACTTTCTTCGCTCGAGCGGGCTTCCAAAATCAAAGGCTTCGCTCGAGCGAGTAATCCTTCGCTCGAGCGGTCTGTCGAAACAGTAAAAATACTGGATGCTGTGATTTTACGCGCGATGGTCGCTCGATGGTCGCTCGAGCGGATTCCTGGACAAAGGTGCTCGCTCGAGCGGGGAATCCTTCGCTCGAGCGAGGAAGCCAAATCTGGAATTTCCAGATCTGCCTCCCAAGCTCAAACCAAGCATTCTACCACTCCAAACTCGACCTCTTGGGCCCAAATTCTGGAAAACATAACCAAATTCAATGTATAACAAGTTTCAAAGCTCAATTTATGAATTCAAGCCCCAAAGGTGAGTCAATTAAAACCACATTCAAACCCATTTTCAAGAATATGAAGAACATGCAAACATGCATGAATTCAAATCATTCCAAAGCTTCAATTTGATGCTCTAAGGAGCCAATTGATCCAAAAACAAGTTGAAAACATGAACCATTACAAAATTATGAACATGCATGCAACATTTCACCATGAATTCAACTCAAACTTCTACATTAACAACATGCATGCATGAATTACACTCTATAACAACATGTATGCACCAAAACATGGCTTAGCTCTACAATTGAAGCATGAATTGTGCAAGAATGAATTCTAAGACAACAACAAGGAGATGGATGTCCTACCTTAGTCTTGTGTTCAAGGTCTAGGAGCTCAAAGTAGCAATCAACACTTCAATCCTCAAGCAATTCCAAACAATTCAAGATGAAAACCAACTCCTCAAGTCTCTCTCTCTCTCTCTAGGGTCGGTTGAGGCTCAAAATGTGAGAAGAAATGTTGGTTTAATCAAATACGTGGAGTGTATACAAGTTTCAAGTGTGTGTATTGAGTGGGCCACTAAGGGTGGCGATTCGGTAAATAAGTCCAACTCTTTAATTAGCTTATTTTAATCTAATTTAATCATACCTAATCAGTTTTCAAATAATTATACTATAAAATCACATTAATTCAGACGATCATAGAACACTAATCGGTTTCTGATTCGGCCGCCGATAAGGCCTTCAATTAGCAGTTTAAACACATAAGCATGAACAGATAACCATACAGTCAAACAGATATAATGCAATTAACTAACATATACTCAGTCAATTCGGTTTCCAACTTCAGTCAGTCAGTTCAGTATTTTTAATCAGTCCAATTATCAGTCATGATCAGTTCAGTTATCAGTAATCAATGTTTAACGGTAATCAGTGGTGAGGGTTATTACAGTCTCCCCTCCTTATAAAGAGTTTAGTCCTCTAAACTCGAGTTACCTTCGATCTGGAAGAAAACAGGATTCAGTGGGAACAAGTCAGGATATCTTCTGGCCATGTCATCTTCCCTTTCCCAAGTGGCATACACACCACCATGGTTCTGCCAGTCAACTTTCACTAGCGGGATCTCCTTGTTCCTCAGTTTCTTGATCCGTCTGTTAACAATCTGTATAGGCCGTTCCTCGTAAGTGTAGTCATCACTCAGCACTACACGAGTAGGCTCTATTACATGGAAAGGATCCCGAAGATAGTCTCTTAACATCGAAATGTGGAAAACATTATGCATATGCTCCATTTTAGGAGGGAGCGCAACTTGATGCGCCACCGGATTAATTTTCTCAATGATCTCATACGGTCCGACGTATCTTGGCGCTAACTTGCCTTTGACTCCAAAACGAGTCTGGCCTTTCATCGGTGTCACTTTCACAAAAACGTGATCACCCACTTCATACTCCCTGTCTCGTCTTCTGATATCAGCATAACTCTTCTGTCTGCTCTGTGCAGTTTTCAGTCTCTGTTGTATCAGTTTCACTTTCTCAGTGGTTTCATAAACAATCTCGGGCCCAAGCAAAGGCCCATCTCCAACTTCTGCCCAGCAGATCGGAGATCTACATTTTCTGCCATATAATGCCTCGAAAGGCGCCATACCAATACTCGAATGGTAGCTGTTGTTGTAGGCGAATTCAGCCAAAGGTAAATGGCTTTCCCAATCTCCCTGAAAATCAAGGACACACATTCTCAGTAAATCCTCCAAAGTTTGGATGGTCCTTTCTGACTGTCCATCTGTCTGAGGATGATAGGCACTACTCAGTCTCAGTTCAGTACCCAATGCAGTCTGTAGACTTTGCCAAAACCTCGATGTAAACTTCGAATCCCTGTCAGAAACGATAGACACAGGTACTCCATGCAGTCTTACAATCTCATCAACATAGATAACGGCCAATTTGTCCGCATTATAGATTGTCTTGACAGGTAAGAAGTGAGCAGATTTGGTTAGTCTATCAACAATAACCCAAATAGAATCCATACCTTTTCTGGAGCGAGGCAATCCAACGATAAAATTCATCGTGATATGCTCCCATTTTCACTCTGGTATGGGTAGGGGTTGCAATAGTCCGGCAGGTCGTTGATGTTCGGCTTTAACTTGTTGGCAATGAAGACATTTGGACACAAAGTCGGCAATTTCTTTCTTCATTCCCGGCCACCAGAAATTCAATTTCAGATCTTGATACATTTTCGTATTCCCCGGGTGAATAGACAATTTCGAATTGTGGCCTTCTTGCAGAACTCTTCTTTTCAGTTCAATGTCATTCGGTACACACAGTCTTTCCTGAAATTTCAGTACATTGTTCTCAAATTTGAATCCCGGCCTTGGTTTAGATTCTCTTTCTTCGATGATCTTTTTCGAGAAGTCATCCAGTTGCTGTTTCTCTTTAATTTCTTCAATCAGTGCCGGTTGAGCAGAAATAGCAGCTAAGGTTCCACCTTGTTCTCTCAAAACAATTTCAATTTCAGATTTTTCAAGGTCACAAAGCAACTCTTTCTGTCCTGTAAGCAAACATGCTAAGTTTCCAATCGATTTCCGGCTCAATGCATCGGCAACGGTATTGGCTTTTCCCAGATGGTACAATATCTGTAGGTCATAGTCTTTAATCAGTTCCAGCCATCTCCGCTGTCTCATGTTCAGTTCTTTCTGTGTGAAGAAATATTTCAAACTCTTATGGTCGGTGTATACTTCACATGTCACCCCGTACAGGTAGTGACGCCAGATTTTCAGTGCAAATACTACTGCAGCAAGTTCCAGATCATGGGTCGGATAGTTCTTTTCATGTGGTCTCAGTTGTCGGGAAGCATAAGCAATAACCTTCCCATTCTGCATTAAAACACATCCCAAACCCTTATGAGAAGCATCACTAAATACAGTATAACCATCCGTACCTGAAGGTAAGGTAAGAACCGGTGCAGTCACTAATCGAGTTTTCAACTCCTGGAAAGCAGATTCTCTTTGGTCAGTCCAGTCAAATGATGTCCCCTTCTGAGTTAACTGAGTCAATGGTAGGGCAATTTTGGAGAAATCTTTGACAAATCTTCTGTAATATCCAGCCAATCCCAAAAAGCTTCGGACTTCCGTCACATTTGTTGGTCTAGGCCAATTCACTACAGCTTCAATTTTCTGCGGATCAACAAAAATCCCATCTTTGCTAACAACATGCCCCAAAAACATAACATGATCAAGCCAAAATTCACATTTAGATAGTTTAGCATATAGTTTCTGTTCTCTTAAGGTTTGTAGGGCAAGTCTCAGATGTTGTTCATGTTCTTCTATACTCTTGGAGTAAATCAATATGTCATCAATAAATACAACAATAAAGTCGTCAAGGTATGGTTTAAAAATTCTGTTCATGAGGTCCATAAATGCAGCTGGTGCATTCGTGACTCCGAACGGCATAACTAAAAATTCATAATGTCCATACCTCGTTCTAAAAGCAGTTTTATCAATGTCTTCCGGTTTAACCTTCAGTTGATGATACCCTGATCTGAGATCAATCTTTGAAAATACTTGAGCACCCTGTAACTGATCAAACAGGTCATCAATACGCGGTAATGGGTATTTGTTCTTTACAGTTACCTTATTCAGTTCACGGTAGTCTATGCACAGTCTCAGTGAGCCGTCTTTCTTCTTTACGAACAAGACAGGTGCGCCCCACGGTGAAGTACTGGGCCTGATAAACTTCTTGTCTAACAGTTCTTGCAATTGCACTTTCAACTCCTTCAGTTCAGTTGGGGCCATTCTGTAAGGAGCTTTCGATATCGGCTGTGCACCCGGAATTACATCAATGGTAAATTCAATCTCCCTGTCAATCAAATCCCCCGGCAAATTGTCTGGAAAAACATCTGGGAATTCTCTGACTATAGGAATACAGTTCATATTAGCATTATCATCAGTAGATACAGTCAGTACAGAACACAAATATCCCTTACAGCCCTTTCTAATCAATTTTACAGCTTTCACAGATGAAATCAGATACGGAGGAGGTACTACTCCACTCCCATTAAACACAAATTCAGGGAAACCAGGTGGACGGAAAATAACTTGCTTGGTCACACAATCAATAGTGGCATGATATTTTTGTAACCAATCCATCCCCAATATAACATCAAAATGGTCTATGTTCAGTGGCAGTAAATCAATAAACAGATGTGCATCTTCAACAATAATTTCACAGGCGGGGTACATATAAGCACATGTCATAGATCCTCCTACGGGTGATGATACTGATAACAGATAGTTCAAAGGTTCCAAGGGTCTATTCAATTTACGCGAAAAAGCATGCGATACATAAGAATGCGTAGACCCCGAATCAATTAGTACATAAGCATTCTGAGTACAAATAGAGAGAATACCTGACACAACGGTCTCGGTATTCTGGACATCTCCCGATACTAGGGCGAACACTCGGCCCTGCCTCATAGGCTCTTTCCCGGTAGCTTTAGGGTTCGGTTTTGGTGGAGCGTTTGATGCTGCGCCGCTGGCTGCAGCTTTGCTGTTGCCCTGAGGAGCAGAAGGACAATCTTTAACCATGTGGCCCACCTTGCCACACCTGTAACACGCTCCAGATAGTTTGTAACAAACTCCCTTATGATTTTTCCCACATTCAGAACAGGGCGGTATTGCACGGTTTCCTTGACTAGAAGTAGTCATTGACCCTGTGTTTTGCTTTTTGTTCAACGGGTTGTGCTTGCCTTTCTTGAATTTAAAACCCTGTCTTTTACCACGCCATTCCGACGCTGGTGTTTCTGTTTTCAGTGCTTCAATGTTTGATTCAGCCATCAAGGCTCGATCGAGAACACCCACAAAAGTCGGTAGTTTCAAAACATTTATTCGGTTAAGAATTGCAACATTAAGGCCGCCTTCAAATTTTCTGGCCTTCTTATATTCTGTATCCACCATATGCGGTGCATATCTAGCAAGCTCGGTGAATTTCGTTTCATATTCGGCAACAGATGTGGTGCCCTGTCTCAGTTGTTCAAACTCAGTCACTTTCCTGTCCCTAACACACTGAGGGAAGTACTTTTCAAAGAAGGCTCCCTTGAATTGAGCCCAAGTCAAAATGGTATTTTCATCACGGATCAACATCCACCACCTTCTAGCTTCTTCTTGCAATGTAAAGGTGGCTAACAGTACCTTGTTCGCTTCCGAGCACGGAAACACTTCAAATAGCTTTTCTGTTTCAAGCACCCAAGCTTCAGCCTTTAATGGTTCGAGGCCTCCCTGAAAGGATGGCGGTTTCATTTTGCTGAACTTCTGGGTCAGAGCAATAATATCCCCATCATTTACATTAGGTTCCGGCTGTACCGGAGGAGGAGGTGGGGGCTGTTGGTTCTGTTGTTCCAGTCTAGTAGTTATCAGTTCTATCATTCTTTCCATTCTTTCCATTCTTGCCTCGGTAGACTAGGATTCAGGTTCATTTGCATTGTCCATTTCACTATAAGCAGTCATAACAGTTTTATACATAAGCAGTCATTGGTTTACCAGTTTAACACATTAACAGATATTTAGTCATAACATAACCACACACTTTTCAAGTCCATGAAATGCCCTAATCACTTTCTAGGACACCCTATAGCTCATTTGGACATGTGTGTGCGGTATAACTCGTGGTTAAGTATCGCTCTGATACCACTCTGTCACGACCCAAACCCGGCCCTATGGGTTTAGCACCGTAACCGGCCAGTAATCCGAGATTACCGAAGGCCTGCAGATCAGTAATACAGTAAAACAGAGTACAGGGCCTGGCGGAAGCCAATACAGTAATTAAACAGTGTCCAATGAGCTGTGATTGTCTGTATGCCAAAAAGATTTTTCATGCATTCATACATAAACAGTACAGAACAGTATGCACAATATTTACATTCATTCAAACTAGGGACTCAACCCTAGGTAGCAGTACAGTGAACAGTCAGTCTATACAAAACAGTGAAACAGTACAGAAGGGGAATTCTTAAAACACCCCTAAGCCTTAGCAGATAGGCTCGGAACCTCGCAGTGAGGCACAAAGGCTGGCTTGACAAAACTGGAGTCTAACCCACGCTCCTAGCTCCGATCTGGTGGCTGAGCACCTACATATATATATAAACAGTAAGCTAAAGCCCAGTGAATAACATAATGCGTAAAGGGGTTTAGAATGAATGTCCTTACAGTAATGAAAACAGTTCAATTCAATCAGTAGTTCAGTTGTTCAGTACAGTAAACAGTCATATGTGGTACAACCATTAGCATAACCGTAACAGTAGGTCTTAAAAGACCGAACAGTAATGATGGCCATCAGTCAGTAAACAGTAGTGGCTCCACGAGGGAACCGACAGAGATCTCTGTAACAGTAACAGTGACAGTAAACAGTAGTGCTAAGGATGCCACAGTACAGTTCAGAAATAAAGGACATACATTCATTCAGTAAACAATATCAGTTCAGTAAACAGTTCAGTTCAGTAATCAGAAGATAGTCATTTGTGAACATATCTTTACACAATCGTTACTCACAGAGTTCGGGCTACAGTATGCTAGAGCGTGTCTCCCCAGTCGCCAACCCTACACAGTTAACAGGTTGAACACACTAAGCTACACAGTTGGGAAATCTCATAACTTAAACCCTAATTTGCCTTGGTGTGTTCTACATCTATATCCTCATTAAGATGCCTTAAACTAGGCCTAAGAATGCCTAGGATGGGATGAGGATGCAAAAATACACTTAGAAAACATTTTGCAAACTTGCTGAAAATAGGAGCCTCGCTCGAGCGGGACTTTCTTCGCTCGAGCGGGCTTCCAAAATCAAAGGCTTCGCTCGAGCGAGTAATCCTTCGCTCGAGCGGTCTGTCGAAACAGTAAAAATACTGGATGCTGTGATTTTACGCGCGATGGTCGCTCGATGGTCGCTCGAGCGGATTCCTGGACAAAGGTGCTCGCTCGAGCGGGGAATCCTTCGCTCGAGCGAGGAAGCCAAATCTGGAATTTCCAGATCTGCCTCCCAAGCTCAAACCAAGCATTCTACCACTCCAAACTCGACCTCTTGGGCCCAAATTCTGGAAAACATAACCAAATTCAATGTATAACAAGTTTCAAAGCTCAATTTATGAATTCAAGCCCCAAAGGTGAGTCAATTAAAACCACATTCAAACCCATTTTCAAGAATATGAAGAACATGCAAACATGCATGAATTCAAATCATTCCAAAGCTTCAATTTGATGCTCTAAGGAGCCAATTGATCCAAAAACAAGTTGAAAACATGAACCATTACAAAATTATGAACATGCATGCAACATTTCACCATGAATTCAACTCAAACTTCTACATTAACAACATGCATGCATGAATTACACTCTATAACAACATGTATGCACCAAAACATGGCTTAGCTCTACAATTGAAGCATGAATTGTGCAAGAATGAATTCTAAGACAACAACAAGGAGATGGATGTCCTACCTTAGTCTTGTGTTCAAGGTCTAGGAGCTCAAAGTAGCAATCAACACTTCAATCCTCAAGCAATTCCAAACAATTCAAGATGAAAACCAACTCCTCAAGTCTCTCTCTCTCTCTCTAGGGTCGGTTGAGGCTCAAAATGTGAGAAGAAATGTTGGTTTAATCAAATACGTGGAGTGTATACAAGTTTCAAGTGTGTGTATTGAGTGGGCCACTAAGGGTGGCGATTCGGTAAATAAGTCCAACTCTTTAATTAGCTTATTTTAATCTAATTTAATCATACCTAATCAGTTTTCAGATAATTATACTATAAAATCACATTAATTCAGACGATCATAGAACACTAATCGGTTTCTGATTCGGCCGCCGATAAGGCCTTCAATTAGCAGTTTAAACACATAAGCATGAACAGATAACCATACAGTCAAACAGATAGAATGCAATTAACTAACATATACTCAGTCAATTCGGTTTCCAACTTCAGTCAGTCAGTTCAGTATTTTTAATCAGTCCAATTATCAGTCATGATCAGTTCAGTTATCAGTAATCAATGTTTAACGGTAATCAGTGGTGAGGGTTATTACACCTCTACTGAATTCTGCCCCCAAAATTCAACCTCAAATCTGATACCCTCAGGTAAACTGAATCCCAAAATACTGAACTGGTGCCCGCAGGCCTGATGCCCAAACTTGCAAACTGATACATGCATTCCTGTAGAGACGCACTCTAAAAGCACATAACAAGCAAGTGAGAGCCAAAACACCCCTATGTTGGGGTAGGGTTTCCCTGTCCTATTTTGTCAGGAGCTAGGGTTTCACTACGCACGCAGCGGTTTCAAACAACCTAAATCGGGTAAGCAACCTGTCCTTGCTTGGAATGGTCACTATGGATTCCGAGTATGCACTAGGTCGAATGGTCAAAAGGGTGCCCCGGTAAAACCGGGGTTTGTGTTCCCATACTGGCAAAGCCCACAACCGGTCAACCTTATGGTCATCTCTTGACAAGACAAGCCTCTGGCAAACCGTTCAGGAATAGCAGATGGCAAACACGGTGTCCTAGGCGCACCAATGCAAATGCAATGCAAAGAAACACACAAGTGTAGTCAAAAACAGATATCATGAGTTCGAGTCAAGTTCTCTAACTCCCCAGCAGAGTCGCCAGAAACTGTAGACGTTCCCCGAACGCCCCAGGGAGGAACGAGTCCCCCCCGTTCCGTTCGATATTGGGCTTACCACAGCTCAGGACTCTCAAATTGTCACGGTTCTAAATCTGAACCAAAGAGTCCAAATCCGGCAAATCGTTTTGAGAAAACAGATTTTGAAAGAAGTGCCAAACATGGACTGCTTTGCCAGATACAGAGTCGCCACCTAAATATTTTATTTTGGGAAAATTTAGGAAACCCTGACTTGTTTGCCTAAGGCCACGTGTCCGTCATCACCAAAGTTACCTCGGCTCGGGAACTTGGGTACGATTGGGGAAGGTCACTTCGTGAGCACCCCCGCTCGCCCGATTAAAGATCGGCCTCTACTAACCATGATATCTATTTTTGAAAACATTATGCGTTCTTATTCCGGTTATTAGCCTAGATTTACTATGTGATGCGCACAATATACAAGTATAGACTGGATCGCCTGAATTGGAACAAAACATTTCATGTTTGTTTATTTGAAAATGATTTGATGGTGCTACCCGCAGGTAGGCTAAGACGTGGATTTGCCACCCTCGGGTGGGCTTAGAAAAACATGATTTTGCCACTATCTAGTAGGCTTAAAACACACATTTGATGAATTGTTCCAATTCAAATAACCCAACCTTCACCCACAGGCATTCAAGCAGTTATATCACATAAGCATATAGCCTCATGGTAAGCATGCTATTCATGGCAGTCACTCACACGCATGCAAGGATGCTAAAGCATAAAACTTACCGAGTACTCTAAGCCAAAACAGAAACTAATTAGAAATCCATGCATGATCCTAATTATACAGAAATGCCAAATGCAACACATGCAAAAGTGCAACTATAGCAGGCTCGGCTATTCTAGACATGGCATATGAAATGCTACAGCTAACATGTATTCAACTTGAAATTGAAAATACAATGCAGTTAGTATGATGCGCCAAGCCCGGTGCATGCAAAACAAATGAATGAATGCAAACATGCTATCATACTGTATGCTAATTGAAGCATGCCCTAATCTAACCATCATAAGCGAGTAAATAAAAGGGAGAAAGACGTGGGGTTGGAAGACATACATCACACACACGCACACTTATTACAACATTGCCCTCGCGCAGAGGGTCCGAATAAATGATATACAGTCCCAAATGAATAATTACAGTCCAAATATGTACAAAACCCTAATTAATTAACAAATTAAATTAGGAAAACAATAAATTGGCATGCAAGCCAGGGACTACCTTGACTCTTCTTTAGATGATGAATAATGCATATCCGGGTTGCCTTGCGCGGAAATCCATTGCGATGCCCCAATTAGCCTCTGTTTGCAATTGTTCTTGGGATGTGTGCCAAGCTCCAGAAGGCTGCTGACTCTTGATTTGTTGCAACAGAGAGCAGGAAAGGGGCATGGCAATGTATTTTCACGAATGTATGCATGCCTCGATCCTCGTGCCACCAATCACGCATCTCGATGCATGATGGCCGAGGAGTCGAATTGCACGACTCAATATGAAATGAATGCACATATAAACACAACAAAACCTAAACTCCATCATGGATAATCCAGAGTGTCGGTGACTAGGAATTGAGATACGTTCCGTCACTCGGAGTACGAAACGTACCTCGTTTTCCGTACTCGGGCTAACTCCTATCCCAAGCATAATGCAATATGCATGACATGCATGAATGCAACTAATATACAATCTAGCATGCACAATACTATGGAATGGCATACACGATGCACGAGGTAACATGGCATACACAATGCGCTAATATGCAACCTAGCATACACAATGCTATGAAATGAAATGGCATACACAATGCACGATGGACTTACACTAACATGAGTGGACCTCAGCCACACTCACATAGGAGGCCATGAGATGAAAATGAGACACTCAAAATCCGTGCACACATGCACGCAAACTGAGGACCGATCCTAAGGCACAAATGCCACTCTAACAAGACATGGCAAGGCATGGAATATGGCATACTAGCATGCAAATTTCAGTACCAAAATATGATGCAAAACAGCCCCAGAACATGGAAACATGGCACCCAATACATGAAATGAGACCCGAAACATGAAATTAGGTACATGGAATGACCTATGGCTATGCAAAGCATGCATTATTTGAACATGAAGTGTGAATACAGAATCAAGACAGTCCCAAAAAAACCATATTTACAGTTTTAAGCAAGGCCAAATAATGGACACAAATAGGACTAAGCTAGCATGCAAAAATGGCCCCGTGAGAGAGGTAATGAAGCAAGTAGAAGCGTCTGGCCCTAAATGGCCAAGAGCCCTTCAACAAAGTCGAAGAGGGTCTCAAAAAAAGTTATTTTACAGTTTATGGCCGAGCCCAAAACAATGCACAAGTAAGCTTAAAATACTATGCAAGAAATAGGCCTAAAAGAAGGTTTAAACACAAAGTGTAAAAATGGAGTCTCAAACAGAAAAATACCCTTCATCAAACATGAATAGGGGGTCAAAATAAGGCTATTTACAGTTTGGACCAGGGCCCAAAAACACAAGCACGAGGGGCTAACAAAACATGCAAAAATAAGGCCAAAAGAGGGATAAAGTGGCAAGTGACAAAAAGAAGCATCAAACAGTGAAGATCCCTTCAACAATGTTGAAGAAGGGCTCAAAATAAGCCACTTTTCAGTTTACAACCAAGCTCAAAAAATTTTACAAATAGGCCTAAAATACTATGCAAGAAAGAGGCATACAAGAGGGGTAAAGAGTCAAGTGTAAAAAGGAAGCCTCAAACAGAGAGAGACCCTTAAACAAACATGAAAAGGAGCTCAAAATAATTCTATTTTCAGTTAGGGTCGGAGCCCAAATATGCAATCAAGAGGAGCTAATATATTGAGCAAAAATAGGCAAGAAAGAGGGAGAAGGAGACTTACCCTTGTAGCCTATGTCTTCAACAACTCTTGGACCAAGTTTGGTGGCTCTCAACCTCTGGAAAACAGCCTCAAATTGCTGGAATGGAAGATAGAGGCTTTGTTCTATGAGGTGTAGGGTAGATGGTGTAGGATTAAGGAGATTTTTAGGGTTGGAATAGCGGGAGAGAGAGATTGAGTGCAAGGGTCTTGAACCAATTTTTTTGTAACCCCTGAAGCTGCTGGAATGGCCTGGATATATAGGCAAAAAAGGGGGGGGAAAAGGGGGGGAAATGAATTCAAGTTTTCCCCCCAAAAGTGCAGCCCCCCGGATACACAATATGGGGGGAAACAGAATACATATTTGTAATGTACCAGAGGAGGGGATCATGACCGGCCTGTTATTGGAGTTGCAGGTGGCCGGTCGGCCTTCCCCATGGCCGGTCGGCCAAGGGCCAAAAGGGTCAAGAAGTATTAGTGGCCGGCCACCCCAGATTAGTGGCCTCCCATGTGTGCACAATACAACCATGTGGTCAAAAAGTGGAGAAAGTAAACCAGGAGAGAGAAAAGCCCTCTTTTTGGAGGGGTTCAAAAGAGTCAAATACAATTACTGGCCGGCCATGTGATATTGGTGGCCTCCCAGGTGTGTACAACACAAATATGTGGTTTAGGGCTGGAAAAAGTGGCCTTAGGGTGGTCAACATTGGTTTTCACGTAAGAAAAACGGGCAACGGAGGGCGATGGAGGAATAAAACTGGTTGTCAGAACAATTACTGGCCTCCCACCCTTCTACGACCTTCTTAGCAGTGAAACAGAGGTCCCTGCCAAAAATGAACTCAAACCGATGCAAAATGAAGGTTCGGGGGCCGAAACGCGCAGCCTGAGGCCCCGAAAACTGACTGCTAGGCACCGGAAGTGGAGTTCGACCACGAAGTTGGTTTTTCGAGCCACAGTGTCCCTCAAAATGGAGCAAATAAGATGCATGCCAAAAATCGGAGCAAACGGAGGTGGTTAAGCGGTCCCGAACCGAGGCACACGGCCAACGGCTCCGAAAAACTGGAAACTGGACTCCAAACGGGAAAAATGGCCTACGACCACGAAACGTAGCCTACGGCCACTGAGAGATGATCTACGAGACCTCTCCCTCCCTTCGGGAAGAGAAAATAGAGAAAACAGAGCTTGGTTCGCAAACCGAGGCAAAGCATGAAAGAGTCGGAAGTCCGGAGGCAAGGCTCGCAGCCGAGACTCTGAAACCTCTGAACGAGCACGATATGCAACATCACCAGGCGCTCAATCGGTGACGTCTGAGTCTTAAGGTCGGTCAAAAATGGGGTGTCTACAGCATGGCATTGTTCTGTATCATGAAATGGACGACCGTTTGCAGGTCCGCCAATTTGTTCGCCATTCCCTTTACCTCATCGTCCCTCCGTAGGCATCTATCCTTCCATACCTGAAGGTCGTCCTCGTTGTAATACTCGCTTTGGTCCGTTTTCTTTGGTACGTCGCCTTTTCTGGCCGATGTCCTTTCCTCCGTGATTCTGATCACGAGTCTCTTTGTTGCAGTTGTCTTCTTCGACGTCAAGGTCAACAGGTTTCCCACTCCCAATAGGAGTGTCATCTCCAATCTTCTCTTTCTGTCCGTCGGTGGCCATCTATTCTCCTTTCTTTCCCACAGACGACGCCAAATTGTGTGTGCTAATTTCTAACCACACTGCCAACTTAGTATTCAACTGAAGAGCACTAGCAGAATAGATGGCGCCTGGATGACCTGCAACAAAGAGGAGAGATTCCGGCGGTGGTTTGTCCACCCGGGGGCACTCCGATGATCAAGTCAGTTATCTCTCAAAAATAGAAAAAATGTTCAATTCACTATTCAGAGCATAAAAAGCGTACCTTAGACCCATGGGGGTGCCTCTCTTTTAAAGCCAACACAATCCTACTCCCAATAGAAGTCTAGCTTCAATGGACTTAGGATTACTGCTAATCTTGGACTCTCAGTAGGATTGGGATAAATTCTCTAAGAGTTTTATCTTTATCCAAACTGAAGTCCTCTCCCATTCTAGGACTCTTGTCCCTTGTCCGCTTATTCCGGATTCCGATATTTTCGCAGATAACTTTGGTCGAACCAAGATCACCTCAGCGTTATGACCCGGACACGTGGCATCCCGACTGGCACTTCGGCGATACCTCGACCACGTATTGTTACTAAGAAATTATGTCCCCACAAAACCTATTAAGGAAAAAGTTTTTTCTTGCATGAGAAGCACATTTTATGGAAAGTAAATAAAAGTTCTCTTTATAAGTAAAGGATTGTAGTTTATAGGGTACTTTATCTTTTTGTCGGCTATCCTACGTTATTTACAAGTCATTCTTTAGAATTTTTAGCGAACTGAGTCAGCAAATTGCCGGAAAGTGTGGCATTTCGTTTTCTCCTTACCCTAAGTAAGTCGAGGTAGTATTTGATATAAATTAAATAACTATATTTACCCCTTACCCTAAGTAAATCGAGGTACTATTTGATATAAATTAAATAATTATATTTATTTAAATAAGTATATTTATTTTGATTATATTATTTTTTATTTTTTTACATATCTTTTCATAAAAAATCAAAAAATATATTTATTTAAATTATCCTAAACAATCACTTAATTCTAAAGTTTTCTTATTCTTCTTCTTCTTTTTTTTCCTAGCGATTTTTTATTTTTATCTACAAAAAATAAAAACAAAAAACATGTTTTACACACGTGTTTTAAATTTTTATTTTGAAAACCAATAAAATGGTTGATCAGCAGGAGGCGATGATTGAGGGTAATTGTTAACTATCAGAGATGATTTATTATGTGAAATCTAACTTATTAAAATTAATAAATTAGAGAATAAATAAATAGTAAATGAGAAAATACACATTAATGGATATTGTAAATTTAATTAATTACAGCTTGTGAATTATGAATTTAATAAAAAAAAAACTGTTTGGTTACTATTAATCTTTTTTAAATAAGTTAAAAAACTCATTCTTTCTATTTTTTTACACTTTTTTTTTATAAAAAATTTAAAAATTATTAAAAAAAAATTTTCTCAAAACAATCTGACTATCTTAAAAGATAATTACATGAATTACTGAACCAACTATCATATCCTAAATCGACGTTTCACCACACAAAAATTGTATTTCAATCAAACATTATTTGTTTTTTTGAATATTTTTTTGTTACCGAGTTCTTAATATCTCTAAAATAAAAGAATAAAATAAAATAAAATAAAAGCTGTTCTATTTTGATTTTTTTTTTTTTATAAAAAAAATCCGTGGTAGCAGTGATTTGAATAGTATTTTCCTTTTCATAGTCGGCAAGGTGGCGACATGTGTAAAGAGACTTTCAAAGTGATTTAAAAGAGACTTTCCGCCATGCAACTACCATGAACCTAGCTCCAAGTTGGAAGCAGTGAGTGAGTGAGTGTGTGAACGAACTCTAGTGGTTCGTGGTATGGGCCCACGAAACACGACTAACATTAAAAGTCTTAGATCACTGTTGATTTGGGTGAGTTTGGATGTTTGCGTATCTCTCGGGTGTTTAGTATAATAAAAATAAGTTTATTAAGTAGAAAATATTTTTTATGATTAACGGAAAATAAGTTTATTTTAATAGAAATATTTTTTGCTTCTAAATTTTTTAAATTAAAACGTTACATGTCACTACATTATTACTATTACTTTCACCTCCACCACCACACCACTATCACTACCTCCACTGCTATCATCACTACCATCAAACATAGAAAAATATTTTATCTGAAAAAAAATTTTGAAATATTTTTTTTGCCCAAACAATAGAGGGTAAGAATTTGATTTTGTTCATATATTTAAAGAGTGTGGTACTTAAAAAAGTGTATTAACAATACATAATTTTTAATGAATGCAAAATTGTGAGGTTTATAATTTTGAGCAGGATGAATATACTGAAAAGGTGGTGGTTTAAACCCAAAACACAATTAATTAAGTAATTGAATGGTTTAAACTTTGGAATATAAAAAAGAGACCCAATTTATTCTTCCCTCCATGTGTTGTTTCGGCCTTATTGGCCCACTACATGTTCTGTTTTAATGATTCAAACAATTCATTATATAAAGTTCTTTATGTATATTATTCATAGAAAAAATAGATCTAATAATCAAAACATTTTTATTTTTATTGCATTTGTCACAAAAAAAAAAAAAAGATGATTTATTTTTAAAAAACACTTTTTCTTTATTTTTTTTAGAGACAAATATAATAAATTGAATTAATTATGATTATTGGATCGATCTCACGAAAGACTCTTATAAAATAAACTGTTTCATTATCGAAATAAGATCTGTGATGAAATCTGGACAATATCCTTTAGTCCAAATCTGAAATTGAAGGAAAGCCCAGTCTAAATTTTTATTGTTATTATTTTAATTTATATAGTGCTACTCTATCCAAAGTCAGCATCATTTTAAGGTTTCTTCATCAACTTGAACATGATTCTCTATAAATAGCACCTATAGACGGATCTTTATCTACAAGTAATTAACTTTTCACCTATAGACACATCATTCTCCATTGTTGACTCTGCGTTTCATTCTGTTCCATCTATTTTCAATCTTTCTTACCAACTGTCTACCATAATGCAAGCAAACATGCACTGCATCGAGCCTTTACACAACGTGCCAATCACTAACCTTAGCATACCCATCAAGAGATGGCGCTTGGCTTTCTCAACTATCTACTGTTCAAGAGCCTTGTACTCTCATTTCAAACAAATCGTAGCAAACAAACACTCCAAATACCAACGTTCACCATCCTACACTGCCCTCAATGTCAACCTAGACCCACCCAACTCCTACAAGATTAATCAAAACAGCCTCACGCAACTCATGAAGCAAAAGAATGTAGAAGATCTTGCTCAACTTGGAGGACTTGAAGGCATAGCTTTGGCTCTTGACACTGACTTGGAAAATGGGATTCATTGTGATGATGAGGACATTGCATATAGACATGAAGCTTTTGGCTCAAACACTTATTGCAAGCCACCCACAAAGAGCTTGTTTCATTTTGTGTGGGAGGCTTTGAAGGACCCAACCATTCTCATCCTTTTAGTTTGTGCTGCAATGTCTCTTGGTTTTGGCATCAAACAACATGGCCCAAAAGACGGGTGGTATGATGGTGGAAGCATAGTTATTGCTGTCATTCTTGTCATCACAGTCTCGGCCGGAAGCAACTTCAAACAGAACAAGCAGTTTGACAAATTATCTGAAGCGAGCGATAATGTCCAGGTTGATGTTGTGAGAGGAGGGAGAAGGCAACAGGTTTCAGTGTTTCAAATTGTGGTGGGAGATGTGGTTTTCTTGAAGATCGGAGACCGAGTTCCTGCTGATGGGTTGTTCATAGATGGGCAGTCGTTTGAAGTCGATGAATCGAGCATGACAGGGGAAAGTGATCTTGTAGAAGTGAATCGAAGCATCAATCCATTCTTGTTCTCTGGAACCAAGGTAATGTTGGAATTAATTTAGAATTTAGTAATTAAATCAAATATATTTTAAAAAAATTCAATTCTTGTATTAGAGAGTCTTTAAAAGTTTAGTCACAAGTATGTTCAAAGTAGACCTCTGTATACAGGGCTGACCGGGCTAAGGCAAACTAGACTTGTGTCTAGGATCTCAAAAATTGGCTCAAAATAAGGCTCCCAATTTTAGGAAGAATTCTATTTGTACTCAAAAAATTATTAATTATGTCTGATTTCTCAATACAGCTATTCATTTTGTTCACATACAAGAACCAATCGAATTATTCTGTATAACATCATATTTATTTATGTCTTCCTACTAATAACACCATGAAACTCTTAGTTCGAATAAAGGTAGTAGAGACTCGTACTGACGAAGGTTCTCCGCCTTACACCAAGAGTTGAAAACAGACTCGTGCTTGTCGATGCCAAAGAATGGTAGTTGTATCCTGAGGCTACAATCTACAGAACTGCCACTATGGCCAAGTTTGGGATGTTCCAAAAAAGTCAAAAAGCTAAAAAGTTACTCAAAAAGTTAAAAAGTTAACACTATTCACCAAAAGTCAACAATTACGGCTGCACAACTCCCAATTCAAATTTTTCCCTACAAATCAATTTTTACAATTTTTTATTACACATTTTCCAATAAAAAGTCAAAAAGTTAACCCAAACATCCATATTTTCAACCTCAATTTTTTAGTCTAAAAAGACAAAAAGTACACTTATTTAGTCTTCCCAAACTTGGCCTATATTGTTGAAACGTTTAGGAACTATTTGTCTTTCCCCTTTCTTTAAAAAAAAAAAGAAAAAATGATTCAACTGATTCAAAAAATTTATAAAAAAAGGAAAAAAATCTTGTAAAGCAAATTCACGGTGAAATTTTAACATATCTTTAGTTTTGTTCTACCCTAATGTAATCATTGGTTTTATTCTTCTTTTTTTTTTTTATAACATATTTTATGTTATCATTGGTTTTCTTGAAGATGTTTGGAAGATTTGGATTAATGAAACATCAAGAGACTTTTAATGAAAAAATAATGATACATATTGTGTTTTTATTTTCTTCTATTTGTAGGTAATAACACAATAAAAAACAATGATACTGATAATAATGGTGAATTTTGAGGGGATAGATTGGAGTTTTAAAGTGAGAAAGAAGATGAAGATAAAATAATTGAAACTTAGAAAAGAAAATGAAGAAAATAAAATATGAAGAATATGTATAAGTGGTTTGGGTATACCATAAGCAAAAAATAATATTTTTTTTATGATTTATTGTGTATTGTCCTTATTAGTAAATTTACATTAAGTATAATATGAACTAAAATTTCAAAATTTTAATTAGATTTACTGAGTTATTATTTGGGTATAAATAGAATCACCCCAATTTTAACGTTGTAGTATATTTAAAATTCAAATAAGGCCAATATCTTTTATTAATGGGCAAATTACTTGGAAGGCTAATATCTTTTATTAGTCTCATAACCTTTTGAATATTCTCAAAAGTCCACTACGTATTTTTCTTTTTTATTCTTCTCTGTGTTCGTTTTTCTCTACCTCTTTCTCTTCTTGATTTTTGGTGACCGGCGACTATCTTTACTTCTTATCTTTCTTTTTCTAATATATAATTACTGGTGACCGATGACCGTCATTGCTTAGGGTTCACCAGCAACCACTGATCATCGACTCCTTACTTTACTCTTACCGATGGAAAAAGAGACGAATATCACACAAAGAAGATGAGTAGATCTACTCAGATCTCAAATCTGACTAGATCTAAACCAAAAATAGTTGCCGGAGTACAATATTCTCTCTATATCTGTTTCTCTCATTCAATTTATCAATTTTTCTACATTTTCTCTACTACACACATCTATTTTTCTATTTTAATAGAGAAAATTTTCAAGTTCTGAACAAGTTGTTTTTAAGTTTTAGTTACAGGCGGTGAAAACTGTAAAATTTTACAGTTTCAATTTTTTGTACTGAAATGAATCATGCTTTAAAACTGTAAAATTTTACAATTTCATAACATGTTTTTCAATTTGATTAATAAGGATAAATACTTAATAGAATCATATTTTAAAACTGTAACATTTTACAGCTTCAAAACTTACTTTTCAGTTTGATCAATATTAAAAATTATTTGCTTAAACCGTACAAAAATTGAAAAATAATATATACTTTTCCATTGTTGTTTGTTGTTGTTATTTTATTTTTATTTGTTTCCCTTTCAATTTATTAGTATTTAGTACATTTTGTTATGTTTTTTCACTATAATTTCTCCATTTTTTTTTGGTAATATTCTGGACATTCCAGCGACTTTCAATGACGTTCAGAACACTCTAGCGATACTTCGATGAACTTTCGGCGACTTCTCGGTGATGTTGAATATTTCGGCAAGTCTCCGGTGACTATTTGACGGAAGTTTGACAGTGGTGGGACATAACAGCGTTTTCAAATTCATAAAAAATAAATAAATAAAATAAAAAGATTTTTTGATAACAATTAAAAATATGTAAAATTAATTGGTGCAAATGTTTTATTTTAGAACTAAATGAATTTTGAACTTTGTGTATAGAACTTACTAGTAAAGAGTAATGCTAGAGACCCCAAAAGTTTTATCAAATTTTCTACCAAATGTCTCACATGGGTGTGGGTCTCACACCCATGTGAAACATTTGATTAAAAATTTGATAAAATTTTTAAGATCTCTAGCATTATTGTACTGGTACATGCCCCTTTATTAATTGAGACAAGTAAATTACAAATACATCCTTGAAATTTGCTTAAAATACGAATTGTCTCATGTGATTTGAAAAATTACAAATATCTTTATGTCAGAATTTTTTATTTAACAGAATTAATTGAAAATGTGAAATTTCTAACTGTTCACCTATACAATAATAAAATTATCTGAATTATTAATTGAAATAAAATTTTAACATTATTAAAAACTGTTAATTGACTTGATGATTTTTTAATAAAAGGGCTTATTTATTATGAAATTAAAAATCTTAGGGATATAATGTGATTTCAAGAACTATAAAAAATAATTTATAATTGGGGTACTTACATGTAAGTCCTAATAAGTGGACTTATTATCTAATAGGTCCTATGAAAAATTTGTCATAAAAAAGCCACTAATTGTAAATTTTAACTACAATTTATAAAAATCATGACAAAAAAAGTCACTAATTGTCAATTATTAGCGATATATATAAAAAATTATCACAAAAAAATTATTTTTAGCAACAATTTTATCAAAATTTATTTTCAATAGGACTTGATAAAAATTAGATCCAACTATTAGAATTTATTAATAATTTACCTTTATAATTTATATAAACATCAGAAAGTGTGTTTGTAATTGACCAATTGAGACCCAGTAAAGAGCCCAAAAAATCATGTTGGACTCAATTAAAAAAATAATTTATTTGTATGTTTTGTTGAGCCCAATCTGACTTTACATGAGTTATTTAAAACAGTTAATAGGTCCAATTTAAAACAGGGTCCATACTCTGCCATCAAAATAGTTTCTATATCGGTGGTGTTATATTCATCAATTGATATATTAATATATGTTATTATATTATTATTAATCTTATTTATTATATAAATTATAAATATTTAAAATTTTTTAAATTATAACATATTATCTGTTAATACACTAATTATTTTTTGTTATTATTATTATTATTATTATTGCTTTGTATTTCTAAATCCGTTTAAGTTTTACTGTGTGTTATTACGCTTTGAGCTACTTGTTATCTTTATAAGTTTGGTTCAATCATTAATATTGTATGTGAAAACAGATTCTTTAAAGAATCTGAATATATTCTCTCTCTATGTTTTAATGTGCCTTGAAATATAACCTTTGCAAATATGAGGAATTTTTTCATTACATAATTTGCATTTGTAAGTTGATTTTTGTGAATTGTGGATTGAAATGTGATTGATTATATAATTATGCTTATTATAAAAAAAAAAAGAAAAAAAAAAGAAGTAAAAAATAGAAAAATTAAAGAACATGACTAGATTTTTATCTTTTTAAAGTTATTCTTATCGTAATCTATGTAAATAAATTTTAGTAATTATACATGTAAATAATTTTTGTGTGTATTAGCAAAATATATATATATATATACAAATTGTAAGTGCTTAATATTTTATCTACAAATTATTATTTTTGATAAAAGGACTCAATTTTATAAATCTGCCTAAGACCTCATAATACTGAAGGCCGACCCTTTATGTGTATATAAAGAGATATGTTGTCATTTTTTGTGATGTATAAAGAAGTAGAACAAAATTTAAAAATAAAGAATACAAATTGCTTGCAGAGAATAAATGATTATTTTCAACAGGTAGCTGATGGGTTTGCTCGGATGCTTGTCGCTTCGGTTGGAACCAACACCACATGGGGTAAGATGATGATCAAAATCAGCCACAACTCCAGTGAGCAAACGCCATTACAGACCCGTCTCAACAAGCTGGCCTCAGCAATCGGCAAGGTTGGTTTGGCAGTGGCTTTTCTAGTTCTCTCAGTGCTCTTGTTTCGCTACTTTACTGGGAAAACAAAAAATGGTAGTGGCAAAACAGAGTTCAATGGAAGCAAGACAAAAGTCGATGATGTGATCAATGCCATGGTGAGAATGATTACTGCTGCGATCACCATTATAGTCGTCGCAATTCCTGAAGGCTTGCCATTGGCTGTCACACTTACTCTTGCATATTCGATGAAGAGAATGATGGCTGATCAAGCCATGGTTCGAAAGCTTTCTGCTTGCGAAACAATGGGCTCTGCCACTACTATATGTACTGACAAAACAGGCACACTTACACTGAATGAAATGACAGTCACAAAGTTTTGGCTAGGCCAAGATTGCATAGAAGGAAGAGGTTCAAGTACCTCAATTGCAGCCAATGTTCTTGAATTGCTCTGCCAAGGAATAGCCTTGAACACAACTGGCAGTGTCTACAAGTCCACTTCAGGATCCGAATTTGAGTTCTCAGGTAGTCCCACTGAAAAAGCAATTCTTTCTTGGGGAGTCCTAGAATTGAACATGGACATGGCAGTGTTGAAAAATAATTGTATGGTTCTCCATGTTGAGGCCTTCAATTCGGAGAAGAAACGAAGTGGGGTTTTAATGAAAAGAAAATTTGACAACACGGTCCATGTGCACTGGAAAGGAGCTGCAGAAATGGTACTCTCTATGTGCTCTCATTACTATGATTGTTCTGGAAACATGAAAGTTCTGGGTGAGAGTGAAAGAACGAGATTTGATCAAATAATTCAAGGCATGGCTGCTAATAGTCTCCGGTGCATCTCTTTTGCTCATAAGAAAATCTCAGAAGCAGAGCATGCAGCTGGACAAGATGATCAGAAGCTAAGTGAAACCTGCTTAGCCCTATTGGGGATGGTGGGTCTGAAAGACCCATGTCGACCCGGTGTGAAGAAAGCTGTGGAAGATTGTCAATTAGCTGGAGTAAGCGTCAAAATGATCACTGGCGATAATATTTTCACTGCAAGAGCAATTGCCACCGAATGTGGGATACTCAGGCCAAATCAGGACATAGGCAATGAAGCAGTAATAGAAGGTGTGAAATTTCGAAACTACACACCTGAAGAGCGAATTGAAAGAGTTGAAAAAATTTGTGTGATGGCCAGATCTTCCCCCTTGGACAAGCTTCTAATGGTGCAATGCTTGAAACAGAAAGGTCATGTTGTCGCGGTCACTGGGGATGGCACGAATGATGCACCGGCCTTGAAGGAAGCAGACATAGGCCTTTCTATGGGGATTCAGGGGACTGAAGTGGCGAAAGAGAGCTCGGACATTGTCATATTGGATGATAACTTCGCTTCTGTAACCACGGTCTTGTGTTGGGGTAGATGTGTTTATAACAACATCCAAAAATTCATCCAGTTTCAACTCACTGTGAATGTAGCTGCACTTGTCATCAATTTTGTGGCAGTTGTTTCAGCCGGTGAAGTCCCTCTAACCGCGGTCCAGCTTCTGTGGGTGAATTTGATCATGGACACATTAGGTGCTCTGGCTCTAGCCACAGAGAAGCCCACAAAGGAGCTCATGACAAAGCTGCCGGTGGGTCGAACCGAGCCACTTATCACCAACATCATGTGGAGGAACCTGCTAGCTCAAGCTCTGTACCAAATAGCAGTCCTACTGGCCTTGCAGTTCAGAGGCGAATCAATATTGGGGGTGAATCAGAGTGTGAACAATACTTTGATCTTCAATACTTTTGTGCTTTGCCAAGTCTTCAATGAATTCAATGCACGAAAGCTTGAGAAGAAGGATGCGTTTGAAGGGATATTGAGGAACAGGTTGTTTGTGGGGATCATTGGGATAACCATTGTTCTTCAAGTGGTGATGGTGGAGTTTCTGAAGAAGTTTGCAGGTACAGAGAGGTTGAGCTGGGGGCAATGGGGAGTGTGTGTTGGAATTGCTTCTGTGTCTTGGCCCATTGGTTGGGTTTTCAAGTGCATTCCTGTACCAGAGAAGCCATTTTGCAGCTATCTCAAATGGCAGAACTTGAAATGCGTTTGCAAATAAACAGCTGGAGATTTCAGTACTTAATTTGTAGAATGTGTAACTAGTTCTCTATCAAAAAATTAAAATATTTATAGAAAACCACTGTTGATTATCCGAGCAGAAGGTTACTGCTTGATATTTTCAAACTCTGCTTGTATTGTATCCGTGTGGGAAATTTTCCGACCACACTGCCAACTCAATAATTCAGCTGGAGAGCACTGACAGAATAGATAGCACCTGACTGACCTGCAATAGAAATATAAGAATCCCGCAGTGGTTCGTCCACCCGGGGGGCACTCCAACGATTAAGTCAGTGTATCTCTCAAAGATAATCAATTATTCAACTCACAAGCTTGAGCCCAAAAAGCATACCTTAGACCCATGGGGGTGCCTTTCTTTTATAGCCAACATAAACCTAGTCCCAATAGAAGCCTAACTTCTATGAACTCAGGATTACTGCTAATCTTGGACTCCCAGTAAGATTAGGATAAACTCTCTAAGAGTCTTATATTAATACAAACTGAAGTCTTCTCTCATTCTAGGACTCTTGTCCCTCATTCAGGTTGAGTTCCCTTTTCATTCTAAGACTCTTGTCCCTTATCCACTTATCTCGGATTCTAATATCTTCGCAGACAACCTCGGCCTTGCCGAGATCACCTTGGCGTCATGACCAGGACACGTGGCACCTCGGCTGATACGTCGGCGTCACCTTGCCACGTGTTGGTACTCAGAAAATATATCTCCACAACTGCCCCCTAGGTTCTATTACCTCGGCATTCTGAGGTGATAGAACCTACACTGTTCGTTCATCTGTGCCCCTCTGTCCGAGATCAAACTCGTCGACCTCAAAGTTCCTTGGACTTTACTGTCCACTGGTGTCAAGAATCAAGTTTCATGTTTTCCAAGCTGCTTGAAATCGCACCTCCTAGCCGAGGTTCTGGTTCCATTAATTCGTAAACTCCAAGAGCTTTGCAACTGCTCTACTCACACTCTCTGGTGAGTTCCCGATTTCCAGTCATCTATTTGACTCCGGTGATTTTCATATCGGCATTCATTTCACTTTGTAGGTTCATGAACTCTTTACTTGCTATTAAGCTCAATCTTTCATAACTCTTCTGAATCTGTTAACTTGCCATCTGTTGCCTTCTATTTTCGTCTGTCTTCAAGTTTTGAATTGTTTGAATGCCTGGCACTGTTCTTGTCATATCCGCTTTCTGTTGCTAGCATCGTGTCTAGGTCATTACTTTCTTGTTCTTCACATACTTACTTAGTGCCTGTGCACTTGGCTTTATTCTTGAACTTTGTCGTCTTCTTGACTATTTTTCTCTTTTTTCATTCAATCCTCTGGCTTTTTCTCTTTCTAGCTCTTTTGCTTAAATCCGTCATTGTTCCAAGCTTTCAAACTTCTGTAACTGTCTTCGTTCCTCTCCTCCGGTGAAGCTTACGTCATTCTGTCATTGTCGTCAGAGTTCGGCAATTCTCATTCCGGCTTCCCTCTTTCTGGTAAGCCACTGTTCCTCATAGTTTTATTTCTTGTTGCTTTCCAAGAAGCTCTGCTTCATTGTTGATAATGATTGCTGTTTTACCCGTTGTTTCCAAATCTTCTTCTTGAATACACACTGTTCACACATCTGTTGATTTCTGCCACTGTTCTTGGCTTGACTCACTTGTGCAATCTTTTTGTCTTCATTTCCTGATAGCTTCATCACCATTCTTGATTACGAATTACATTCTTGTTTCTGTTTTCTGTGTCTTTTTTCAGATTCTTGCTTTCAATCCTTGCCTTCAAACTCCGAGGTGCCAATCGCCGAGAAGAGCCTTGATCAAACTCTTCAGGAGATCGATGCTGAGCTCGATGCCGAGAAGGCTGCTGAGAAGTCTTCCCAACTGTCTTCTATATCCTGTCATTGATGCCGAGTAGTTTTGTTTCCTTCTTTTACTCCTTATACCTTGTACTTTGTCTGTCTTTGTATGCTTTTAATCTGGCCGACGTGCCATTTTTGTAGTCTGAATAATTTATTTTTCAATATTCAGACCGAAGTGCCTTCTTTCTTCTTTAAATGCATTTCTCTGATTTCTTCTTTGAATGTATGTCTTCTTTTTTCTGCTCTTGTATGATTCTATACTTAGAATAATTTGCTTGTCTTCAAAGTACACCTTGACTGTGCAATCTCTTCGGGTAAAATACCTCTGTCACAACTTCTAATCTTGCTCATCTCGGCCTTGTCCTAACACTTGGAAAATATTGTAACAAATATTTTCACAAATGTTGCTTAGGACTTGTCACTTTCTCAATGTCTTCTATCAAGACTTCAATTTTCCATATTTCAAGTTTTGACAACCTGTTAGTCTCGGCAAGTACGCAGATATTGCTTGAACTTGACTTTAACTTGTAAATTTTTCTCAAAAATTTCAACAAGTGTTTAACCATCATCCTTTATCATAACCTCGGCTTAACTTCAGCTTGTAAATTTTTCTCAAAATTTCAACAAGTGTTAAACCATCTTCCTTTATCATAACCTCGGTTTAACTATAACTTGTAAATTCACACAGAATTTCAACAAGTGTTAAATATCACATCGGTTTAATTTCAACTTGTAAATTTACACAGAATTTCAACAAGTGTTAAATATCACCTCGATTTAACTTCAAGTTGTAAATTCACACAGAATTTCAATAAGTGTTAAACATCATCTTGGTTTAACTTCAACTTGTAAATTCACACAGAATTTCAACAAGTGTTTAAATATCACATCGGTTTAACTTCAATTTGTAAATTCACACAGAATTTCAACAAGTGTTAAATATGACCTCGGTTTAACTTCAACTTGTAAATTCACACAGAATTTCAACAAGTGTTAAACATCATCTCGGTTTAACCAACTTGTAAATTGCTACAAATTTCAACAAGTGGTAAACATCATCTCGATTTAACCAACTTTTAAATTGCTACAAATTTCAACAAGTGGTAAACATTATATCGGTTTAACCAACTTGTAAATTGCTACAAATTTCAACAAGTGGTAAACATCATCTCGGTTTAACCAACTTGTAAATTGCTACAAATTTCAACAAGTGGTAAACATCATATCGGTTTAACTAACTTGTAAAGTACTACAAATTTCAACAAGTGGTAAACATATTCTTCTTCTCTCTGCCCCCTACATGGCTTCCACATACTCCTTTGCGAACCTTATAAAAGGTCTTCAACGTGCCTAACTGCAGTCCAACCTTGTGTGTTTTCTTTTTTATCTTCTGGGATCTGAGATTTGCTCACTGAGCTCTTCTCTTTTCGGACTTAAGTGCCGAGATCTTGTCTGCTAGAATCTTGGATCTGCTCACTCAGGTTGAGCTTTTCTCTTCTTGGACCTAATCATCTAGGCCGAGATCATGTCTTCTAGGATCCGGGATCTGCTCACTTAGGTTGAGCTCTCGTCTTCTCGGGCCTACTTGTCTAGGCTGAGATCATGTCTTCTCGGATCTAGGATCCAGGATCTGGAATCCGGGATCTGCTCATTCAGGATCAGTTCTTCTATACTTGAATGTTATCTCCTTGGGAGCGCTCATGCCCCCTATCTTTGCATCCCTTCTGGAAGGGTCTTCGTTCCTCCGTAGGTATCTATTCTTCCATACCTGGAGGTCATCTTCGTTGTAGCATCCGCTTCGATCTGTTGTCTTTGGTGCGTCACCTTCCTGGCCGGCGCCTTTCACTCCGTGACTCTGGTCACGAATTTCTGTGTTGCTATTGTCCCCTTCAACGTCGAGGTTGATAGATCTCCCATTCCCAGCAGGAGCGTTGTCTCCAGTCTGATCCTTCTGTCCGTCATTGGCCATCTATTCTTCTTTCTTTCACACAGACGGCACCAAATTGTGTGGAAAATTTTCTGACCACACTGCCAACTCAGTAATTCAGCTGGAGAGCACTAGCAGAATAGATGGCACCTGACTGACCTGCAACAAAAATATAAGAATCCGGCGGTGGTTCGTCCACTCAGGGGGCACTCCGACGATCAAGTCAGTATATCTCTCAAAGATAATCAATTATTCAACTCACAAGCTTGAGCCTAAAAAGCATACCTTAGACCCATGGGGGTACCTCTCTTTTATAGCCAACATAAACCTAGTCCCAATAGAAGCCTAACTTCTATGGACTCAGGATTACTGCTAATCTTGGACTCCCAGTAAGATTAGGATAAACTCTCTAAGAGTCTTATTTTAATACAAACTGAAGTCTTCTCTCATTCTAGGACTCTTGTCCCTCATCCAGGTTGAGTTCCCTTTTCATTCTAAGACTCTTGTACCTTATCCACTTATCTCGGATTCCAATATCTTCGGAGATAACCTCGGCCTTGCCGAGATCACCTCGGCGTCATGACCAAGACATGTGGCACCTCGGCTAACACGTCGACGTCACCTTGTCACGTGTTGGTACTCAGAAAATATATCCCCACAGTATCTATATTTTGACATGTATCAGATGAGAATCTTTTGTTTAGCTCTTCACCATAAATTGTTCTATTTTATGTGTCTAAGACTCTGCATGGCTATAGATTCTCAAATTCAAGTCTTAACACTATTTTCTTTCAGACCAAATTTGTGTTTTCTAAAAAATGAAAACAAAAACAAAAACAAAAACACAGCCAAACAGGCCCTAAATACTTTCTGTGCACCACTGACCCCAACCCCAACCCCAAAAAAGAGGGCAGCCAAATGTACGAGGTGCACGCCAATGTGGGATTTAGGACTTACCACAATCCCAAAAAAATAAAAATAAAAATGGAGGAAGTCTATTAAAATGCAACACACAGTAAAATGTTTTCCATTTTTAAAAACCCAATCACAATATGGTACAGAATTCACACAGGTAATGTGCAATTTCAAGCTGCCATGTTGGAGCTCTAATTACAGGTTGAGGCTGAGCCTTTCTGTCATTGTACCAGTGCTCCTCATATGAGTTATTAGAGAGTTGGACAATCTTTACAACATCTGGACAATCACAAATTGGAGATTAATAGAGTTCCAGTTTCTCCCAAACAGATGTGCCATTATTTATTGACACACCAAATCCATCTAAGCAGCCATAGGTTGAGGAACTTTGCCATTGTCACTGGAAACCAAACTGTCATAGTATTCGACCAACACCTACTAACAAGGCTCTAAAAAGTGGTTGCGGTTATGGGGTGTAAAGGCCGTAACATAACTGTCAGTAACCAGAATCGTGAATTTTTTTATTTTTCGCACAATTTGAAAAAAACTTACCAATACGCATATTTTTTTTTCCATGGTCATATTTATTGGGTTTAAAATAAATATTGATCAATTTTTGTAAATTTTTAAGTATGATCCAATATATTTAATATTTTAAAATCACTAGAAACTGAGTTTTCTACATTTTATTTTAATAATTAATGACTTTATATTATACAAAAAATCAATCACTAACTATTATATATAAGATAAACAATGACAAAAGTAAGAGAATAAATAAGAACCTAAATTTATATATATATATATATATATATATTTTAACCAAGCCAAATAGATAATGACCACACGTATTATTTGGGGTGAGCATGGTCCGGATTGAGATAAAACCAAGGCCAATCCGTTATCTACGGTTCCTGAAAAATTGGAACCAATCCAATCTGTTTAGATCGTGGAACCAATCCGAACCAATCTATGGATTTGATCAGTTTAGGACCACGGATTTACATAATTGAATAACAAAAAAATATATAACACTTTAATTTCACAAAAATATAAATATAGCACCATATTAGTTTCACAATAGTAACATGTTTTTTCATAATAGCGACATACTATTCTAGAATTTAAACAACCATAGGAAAACTAGTTTCACCATAAGTATTTAGACCATTACAAATTAACACTAAAAACTAGCAAACAAAAGTAATAAAAAAAAGATAGGAATATTATGCGAGTTTAGGTTTGGATTTAAATTTTATATGAAATAAGAGAAGATACTATGCAGGAGGGTGTATAATAAAAATATATACTATTTTTATACGGTCTGGATCGGTTCCAATCTGGAACCGTGAGATTTAATCTAGAACCAATCCGTGAACTACAGATTTTTAATTTTTCAATCCAGAACCGAACCACGGATTCAAAAAACCAATCCAAACCTACTGGACTGGATCGGACTGGACTGGATCAAATTACGGATTTCACGGATTCCTTGCTCAGCCCTACTTATTATTATTATTATTATTATTATTATTATTATTATTATTATTATTATTATTATTATTATTATTATTATTATTATTATTATTATTATTTTCAAACAATATATAGATAGACGCACACAAATAAAATGGTTGAGTGATAGCAGCTGAATAGAATAGTATAGGTCTTACAGTTTCAACAAATCAATAACATGTTCTTCATCTTCCCTCTTCTCTCTCTTTATCTCTTGTTCCTCCATCTTCTCTCTTTATCTTCCCTTTTCTCTCTACCCCTATTCCCCCTATTTTCAGCTTTTTTTTTGTGTGTTTTTTCGAAGAAACAATTCAGAACCGTTACGTAACGGTGCATAACAGGCCGTTACGGCTGTTACAGCACTGTTACGACCGCTATGGCCGCCGCTATAGCCGACACACCTGTGAATCTTAATCATACTGCAAAAGCGGCCGTAACGGGTGGTGGTAACCACCAAAATCGTTACGTAATGACGTTATGTAATGGTTGCGGCCGCTTTTTAAACCTTGCTTCCCAACCACCTGGGCAAATAAATCCATCCGAATGATTTTTCTTGTTCTTTGCAAGCGTTCGCATCTGAAAAATTCAAGTAAACAATTAGATCAGTTATACCTCACTTCTTTTCTAGTTCAGTTATATTCATTCACTAAAACGTAATGAATTTCCCTCCTAGCTTCTTGGGAGTGGTATTAAACTATTAGCCTCTCGGGTTGTGAGAGGTTTATTTCCATCTGGGGAATCTTTTTTTTTTTTTTTTTTTAATTCTCACAGTTCTCTTCCTTTTTTCTTTTTAATACCTATTTTAGCCAACTATCAGATAAAAGTGAAAAAGTTTGCACTGCTTTTTTGAGAAAAGGTACCTTGGTGCCTGAAATGAAGACGAAATCCTGAGGCCTTGTAGGATCAAAAAATGCCATCTTACCCTGAGCCTTATTGTATGCAGCCACCTGCAGTTGCGCATAATAATAATGAACAATTGGGGTAGGGGCTAGGAAGTATAGATACGGATATGAGATATGGATACGATACGATATGGGGTACAACGATACGATAAAACCTAAAAAAATAAGATACCGGTACGATTAGGATACGTTTGTGAAAAATATATTTTTAAAATTATTAATAGCGAGTAATACATAAGCTAAAAAACATTGAGAAACCACAATGTAATTTTATAATGCAAAATATTAACCTTTAAGAATTTTGTATTAATTTAAGCTAGTAGCTTATTTACTTCTTAAAATTTTAATAAGCCTTGCAAATATTTCATTTCAATATCAAGTTTAATATATTTATATTACAATAATAGAACAATTCACAACTTGTCCCTATGCTTTTTCCTTTGACACTAGTGAAAAATATTGTATTCAAGTTTACTTGCTTATTTATTTATTGATAATTAATTTTACCATTGTTATATTCTTTTGTTAATTCTTACTTTCTATGTAGTTATAGGGGACATGCATAAAATAATTAGGATACATCAATTTGATAAATTCTATTATTTAACTCACTATGTTCTTCTTATCGAAAAACTTAACAAAGTATTAGAAAAATATTGTCATATTTATACTTGCAATTATATTATGAAAAATGTTTGAGGGCCACAAAAAGTGTGGCTCAAATGGCTCAAAACTGTCAAAACGACCATTGCTCAAAACTGTCAAAACTGTTAAAACGACGTCGTTTTGACAGTTTTGAGCCATTTGAGCCACACTTTTTGTGGCCCTCTACCATTGCTCTTATATTATATTATATTACTATGCAAGAAATGTTACAATTCTAATTTCATAAAACAAGTAAACATAACTTGGAGTATCCGATACTTCAAAATTAAGTATCCGATACTCCAAAATTAATGAAAAATAAATTAAGAAGTATCCAATACTTTTAATAAGTATCCGATACGTATCCCCGAGTATCTAAGGAGTATCGATATTCGATACAGATATGATACGGATACGTCACCCTATTTGAAGTATCCGTGCTTCATAGGGTAGGGGTGCTCAGATATTTTGTCCCATTCAAATCGGTTTACCTGAACCAATTCGTCGCATTTTGGACGGATGCGTGATAACGAATGAACAGTTGCGGATTAATTATTTTTCAATCCGCTAAGTTTGAGACGAATGGCGAATTTAAGATTCCTTTGACCGCAACCGAACTGTCAAACAGCGAGCACCCCTAATAATTTGTAAGATTTTGTATTTTTAATTTGTTTAAATATTCTATTTGTGTTTTCAATTGAAAAAACTTAGATATTTTGTTGTGTTTTTAATTTATTTTCAATTTAGAAATCCTTTTATCAAATGACAAGTGTTGATATTTGGTATTTTTGTGTAGAAAATATAACGCTTAATTTTGTCGTTTTTTAAAAAAAATCATACTAAATAGTTTTTGAATAAATAAATAAAAAAAAAGCAATGAAATAGTTTTAATAATGCATGATTTTCTTATATATATTTATTATTAGTATTTGACAATTTACTTGATGATCTTTTGATTATGTTGAGTTGGATTGTTATCCAAAAAAAAAATATTGACAAAGTATTGTATTATATTCAAAATTTATAAAAGCTTAAATTGACAAACCGATTTGAATCAATCCGCTCAATCCGCATCTGTCAATCCGACGGGCAGATGCGGATTGATTTTTTCTAATCCATCGATCTGATAGATGAATGGCGGATTAAAAATTCTTCAACCACAACAGAACCGCGAACTTCCTACTGAGAATGTCAAAATAGCAAAAGTCAAAATAGGACACTGCTTGTAATATAATATATTTTTTTAAAATCATCATGATCCATTTCCTTGGACTGACGACGATTTCAATAAAATAAAATAAAAATTCGAGCATTGAAGAAATCGAAGATTGTTTTCACCCCTCCTTTTTTTTTTCTTTTAGAGGGACGAATTTCTTTATATGATCAAATTTTGTCAACTTCATTTATATTTCTTAAAAAATTTAATTTAATTTCTCGTTTACACCAAGTAATAGCACACAGATTAACCCAAGAAAACCCACTAAAAAAGATTTAAAACAATGTGGTCAATCCCTTGTCATTGGTGTTAGCAACAACATGTTGTGTATTGTCGATACAGTATTTTATATCAAATCACTGGCGGCCAAACCTCATCTAACAAGGCTAGTGCACACATTCAGAAACAAAGATCTGGAATATCTGAATCACAAGTGTGGAGGCATTGAAGAAGGAATCAACTCCTTGGGGCTATGTTAGTGAGTTTTGCTCGAGAAGTACTCGACTCATGTGAAAGGGCGTTATAAGTGAGTTTCAAGATTAGTCAAGATACATGTAAATTGATTCGGACACTTTGATATCAAAATTGAACAAGGTAACACTGAAATGGTGGCTCACAAGCAAGGGCATGAAGGCATACGCGATGGTTCATGTTAAGACATAAAAGGGCAAACCCTCCAACGCATTGAATATGTTAAAGATGCAAGTGTATGGCCATGAAACATGGACTGAAATCACATGACAAGTGATGCCAAATCACTGAAATAGGCCAAGCAATGCATGCTAGTAGGTTCAACACATAAGGCTAACAAGCTAGATTGAACTAAGGCTATACAAAGCAAGTCATGGATGACCAATTCAACAGAAATCAGACCTTAGACATGCTAAAAAATGAACAAAATCTTCTCAGAGCTAGGTCAAAAGCATGCTAAAATGACATGTTACAACATGATGCATGTTAGGCTAGTTTAATGGAATGCACTACAAGTGCAAGGAGCATGCAAAGGCCAATTAAACAAAACCTAAACAGAGGTATGACATGGTAAAACAAGCCCAAAAACATGCTGAAATGGACACAACATAGGCTAGAATGACATGCTACTTCATGAAGCATACAAAGCTAGTGTGTGTGATTTACACTATAAGTGTATTAGGCATGCAAGAGCCAACCAAACCAACCCAAAACAGATCTAAGTCATGTTAAAATAACACCAAAAACCTACTGAGATGGCCCCAAAACAAGCTAGAAACACATGTTCAAACATGAGGCATACAAGATTAGATTGTGTGATTTACACTACAAGTGTATTAACCATGCATGGAGTGACCAAAGCAAGTAAAAACAGTGGTATGCCACAGCAAAATAACCACAAATACAAGCTAAGATGTAGCCAACAAACACTTAGTAAAGATGCTCAAACATGAGGCTTATTAAGGCATGTATTGAAGATGCAAGGGAAGGGGATGACCCTCCCCTTCTTAGGGCCTTAAGGGATTTCAGTGGTGAGAAGGCCAATACAAGGTGGTCCCGAAGCTCACAAAAAAGGCTCAAAAACAAGGCCAAACAAGGCCTAAGAGGGGGTAAACAACCCCAAACACAAAAGTGATCTCAAACAAAGATCAAAAGCATGCAAAAACAGAACTTTTAGCAGTTATAAGTTAAGCTTAAAACAGCATGCAAGATAGGCTAAAATCTTAAGCAAGAAAGGGGGATTTAAACCAGTCCAAGAAAACAACCTCAATGAGCCTTAGCAACCCAAGCAAGGTGTTTAAGTGTGTGTTTGTGTGTTAAACTAAGACAATACTACACTTTTGATGCACAAAAATGGAGAAACAAGTCAATATAGAGACAATGCTATATCTATCCTTCTTGGGGCAAATTTCTGAACATGGAGGAGGGAGGAGGAGCCTCCCTCTTATAGAAGAGGAAAGCCAAAGCTTCTTGGAGAAGCTAAGCTTGAATGCTATCCCTCCATACACGCGTATGGAGGATGGCTCAAATGCTCTCCAGTTGTGCCAACTGTCCCAAAATATCTCCAAAAAGGTGCCAAAAAGCAGCCGACCACTTCAAGTGGTCGGCCTGCTAGTTTAAGTGGTCGGCCAACCACTTTAGGTGGTCAGCCAGAGCAAAAACTGGTCGACCATAGGTGGGAGAGGTCAACACACTAAATGCAAGGTGGTGGTATGGTGGCCGACCAGAAAAGACGGTCCAAAGACCAAGAAAGCCAGTTATCTGACAAGAAAACTAGCTGGCAAAAGGAAAAGTGGTCAGCCAAGAGAAATACTAGTCTCCCACCCTTGTACCACCTTCCAAACAAGAAAAGCAAGGTTTGTACCAAAAACAAACCAAAGCAGATGCAAGACGAGAAATCGGGAGGCGAAACACGCTGCCAAAAGCCCCGAAAACTAGCTGACGAGCATCAAAAGTGGTATGCAACCACAAAAGTGGTCTCCCAGACCACAGTGTTCCTCTAGGTAGAGGCAACAAAGTGTTGTTCAAAAATCACGCCAAACGGAGAATGTTAAGCGGTCCTGAGACAAGGCGTACGGCCAAAGGCTCCAAAAATCGGAAACTAGTCTCCAAACGGGAAAAGTAGCCTACGACCACGAAGAGTAGTCTACAACCACAGAGAGATGGTCTACAAAACCACTCCCTCCCTCCGGGAAGGAAAAACAAGACTTGGTCTGCAAACCGAGCCAAAGCACAAAGAGTTCCGAGGCTCGGAGACAAGGCTCACAGCCAAAACTCCGAAACCTCAGAACGAGCACAACATGCACCATCACCGAGCGCTCAATCGATGACATCTGAGTCTTAAGGTCAGTCAAAAATGGGGTGTGTACAAGTCCATTACGGGAAATTTAAAACTTATAATCATAAAGTTACATATGACGTCATGTATACATCCATCTTACATTATCATTACACAAATAAAACAAAAGAATTGTTCACAAAACAACAAAAATCTTAGTCTTATAACTTGGTTTGCAAAACTCGACCACTTAACTCTCCGGAACCTTCTCAGGAGGCACAAAGGTTGGCCAACACTAAAACAGACTTCCAGGCAGTCAACTCTGTGCCTGGTTACGCGCCTGGTCACCTACATATATAAGTAATAGAGTGAGCGAGAGCCCAGTGAATAATAACAAAGTAAAGATTTTAATGCATGATGTCCATGTCAAACTCATATTTCAATTCAGAAACATGGTCATAACCATATTCAAATCATGCATGATACATCCATTAGCATTAACATATCATGTTGGTTAAAGTACCGGTACCGGTGTCTTATCACATATGTAGGTCGCGGTATTGTTTACTTCGGGCGAGGGCCTCATAACATAAGCCACAGTATTATGTCCCTTGGGTGAGGGCCTCTGCTAAGGATACCATAAATACATCTTAAAGAATTGAATCATCATTCATTCATACAAAATATAACATTTCAGAAGACTGATCATTACGTATCATCAGAAAATAATTACATTCAAACATAACTTTACAGAATTATTACTTACAGTTGGCTTCTAATCGCAGATAGACATAATAGATAACTGGATAGCCTACAGTCTGTGACCTACACAAGCACAGAATGGATATGCATTGAAACACACACTCTGAATTCATTAATTCATCTCATTTCTTATTCGGGTGTGTTTCTAATCTTTATCCTCACTACTATGTCTTAATTAGGGCTTAAGGGTGCCTAAAATGTAATGAGGATGCCAAAATGCACTTTAGAACACTTAGTCAAATTTTCAAAAACAAGGCAGTTCGCTCGAGCGCAACATTGGTCGCTCGAGCGGTCTACAAAGTTTGCAAAAGTACTGGTTGCTTGATTTTTCCGTTCGACGAACGCTCAATGGTCGCTCGAGCACAAGATTAAGTGAAAATGGGTATTCACTCGAACACAACTTCAGTCGCTCAAGTAGTCTGCAAAGTCTATAAAACTTCTGAGAGCTCTCATTTTTTGCTCGAGCGCAAACTCCACTGCTTGAGCAAAGGGTGCAAATTCTGAAATTTTCAGATTGCACTCCCAAGTCCAAAACTCGAATTCAAACTAACAAAGCACATCCTTTTGGGCCTAAACTTGAGAAGACATATGTAAACTTGTAAAACTTTATGAATTCAAGATCATTTCACAAAATCAAAGTCCAATAGCATGCCAATTGTATAAAATCAAGCTTGAAATATTGAAAACATAATATGCATGTAATTTCATAACTTCAAAGCTTCCAAATCATGATCAAATAAGGCAAATTGATGGAAAACATGATGAATTCCCAAAACTATGGTAGACTTGGTACATGCATGTGAGAATTCGCATGCTTAACTATCTTAATCCTCTTGAATTCATGCATTAGGTGCTACAACTACACAACTAAAGGGGTGAATTCCTACCTCAAGCTTTGAATTCTCAAATATAGAAGCTTAATCTTTCAAGTTCTTTCCAATTCCTCCAAGTCTTTAGCAATAACCCTAAAATTGAGCTCAAATCTTCTCTCTCTCTCTCTCTCTCTCTCTCTTTTGATGGCCAAGAAGGTGATGAAGTGTGTGTATAGTGGTGGTGTGAGACTACACGAGGCTTATATAGGTGCCATTAAGGAGGATTGATTAATCCTTCCTTAAATTAAACAATTATATTTATTTTATTCTAATTATTTGGCTCCATATCGAATTTCAATTCAACCTATCATAATTTTCTAAAAATCCCAAATAACATATAAACCAAGTCAATTTTACATTCAATGGCCGATAAGGCCGTCAATTACAGAACAAAATAGAAACACAGACAAATATTTCTACGATAAACAAATAGAAACACAAATAATACAATACATGTGCAATTAATTTAAAATTTCATCTTAATTACTTATTAGGCATCCTTAATCATGATTTAATAATTAATCATAGTTACAGCTGCAGTAGCTACAAATGCTCTTGGTTGTTGAGAATAAGTATGGGAGGTGTACTGGTTTGAAGACTGATTGGAATTGGTATTTGAATACTAATACTGCGGATCCAGTCTATACCAGTAGTCTAGGGCCAAATGACCAACAACTCCACAGATTTGACAGGCCTGTGATTAAGAGGATTGAGAATATTTAAAGTATGTCCCTCTAGATCTACCATTACCTCGATAGCCCTGTGATCTGCCCCATCTGCCACCTCGAGAAGATGATCTACCTCTGTGGTAGGTATATTTTTTACTTTTGGTAGGTAGATTGGTAGACGAGCCTTTAACAGTGTAAAAAGCAACGGTAGGCTCTGAGAGTTTCTTACTTTTGGAATCCATATGAAATGCTTCAAAACATAATAAGGAAGATAGTTCCTCCATTGTAATTGTCTATAATATTGCTCGAATGGTGACTTTAAAAGCATCATATTCATCTGGAAGTCCATTCAACACAAGTAGCACTATGTCTTCATCATCAATGATTACAGAAGCAAGTGCCAACTGGTTAACAATGTCTTTGATTTTAGACGAGTATTCTTCCATTGTATCACCTTTCTTAGTGATACTGTTCAGCTTATTTTTCAATTGATGAACATGACTTCAAGACAAAGTAGTGAATCGCTTGTGTAAAGCAGACTAGACTTCAGAACAATGGGAGAGATGAAGAACAGTAGAGTAGATAGAAAGAACTAAAGTTACAGTAAGATAACTCAACAAATGAGCATCGATTACCTCCCATTACGAATAATCTGTATTTAGAATCTCTGTTCCAATAGAGTCCTGGAATGAAGATGGAGGACATGGTAGAGTCCCATCAACAAATCCAAGAAGCTTGTTGCTCAATGAGCATTCTGGACTTGAGTCTTCCATATGACAAAATTCGAAGCATCTAGCTTAACCGTGACAAAGGATGACAGATTAGTAATCAACAAAGCTAAGTTGGAAGGGATTTGAGAATCCATGGATCGATGGAGCTCGCAAGAGCATCACAAGCTTTGATACCATGAAGAAATACTGAAATCCTCTATTCTTTCTATTCAAAAAATATCGATCGTAGCTACAGCATAGAATATATATGCAGTGCAACAACTTGCCTAACAACTTGTAACTAACTCTAACAAATATCTCAACAAATATCTAATAGCTAAGAGCATCTCCAACGGTAGTAGGCATTTTACCTATCTAAATATTACTATAAAGTATATATTTTATTTTGCCTATCAACTATTTTATGTTTTTGCTCCAACCATGCTCTTTATTTTAGCTGTTTATCTAAATACTATTAATTTTACAGAATGCCACGTCAACAACAAAGATGGAGGGAAATGATCTTAATGATTGAATACATTTTGCCTAGCGTTGAAGGCTAGCTACATGTAGCTAGTGAATATAAGTTGAGCCAAAATGCCTAATCATATACCTAGTGCATTGGAATTGAAAAAAATGAATCACACTAGGCATTTTAACTAATAAGTATTATATGCCTAGTGCATTGGAGATGCTCTAACTAATATCTAACTAACAGCTATAGGAGTTAAGATCGGATATGGTGGTGTAGATGGCATAGACTGCAGCAGCATGAGAGAGAGAGAGAGAGAGAGAGAGAGAGAGAGAGAGAGAGAGAGATAGACTGACCTGGTAAGTACAATGGTGGAGGTGAAGATAAAGAGCAGCAAAAACAAGGGACGAAGTGAGGAGATGGTGGCTAGGGCTTCGATGAACCGATTAGAAGTATAGAGAGTGATAAGAGAGGAAACGTATTTTTGATTAAGGAAAAAGGGCGACAATGAAGAAAGCTCAAGATTAAGGAAAAGTGTTTTTGATTTAGAAATTTCAAAACTACGTAGTTTTGTTACACAATATATCCTTTTTTCTTTTTGTGACCACAATCTACTAGTCACCAAAGGGTTTGACGTTCCGCCTTTTTTTTTTTTTCACTCTCCTACCATTACTTTCTGCGACCACATTTTGTATTTGGTCGCAAAAAATTACCTATTAGCCACCAAAAAAAATGTTGGTCGCAGATTAGTGTACTTTTTGGGACCATCTCAAAAAAGGTGGTCGCCAAAGGTATTTTTTCTCGTAGTGAGAAAATGAAATGTGAATAAAATATACTTATATTTCACCTAGTTGCACACACTTTTTTCTTATCCTTTTTCAAATCCCTTCCCAAATCCCCCAACCAAACACAGCATCAAGAGTTGCCTGGCTAATGTCGTACCTGTGGTTCCAACACCTACCAACAGATCCCACGAAAAAGCATTTCTCAACTGATGCTTGAATAGCTCAACGACACCCTCATACTCATCCAATTGATTTATGTACTGGTTTATCTTGTCAAACTACATGGACTTGAAAAAGGCTTTTATAGCATGAAGGTTTTTTTCATAACCTTAGTAACTTTTATGTTTCAATATGTTTTTTTAACAATTCAATGCAAATATACGATACATGTAAACAACTTGAAGAGTTATCCAAAGTTACCACCAATATACGGAGTAAAGTCATGAGAAATGGTAGCCTCCAACAAGTTCCATTGTCGAAAATTGTTATATGATTATATTGGCGGCCAGAGACGTGGTTCTGGCTGATGGGTTGGTTTTGATTGGTTTCATGCTGACGAATCAATTTGGAAAGGAAAAATATAGACAACAACTAGATTCAAACCATTCATGATTTATTCAGGAAGCAACTAGATTTATGTACTGATGCTTGAATAGCTCAACGACACCCTCATACTCATCCAATTGATTTATGTACTGGTCTATCTTGTCAAACTACATGGACTTGATACAAGGCTTTTATAGCATGAAGGTTTTTTTCATGACCTTAGTAACTTTTATGTTTCAATATGTTTTTTTAACAAATCAATGCAAATATACGATACATGTAAACAACTTGAAGAGTTATCCAAAGTTACCACCAATATACAGAGTAAAGTTATGAGAAATGGTAGCCTCCAACAGGTTCCACTGTCAAAAATTGTTATATGATTATATTGGTGGCCAGAGACGTGGTTCTGGCTGATGGGTTGGTTTTGATTGGTTTCATGTTGACGAATCAATTTGGAAGGGAAAAATATAGACAGTAACTAGATTCAAACCATTCATGATTTATTCAAGAAGCAAAAATAAAGAAAGCTATGAACCAAATATGCATGAGTGCACAAATAATAACAGCACCAAAGTCTTGCTCTACTTCCTAGATATTTCAAGTCTACCTATTATTTTGGGTTATTTGCTGCTTCCAAAATCACTACTTTTACTGAATGTTGTGTTTGGTTAACAAATTTAGAAAGAGATTTGAAAAGAGAAATAGAAAATATGTGTGAACCGTAAGTAATAATATAATTATATTTTATTTACATTTCACTTATATTTTTTATTTTTCTTTTTAAATTCTTACTCAAATTCATGAATCAAACACAGTATTAGGGAGACAAAATTAACTACAAAGACATCATAGGTGAAATAATTAGGACAATTTGGGTGTGTTGGAGGTGGTGTGGTGGAAGAGGTGGTATCTGTGTAAATCCTAATCCAATTATTTTTTAATTCAATTGTAATTAGATTTGTAAGATGGAACACATTTAAATTTATGTAATTGGATGTATTCATGATTTATGTTAATAAGATTATATTATATAATTTATTCTTTGATTGATTATGTTTCCATAAATTTATTTTTCACAAGTGGGGCTTGTTAGATAGATTTGAAGAAGGGAATTGACCAATGTGTTCCTTATCAAATCTACCCAAAAAGGGAAATGTATTATGGGCTTTGATATGAACCTGGTGCTGTTAGGAGTTAGTGGGCTAACAATGTCTTTTTTTTTTTTTGGTGCATCGGAAATGAAAAACAAAACAGAGAAAGAAAAGAAAAAAAAAAAAAACATAAAGCAGGAAGGCAATTCAGGAATTAAATCCTCCGATGAGCTGTTCCAATCTTGTCAACCACTAGCTGTCTTCTGACTTCTGCAAGAGGTTCCTCTATGACCACAAGCTGATCCGTTTGGTTTAAACCCATTTTTGCGAGTATGTCAGCGCACTTATTACCTTCTCGCACGATGTTGTGAATGGAGTAATTACATCGCCAAATAAGATGCCTTGAGTCTTCAACAATACTGCGAAACAAGCAATTCTATAATGGCCCTTCAGACAACAGATTTTTAACCAAGGATGAGTCAGTTTCAATGATTACTTCATGCAATCCTTTCTCTAGCACAATTGTCAATCCTCTGTACAAGCCCACATCTCAGCTTCTAAGCTTAAGCAAGAGTCAAGCTTTCCAAAATACCCGCTTAGACAAATTCCTGTTTTATCTCTAAAAACTCCCCCAAATCCACCTTCTCCTGGGTCTCCTCTGGCGCTTCCATCGGTATTCAAATTTATCTTACCTGTAGGAGGAGAAAACCACTTAATTAAAATGGGTACACTTTTATGAGAAGATAAAGACATGAAAAAAGCATGTTTAATCTCATTAACATAATTATGAATAAGAACTAAAGTATTTTGCCAAGATGGGTCTATGTTATCAAAGACTTTTCAATTACGTTCCTTACAGATTTGCCAAATTGTAACAGCAAACATCAAACTCCAGCTTGGGTCTATGCTTTTCAGAACTTGTAAATTCTTTGTAAGCCAATCGATTAAGGTGTGCTGACTTTCCTTATCAAACCAGTGCTTACCCTTCAAATTAGTCCAAATGATTCTTGAACTAGAGCAATCACGTAATAAATACTCAATGTTTTCAACATGGGAATCACATCTAGGGCAATTAGCATTCCCCTTAAATCCTCTTCTCATTCTCATAGCATTAGTCAACAGTTTCCCATTAAAAACCAACCACAAGAAGCCTTTGAGCTTTTGTGGGATTTTAAATTTCCAAAGCCAATCCATATCAAAGAGGTTTTCCCCTTGATTAGAAATGAATTTATAAGCAGCAACAGTGGAGAACTCCCCACTTGTTGAACCCTTCCAATGAGGAGAATCTAGGAAGGTAACAAACCTGGGAAGTTTAACTTTCAGCACACAATCCATTGCTTCATTAGGAAGATGGGATTTGATAGAATCCACATCCCATTCACTGTCACGACCTGAACCCGCCCCTATGGGTTAAGGCCATAACCGGCCAGTAATCACGAGATTGCCTACGACCTCAAAGTAAATAACACAAAACTTATCAGAGTAAAGGGACTAAACAGAAGCAAATTTAAAACTTTGTTCATAGAGCCGTACTTATATGCACATCATAACATTCCACATTTTACATATGTTAATAACTCACAATAGAAAGTATAGTAGCATAAGGTTCTGTACAGCCAGGATCATTCGAATCTAAGTCAACCAAACAAAACTATACACAGACGCAAACCAAAGTCCTTGCCAACATAACAAGATACACAGAATGGCAAAAGGGCGAAGACGTGTCTCGTGTGTGAGACGCAAGGGCTGACTCTTCAAAACTTTGGTTGTTCCATACCGACTTCACTGAGGCTGGGTCTGGACGTCTCTAGGCTCACCTACAAACACATGAATGAGCGTGAGCGAAAGCCCAGTGAATAATATCAAATAAAGAATATACATTGGAACAATATACATCAAACGGCCTTGGGCCCATTTTATATTTCTAACTAATACATACATGCATAGACATATGTAAGTTAAGTAACTGCGGTTCCAAACACATCAAACGACCTCGGGCCCAATTCATTTGTATCATTTAGGTCAAACTGGCCTTTGGCCCATTCATACTTTCATGTCAAACTGTTATTCGTGTCAGACTGTTATTCGTGTCAAACTATTATTCGTATCAAACTGGCCTCTGGCCCATTCATTCATGTCAAACTGGCCTTTGGCCCATTCATACTTTCATGTCAAACTGTTATTCGTGTCAGACTATTATTCGTGTCAAACTGTTATTTGTGTCAAACTATTATTCGTATCAATTCAAACTTTCATGTCAAACAGGCCTCTGGCCCATTCATTCATGTCAAACTGGCCTCTGGCCCATTCATTCATGTCAAACTAGCCTCTGGCCTATTCATTCATTCTTGTCAAAACGACCTCTGGCCCATTCACTCTATTATTCAGATCAAACTGGCCTTTGGCCCACTCATTTGGTATAGCAACCATTATCCATCAATCGAATCAACGAACTTATAAACTTATATAGAGGTAAGCAATTGGATAGCAACATATCCATCAAATCAACGAACTTATAAAACTTACATGGAAGTAAGTAATTGGATAATAACACATTTTAGATATCTTTGTTAAGATATTACTCACAGTGATCGGCTGATTGATTTGCCCTGGAGCTTGACCCTACACATCACATAACACATATGGGTCACAACCGATTCAATCCGTTCTTAATTCACATATTCCTCTTTAGGCTTAATTCTTATTCTTCTAACTCATTTACAATACTCAATGTATGCCTAAGAGTACTTAGAAGTGAAAGGGAACGAAAAACATAACACATAATGCATTTTCAAAATTCCAGAAAACAGGGTCCCCGCTCGAGCGTGGACTTCCCCGCTCGAGCGGACCCATGAGGTCTGTAAAAGTGCTGGATGCATCAAAATTACGCTCGAGCGTGAAGTCTGGCGCTCGAGCGGAAGGTCTGTCTACATAGCTCCCAGCTCGAGCGTGAGACTCCCCGCTCGAGCGGACATCCAAGTCTGCAAAAATACTGGGAGCACGAAATTCAAGCTTAAGCGGCGGTTTCTCCGCTCGAGCGGACATTAAATGTTCTGGGTTTTCCAGAACATGTTCTTGAGCTTCAACTCAACATTCAAAGGCTCTAAATGCATGCTTTCAGCTCAAACTTCACATATACATGTACTAATCATGGTACAAACACCAAATTACAACATTATAAAGCTCAATTTCACAATTTAGTCACATGCATGTCCCAATTCACATCAAATTCATTTCTAACATAACAAACTCATACATTCAAACTCATATTCTAATAAATTGTACATGCATGTGAGATGTAGCTCCCATTACCAACTCAAATGGTGCAAATGGTGATCACAAGCATGAACTCTAACCAAAATCTTACATGGATCATACCTTTCATGCTCAATTATACAAATTGAAAGCAATTACACACATGCATGCATCCATTGATCTTCAAATTACCAAAACCAGCTCAATTTCCACATAATCAAACTAATTCATGTTCTTGACCATTAATCAAACTTGAATTCACAATTTACAACATTAAACTCATGAATTCCCTTACCTAGGAGCTCAATCTTCCAAACTATAGCAAATTTTTGAGTTTAATCTTCAAATTCCCCAACCTTGAGTCAAGATTACACAATTCTCTCCCTCTCTCTCTCTCTATAGCCGGCCCTCTCTCTTCCTTGGGTTCAAAATCAGCCAAAATGAAGCTAAAGAGGGAATTTGAGGGTGTAGTGCATCATTACAACAAATCCCACTAATGCCAATATAATAATAATAAAGTAATTGGGCACTAATTTATCAATTTAATCAATTTAATCTGATCCGAATCAATTTCCAATTAAATTTCACCATAGGCTCTAAAAATTACGCTAATCATAATGGCGCAATCAATTTCAGGTTCTGTGGCCGATAAGGCCTTCAATTAATTTTTCAAAACAGATAATCAAACAGATATTCTTATAGTGAACAGATAGAAATTCAAAACCACATATTTTCACATGATGGTACACAAAATTGTATCAAACACATAATCACATTTATAATAAGGACCATTTAGCATAATACAGAACAGGGTTATCACATTCACTCTCATCAGTCATGAGATTATCAACAGTCTCCATGTTAATAGAATCCCAATTTGGATATTGAGCCACCAATCATGCCATATTCTCACTTTAGTACTATCACCAATGCATCATTTGATGCAATTTCTCAAAATGTCTCTGGTTTTAAGAACTCCTCTCCAGATATGTTAGGAGCTCCTTTTACCAAAATAAGAGAGAACATTATCATTCTTCAAATATTTGCATTCTAACACTTTCACCCACAAATAATTATCCTTGCACAACAATTTCCACCCCATCTTAGACATAAGAGCCAAATTGTGGTACTTAGCCTCCCTAAGGCCAAGGCCTCCCATTTTCTTACTCTTACACACATTTGCCCAATTAACAAGATGAATTTTCTTGGTATTCACAGTGTCACCCCATAAGAAGTTCCTATTTAATTTATCAATCTCTTTGCAAATGCACATAGGAACATCAAGAGTTTGCATAGCATAAGTAGGGAGAGCTGAGGTTACCGATTGAATAAGAGTAGCTCTTCCAGCCAGAGAAAGCAAATTAGCTTTCCACCCAGTGAGTCATGAATAAATTGAAAGTGACTCCTGCTGCACTTCTTATGAAGCAAAGGAATGTCTAAATACTTTTCCAAATCTTGGATCAGGGAAATGCTACACAAATTGCTCAAGGACTTGGCTTTCAAATTCTCAACATTGTGAGAAATAAAAAGCTCGGATTTTTCAAGATTAACCTTGAGACCAAACTGCAAACTAAACTCATTCAAAACTCCCATGATATTCTCACAGTTTCTCTCATCAGCTTTACCAAGTAGGCTAACAATGTCAAAAATAGCAAAAGCCTAGTCCGAGCCCACCCCTAGTACCGGTGAGTAAAAATTGAGTATAGAGGTGATACCGATGACGCCAAACAATAAATCCTATATGGAAGGGATGAACTCTTACTTTTCAGATAAAAGTACCTTTCCACATATGTCACTACAGGAAAAATGGCCTACTGCAACGTTTTTTTTTTATGGCATTTAGGGAAACGCCATTATAGATGAATTAAACACAACGTTTTCAAAACGTTGTCTTTGATCTCAGTTAAACGGCATCGTATTGGGTGTATATATTGACACCGTCCATACTCCGTCTCTCGCTTTCTCTGTGTCTCTTCCACAGCTCTCTCTCTCTCTCTCTCTCTCTCTCTCTCTCTTTCTCTCTCTCTCTCTCTTCCAAAGCCCTAGATTTGAAGCTCTCTCGCTTAGTTTCAAAAAATAATCCCATCTCGATTTGATCTCACTTTCTCGTTCGCTCGATTGTAGATTTTGCATTGTATATTCATCGAACTCTCTAGCTGTTCTTCTTTGATCTGCCGCTCGAGGGCTTTACTCTAGCTATTCTTCATCGAACTCGAACTCAAACTCAATCTGTTCTTCATCAAATCACAAATCCAAAATCGATATCATTCTTGAACCAGATCGATCTCTGTTGCTCTTATCTCAGGTACATTTTTTTTATTTTAATCGGTGTTCGAGTTTGAACCAGATCAATCTCTGTTGCTCGACTTTCTCATTGTCAAATCTGCTGATTAACTCTCTAATTTTTTAATTCTCGGATTAGGTCAAATCAAATCGTTGAACCAGATTGATCTCTCTTGCTCTTCATCTCAGGTACATTTTTCAAAGCAATTAATTCTTTGGCAGTTTTGTTTGTTTTTCTTTACTTTGTTCATCTTTGATGGATTAGCATGAAACATTGTTCATTATGGAATATTTAAGAGCAGATTTGGGCAACCCCATTTCATCATTCTGATTGAGAAATAGTAGAATTTTTTTATTTTTTATTTTTGGAAACTGATTAATTGTTTGTCCTGTTAATTTTGTAGTGTGGGTTTTATGACTCATGATTTTGAATCTTTTCTGTTTGGTTGTTTAGAAAATGGAGGAATGGACATGAAAATTTCCATCCCGTGGCTGCTATGATTTTTTCTCTTTGTAATGAACACTTTTTTTAGTTTAGTTTATTTTATTTTTTTATGTTGGATTTCATAATTATCAGTGGACACATTTGATTTTCGTGTGTCTTTTATATGCACGCTGATCATTTACCAACAATGCATAGAGTACAAGGATGACATTAGTTTGGAAACTTGTAAATATAAATACTTGTTGTTTGATTAGTTTATATTTTTTTTATAAACTTGTTGTATGATATCTATCTTTTAGTCATAAAGCCATTTTTGGGTGAATTATGCCCCTCACTATGCTTCTTAAGTTTCTGTTGACTTGTAAATTTTAAAACCCGCAAAAGCTATCCTATTTTCTTTAGGATTCAATTACATTAATAGTTTAACTACTCTCCCATTTTCAATCTGTGATTCACATAATCCCTTTGATAAATGATTATTGAGTTTAATGTTTTCTATTTCTACTCCAAGAGCGCATGATCCTTCAGTTGGTACTGCAAGTACTTTGGTCATATGATCTTTTATCACTGCTTAAATAGAGAGATTCCTTCCTTAGCTTTCATCTCTCTATTTTTCGTTCCCCTTCTCTTTTTGGGTGTCATTTTACAAGTTGGGACGATTCATGATAAGTTAGTTTAGATGATAATTGTCGTTGTTGAATACTTTGGGCTTGAGTCTTATTTTCAGATCATTGTAAGGTGGAACAATTTAGATTCTTTTTCTTTTTTTTTAAAGTATAAATTCTATTGATGAAAAAGCGGCCATATGTAGCTGCTCAAACTGTGATGTATATAGAAAAGCAAAGGCGATACAATTTGGATTTTATTTTTATTACATAATGGTGACAAGACAAACCTAAAAGATTTCTGAGGTTTATGGAAATAAACATGGATAGCCAGCTCTGTGTGCTTGAATATTGTTTCACTATGTAAACTAATAATAATGATAATCAAATCAAACTAATGATTGAATAATCTCACACACCCAGTGCTATGTTGTATTTGCCTTCAAATAGAATTTACATAGTTAGTGATATATACAATCAGGTTTGCTTCTTATCTCAACATAACATAATTGTGAATTCTAAAATTTATCAACATTTGAATTCTAACATTTATCTAATACATTATTATTGTGCTTTCAGTAAAGAATTTAGTCCTGGTTTTTCTTAACTTCTATAGTATCTGATGAACTGTCATTGCTTATATGTACCTGCCTTGAATTGCTGAGGTCCATTTCAATATCAATTGGTATTGTACCTGCCTATTCTAGAAGCATTCCTACCGTGTCTGATACTTTTTCATATTTAGTGATGGTGCCTACCTGGACATGAATTGCAGGCTTTGACATTGATAGGGAAGTAAGAAGGGATTAAAGGGTATTGGAAAGGCAACCTTCCACAGGTCCTTTGCATCCTTTGCTTTTCACTTTCCCATAGATAAGCTTTTTTTCTAGTAGTATTTTCACAGTATTTTTGCCAAATTCTATACAAGTTTTTTGTCGAATTTCACTTACTAAACATTTCCTTTTCAATTTCAGGTGATACGCATCATACCTTATAGTGCAGTCCAGTTGTTTGCTTATGAAACCTACAAGGTAATAGCAATACCAATTTTCAAAAAAGTCTTAGCACTCTATGAACTTTTACTGTTCAAAGCATTTGATTAGTATTTTACCTTTGAATTTCTAAAAACTTTTTAGGGGGAAGGATGGCCTCTCAACGGACCATGGGTGGGCCTGTCGCACCAGCTGCTACACATGTGCATTCACAACAACAATCCCATGCATATACCTCATCGTTTAATTGCCATCATTTGTCCGAGGAAGTGAGTAAATAGTTAATTATGAAATTTTCAATATGATATTTTATTCATATTATTTGTTCTTATCAAATGCAGGTTCATATATCAAAGAAAGAAAATAAGAAGAAGAAGAAGAAGAAGTAGAAGAAGTAGATATATATGACAAACTCAATGAAAGAAGGACGATGGAGTCTACTGAATTCAAGGTTAGAGCTGTTCCTAATTTTAGTTTATTTGTGAATTTTATTTTATTAATGAAGTTGAATTTTTTTAGAATTTCATTCTTAGTTTATAGTTTGTTTTGTAGTTTGTTTTTTGTCTATTGTTTTTGGAAGTGTTTTGGTTTGGGTCTGTGATGGTCTAGATATATGCAGGTTTGGAGATATATGCAACTGTTGAGCAGTTGCTTGTTTCTGAACTCTGTTTTGGTGTGGTTCTTCTATGCTGCTTACTATTGTTGGTTACAGTCATCTCAAGTGGATATTGAAGCTAACATATTTGGCCATGTGATAATTGTGATGCTTAAATATGATGTTACGAATGTTTATTCATTGGACCATATCTAAGTTGCTAATACATTGTGATCAAGGAATCTTCTCTGCAAATTTTGTAATTGAAAATCATGCTCTTTTTTTTCGGTGAATTTGAAAATCAAGCTTAGTAAAAGCTTTAGTGGAAAAAGTTTTAGTCACAAAATGGTAAAACAGCCAATAAAATTTTTAAAATAAAAAAAAAAAAAATAGTAAAGCCCATCATGTCGTCTGAGAAATGAAAGTAAAATAAAAAATAAAAAACATTTAATTGATCTATAGCAACTTCTCCAAACCTTATATTTGCTCTAAACAAGCCCATATGAAACTTTTGAGACCCTAATATTGTATTTGGTTGGAAGATTTTGGGAGGGATTTGGAAAGGAAAATAGAAAAGGTAGGTGAAATGTAAATAAAATATGCATATATTTGACCTAGTTTTACACACATTTTCTCTTTGTCTTTCCAAATCCCTCAACCAAACACAGCATAAATGAATTTTTTTTTTAAGTTGAATTTTTCTATAATTAGAAGCTTTCCTGATTGGTTGTACGTATAACAAATATAAATATGCACTGATAAGAAGCAGAAACGATTAACAGTTTGTTGGAATTAGTTTTTAGTAACACTTTTTTAATGGATTTGGAGGGCTAATGGAATTGCAGGGCTAATGGAAACAAGTGTCAGGAAACAAAAACAGTACTCACTTTCTTTTCATTTCAAATAACAAATATTAAGTGGAAAAAAAAATTATTTAGGTCTTATTTGTTAATAAGTTGTTTTAATTATAAAAAATATATATATCGCATTATTTTTTTAACTTTTTTATACGTCTTTTTTTTTGTAAAAAATTAAAAACTCACTAAAATAATTAATCAAAAATGCAGCGAAAATTCTGAAGAATTGACTTCTTGTGAATCACGTAGAACAGCCAATAAAATTTTTTTAAAAAAATCAAAATCAAAGAACAAGCCCAAACTCATCCTAGGACTGACCCACAGGGTTGGGCCTGGGCCAGCGTTCTAATCCGAAGCCTTAGACCAGGTCAGCCAGCCTGTGAAATAACAAAATAAAAAAATAAAAATAAAAAATTGATCCTTGGGGCAACAGTGAGATGAGATGACTATTTAAGGAAACTCCAAATTAATTGTTTTAGGAATTGTCATTATTGTTTGCATTTTCTTACAAATTAATTCTGTAATAGTAAAATCAAATCTCTTAGGCAAAATTTATAAAATATATCACCGGCTAAACAATTTGTCTGTAACCTTGTTTTTCTTAATGAATGGGAATTTTATTTTTATCAATTTATAAGTCATTTTATTGTTACATGTTAGTGTCACGTCATCACATATATCGCTATTAAACTTCTTTTTTTTTTCATAAGACAATGCTGTGTTGACTGTTTGGTAAAAACTAAAAACAAAAAGACTGAAAACCTTTTCATGAGTATTTTTTTTTTTTTAGTACTGATGGAGAATTCTAGGCACAAGAGTTAAGATATGTTGAACTCTTTTCATCCACAATTAATTATTTCATAGTAAAATCAAATCTCCTAAGCAAGGTTCTTAGATATATCACCCAACCAAACAATTTGTCGTATCCTTAATTTTTTTGAATGAATAAGAATCTTATCTTCCTCAATTTATGTAGAATTCGCCCAAATTATTAATTTTAACAATCTTCCTTGTCAGTCTCTGAACAAAAATTTTAATTTACACTCTCTTCTTCACCAAAGCACAAATATCAACCCAACAAACTAAGAAGAATATGTGGTTCTTGAAATCTTTTCTCACAGGTATTAGCAAAACCTTGTTCTGGTGTGTCAAAACGATTTTTAATATTAAACCACCAGCCAACACCTATGTAACAAGCATAGCGGACACACTCAGCGTCAGAAGTCTAGACTATCTATTGGCACCATAAAATATTATTATTATTCTTCTTATTATTATTATTATTAGTATTATTTTCAGGACACATGGTATCCTCTTATTCATTTGAAAGTTAAAAGAAATTATGAAGATGATGGAGAACATAAAGGACAAAGTGGAAGAGTGGAAGGATACATGGCAAGACAAGGATGAAGATGAAAGAAATGGGTAGTTACTAAGTAGTTATTGCTGTATTTTTTCCTCTATAAATAGTCATCAAAGGCTACATTGTAAGGGATCCAGAACTCAAATTAAAGACAATTGATTTATATTTTTCTTGTCATTTATATTTCCTGCATTTTATTTTACACACCTCCTTTTCGAAACATTTATTTTCAGCACTTCATTTTCGAAACATTTTATGCAGTTCCTTTTTAAAGCATAGGAGTAGAGGTAAGTAATTGTTACTTTGATTGGTCACTCAATCACCCTGATTGTTCACTCAATCATCTTTCTCCATCTCCCACCTTCTTCTGTTAATTTTTCTTTTCTCTATACTTGGCAATTTTGAAGTCCTCTTCATTGAGGCAAAAGAACCGTCAACGTAATCACTTGATAATTGGTTTGAATTTAATCTGTAAGGATTTTTCAATTCTTACTGCTCGCATTTATGATATTTTCGTTCGTAGGAAAAATAAGCCAACACTATCTTAACAATAAGTGTGGAGGCATTGAAGGTGTTGTTTTAGGACTCAACTCAAATACAGCCTTTGGAATTTGTGGAGACACTGTGGACTTGGCTCGCCAACGCTGCTCCTGTGGTTCCAACACCTACCAAGACATCCCACAAAAAGCCTTTTCTCATCCGATGCTGGAACACGTCAATGACACCTTCACACTCTTCCTAGTGATTTGTGTTGTGTTTTATATTTATCTGTTGTGTCGAACTACATGGATTTAAACAAGGCGTGTATGGCATAATGATGTTTTTTATTACCTTTGTACCTGCTAGGTTCATTTCTATGATTTACAAATCAACAAAAACAAACAATACATGTTGTGGTGGCCCAAAAAATACTACCTTATTAACAATGGGCCCAACCCAAACAAGAGAGCCTATCGAGTAAATATCACACCCCCATCTATAAAAAGAGGGCATCCCAAGGAATGAAGGTATGTCTCATATCTCTGCACTACACTGCACACTCACTCTCTTCAGTTCTTCATCTTCGCTATTTGTTTCAAGTTGCTAACTTTATCATCCGAGTGTCTCCGGCCAGCAACCCCGGTTGGGTGGCGTTGACCATGCTTATCTTTGCAGATTTACGGGGGCAAAGCTCATTTCTTCATTGGATCTCTACAATCTATATGAGAGGATTTTCTGGGTCTCACACATGTAAACAACTTGAGGATTAATCAAAAGTTACTGCCAATGTATAGAGTAAGTCATAAGAAATAGAAGCCTCCAAAGGGTTCCATATGGTGGGGAAAAAAATGATTTTACGATGACTTTAATGTGAAATTAAATTGGTTCTCAACCACCAATTGAATTAAGATCAAGTGAGTTTAGATTCTTTGTAATAAAATCTTTACACTACAAAAAGAATGACCAAAAATCATTGAGAATTAAATGAAAAATTGTTTCATAAAGTTAGCCTTATGAATGAGGCATTAAGAATAATGTGTAACCACCTATCCCACATTGGTTGTAAAGGAAAAGATTGATGAGTGTTTAAATTCCAAATTTTTGATAAGGGCATGAGCTCTTTGGGGCATCTAAATTTTCCGAAAGAAGGAAGTTATGAATGTTTCAAGGATAAACTTGGGCCAAGAATATAGTCCAAGTTGGTTATACAAAAAATGTCACACGCTCGTGCGCCCGCCACCCGTCCTCCCAAGCCGAGTTGTAGTCTATGGGTCTTGGATCTTGGGTCTTGGGACTTGGGCTTGAGAAAATGGGTTTGGGTTAGGCCAAATTGGTGGTCCATCAGCCTAATTTTTTTTTTAGGCTAAGTCATATCGGTGGCTGCTCATATAGATATACACATATGTGTATATAGAGTTTGTAACTCATACATTTACTCCATTAATTTTGCAGGATTTATTCCTGCATTGGGTGGACAGTTTTCCATAATTGAATTTTGCATTTGTTATTGGAAGGCTCCTTCTCTCCTCCCATTTGTGTATAAAAAGAGATCTCCCTCCTTGTTTGGGTTACTCAGAATTTTTTACTATCTAACATTATAGTCAATCTGCTTCTATTATATTCTTCTTATGTGAAAAAGTGCCGCCATTGTCAGTTCATTGGAGCTATATAGAAGGTGCTTCTAACTTAGCTGGCTCTAACCATCGTATCTTGGGAGACAGACATCGACATAGCTCCAACACTTATGGTGAGGCAGCAAATCTATTTTAAGGAGATTGTTGTATCATACAGGTTTCAATCTGCTTTCTATACTATTTTATTTCGATATATATTTTTTATTCATCAAGTTGTAATCTTCAGCATAATCTATTTACATGATTTCTTATTCTGTAATTCGAGTTTAATTAAATATGAATCTATTTGTGTTTATTTAATTTACATTTTATACAATGTGTCAGAAATTATTGTGGGAGATGTGGTTGTGTTGGCCCCCGGAGGCGTCATTCCAACTGATGGGTTGGTTTTGGGTGGTGATGATTGGTTTTATGTTGATGAATCACTTTGGAAAGGGAAAGGAAATATAGTGAGAGCGAGTCGAACCCAAAATCCATTATTGATTGTTGGAAGCAATATGGTTAATGGGTATGCTAGAATGCTAGTGATTTCAGTGGAAATCAACACAACATGGGGAAGCCGAGATAGATTAGTTACAGGCAACCCTGATGGATTTTTGGTCAAGCGAGTGTGGATTATTAAGATAGCCAAATTTTTAGACAAGATTTCTCCTACAGCAGTTTTCTTGATTGAAATCACGCTTATCAGATGATGTCTTGCCTTCGTATCTGTTAGTTGCAGTTTTTGAATTCAAATCGCTCCTTGTAACAAATTTTTTTTTTTTTTTTTTTTTGGTTTATGGATTTATGTATGAAAATTAATTCTTTATAAGCTAGTGAATCAATCTGTCTAGAAGAGGAAAAGAAACATTGGAAGTGAATAGCACTCAAAATCCATTATTGATAAACAATGTTATACATAATTTCTTTTTTTTATCACATTTCTACACTCTTAGACACCAACATTTTTTTCCTTCTAGTGACATGATCCCTACTAGCCTTCGATACCACTGATCAAGGCCGTGCAAAATACCGCTCAATTCGTTAAAATCACACTAATCCGCATCAATCTGTACCACTCTATCCACTAATTGCGGTTTAAACTTTAAAATTTATAATCCTCCTTCGAAACCGCTTCGCTCCACTATAGTTAACACATATATATTTTTCAACCTATAATGAAATAACAAAGTAAAAATGAGTGTGAAAGATATTTAATATGTGAAATTTATTACAAATTAGTAGTTATATATATGAAAAATAATATGTAAATTAGTGTTATATATTATGCAAAGCTTGATAATTGGTTAGAATATCCTTCAATCTATCAATCTGCCCAAAACCGCTTAAACCGTAATTTAACAATCTGCCAATTCGCTAATCCGCCATTCAGTTTATAAATGGGGGTGTAGACAGCCCATTTTTTATGGCCCTTAAGACTTGGGCGCCACTACTTGATCACTCAATGATGAATGTGTACGCTTGTCAAATGCTTGACTTCCTCAGCAGGAAACCTTAGTTTTGAACCTACAAACCTTGTGCCTTGTTTTGGACTAAAACAGTGGCTTTTGAACCTACAAACCTACAAACCTACAAACCCTGTTTTTATGAGTTAGCTTCATTCATGTTTGTATAGTATGCTTGTAGTGTAATAGTCCTCATAGGTCTGGTGTTTTAGGCATTAGACACCAACCTATTTGAGTTGATAGCTTTTATTTCTTACTTTCCATGCTTGTATTCACCTCTAAGCATCTCTGCCATCTCCCTCATTTCTTGACTTTTTCTCTTTGTTTTGAGAGTTGCTCCAAAAGGAGTGTTGTTTAAGCTTAAAGGAGTGGTATTGTGCTTAATGGTTTAATCCCTTTAGGGGTTCATTACCAACGGCATGATCTCCCTCTCATGCCTAAAACAACATTTGGTTTGGTATTTCTCTCCATTAGTGGACTTAATCTTCATTATTGGACTTAATTGACTAATGAATGGAAGGTAATTAAAATGGAGTAATAAAATTGGGGTTAAAATGAAGCAAGATAATAAAATGATTTGGTGTTCAATCGGATGTTAATTGAACACATGGAGACCTAGGTCGTTTCATACTTGTTAGTAATGAAATGGTTCAAGTTTCCATGGTCAACCACTTCCCTTTATCAATCCATGATAGAAATGAGGTTTTGTTGGTCTTTCCTTACCATTTATTGAAATCGCACCCCTTGGTTCATAAGTCATCACGCAATGAAATTGCATCGATTAATGGCTTACGAATCAAGTCTACCCCTCCTTTGACCTGTTTGCTGATAAGAAGAGGTAAGGTGGACAGATATCCCCTGAAAATACTCTGTTTGTTCTCTGTTGTAGCAGGAAAGAACCAACATTAGTGGCCAGCAGGCCACTTTTACTGGGCAACAGGCCACTATTAGTGGCTAGTCGGCCACTATTTCTGGCCTGCCAGCCACTTTTTCTAGCCAGGCAATGTCCTTTTTCCCAGTAGAGCAGAGCAGAGCAGAGGCTGAGGTGGAAAAATAGTGCAATTTTCTAACTGTGCAATAGAGGCACTCTAGCAGCAAAATAGGAGACTTTTTGGAGTGGAAATCCACGTACATGAATAGGTTAACCCACATTCCTCGAGGCTCATAATAGTTAATTAATTAGCTAATTAATTGTGCATTGTAATTAGCTAGTTAGTTTTTGCATTAAACTAAGTAGAATAGCTAGTTAATTTTGTGTTGTACTTATTTAATTAGCTAAAGTAGTTAGTTAATTCGTGGTGTTGTAATAATTAGTTAGCGTAGTTAGTTTATTCATTTATGTTGTAATAGAATAGTTAATTCGTAATAATTAGCTAGGGCATTTATTCGGACCCTCTTGTGTGAGAATCAAACTTGTAATAATGTGTATGTTTTCCAACCCCACATCTTTCTCCCTTTTCTTTACTCGCTTATGATGGGTAGTTTAGAACATCATGTTTCTTTTAGCATTTCTCATGTTTGCATCTATTTGTCTTGCATGAATCGAGACTCGGTTTATCATTTTAATAAACATTGTCGTTTATTACTTCATTGAAAATGCGTTTAAACCGCATGCTATCAAGTTGTTTCAAATGCCATATTAGTAGCCAAGCCTTCTAAATCCATTTTTGCATGAGCCGCATTGGGTATCTTTTAATAGTTAGGACCATGCATTTTTCTAACTAGTTTATCTTTTGGCTCACCTCAGGAATTGGGGTAAACATTTACTGCTTTAGCATATTGCATGAATGTGATTGTTGCCATGTCTAGCATGCTTGCCATGAGGCTAAGTTCTTAAATGATATATCTGTTTGAATGCCTGTAGATGAAGGCTAATTGCTAGAATTGGAATACATTGATTGATGTACATACAAACTCACTTTTTTCAAGTGCAGCGTAGTCAAAATAATTTTCAAGCAAAACATGAAATCAAATGATTCAACTTTTGCAAATTAGTCTATACTTGTGTGCAACACATAGTAATGTTAGTCTAATAATCGAAACAAGAGCATATAATATAAATAAGAATTACATTGTGATTCGTAGAGGTCGATCTTTGATCGAGCGAGTGGGGTGCTCAATTCATGACCTTTCCCTCTCATACCTAAGTTCTCGAGCCGAGACACTTTGGTGATGACAGATAAGTGGCCTTTGGCACGAGTCCTAGGTCTCCTAAATTTTTCAAAAATATTTAGGTGGCGATTCTGTATCTGGCAAAGCAGTCCATTTTTTGCATTTTAATTCAAAATTGATTTTTCAAAAGATTTGCCGGATTTTGATTCTTTTGTGTTCATCTATTTCACATTACACTTGTAAAATCATATTCAGAACCATGAGAGTCTGAATTGTGGGGCTAGTCGTCTGCGAAAGGAGCACGAAAAGCAAGCTACGGGGGATTTGGTCAAAACCACATCATAATAAAACTTTAATGCATTAAGCAGAAGCACAAAAAAAAAAAAAAAAAAATTGAAAAGTCCAACATATACCATTATTATCAAAATATTAAACTTTAAAATAATATAACTTTTGATGTAAATGTTGATTTTCAATAAAAATTAGTATTTTTCAAATTTTCTATCAAATAAAATTCATGTTGACTATGAAATTCTTACCAAAAAAAAAAATCTATGACTGTCAGAATTGATGTAAACAGTAATAGTAACATGTTACTCTATTTGACAGTAGCATGTTACTCTGTTTCATAGTAGCATGCTACTCTGTTTTACAGTTACTCTGTTTGACAATAATATGTCACTCTGTCTCATAGTAACATGTTACTCTGGAAATATTGTCCAAGAAAAAAATATATATTTTACTTTGTCCTTACTCAATTATGTATGTTCTCCTTATGGTGTTTATGAAGCAAAATAAATTGAGTCGTCTTTTTCACCAAACAAGGGTCCAATTGAGGGGTTTTGACTAAATTTCCCTTTATATAATTTTATTCTCAAACCGTCTGAACCGCACCACGCACACTTCTACCCTTGATTGGGAAAAGCTTAATTAGTGTTTGTTTTTGTCGAGATCAAATACTAATGAAGCCTTATCTCAATAAAAAATAAAAAATAAAAAAATCTCATTATTAAGGGTCTTACTTTTTTTAAGTCACTTTTTGATTATTTAGTGGTCGTTTATTTATTTCTTGATTTTTTACAAAAAGATGCATAGAAAAGTAGAGAGAGTGATGTAACAACTTGTTTAACTTTATTACTTTTTGACTTATTTAGGGGCTTCCCAAACGATCCCTTAAATAAAAAATAATTAATTGTTTAGTTTTGACTAGAAAATATGTCACTTTTTTTTAGTAGAACCATCATACTTGAAAAAATGTTATTATTTTGGGTACAAACCCTCATCTTTCTTATCTATAACCTATATATAAAATAATGAAAGTAAGCATGTCCCTTTGCATCTAACACATCAAATTATCTGATTTGCCCTAATATATTAGCTGGTTGAAGTTTCAACATAGGAACAAAAAAACAAAACACCTACACATGAAAGCGCTGGAAGTTTCTTCTGATGACTGTTCTGCTCGACCTGTGAGTTCCAAGAAGGTGAGACGGTGTGGTTTGTTGTCTTTCTCAAACGGTGATGCTGGTGTATGCGCAAGGGTCATACAGCAATAGATTCTTTTGAATCGGTTTGGTTTGCTTTTTCCTCCCTGTTTGCCCTACTGGTTTTCCTGAGATGCAAAATCAAGTAGGTGAGTCATGCTGAGTAATAAATTGGTATCCAGAAATTATGTGGTTCCAATTTTCCAATCTACAAATCACCGATTGTCTTACATGTGGTTTGCATTAGCTGGCCAATTGTAGAGGATTATATATATACCTTTTGCTTCTGATGTTGGTACTATCTGCATCTATAGCAAATAAAATAAACTGGTATGCTCATCTTCTCTATCTCTTTGTCTGTTTGTGTTCATGTCTTATGCCTACTTCTATTTTAATGTTATTATCTATTCATGGGCTTTTTTTATTGAGGCTGTGTTTGTTTTATTATGGGATGATTTGTCCATCATGCGTTTGCAAATATGTTTGACTAAGAGATTGAGATGTTTAGGCTTCTATACATTGGGCTTATTTTGTTGATGATATGTTTGTTTTGTCATGAGATGATTGGTCCACCATGTGTTTGCAAATATGTTTGACTAAGAGATTGAGATGTTTTGGCTTTCATACATTGTTCACAATGTGTTTGATAATTAAGACTCATAGTTTGAAGCATATGAACATAGTAGTGGTAAGAACAAGCTACTGGCAGTGAAAATTGATTTCTCACAAACAATTTAACTTTCATAAACTTTCTTAATTTATCAATCTAACTTTATAATCAATAATTCCACCCTGATGTTGAAAAAAAAAAAAACCAAACCAAGAAGAAAAAGAGCAAGAAAAAAATAACACCACCAAATTGATTTCTCACATACACTTTAACTTTCATAAACTTCCTTAATTCATTAATCCAACTTTACAATCAAAACAACTTGTCCCAATTTCTAAGTGGCAAATAAATATTTAAGCATAGAAAATTGAGCATAAAACCATATCATGATGTTGGGGCTTAATGAATGTAACTGAAATGATCTTACTAATTTGTCAATAACATATGATTGGAACATAAAAATCACACAAAACAAGGTTGGGAAAACAACTCACAACCTGAGAGATGTAGGCACAAAGAATAGTTTTTTAACACAAGACAACAACTCTGAGTCAGTTTTATTGCATACACTTTAACTTTCATAAACTTCCTTAATTCATCAATCCAACTTTACAATCAATAATTCCACCCTGATGTTGAGACAAAAGAAAAGAGCAAGAAAAAAACAAAAACAAAAACAAAAAGAAAGAGCAAACCAGGAAAAAAGAGCAGGAAAAAAAAAACTAGCAAACCGGGAAAAAAAAACAACAAATTAGGAAGAAAAACAGCAAGGGAAAAGAAAAAAAAAAAAAAAACCACAAAATTGATTTCTCACATACACTTTAACTTTCATAAACTTCCTTAATTCATTAATCCAACTTTACAATCAAAACAACTTATCCCAATTTCTAAGCTAATTACGATTTTTCTTTCCTTTTCTCTATCCATATCTAGAGTTTTTTGTGATTTAAATTTTTATCTTTGTTGTGCTTTTTGGCAAAACCTGGGCATTTGAATATGCCTTATTTGTATATTTTGTTTTGTGTTTCTTCAATTCGAGAATTAAACACACCCATCTCTCTATATATCCTGGTTTAGTGTGTGTCTCTTTGAATATGCCTAATGGGTTTAGTGTTTGCGGTTGTGTTTTGTGTGTGTAAATTTTGGATTTAGTATTTTGTTTTGGGTAGTGATTTCATTTAAAACTGATCCTTAGGGAGCTTAGGGAATGACCTAGTAATTTTTAAAATGTCTACCTCATTTTATTACTTTTTGTATCTTGCTTTCTCTTTATCTGGTTCATTACAATTCAAGTTTTTTTCATGTTACAGGTTGTTATTTTTTGGAAGTACAATGAAATTCTTGGCAAAGGAGCTTTTAAAGACAGTGTGTGAACCTCATTTCCTCATATTATTTTGAACTTTCATTGTGCGTAATATTTTCCTACCTTAAATATATATATACACATCTATATTATTTTGGTTTGTTCTTTGTGTAGTTTTAGAGCATTTGATGACTATGAAGGGATTGAATTACAATGGAATCGGGTAAAAAGATCTATAGGGGTTGTTTTGTGAAATTCAATACCAGAAAACACAATTACATATGTTTGGTAGCTTTAATTATTTAGTGCTTTCATAATGCTATTAAATATGTTGTCAATGAGGAACACAATAATTTAGATTTATTTAATTCTTCAATTTTTCCCTACTTGTCCTTCTCCCTGCAGTTTGCAGTTAAAAATATTCATGATGACAATTAAATTTTGGTTAGTTAGGGTTATAATTTTAGGCTTACACTGCAGGAATCGTTCTTCAACAGTCAACAATTGGAGGTAGAGAACCCAACGCTTGAGAGAGGTGGCATTGCTTATGATACAGTTTTGTTATATAACAGTCGGTAATGGCCACAAGAGACATGATTCATTCTTGTCGTTCTCTAATACAAGTTGTGCATTTTAATTTTTCTTTTTCTTCATATTTGTTGACACCGTTAAACCAATTTTAATTTTAAGATTGTTTTTTATTGAATTTGTTTTGGGTCAAAAAAATGTAGGGTTATTTGTTTGTTGGACTTTTGTGAGCACTTGGAATTTGGTTAAATTAGTGTTTAGTCGCTTTGTATTTAGTTTCCCACCGCAAACGCTAATCTTAAAATGTCGGGTTACCAAGTATAATTTATGTCAAGATTGATTTGTTTAACCTTGGTTATTTAGGTATTTGTTTATTGATTAATATGCGATTAAAAGTAAGATTGGAGTTTATCTAAAAGATACAATTTAGGGAACTATATAAATAGGGAAATAATATTAAATAAGGAAATAATGCAAAATCTGACTTGATGAAGATTAAACACCAAATCATTGACAGAAAACACCATAGCATGAGATGAATCATTTACCCACATTGCAATTCTTACTTTTATAAGCTCACAAACTTCCTCCAAATTTGGCTGCACCCCATTAAACACAACATCTTTTCTCAATTTCCAAATAGACCACAAAATTGCAATTAGGGTGGCATTCCAAATTCTTTACTCCAGCTTTTTCATACGAGTCCCAACCCAAAACTGCAGCAGACTCACCACTACCCTGGACATGGTGTCACTTGTGAGGTTAAATAGAGGGTTTTGATTGAGTTTTGAAAGAATATTAAAGAACACTTTGAAGGTTTGGCGTGTTCTTGAGGCTTGGGGTTTACTTGCACCATTCCAACCATCAACTCTATCTTTTCCCTCCTCCTTATGAATCAAAGCTTCAAGTAAAGGTAAGGGTCTTCTCACATCTTCATTAGAAGCATGCTAGGGTTTCTATTTTTAACTAATAACACTATTCCTGAGTTAGTTTTGTATTCATGAGTAGTTTTATATATTTCAGTCCATGAAATTAATGCTCCATTAAAATCCATATTTTGAATATGTTAAGTTAAATTCCTATTCATACTTTGTTTCATGGTTAATAACTCATGTTTGAACTAAGTTAAGGTATCACTATGAAACCTTCAAAAGGGTTAGTGTAACATGATTTTATAAACTTTGAGCACAATATTCTTAGCCTTCTATGAAATCAAAATAAATGATTATTTAATTAATTTAGGATTTTCATGTCAAACGTTAAAAAATATATTTTATGGCATATTAGAAAACTATTAGTATAAACAACATACAATCACACTTATTTAGAAAATGTGATTAAAAAAAAAGATATGATCACACTTATTTAAAAAATGAGATTAAAAATAAATATTATCACGCTCACTCAAATTAAGTGTAATTAAAATATCAATCTAATTTTTTTTATCACACTTCTAATAAAAATGAGATAGTTTCATTTGTCAAAGTGTAATCTTTAACTATTTTTGTAGTGGTGGTAATGGATTTAAATTTTGTGCCAGCTAAAGAAAGCGATAATGGAATTTCTACCAATCATTGCTTCAATCACTCAATTGGTCGTGTCCCTCCTATTCAAAAGGTACTTCAATTCTTGCTTATTTTGTAGCCTATATATGCATAATAAGCACATGGTTTGATTGCATTATTTTTATCATGTGCCATCATGGAAATTCTAAAAATAAAAAGTAGATTGTTGATTCTTTTCCAAAATAGCAAATAAATTTACAAAACATTTTTACGAAATTGTAATTTATTTTGGGTTTGCTTTAATTAGAGTTGTGATAAATATTGTTACACATGCAATATATTGCATGATTTTTTGAATAATATCATTCCCTTTATTTTGGGTTTGGAACTTTCCAGCTAAAACCTTGTGATCAACCCTTGAGAGGATCTTGCATTTATTGGATTAATCAATTGATTTGTATTGCAAGTTGTAATGTATTAATTTGTTAAATTAATTAATTATTAAACTATTGAAATTGAACTATGTTGATGCTTTTTTTGATTGATTCCTTAATACTAGGTTGATGCTTAATGATATAAATTGTGTTTGAATTTCCTAATGGAGCTACAAAATTAATACTTGCCCTGTTGGGTTAATGCCGATATAGTGGAAGTTTGAAGAGCTAATGATGATGAAAAGGTGGCGATAGTGCTACTTGATGATTCGAAAGGTCAGTTTGGTATTGCACCAATTTTTTTCTCAATTAACAAGAATGTTTGGTCTTATGTGTTTCATTGCTGTCGCTTTTTCTTGCATATCCCTATGTTCATGAAATTGTGCATGTTCACTAGCTTTAGATCAAGTAGCATCAGAAAGTAGTATTCATTTGTCTCCCCATTGGCTTTATGCTAAACCGAGTGAGACTAAAATGGTGAATTCTATATGATTTGACGATTGTAGCTCTGTTTTTAACTTAACGATAACCTTTGATACCTCCGTTATGTGTACCATTTTATATCTATAAAGGTGTAGGATATACTAATTTAATGATGGGTTATTTACACGGAGACCTCTTAAACTAAATGTACATCAAAAATCAAAATATTGAGAAACAGTTTCCGCTAAAATGGAGTTCAAATGCTCAAAAATCTCACTCCAATGCAGATAACTAGCATATTACCTTGCATAATTAAGCTGGCCAATGTATTCGCTTTATTTTTGCCTATGATTGATCCACAATTCTTGAATCATGTTCTATGGTTCAATATTTGATCAATTTGGCTTGTAATTTCAATTCATACAGTAAAGTCTATAGAATTTAATGACAATTGATCGTGTATTTGCCTCACTCTGTGATTCCTAGCCAATTATAGCGCAATCACCATGGATTTATTCCTAGCCGATAATCCAACTAGTCTAGGTTAAAAGTTTGTACTTTTGTTTCTTTGGAAAGTTAAAAAGAAAAAAAAAAAAAAAAGAAGAAAAGTTAATGCTTTATAGACTATATATTTTTTCTTAGGGAGAAGCTTTTTCTAGTTGGGAAAATTAACTGGAGGGTATTGTTGGGCTTCCATAAACTCATTATAGAGCCTTTATAGATGATTCGAACCGTTGAATATGTAGAACTTGTCGAGTACTTTATCCCTATAAAAAAATCACGTTGATTAAATACTGATAGCTGCTTGATCAGATCACATCCGTGTCAACAATTTATTTTTAAAATTATATTTATTGTTGACAGAAATGTGATTTGATCAAGTGGTTATCGATATCTGATCAACTTGATTTTTCTACAGAAATAAAATACTCGACAAGTCTTACATATTGACGATTTGAATCATCAATGGGGGCTTCATAACGTTCCCATGAAAGTCTAACAACCCTACAATTCAATATGGACTAGAGAGAAATCCTCCCCTTCTTTTGTTTATTGTTTAGAAATTTTGGTGAAATGAGTCAGCATATTGCAGGAAAGTGTCGCATTCCAATTGAAAAATGCCAAGAGTCCCAAATATTTTATTAAATGTTTCATATAAATATGAGACCCATATAATGTGGGTTTTATGTAGGTCTCACACTATGTGAGACATTTAGTAGAATATTTGATAAACATGTACGTCCCACACAATGTCAGACATTTAGTAAAATATTTGATAAAATATTTGAAATCTTTAGCATTACTCTTCCAATTTTTCCCTAAGGCAAAAGTAAATCAAATCTTAGTTCCCAAGTTTTTTATTTTTTTTAAATAATAACATCAAAAAATATATATATAAAGGATTTAAAGTAATTTTTCGTAAAAGCAACTTTTTCTCTTGCTTTGTCATTGTTCATTTTTTTCCTTCAACAGTGTTACAAACTCCTAAAAAATACAATTCTCACAACCCCACAACCCTCACTCACCTGTGATTGGTCCAAGAAAAGAAAAAAAAAAAAAACACATGATTGGTCCACATCATTTTAAAGGTCATGGGAATCCCAAGCATTTTTGTATTTTCCTTTTTTTTTATTTTTTTTCTATTCTTACACTACTTTTTATTTAATTCTTATTGCCTAAGCCCTAAGTTTCACTAATTTATTTGAGAAACATGTTTAACACTGTCCTTTTTCTTTTCTTATCGGTGTAAAGCGCATCAGCCACTCCAAAGTTCGTGCAAAATTGATATGGCATTTGCTGTAGAGGCTGCATGGTGGGCAACGGTAACCAAGGTAAACATGTTAAAAGACCGTTGCCTGGCTAAACCCACTACAATATATAAATATTTTATTTAGAAATTAAATTTTTTTTAAAAAAAAATCTCACACAAAACATTAATAGGCCAATTTTAGTCGTCAGTTACATGCACAATGTTTATTTTTATTTTAATATAACTGTGATATAAATTTTTTTTTTTAAAAACACATGATGTGTAAAGATATAGAAAAGATACTTGAAAGAAATTTCTTGGAAGAGATTAACTTTAAAAAAAATTGGAAAAATAATTGTTTTATTAAAGAGAGCCCATGATGACGTTGGACAAATATAGCCGTTATAACACTGTTACTGAGCAAAGTTAAAGCAAGGTGTTGCATAACGCCATGCGGTCCAATTGAATGCATCAGCGACCGACGCATCCTCATCATTTGACAAAAGTAGCAATTATCGCTCTCTCAAATCTCAAGTCAAGCTAGAAATTATTGGATTACCGTGTGGCACAATTCCCATACACGCGATCTACACAATTGTTACGTGTGTCTGCATAGGCCGGGATGTAACTAAGAGAAAATTATGAGAGGTTATGGCTCTTGTTTCTCTAAAAATTATTGTTTATTATTGAATTTTGAAAATATATATCATTTTATACATAAATGATCCCTCAATATAAAAAAAAAAATATCATTCTTCTTCTATCTTAAATTCTCTTTCTATTTTACACCAAAAAGACTTCTTCATCTTATTAGAAATTATTTCTATGGTATTTAAATTTTTGTTTATGTATATATAATTTATATATATCATATTATACATACATATATGTTTTGTGTATATGGTAAAAAAAATTATTTTCTTTTGGCTCCTCTGATAATGAAATCCTGATTCCGTCCCTGTGCATAGGAATTGTTTGGTTGTATTTTACTATTTTTTCTTTTGTTAAATAAGTTCAAAAAATTTCACTATTTAAAAAAATTAAAATATTTATTCATCACCAGTTAAGAAAATAAAATATCTAATTAATTCCCCAAAGGACGCAGCTTCACGTGATATTTATTTTATTGGGTAATTTTGATGCATGATCAAGAAGTACATGAAAAGAATTGTTATTGGTGAAAAAAATAAGATTTATAATTTTGTATTAAAATATAAGGAATAATAAAAGATGTGGTATTTTTTATTAAAAAAGAATAAAGGACATGATATCATATATATATATATATAAGTTGTGTTCTTTTCTTGTTTAGGTAGCACATTCCAAATATTTGCTCTTTTTTTTTTCCTCTAAAAAAGTCATATCAATATGTTTTTTTTATTACATATAAAATCCTTCACAAATTTAATTTAAATTATAATAACCAATTTTATATAGATTTTATTTCAGAAATATTTATTTTTTATCGTGTATTTAGTTTTATCGTTGTCGAATTTCTTTTATATAATTAATCTTTTAATTTAATTATTATGATATTTTAAAAAAATTATTTCGATATACAAATAAGTAAATAAATAAAACAGAATAAACTTAATTATGTGTATCGCACGAATCAAATTAATTTTTTTATGTTTTATATTTTTTGTATATCTTATTGATGTCCTAATATTAATTTATAATTAATTTTTTATTTAACATGAAATTATTTATTACAAAACATTTATATTTATTTTAAATTTTATATATCTATATACAATATGTATGAATAATTCTAAAAGAATATTAAAGAAAAAAAAAATTAATACTCTACACATTTAATTCATGTATTTTTTTCTTAATCCAATCACAATATATTTATATTTTATATTTTATATTTTAAATAAATTTTGTGTCGTTCTATTTTTACATATTTTTATTTTCTAAATAAATATAAAAATAAAAATAAAATTAAATAATTAGAATCACTTTTAGTTTTATATTACTAATTCTTTTGCTAATTTAACTATTATTTTTTATAGCAAAATGAGTGTTTATTTTATTATCTTTTAATTTAATATATATCAATAAAATCATTATATGAAAATTATACTTTTATAGCACAATAGAACTAAAATTATCGAAATAAACAAATAATCAAGCTAAATTTATTATATATTAGTATTCAAGTAACACTTTTATAGAACAATAAGACTAAAATTATTAAATAAATATTTTAAATTAAAATGTTATTTTAAATTAAAATTAATATTATTCTTTTGTAACACATATTATAGTATAAAATATCATTACATTAATTAAAATTAACTCCATTATGATTTTATGTCAAACATATATTTCTAGAAGTGATTTACATACACGTGTAGTGTCTAATTTAATATTGATTGATTAAAATAATAAAACTCAATACTTTTTTTGTTAAGTTTTTAGAAAATAAATTGACAAATGTCAAATGATAAATAGTGTGGAATATTATTAAAAAATAATGATTTATCGAAAATCATTATATATATTTAAGCCACTTATTGATATTTCTTGAATAATTTTTAAATAAAAATTTTGAATTTATAGTATTATTAATAATGCACATTCATAAGCTCTGCCAGAAAAGATGTGTAAAAATAATTTGAATGGAATAAAAAATTTGCTATTATTATGATGTGCTACATAATTAATCAAAACTCCTTTGAGAACTGAAATTATTAAGGTCATTGAGATTTTGTGTCTAATTTTTTATAAGGACACCATTTATAATTTGAATTTATAATTTTTTATGCATCAATGTGAATAACTCGTACAATCTTACTGATATAAATATAAATCGTACATTTGAGTCAACCCACCTGAAGCACTTTTCGTGAAATAAAATACTTAAATATTGTCATATAAAATATTATAATTGAATAATAAAACACCACTTAAATTATAATTAAAGAACTGATGCAATACTTTAGACACAACAAAAAAAATATGAAAAATTAGCAAAGGCCTTTTCGAAGTGGAAGAGAAAGAACAAGAAAATGAGAAGGAAAAAATGGTGATGATTTTTAAAAAAAGATTGAGGTCTCGTTTGGCATGTAATGCTTTTAGCTTAAAACTCAAAAAATTATTAAAAAAATTAAAAAGTCTATAATTTCTATAAAAAGTCAAAGATTTCTTTTTTTTTTACTTTTTGCACATCTTTTCGTAAAAATTTACAAAGTCATTTTAAAGATACTATTGCAAAGCATAATACTATTGCAAGATTAATAAAATAAATAAATAAAATAATCCCAGTCCGTATTAAATGGTTAAAGTCTGAAATATAAAATAGAATCAATTTATATAATAGGTTTCTCAGCAATTTATTTGAAAAATTTGATTGTGAAGGTTTTATACAAAGTCCGAAGTCACCATCATTGTCGGTGAAGGTTTTGATTGTATAAATTTCTGAGCAATTTATACAAAGTCCGAAGTCACCATCACTGTTGGTGAGGTTTCTCCTATAAATTAAACACCTATAGACACATCTTTATCTACTAGTAACTCTCTTTTTCTTAGTTGATTCTGCCTTCATTGTGTAATTAAGAATCTACCATCTTCTATGTGTGTTCTTTTTTCTTTGTTTTTTTTCATTCTTTCCAATAACCATGTCTACCATAATGCAAGCAAGCATGCCACTCAACTCTCTCAGCATATCCATCAAGAGATGGCACTTAGCCTTTGCAACTATCTACAGTTCAAGAGCCTTCAAACAAATCCTAGCAAATAAACACACCAAATACCAACGTTCACCATCCTACACTGCCCTCAATGTCAACCTGGACCCCCCCAACTCCTTCAAGATTGATCAAAACACCCTCACACAGCTCATGAAGCAAAAGAATTCAGAACAGCTTGCTCAACTTGGAGGACTTGAAGGCATAACTTTGGCTCTTGAAACTGACTTGGAAAATGGGATTCATTGTGACGATGAGGACATTGCGTGTAGACATGGAGCTTTTGGCTCAAACACTTACTGCAAGCCACCCACAAAGAGCTTGTTTCATTTTGTGTGGGAGGATTTGAAGGACCCAACCATTCTCATCCTTTTAGTTTGTGCTGCAATGTCTCTTGGTTTTGGCACAAACAACATCGCCCAAAAGAGGGGTGGTATGATGATGGAAGCATATTTATTGCTGTCTTTCTTGTCATCACTGTCTCGGCCGGAAGCAACTTCAAACAGAACAAGCGGTTTGACAAATTATCTGAAGCGAGCGATAATGTCCAAGTTGATGTTGTGAGAGGAGGGAGAAGGCAACAGGTTTCAGTGTGTAAGAGGGGCTAATTTGAGCCCACTAAATTATTTAGGCCCAATAGCCCAAGATTAGTGAGCCCGAATTTATCGCAAGTCCAAGATTGTTGGGCTTGGATTTATCGCCGTCAAACGGGCTGAATGGCTCTAAGCCTCGAAAGGGTTTGGATCCACGAACCTAGAGACTTACTAAGTCAGGCCCGGACTCGAAAGGGTATTAAGCAAGCCTAGAGATCCGAGGCACTTACTCGGGCCCGAACTCGAAAGGGTATTAAGCAAGCCTAGAGATCCGAGGCATTTACTCGGGCCCGAACTCGAAAGGGTATTGAGCAAGCCTAGAGATCCGAGGCACTCGGACTCGAAATGGTTCGGATCCACGAACCTAGAGATCCGAAACACTTGACTTCGAACGGATTCAGACGCAATCTAGAAGTCGCTCCGTTAATGAGTCCCAGAACACTTGCGGGCTCGGAGCTTTCCGGGATCTACGCACCAGAACCATGGGCGTAATGGAGTTCGAACAAAGGACCCGATCCCGAGGACGGTGAGTGGAGGTAAATTCACTCTTCGGTTAAACTAGCCTATACCCGGGTCGAGGTGGCACGACCTCGGGGGGTCCATGAGACTCGACAATATTTTGCGGCAGGACGTCCTCTGGGACTACCCCTGACCCTTTGGGATGATTGGGGATCATTGGTTAGGTGTGGCTAAGAAGAAGGGTTCGCCGAGGGATTGATCTCCTCTTCGGGGTTTTCTCATCCTCGGAGAAGTCACCTCCTCGGACAAGGTGGTTAGAGAGAATATCCCCCATGTGCCTTGCACATGGGCTCCATCCTACATCATGAGGTGCCTATAAATAGCACCCACCCATAGCTTTACAAGGGATGGATTTTGGAGATTTTTAACTCTTGGGAAAGAACTAATTTCCCTTCTCCATTATCAACCTTGAGAGTGAAAGTGGGAGATTCATGGGAGAGCCTTGCCATTATTCTATTCTCTAGCCATTTTGCCTTCTTCTTCACCCAATCTCTTATCTCCATCATCTCCTTTGTTGTTGTGTTCCTAAGTTGAGATTATTGAAGAATCTAAGCCTCTCACTATATTCTAGAGAATTCGAAGTTGTTCTTCAAGGATCTTCGAAGATCTTCGAATTTTCTAACTCTTTTCTTGAACCCTCTCCTACATAGTGTTTCAAATTGTGGTGGGAGATGTGGTTTTCTTGAAGATCGGAGACCGAGTTCCTGCTGATGGGTTGTTCATAGATGGGCAGTCCTTTGAAGTCGATGAATCAAGCACGACAAGGGAAAGTGGTCTTGTAGAGGTGAATCGAAGCATAAATCCATTCTTGTTCTCTGGAACCAAGGTAATATGCTGGAATTAATTTAGAATTTAGTAATTAAATCAAATACATTAAAAAAAAATTCAATTCTTGTATTAGAGTCTTTAAAAGTATAGTTTAGTCACAAGCGTATGTTCAAAGTAGACCTCTATATACAGGGTGGACCGGGCTAAGACAAACAAAACTTGTGTCCTGGGCCACAAAAATTGGCCCAAAATAAGGCTCCCAATTTTACAGAGGATGCTATTTGTACTCAAAAAATCATAAAGTACATCTAATTTCTCAATATACTCTATAAATTATTTAGGATTATAATTTACTCTCAATACATCTTGCATCTTACGTTTTTATCTAAAAATTATTACTTTTGATAAAAGGACTCTATTTTATAAATTCACTAAGACCTCATACTACTCAAGGTCGGGCCTGTCTATATAAAGAGATACGTGGTCATTTTTTTGATGTATAAAGAAGTAGAACAAAATTTGAAAAATAGAGAATACAAATTGCTTGCACAGAATTAGTAATTATTTTCAACAGGTAGCTGATGGGTTTGCTCGAATGCTTGTCGCTTCAGTTGGAACCAACACGACATGGGGTAAGATGATGATCAAAATCAGCCACAATTCCAGCGAGGAAACGCCATTACAGACCCGTCTCAACAAGCTGGCCTCAGCAATCGGCAAGGTTGGTTTGGCAGTGGCTTTCCTAGTTCTCTCAGTGCTCTTGTTTCGCTACTTTAGTGGGAAAACAAAAAATGGTAGTGGCAAAACAGAGTTCAATGGAAGCAAGACAAAAGTCGATGATGTGATCGATGCCATGGTGAGAATGATTACTGCTGCGATCACCATTATAGTCGTCGCGATTCCTGAAGGCTTGCCATTGGCTGTCACGCTTACTCTCGCGTATTCAATGAAGAGAATGATGGCTGATCAAGCCGTGGTTCGAAAGCTCTCTGCTTGCGAAACAATGGGCTCTGCCACTACTACATGTACTGACAAAACAGGCACACTTACACTGAATCAAATGACAGTCACAAAGTTTTGGCTAGGCCAAGATTGCATAGAAGGAAGAGGTTCAAGTACCTCAATTGCAGCCAATGTTCTTGAATTGCTCTGCCAAGGAATAGCTTTGAACACAACTGGCAGTGTCTACAAGTGCACTTCAGGATCCGAATTTGAGTTATTGGGTAGTCCCACTGAAAAAGCAATTCTTTCTTGGGGATTCCTAGAATTGAACATGGACATGGCAGTGTTGAAAGAAAATTGTATGGTTCTCCATGTTGAGGCCTTCAATTCGGAGAAGAAACGAAGCGGGGTTTTAATGAAGAGAAAATTTGACAACACGGTCCATGTGCACTGGAAAGGAGCTGCAGAAATGGTACTCGCGATGTGCTCTCATTACTATGATTGTTCTGGAAACATGAAAGTTCTGGGTGATAGTGAAAGAATGAGATTTGATCAAATAATTCAAGGCATGGCTGCTAATAGTCTCCGGTGCATCTCTTTTGCTCATAAGAAAATCTCAGAAGCAGAGCATGCAGCAGGAGAAGATGATCAGAAGCTAAGTGAAACCTGCTTAGCCCTATTGGGGATGGTGGGTCTGAAAGACCCATGTCGACCCGGTGTGAAGAAAGCTGTGGAAGATTGTCAATTAGCTGGAGTAAGCGTCAAAATGATCACTGGCGATAATATTTTCACTGCAAGAGCAATTGCCACCGAATGTGGGATACTCAGGCCAAATCAGGACATAGGCAATGACGCAGTAATAGAAGGTGTGAAATTTCGAAACTACACACCTGAAGAGCGAATTGAAAGAGTTGAAAAAATTTGTGTGATGGCCAGATCTTCCCCCTTGGACAAGCTTCTAATGGTGCAATGCTTGAAACAGAAAGGTCATGTTGTCGCGGTCACTGGGGATGGCACGAATGATGCACCGGCCTTGAAGGAAGCAGACATAGGCCTTTCTATGGGGATTCAGGGGACTGAAGTGGCGAAAGAGAGCTCGGACATTGTCATATTGGATGATAACTTCGCTTCTGTAACCACGGTCTTGTGTTGGGGTAGATGTGTTTATAACAACATCCAAAAATTCATCCAGTTTCAACTCACTGTGAATGTAGCTGCACTTGTCATCAATTTTGTGGCAGTTGTTTCAGCCGGTGAAGTCCCTCTAACCGCGGTCCAGCTTCTGTGGGTGAATTTGATCATGGACACATTAGGTGCTCTGGCTCTAGCCACAGAGAAGCCCACAAAAGAGCTCATGACAAAGCCACCGGTGGGTCGAACCGAGCCACTTATCACCAACATCATGTGGAGGAACCTGCTAGCTCAAGCTCTGTACCAAATAGCAGTCCTACTGGCCTTGCAGTTCAGAGGCGAATCGATATTGGGGGTGAATCAGAGTGTGAACAATACTTTGATCTTCAATACTTTTGTGCTTTGCCAAGTCTTCAATGAATTCAATGCACGAAAGCTCGAGAAGAAGGATGTGTTTGAAGGGATATTGAGGAACAGGTTGTTTGTGGGGATCATTGGGATAACCATTGTTCTTCAAGTGGTGATGGAGTTTCTGAAGAAGTTTGCAGGTACAGAGAGGTTGAGCTGGGGGCAATGGGGAGTGTGTGTTGGAATTGCTTCTGTGTCTTGGCCCATTGGTTGGGTTTTCAAGTGCATTCCTGTTCCAGAGAAGCCATTTTTCAGCTATCTCAAATGGCAGAACTTGAAATACATTTGCAAATAATCAACTGGAGATTTCAGTACTTAATTTGTAAAATGTGCACCTAGTTTTCTATCAAAATATTTATAATCCGAGCAGAAGGTTACTGCTTGATATTCAAACTCTGGTTGTATTGTATGTATATTTTGACATGTACCAGATGAGAATCTTTTGTTTAACTCTTAAACATAAACTGTTCTATTTTATGTGTCTAAGACTCTGTATGGCTATAGATTCTCAAATTCAAGTCTAAACACTGTTTTCTTTCAGACCAAATTTGTGTTTTCCAAAAAATGAAAACAGAAAACAAAAACACAGCCAAACAGGCCCTAAATACTTTCTGTGCACCACTGGCCCCAACCCCAATCCCAAAAAAGAGGGCAGCCAAGTGTATGAGGTGCACGCCATTGTGGGATCTAGGACTTACCACAATCCCAAAAAATAAAAATAAAAATGGAGGAAGTCCATTAAAATGCACTACACAATAAAATGTTTTTCAATTTTAAAAACCCAATCACAATATGGTACAGAATGCACACCGAGTAGTGTGCAATTTCAAGCTGCCATGTTGGAGCTCTGATTACAAGTTGAGGCTGAGCCTTTGTGTCACTATACCAGTGCTCCTCATATGACTTATTAGAGAGTTGGACAATCTTTACAACATCTGAACAATCACAAATTGGATATTAATAGAGTTTCAGTTTCTCCCAAACAGATGTGCCATTATTTATTGACACACCAAATCCAAAGCAGCCACAGGTTGAGGAACTTTGCCATTGTCACTGGGAACCAAACTGTCGTAGTATTCGACCAACACTTCCCAACCACCCGGGCACATAAATCCATCCGGAGGATTTTCCTTGTTCTTTGCAAGCGTTCGCATCTGAAAAATTCAAGTGAACAATTAGATCAGTTATACCTCACATGCATGAATACAAACATGATGCACTTCTTTTCTAGTTCAGTTATATTCATTCACTAAAACGTAATGAATTTCCCTCCAGCTTCTTGGGAGTGGGGTGATGTTGTTGCCTAGCCTCTAGGGTTATGAGAGGTTTATTTCTCCATCTAGGGAATCTTTTTTTTTTTTTTTTTCAATTCTCACAGTTCTCTTTCTTTTTTCTTTTTAATACCTATTTTAGCCAACTATCAGATAAAAATGAAAAGTTTGCACTGCTTCTTTGAGAAAAGGTACCTTGGTGCCTGAAATGAAGACGAAATCCTGAGGCCTTGCAGGATCAAAAAATGCCATCTTCCCCTGAGTCTTATCGTATGCAGCCACCTGCAGTTGCGCATAATAATAATGAACAATTGGGGTCGTATCATACCAATTTAAAGGACGCGCAATATGAAGGAGATCGTAACAGAGAGAATTGCTTGTATACCTTGAAAGGGAGGATGTTTAGCCTCTCCAGTCCAGGAGCCATGCTCAGCACCTTCTTTCCATGGTCGGCATCGTATAAATCTCTTTTCTCAACTGGATGGCTCATGCCAGCCGGGTCCCGCCCAACAATGTAGAAGTTGGCCCCTGCATTAATCCGAGCCTTGGCATGCCACTGCACCTCAGTAGGACCAGCATAGTGCATTGGTGATGGGAATATAGAAACCACAGTAGTCTCCGGATCAAGAACCCCATCTTCAAGTACCTGATGAAACAGAAAAATTCTTAAGGAAAATCAATAACAGCAAAATGTCAGCCGAGTTGATACAAAATTAATAATAAATTAAAAAAATTACAAACCTTTTCGTGCTGCTTCATTCGCCAACTAAGAGGAACATCATCGGCTTTTGTGTAGCCTCCCAATGGATGAAGCAAGAGGACGGGGTTCTTGTATCCCATCTCAAGAAGTCGACGACGTGTATCTGTCATGAGCAGAGCATGGCCATTGTGCACTGGATTCCTGAGCTGGAAAGCAAACACAGCATCGGCATTACGCCTTGTGAATTCCTCACGGAGTTCTGCAGGGGACAGTCGGAATCGATCAAGACCATCGTGGTACTTGATTGGCTCTATAACCTCCAAATCACCCCCGATGAGCCAGTTTCCAGAATTGGTTATCGCTTCCTCGACATAAGGCAAACCAGGGGCAGTTGTACCCCAAGTTCTTGCTATTCGTTCTTCTTTGTTATGCTTGTAGATCTCAATGCTACAAAATCCATTGCAATTAAGCAATTAAGAACTAAATAAATTATGATTTATCTGAACAATAAAAATTAAGAATAGGAAACTTTTGGGTAAGAATGAGATCATTTCCAAGTGATTCATATGAGAAGTTATTGGTTGATCTTGGGTACTATCCCGTAGTGTCCCAATAGTGTTGTGATTGATCGAGAGGGTGAGACCCATGAATTTGTGTTGAGTGATTGAGAAACATTAGGGAGTATAGTGAATTGTGATTGAGGTGGTGGGACATGGCCACATAACACCCCCAAGACCAACCAATAATTTTTTTTGGATCCATACATCTAAATTTCTGACTCTTACACCATCTGCCAGAAATGTGGGGTCTTTAGAAAGATTATAAAGAAAGCAAAAATCTCACTATCTTCTCTGATATGCACGATGAGGATTAGATTATGGAATACCAAACATCCGTAAAAACATGTTCTTAATTATTTTTTGGAAAATACTATAGGCCTCATATTTTTTACCAAATAAAAGACTAAATATCTTACACGAGTGTAAATCCCACACTCATATGAGACATTAGTCATTTATTTAGTAAAAAATTTAATATCTTCGACATTACCCTTTATTTTTTTCAATTTGAAATTGTATGACATCGAATCCAATTAAATCAATAATTTGGTAACCACCGACATAAGACCAAAAACTGAAAATGATAGTGAAACAATCAAATATTAACATCAGCAACAGTTTTCACACCTTTTTCATGTCCTTTATAATCCGTGATCGATAACAAAGTTTGCCCGACAAACAAGGAGACAAGAATTAGAGATGATCCAAACTCTACAACTGCTACTCTACCTTTATGACTCCATTATTAACTCTTCAATACTTATCAATCTTCAATATTTGGGACTAATACAACAATTTAACATAAGAAAATGTTGAAGGAAACAATGAAAATCAACAATACCCAAAAAATTACCAAAAAAAAATATCTATAATCACAATTATTAACTTTAAATCTATATATATTTAAGATAAGATAAATTTCATAGCAAAATTTCATTGTAAATGGTATTTTTGAATTTTCTACTTTCATGAAACTTACTAAATTTAAGATAAATTACACTTGGTACCAAATCCCATTTTATCCTCTCCCCTTCCATTTGTGTCTTATCATCAGTCAACTGCAAATTTTGTCAATCTATATTGTTTGGGAAGGGCTAAAGTGGCTATTTTAGTCACGAAAGACAAAATATGCTATTTTAGTCACAAAAAACAAAACATCACATCCAACTCATAATCATTACACTCTTCTCTCACAAAAAAATCAAAAAGTCAAAAAGTCCTTCCCAAACCAAGCTTTTTAGCCCAGGCTAAAATAGCCAAAAAATCAAAAAGTCAACCCACTTCCCAAACAGAGGCTATAGTCGGTCTTGACAAGGGGCTTTGACTGCCAATATTGAAAGGTGAGTGAGCAAAGAAAGAGTTGGTATAAAATGTTGGGGTGCGAAAAGTAATTTATCAAAACAATAATGTTTGGGAGGAACTCTAATTTGACAGCTCTAATGGTAGGTCCCACATATTGATGTGATATTTTAACTTTTTTTTTTTTTTCTTTTTTAAAAAATGATTGAGAGCATTAAAAGTAATGCTCTAATAACACCACTAATGATGTGACAGTAAACCCCGCCCGCTTTCTATGCCCTTTTTTTTTTTTGATATTTCCAATACATTAATACTATTAGTTGGTCTTTTTTTTTAGTAATATGAATCATTGTTGTTCTTTTTTTGGTTTGACACTACACTACAGCTCACGTTAACATGAGCTCTAAGTATTAGAGCTCTATGTCACTATCCTTCATCAAAATTCAATTTTTTACAATTTAACCCATGATCTGCATTACCTAAATTTCACATATTTTAATTTTTCAACCCAATCTGACCCAAAAGAATAGCATAATTCACATTATAATACAGCCCAAGCCACAACAAACTCGTCACATTATAACAAAGCATCATACATAAGAAAACAAAAAAATAATAATATATGATATTCCGAAATCCAACAGCACTGGCATTATAATAATTGCAATTATGTGACTAACAAAAGCATATAAAAATCAGATATAAAATGACTAAAATACCCTTACTTGCTAAGAATCGCTACCGGGTTGTCGCCGGAGTCAACCAGAGCGACGGCGGAGGACTCGCCAATCCGACTCTTCTGGGAGTCGGTGATGGCGAGCACGATCGGCACCGACATGTTGACGACGGAGCCGTCGTCGAGTCGGAGCAGATTGAAATGAAGAGTTTGGAGGAACTCGGATTCTCTCATGAATCCTCGGAGTGGGCTAGCCCAGCCTTCGCTGAGCACGTGAACCCATTGGAGATCGATCCGAGACAGCTTGATTCTCGGCATCGAAAGGGCTTGTCTCTTCTTCTCGTCCCTCTGGGACTCCTCGACGACGAGCTCCACAAGTTTTCCGCCATCCGGGTTGATCAACCCGCAAGAAATTCGGATCTTCGTCGTTTTGGGATTTGAATGGAGAGAGAGAGGTAGTTTGAGGGGTGTGGAGAAATGGGTTTTGGGAAAGGAGAGAGATTGGTATGGGGTTTTGATGAAAGAGGCCGCCATTGATGCCATTGGAGGTGGAGACTGTTGTGTGAGAGCTGTGTCTCTGTCTGGTCTCTTTTTAAAGTGCTAGTTTGGAGGGGTTTTAATAATTGAGAGAGACAAGAGAGTATTGTGGGAATAAAAAAATTTAGTAGTTGATGTGTTTTTTTTTTTTTTTTTTGAAGTTAGGATGGATTGCAAGGTGAATTTTGTAGAGATTGATTATGCAATATCTTTACTTATAGTAAAAATGGGGGGATGAATCTAGACACCATTTTTTACTCTCAAATATTTTTGTGTTTTTCTATTTTATATTTGTGTGTCATTCAACTTTCATCCTGACGTTAGTACTCATGTCATGGTTTGGGGCACCCTACTCTTCCAAACAAAAGTATTCACAATTATCCAAACAAATCTTAATAAAAATATGATTTTTTTTTATGAAAATAGTGTGATGGTGTTATTTTAATAATTAAACATTATTTTATTGAACACTTTAAGTCCTATTCAGTGTGTTCTGTATTAATTTTCTGAATTTAATGTTTTAAAAATTGTACTTTTTTTTCATTTTTTTTGTTTTTAGTAAATAATTTTTAAATTTTAAACAATTTTTTACTTTTTTAAATGTACTTTACTTAAATGTATCTAAATAATAAATTATTTGTGAAAAAAATATTTTAAAAAATTAATAAATACACAAAAATATGAAAAATGTACTGATTTTTTATATTTTTTTGTATTTTTAGTATTTAATTTTTAAGATTTTTTTTACAAATATTATACTTTCTAAGTGTATTTATGTTTTTAAAAAATTTAAAAATTACTTAAAATATTTAAAATTTTAAATAAAAATAAAAATATATAAAAAATAAGAAATAAATTTTTTTTAAAAATAAATTCTGAAAATTAAAAACAAACGGAGTGACTTTTTTTTTTCACTCATACACATGACTTAAGAGATCTGCAACAAGCAGATGCCTCACGCCAAGTCTCCACTTTTGTTCCACTCCTATCTTGGCCATAACATCAGTACTTTGGTTAGCCTCTTGGGTAGGGATGGCAATTTAAACCCGGCCCGACGGGGACCCGACCCCCCGTCCCCGATAAGAGTGGTTTTTTTTCAAAAAATACCTTCGACAGGACGGGGATGGTATTTAAAATTGAATCCCCGATTAGTTTCGGGCCGGGGACAGGGATAGCTTTCACAGCCCCGGACCCGCCCCGGCCCCGTCCCCGGCTCCGTTCCCGTTTTTCCCCCGAAATGAAATTACCATAATACCCCTTAATTTATTCATATATATAAGCCCCTTTTTGTTAATTACTCCTCTGAGTTGCCTCTCTCTCACTCACTCACTCTCTCTCTTCTCCGCACGCAGTCGGCGATGGCGTCATCGCTCCTGCTCACCGCCTCCTCCGTCGGCGATGGCGTCCTCTGAGTTGCCTCTACCGTTGCGCCTCACCGCCTCCTCCTCTGCCTCTCACCGCCTTCTCCTCCTCCGTCACTTCCTCCTCCTCCAAGCCACCGCCGAACTGTCGCCTCTCGCCTCTTCCTCCCTCCACGCACAGCAGATCTGAACAGATCCTCCCTCCACTACTCAGATTTGAGCAGATCCTCCGTCCGCCACCGTCTATCTCTATTTTTTTTTTTTTTTTATGATGTTGCTATTGATTATGTTGTTGATGAAAATGATGTTGTTGTTGTTGATGATTTATTATTGATGATGTTGTTGTTGATCCATTCCATATACAGATTATTATTTTTTTTTTTTTGGTTGAACAAATCTGTGTGTGTGTTGTGAACAGGTCTTTGTGTGTCTGTGTGTTGTGAACAGGTTTGTCGGGGATTTTTCAGAGTCAGGGAAACCCGATCCCCGTTAGGGGGCGGGGGCGGGGGTGAGGGAGGTGATGCCTCCCCCGTCGGGGATCGGGGACGGAGAGGGTGATCCTGGCCCCGCCCCGCCCCGTTGCCATTCCTACTCTTAGGAGGTGTTTGATTTGGCTGCTAGTCCGCTGAAATAGAAGCTTGACTGCGTGTGGTTTAGTTTTAGAATTATAATTTGATAATAGAATTATATTTTGAGTTTATAAGTTGTTAAATTATGGTTTAAAAATAAAATATTTGTTTGGTTATGAATTTTGAAGATAATTTTGAATTAATGTTAAATTGAGTTTTGAATTTTTGAAATGAAAAAAGTTGGTTGATTATGACATTTGAAAAGATTTTCAAAACTTAATTCAAAAATTTATAACTCATAACCAAACACACAACTCAAAACTTTATTGAAAATTCTATTCAAAGCACATAACCAAACTCTTTTTAAAATTCAATTCAAAAATAATAGTTTTTGAAAAAAATAATTTTTATTTAAAAAATTAAAAAATTCCAAATTTTTTATTTAAAATATTAAAAAATATATATATATATATACTAGTGCTTTAAAATTACTTTTGATTGTATATTTTGTTAGAAATTTTTTAATTATTTTTTTTTAAATGTTTTTTTATTTTTTAAAAATTACTATGACAAATTAATTTTTAAGATGAAATTTTTTTGTTAATTTCAAAAATATCAAAAAGAAATATACATTTTTTTTCAAATAACAGGTGCCAATTTCCCAAAAAAATAAAATAAAATAAAATAAAATAAAATGGCATTAATCCAGTCAACCGGCCAGACGACCTACCGAATGTCCGAGAGGATGTCCGAGCAGACCACCGGGTAGACCCAATCTACTCTTTTCAAAATTCAAAAACTCTCTCCTCTGCCAAACATGTGTTGAAAAGTAATGGTTTTGTGGTGACTTTAATGCAATATTATAGTGGGTACCAATCCTCAAGTGAAGTGGATTAAAGTGGTTTAAATTCTTTGTAGTGAAATTTTTATACCATAAAAAGAATGACAAAAAATTATTATGATTTGAATGAGAAATTAATTCATTAAGTTAGCCTCATAAAAGAAGTGTTGAGAAATGTGTAAAATCTTCTATCCCATGTTGATTGCAGATGAGAGTATTGATGAGTATTTAAATCTCATTTTTTGCCCAAGGGTGTGAGCATCCAAATTTTTCGAAGAAAGGGAACTATGGATGCTTCAATGATGAACTTGGGCCAAAACTATGGTCCAAGTTAATTATGCAAAAATTGCCACACACGCGCGCACGCCCGTGGATCTTGGGCTTGAGGCATTGAATTAAGTGTGGGGGTTGGGCTGGTTCTTGGCCTACCCATCTTAATCTTTTTCGGCCAGGCCAGATATGTGGCTGCAAGATTATACATATTATACATGTATATATATAAAATGTATCACCCCTCTACATTCATGATGGATTAATTCATCAGTTTTGCAGGTTAATACAGAATTTATTCCTGTATTTGTAAGGGACCTTGATGGCAAGAGTCTCTCTCTCTCTCTCTCTCTCTCTCTCTCTCTCTCTCCATGTGTATAAAAGGAAGCCCTCTCCTTCAGTTTTTTACCCAGAAAATTTGCTCTCTTTCTGTTCAAAGTTTTCATCTAGTTTTTATATTCTTCCTAGAAAGAGAGTGTTGTCGTAGTTTTATTCGCCGAAGCTATACAGTAGGTGCATTGTTGTAACTGGTCTAATCGTCGTATCTTGGGAGACAGACGTCGAAGAACCTCCAACACCCAATCGGTGAGGCGACGAATCTGTTTTAAAAACACTATCTAATGTAAGTTTCGATTTGTTCTCTTTTTTTTTTCATTTTATTTTATTATGTATTCTTATCAACCTTGTATTTTTCAACATGTTTTTTGTTTTGAAATTTAAATTGGTAATTATGAATCTATTTGTTTTATTTAATCACACAATTTTTTGCAACATGTTCTCAAATGAATTTGAAATGTGACTTTAAAATCAAATTTTGAAAATTTAACTAAGCAAAGTATTGAAACATAAAGGCAGAATCATAATTCCACATTCAAACCAAACACCGCCTTGGAGTTTTCCACGGGTGATTATTCAATACTCCCGGAGTATGGACACGTGATACTCCATAAGGTTTTGATTGGTGGAGAGACACAAGGGCCCACGATTTATGTTGGGGATGAAGGAATAATGTGGAGCTAAGTAATTAGTGATTGGTTTAGAGTATGGACACATACTACTCCGAAAGTATTGAATAATTTTCCGTCTTCCACAAGAGTTCCATGGGATGATTCTTGAAGAATCCCTTCATTCACGAGGTCCACTGCAACTTGGCAATAAGATTCTATAAGTCCTAATGTAATCATATGATTTTTATATAAATCTATTTATATATACATATATATATATATATTATTCAAGTATTTTATGAATAAAATTGAAAGAAATGGTTAGAGAGTCAAAATCAATAACAAGATTTCCTTTTGGTGATTTAAGTGCATTTACTAGGAGTATTTAAAACATGGTAAATTAATATTCAACTTTCTAATTCAAGAAATTTTATCATATTTTTTCTTTGGAGTGAAGTGCAAGTCATGGGGAAAAAAAGAGATAGAGAAATATGAATTTTTGTTGTCTGAAAATTTTTCAATTTAAGTGATTATTGATAAGACATTTAAGTATTACGGTAAAATTTTAAGTTTGGATCTGTGAAGAGATATTGGCTTGCATTGTAATTTACAGTTAACACACTAATCATTAAAATAAAAATAAAAATGAAAACAAACTCAATTTTTGAATTTTTAGAGTAATTATAAACAACAGTAATTTAGTAACCTGTGAGGATAAACTTGTCTTTTCACACAAGGAAGAGCTAACTCCACAATCAAAATTTGTAGTGCCCAAATCACCAATCCAAAATGTCTTTATCTTTATCAAAAGAGTGCGAATTGTGTCGGCTGGTCTTCTTGTATGATTATTTATGATTTAATTTCTTTCTAGGACTCTTCCTTGTTTGCTATTATTATAATTCAAAGATAGCACAAGACACTATTCTTCACATAATAGTCAAGCCTTTTTCTTCTCCCAAATTGAACCTTGCCCATTTCATAGCCAGGTTCAATTGCATCATTTGGAGGTCTTGTAAACAAAATTTTCTTCTCGATAATTAATTAATAATTTACATGTTTAATAATTGTGATAAAAAGGATGATGAGTTGTGCCACCATCCAAGGAATTAGAGGCGGCACAGTGATTTAGGAACTTGCCTAATAAATTCCTAATTTTTTAAAGGATTTTTTTACTTTTGTTCACAAAAAAAAAAAAAAAGTCATCATAAAAACAAAATATTCTCTCCGTGCAAAGGCGGATAAAAATTCTCATCTTACAAAATAAAAATAAAATAACCATATATTCTTTTAGTAAAGTGATGCCCCACGTGTAAAATGAACCATACAACATCTAATAATGTCACGTCATTATTGGTAGTTAATATCACCCATCCATAATAAAATTATAAATGGATTATAAACCTCACAATTGAGAATAACTATTTATTCTCCAATAATTTTGTAGCGGACACATATATTAAGTGAAGTTGATCATGCTTACACAATATTTTGTTATTAAATGATAATGTCATGTATCAATGAAATTATTGAATCAAATTGCTTGGTTAGAGTTTTTCAAAAACACTTTTCAGAAAATTTTAGTTTCTTATTTTTCATATTTTTTTGTTTTTATTGAATTTTTTTAATATTTTAAGCAATTTTTTTTAATTTTTAGATATACCTAACAAGTAAAAAATTTATAAAAAAATCTTTTTTACAAATTCACTAAATACCAAAAATACAAAAAAAAATATGAGAATTCAGTATATTTTTTGTATTTTTATGTATTTATTAATTTTTTAAAATATTTTTTCATAAATTTTTTACTTTTTAGATACATCTAAGTAAGGTGCATCTAAAAATGTTTAAAATGTTTAAAATATTCACTAAAAATTAAAATAAAAAAAATATGAAAATCAAAAAATTTAATTTTTAAAAAATTCAAACCAAAAACACTGATTGGTTTTTAGGAGACAATTTCAAAACAACCTTATCGCTGTTGCATTTGACATTTGCAAATTTCAGAATCATAGAATTTACTTCAACGTTAAATATAATGTGAAAGCAAACATCGTATTTAATTGCATCTATACTATATATTAAGTAAAAAGGAGTTTTTAACCCCAAGTCTTATGGGAATTTCAATCTCTCAATTTAAATTTTTTGATTTTTTGATTTAAAAAAAAAAACTTAGCATTTATTAACTTCTCCCAACTCCCAAGTCTTACTTTCATAATAACACTTTAATGTATTAAGAACAAGTATAAAAAAAATTCTTTGAAATCCAACACATATGAATTCCTTGAAAAGTCCTAACACATATGATTATTGTTCCTCATAATAACACTTTAATGCATTAAGAACAAGCATAAAAAAAAAATTCTTGAAAAGTCCAACATATATGATTATTATCAAAATATTAAACTTTAATATAATATAATAAAAAAAGGAGAAATTTAATTCTTTGAAAAGTCCAACACATATGATTATTATCAAAATATTAAACTTTAATATAATATAAAAACGAAAAAAAAAGAAGACATTTAAAAAAAAAAAGGCATTTAAAAATCGCAATTGTAAATATATTAAGGAAAAAAAAGTTTCTAAACCCCAAGCCTTGTGGGAGCTCCAATTTCTCAATCTTAATTTTCTAAATTTTTTATTTAAAAAAAAAACCTCAGCATTTATTGATTTGGTCAAAATTCTTGATTAACATTTAAAATTCCCTCATATAAATAATTATAGATACAGTTCTTGCATAATTACTGCAGTAGCCTTTTTAATTTCTCGTGTACACTATGATTAGTGATAAGATTGTTAAATTATTTTTATAAAAAATTTTAAAAAACATAATTTATATATTAAAAAAAATTAATTTATCACTAATTTTAGATACAGGTCGTGCATTATTACTGCAGTAGCCTTTTTAATTTCTCCTGTACAATATGATTAGTGATAAGATTGTTAAATTAATTTTATAAAAAAATCTTAAAAAACATAATTTATATATTAAAAAAAATTAAAACAAATACAAATATTTATAATTATCCGGTGCATAGCACGAGTGATAGACTAGTAATAATAACACAAGATATGGAATCTTGAAATTAATATATTTGTATTCGGAAATAATTGTGATAGAGATCCCTATACATACATGACTCCCACGACCTCCACTCTTATCCCAACCATTCATAATGTGGAGTTCACACATACATAAGTATCACACACATATCAAGAGCCAAAATCAAATTAACAGTCATAAAACTTCCAAAAAAGGGGTCCCAAACATTTCGCATTTGGAAAATAACATTTAGAATACGTTTGGCAAGAGCTAAACGGGGTTTTTTTGGCTATTTTAGCCACAAAAGACAAAATAGGCTATTTTAGTCACAAAAAACAAAATATCACATCCAACCCATAATCATTACATTATTCTCTCACAAAAAAAATCAAAAAAGCCAAAAGTCAAAAAGTTCTTCCCAAACCAAACTTTTTAGCCCAGGCTAAAATAGTCAAAAAAATCAAAAAGTCAAAAAGTCAACTCACTTCCCAAACGAAAGCTTACCCTTCATCATTTGTCTTCTATTGAAGTCGTATTATGGCAGTGGCTAACAAAAATAAGAGATTTTTTTTTTTTTTAATACAAAAAAATGTGAGATTTATAAAATTGGAGTCTACATGCATATAGAATTGGGGTCCACGTGCATACGAAAAAAATAATAAATAAAAAAAAATTAATGAATGAGAATGAATAGACCATCTAAGGTCTCGTTTGGTAATTTACTGTTTTAGTTTAAAAGTTAAAAAGTCACTAAAAACATTAAAAAAACTAACAATATATACCAAAAAGTCAAATAGTCTATTTTTTCTCTATTTTTAACTCATCTTTTAGTAAAAAATCAAAAAGTCATTCCAAACATACTAATTTTTTTTACCTCATATTGTAACCAAAAATTTTAAAAATTATTAAAATAGCATGTTCTCAAACGAGGTCTTAATATATCTATAAATACATAGAATATATATTTGTATATTATTTGTTTATTATCATAATTAAAGAAAAAATATTCCGAACTATCTATATAATAAGTCACAAAGGTTTTTAAAAAATGTATCAAAATGTATGTGAGATACATTTTGATCCAATGGCTGAGATTAATCCCAAGTATATATCAATGGTTTAGATCAATGGTTTATATCAAAATGTATCAAAGGTTTCCCGCCCAACACATTTCTGTGTCTCCCCCATACCCTCTGTCTTCTTCCCATACCCTCTATCTACCTTCTCATTCCTACTCTCTAATGAGATGTAAAGCTTGGCTTGGCTATACCATTTTGTAGAAAATATAATGTGAATGAAGGACAGACAAATACTACTGCAGAGTTGAGAAGCAGATAGTGAGGTGTGTATTGAGAGAAGCACATGCGAAATTGATTTGAGAAGGTTGGAGAGAAGCACATATCAACATTTTAGCTCACAAGCTGCACTCTTAACTGCTGGGTTGAATTCAAATTCTGCACAGTTATTGAATTCAAATTCAAAAGTTATTGAATCCATATATGCTGGGTTCTTAACTGTTGGGTCCAATTCTTATATGCACAGTTATGTTTCGGGTTCCTTTCCTTTCCTCTCTTATATGCTGGGTCCGAATGGGGTCTCTTATATGCACAGTTATTGAATTCATATATGCTGGGTTCCTTTCCTCTCTTATATGCACAGTCAATCGTGTTGGTCGATGGATGCTTCCAATTCATATATGCTGGGTTCATATATGATGGATGCTTCCTTTCATATATGCACAGTTATGGGTTCAATAGAGTTTTAGTGTTGAAAACATGACTTTAGTATTCTCTCATTTTTGTTCTTTCTTCTTGAATTTTTTTTTTCCCTCAGCTTTTGCCTTCATCAGAGCTTCTGTGGATCACTCTGACCACTCTCACCGTTGTTCACTCTGGCTCCATGTGAAACAGGAACTTCAAACAGAGGTGGAAATGATTAACTCAGCTGCTCGGTAATGTGAAACAGGAACTTTGCTCGGTAATGTGAAACAAAATGACTACTCCAAATTTTTATATAACATACATTTAGTTATATTTATACTTAATGACTACTCAGTAAAATATATTAAATTCACTCTGGATGATATATGCTGGTTTTGCCGACTCCAGAGTCTCCTATTATCAATATCTTCAATGCCAATTGATGATGATGATGATGATGATGATGAACCCATTGATGATGATGATCGATGTCTCTTAGTTCTGTGCTTTGCTCTTTCTCTCTCACTCTCTTTCTTCATGACAATTGAGTATTTAAGGAGAGAGAGCGAAGAACAAAAAGGCATAAAGAGGGAAGCGAATGGCATCTCTACAGACAAAACAGTGGACAATTAAAATGCTATTCTTTTGCTGGAAATGTTTCGGTGTGTAAAATATTTATACTTAATGACTACTCAGTAAAATATATCATCAATGTAAAATATTTATACTTAATGATTAAGAATAGCATTTTAAGAAAATATGATTTAGAAAATATTTATACCAGCATATATTTTCTTAGTTGATGATTAAGAAAATATTCACATATATTTTCTTATCATCAATGTAAAATATTCACATTACCAGCATATATCATCAATGTAAAATATTTATACTTAATGACTACCAGCATATATCATCCAGAGTGAAGTTCCCCTTGCACCCAATGACTACTTAGTAAAATATTTATACTTAATGACTACTTAGTAAAATATATTTATGTTAGAAATACATTAAATTCTTATAATATATTTTTAATGAGTAAAAATGTATGTTATTTTAAGTATGAATATTCATTTATTTTATTTAATGCCATTCACTTAGTTTCACATGGCTCCATGTATCTCCTTGCACCCAACAATAGCACTTATTTTTTAATTGAAATCAGGAACTTGAACTTGAAACAAGAACTTTGCTCGGCTACTCGGTTAGTTAATCAGGAACTTGGAGCCATAAAAAATAAAAAGCTCGGCTGCTCGGTTAGTTTATTGCTTTGGTAACGTTTGGCTGCAGCTTCTGTTATTGCTTTGCTTTGATATTGAGCCAACTGTGTTTTCAAAGAATTCTGCTCAATGTGTTTACTGAGAAGAATTTTAATTGTCCACTGTTTTCAAAGAATTTTAATTGTCCACTGTTTTCAAAGAATTCTGCTCAATGAGAAGAATTCTGCTCAATGTGTTTTCCAAGCAGAATTTCTTATCACCAAAGAGTAGTTGCAAAGGATTACCAAAATCATCAAATTCTGCTCAATGTGTTTACTGTCAACTGTTTATCACCAAAATCATAAATTTTGGTTCAGCCAAAAATTCTGCTCAATGGATTTTTTAAATTAGTTTGGTGTTATACACTAGAAAATTGATTTCAAAAAAGGTTATTGACACATATTTGAAGACATGTTATTGAACTACTTGATGTTATTGAAGACATTTTTCTAATTATTGAACTACTTGATATTTGAAGACATTTTTTAAATTAGTTATATGGGTAATTATGCCCTAAATTTATTATTATTATTTCTTTTTTTGGAAAATATATTAACTTTTGATTTTTTAAAATTTATTTTAAGTTTTATATTTTGAATTCAATCATACAATTTGCTATTTTATTTTCTAAAACAAAATACTTATATATACACATACACTATATGGGATTCTTTTTAACTTGATATCCTAAATAAGTACAAAATTGCCTACCCCTTTAAATCACCACTGCAATGTTGGACACTAGAGATCCCACAACAATAAATTTGAAAGAAACTTTTGTGACAACCATGCCACTCATATATCTATATTTATTACACAAAAAAATTTAAAAAATTGTATATAAAATTAGGTAGGAAATTAATGAAGTGGTGCAGCACAAGAGAGCATACTTCAGTTCAATGGTTTGACCTTTTGCTTGGTTTAGTTCAGCCTCTTGAATGTGTCCAACACTCCCAAAAAAAAAAAAAAAAAAAAAAAAAAAAAAAAAAGGTGTTGTGGAGAATCCAAGACCCCTTTTAGCTTTAGAGATGATTTTTTTATGACTCAAAATTATTGGTTTGAGATATCATATTCAAAAGAAACTTGATATATTTTACTGAGTGCTTTGATTTTTCTATGTTTGTTATTTAAAATGAAATTCAGTGCTCTTAAAAAAATAGATGATCTTGACAAATCATGTGAATCTGTAAATCTGAGTGCCTTGGATTTTTTAATATTAGGTGCATTATATAAAAAGATTCTGTATATACAAATTGTGCATAAATTCAATTTTAAAAAAATTGGTTTGTTTGTTTACTTAATCATTAACTAAGAAAATATTAGGTGTATTTTTTTTCTTTTTATTATAGATTTAGTATACAATAACTTTAGTTTCTGTCAGGGTTTACAATTTTTTTTTTACTTGCTCTTATATTTTGATTTGCAGTATTGGTGAACATTAAAAATCTTATATGTTTATTTCTTAATTTGCATTAACATTAGGGAGAGTTGTTATTTATTTGAGTTTTGTAGAGCATGTAATACAAGCAAAATGTTACAAGTTATTTAAGAAAAAAAAAATTTAATATATTTTTAATCTTAAAATTATTTACATCGTGCCTTCTCTCAATTTTGATTAAACATTGAGCAGAATTATTGTGAACCAAATTTCTCTCATAACTATTAAACATTGAGGAAATGTGTCTCTCATCACCAAATTTCTGTCAATTTTTAATCAGAATTATTGTCAATTTTTTTAATAAAAAAAATATTAAACAGAAATTGGTTTGTTGTTAAAAAAAAAAAAAGGTTATACACATTGTGTTTACTGTCAACTGTGTATAATAGTTGGTCTGTCAATTATTGCCAATTTTTTGAACTATGAAGTAGAAATTATTTGAACTAAATTTCATCAAAGAATTTTAAAAAACATTATGTGAACCAAATTTCTATCAATTTTGATTAAACATTAACCAGAATTATTGTGAACCAAATTTCTCTCAGAACTATTAAACATTGAGGAAATGTCTCTCATCACCAAATTTCTGTCAATTTTTAATCAGAATTATTGCCAATTTTTTTAATCAAAAAAAATATTAAGCAGAAATTATTTTTTCATCAAAGAATTACCGTCAATTATTTGAACTATTAAGCACAAATTTGGTCCTTACACATAAGGTTGGTCTCAAAATTATTTGGCTATTATACATAGGAAAAACGTAATAGATCCAAAATTTTCACTAAATCAAGGATGAACAAAATTTTTTACGAAATCTCCAATAATAATACTTTTAATCTTTTTTAATAAAATTTTAAAATAGAGTATGGATAGGAGATGGTTTTCTTTCATAAAAAATAGTATGGATAGGAGATGGTTTTTAGGATAAGTTTGGAATTTTTTTGAAAAGATTTGTAAATACGAAGAGAGTAAGGATTGGAGTATTCGTATCAGATCAAGCTTTTAATCAAATTTTCACTCAAATTTGATGAACAGAGAGAGAGAGAGAGTAAGTCAAGTAATTTACTAATCATAACCATCATGGTTTGGTTGTCCTGACTCCTTTACTTAGTGAGGCATAGTCGGGTTGCTTCATCGTAGTTATGTGATGATATCTTTTGATGTAATATGGGCTTCTATTCTCCCTTTTATTTATTTATTCTTTCCAAAATAAAAACTTAGGCTTAGGCGCCATAGGATTGTTTGACAAAAAGGCATTATTCATTTCTATTCAACTTACTAAACCATCAAGCACATCACTAATCACTGGAATGCTCATTTGACAAAAAGGCATTATTCATTTCTATTCAACTTACTAAACCATCAAGCACATCACTAATCACTGGAATGCTCAGTTGAATAACTCTACATGCTCAATTTTATTTTTCAAAAATAGATGCAATCGACCATGATTTAGTCACCCTTTTAATGAAAGAACATTTTATTTAGTGGGTCACACATGTATGCAAGATATAGAGAGAGACATCACTACGATATACCTTTACACAAAAATTGCACCATTCAAAGGTAGTACATTTGTTGTGTGATTCTAAAAAAAAAAGGGACTATTTTTTTCAATTTTTTTTTTTTTTTGTGAATATCTACAGTTCCTAATTAAAAGAAAAATTTGAAAGACTCGGCATTTTAACATTTATGTGTAATATGGCAAGAGAGTTTACGTTTTTTTTTTTTTTTTTTTTTTTTTTGTACAGATGAAAAATATTTTTATCAATTTTTTTTGAATATTTTTTTATAAATATTTTAGTTCTCTGTGTTGTACAGATGATAAATATTTTTCATAATTTTTTTTTTAATATCTAGAGTTCCTAATTAAAAGAAAAATTTCAGAGACTTGGCATTTTAACATTTATGTGTAATATGGCAAGAGAGTTTATGTTTTCTTTTTTCTTTTTTTGGCACCTTTTTAAAGGAGTATAGTATTCTATGTTGTATTTCAAAAAAATCTGGTGAATGTATATATGTGTATATTACTTTAGTTGTCTTCATGAAAAAAAATGTATTAAACTTACAAGTGTTTAACTTAACCCAACTATTTAACATAATTTGTTTTGCTTTGAATCAAATTCACCAAGTATTTAACTTAACCCACAAAAATGTATTCAACATTTTATTATATAAAAATAAAAATAAAAATTGTACCATTCAAATGTAATATATTTGTTGTGTGATTCTAAAAAGAAATGGACTGTTTTTTTTCAATTTTTTTTATTTTTTTTAATATCTAGAGTTCCTAATTGAAAGAAAAATTTGAAACACTTGGCATTTTAACATTTCTGTGTAATATGGCAAGAGAGTTTATGTTTTTTTTTTTTTTTTTTTTTTTTTTTTTTTTGAGGGAGTATAATATTCTATGTTGTATTTCAAAAAATTCTAGTCAACGTATATATGTGTGTATTACTTTAGTTGTCTTCATGGAAAAAAAAAATGTATTAAACTTACAAGTATTTAACATAATCCGTTATAGATATCCTACAAGTATTTAACTTCACCAAGTATTTAACTTAACCCAAAAAAATGTATTTAACATTTTGTTATAAAAAAAAAATTGTACCATTCAAATGTAGTATATTTGTTGTGTGATTCTAAAAAGAAAGTTATTGTTTTTTTTCATTTAATTTTTTTTTTTGAAAGACTTGGCATTTTAACATTTATGCATAATATGGCAAGAGATTTATGTTCCTTTTTTTTCACATTTTTAAGGAAGTATAATATTCTATGTTATATTTCAAAAATTCAGGTCAATGCATATGTGTGTATTACTTTAGTTGCTTGATGAAATAATTATTCATTATTGCTTATAAAATGGCTTTCTTATGTGGTGAATTTTTTTTTTGGGCATAAATTTATGTTTGGACTTTCCAAGTCATAAATGGTGAACTTCAAAATATTTATGATTATAATGGGTTTTAATTTTGGTTTTAATTTCATCTCTATAAAATTGAAGTCAGTTAAGAAAGAGAAAAGTTCAAATTCGGACAATTATTGTGCTCGAGTTTTGTCACGACCCAAACCCGGCCCTATGGGTTTAGCATCGTAACCGGCCAGTAATCCGAGATTACCAAAGGCCTGCTTAACAGTAGCACAGTAAAACAGAGTACAGGGCCTGGCGGAAGCCAAAACAGTAAATAAACAATGCCCAATGAGCTGTGACAGTCTGTATGCAAAAAGAATTTTCATACATATATACATAATCAGTATAGAACAGTATGCACAATATGTACAATCATTCAGACTAGGAACTCAATCCCTTACATAACAGTACAGTAAACATTCAGTCTATACAGTTTACAAAACAGGTACAGAGACAGAAGGGGGAAATCCTAAAACACCCCTAAGCCTTAGCATGATAGGCTCAGAACCTCGCAGTGAGGCACATAGGCTGGCTTGACAAAACCGGAGTAACCCTGACGCTCCTAGCCGCGGTCTGGTGCCTGTACACCTACATATATATATGAGCAGTGAGCTAAAACCCAGTGAATAACATAATGCGTAAAGAGGTTAAGAATGAATGTCCTTACAGTATAAAAACAGTTCATTTAAACAGTATTTCAGTCGTTCAGTCAGTACAATCATATGTGGTACACCCATTAGCATAACAGTATAGTAAACAGTAGGTCTTAAAAGACCGAACAGTAATGATGGCCATCAGTCAGTAAACAGCAGTGGTTCCAACAAGGGAACCGACAGAGATCTCTGTAACAGTAACAGTAACAGTAGGTGCTAAGGATGCCACAATACAGTTCAGAACATAGGACATACATTCATTCAATTAACTGTATCAGTTCAGAAAGCAGTACAGTTCAATTGTTCAGAAGATAATCATTTTGAACATATCTTTACACAGATGTTACTCACAGAGTTCTGGGCTATGGTAAGGCTAGAGCGTCTCCTCAGAAAGCCAACCCTACACAGTTAACAGATTGAACACACTAAGCTACACAGTTGGGAAAGATAGTAACTTAATCCCTAATTTGCCTCGGTGTGTTCTACATCTATAGCCTCAATAAGATGCTATAAACTAGGCCTAAGAATGTCTAGAATGAGATGAGGATGTAAAGATGTACTTAAAAAGCAGTTTCAGAATTTTTAGAAAAACAGAGTCCCGCTCGAGCGCAGGTTTCCCCGCTCGAACGGATATGCGGCAAAGGTGCACGCTCGAGCGTACAATCTCCCGCTCGAGCGTACTGTAAAAGTACTGGATGGGTGAAATCTCCGCTCGACGGACGCTCGACGCCCGCTCGAGCTTGAGACACATGCCTCCGCTCGAGCTCCCAATCCTCCGCTCGAGCAGACTGTAAAACAGTGCAAGATGCTGGATGCTCGGATTCCACGCTTGAGCGTCACTTTACCCACTCGAGCGGGAGTGCAAGATCTGGAAATTCCAGATTGTACTTCCAAGCTCAAACTCAAGTTCAAAAGCATAATTTTCAATCCTCTTAGGCTAATTTCTGGAAAAACACTTGTAAACACATGGAATAACATGATTCAAAGCTCAATTTGAGAAATCAAAGCCCAAGGGTGTTTAATTCAAACCCAATTTCAAACCATTTTTCAAGAACAATCCTCAAACATGACATGCATGATCTTCAAATAACTTTCAAGCTTCAAAACATGCTCTAATGAGCCAATTGATTCACATACAAGATGAAAACATGGCCTACACTCAAAACATGGACATGCATGTGACAATTTGCCATGAACTCAACTCAAAATCCAACAATACTAACATGCATGCATGAATTATGCTCTATTTCAACATGCTAGAACTAATCCATGGCTCAATTCTCAACTTTGACATAAACCATGCAAGAATCAAGCTCAAACACATAAATAAAGGTTGATTTCTCTTACCTATGTCTTCAATTAAAGGCAAGGGAACTAGATTAGCAACCACACTTCAATTTCCTTCAAATTCTAAGCAATATTGAGACGAAATCAACTCCTCAAGTCTCTCTCTCTCTATGGTCGGCTAAGGGTCTTCACGAAAGGGCTGAAGAAGTGTTTTGCTCAAGTGTAATGAAGCTCACAATGAATCAAGTAGTGGCCACTAAGGCTAGTTTGGTAAATAAGGCCAACTTAAGCAATTGATCAATATTTAATCTAATTTAGTCATACTAGATCACATTTTAGATAAATACACCATAAAATCACATAAATTCTACTGATCAAGACACACTAATCAATTTCGGATTCGGCCGCCGATAAGGCCTTCAATTAGCAGTTTAAACACTAAAACATGAACAGATGAATAATCAATCAGACAGATAGAATACAAATTAACATACATACATACTCAGTCAGTTCAGCTCCACTTTTCAGTCAGTCAGTTCAGTACTTTTGTCACGACCCAAACCCGGCCCTATGGGTTTAGCACCGTAACCGGCCAGTAATCCGAGATTACCAAAGGCCTACAGAACAGTAATACAGTAAAACAGAGTACAGGGCCTGGCGGAAGCCAATTCAGTAAATAAATAATGTCCATTGAGCTGTGACAGTCTGTATGCCAAAAAGATTTTTCATACATTCATACATAAACAGTACAGAACAGTATGCAATAATTACAATCATTCCGATTAGGGACTCAATCCCTAAATAACAGTACGGAAACATTCAGTCTATACAGAACAGTAAACCAGTACAGAAGGGGTAAGTGTAAAACACCCCTAAGCCTTAACGCAATAGGCTCGGAACCTCGCGATGAGGCACAATGGTTGGCTTGACAAAACAGGAGTAATCCTGACGCTCCTAGCTGCGGTCTGGTGCCTGAACACCTACATATATATATGAGCAGTGAGCTAAAGCCCAGTGAATAACATAATGCGTAAAGAGGTTGAGAATGAATGTCCTTACAGTAATGAAAACAGTTCATTTAAACAGTAGTTCAGTTGTTCAGTCAGTACAGTCATATGCGGTACATCCATTAGCATAACAGTACAGTAAACAGTAGGTCTTAAAAGACCGAGCAGTAATGATGGCCATCAGTCAGTAAACAGTAGTGGTTCCAATAAGGGAACCGACAGAGATTTCTGTCACAGTAACGGTAAACAGTAGGTGCTAAGGATGCCACAATATAGTTCAGAATATAGGACATACATTCATTCAGTTACCAGTAATCAGTTCAGAAAACAGTACAGTTCAGTTGTTCAGAAGATAATCATTTGTGAATATATCTTTACACAATCGTTACTCACAGAGTTTGGGCTACAGTATGCTAGAGCGTGTCTCTCCAGTCGCCAACCCTACACAGTTAACAGATTGAACACACACTAAGCTACACAGTTGGGAAAGATAATAACTTAATCCCTAATGCCTCGGTGTGTTCTACATCTATAACCTCATTAAGATGTCTTAAACTAGGCCTAGGAATGCCTAGGATGGGATGAGGATGCAAGGATGCGATCAGAAAGCAGTTTCAGAATTTTCAGAAAAACAGAGTCCCGCTCGAGCGCAGGTTTCCCCCGCTCGAGCGGTCATGCAACAAAGGTACACGCTCGAGCGTAAACTTTTCCGCTCGAGCGTACTGTAAAAGTACTGGATGGGTGAAATCTCCGCTCGACTCCCGCTCGAGCGTGAGACATGATTCCGCTCGAGCGCCCAATCCTCCGCTCGAGCGTACAGTGAAGCAGTGCAGAGAGATGCTGGATGCTCGGATTCTCCGCTCGAGCGCCAAGTTCCCCGCTCGAGCGGGAGTGCGAAATCTGGGAATTCCAGATTGCACCTCCAAGCTCAAACTCAAGCTAAAATGCAGCAAAACCAATCCTCTTGGGCTCATTTTCTGGAAAACATTTATAAACACATAGTACAACATGTTTTAAAGCTCAATTTTAAGAAATCAAAGCCCAAGGGTGTCTAATTCAACCTCAATTTCAAACCATTTTCAAGAACATGAAGAACATGCAAACATACATGAATTCAAATCATTTCAAAGTTCCAATTTGATGCTCTAAAGAGCCAATGTTTTTCAAAACATGGTGAAATCATGGATTTAACATAAACATGAACATGCATGCACCAATTTACCATGAATTCAACTCCAAACTCAACCAAGAACACATGCAAGCATGGAATGAGCTTCAATTCAACATATATGCACCAAAACATGGCTTAACTCTACAATTAAAGCATGAATTGTGCAAGAATGGATTCTAAGACAACAACAAGAAGATGAATGTCCTACCTTAGTCTTGTGTTCGAGGTCTAGGAGCTCAAAGTAGCAATCAACACTTCAATCCTCAAGCAATTCCAAACAATTCAAGATGAAAACCAACTCCTCAAGTCTCTCTCTCTCTAAGGTCGGTTGAGGCAAGAAGAGGAGAAGAAATGTTTGGTTTGATCACATACGTAGAGTGTAAAAGGCTCAAGAGGTGTGATGTGGTGGCCACTAAGTGGCGGAACGGTAATTAAGCCAAACTATGCGATTAATCAATATTTAATCTAATTTAAATCATACCTAATGAATTTTCAGATAATTATACTATAAAATCACATTAATTCTGACGATCATAGAACACTAATCGGTTTCTGATTCGGCCGCCGATAAGGCCTTCAATTAGCAGTTTAAACACATAGACATGAACAGATAATCACACAGTCAAACAGATAGAACACAATGTAACACACACATACTCAGTCAATTCGATTCCAATTTTCAGTCAGTCAGTTCAGTACCTTAGGCAGTTCAATTATCAGTCAAAATCAGTCTCGGTTAACAGTAATTAGCGGTTAATCAGTCATTAATCGGTAAATAGTATGAGGGTTGTTACAGTCTCCCCTCCTTATAAAGAGTTTAGTCCTCTAAACTCGAGTTACCTTCATTCTGGAAGAAAACAGGATTCAGTGGAAACAGTTCAGGATATCGTTTAGCCATGTCATTTTCCCTTTCCCAAGTGGCATACACGCCACCGTGGTTTTGCCAGTCAACTTTCACTAACGGGATCTCTTTGTTCCTCAATTTCTTGATCCGTCTGTTCACAATCTGTATAGGCCGTTCCTCGTAAGTGTAGTCATCACTCAACACTACTCGAGTAGGCTCAATCACATGGAAGGGATCCCGGAGATAATCTCTTAACATGGAGATGTGGAAGACGTTATGCATATGCTCCATTTCAGGAGGGAGCGCAACTTGATACGCCACCGGATTGATTTTCTCAATGATCTCGTATGGTCCGACGTATCTCGGTGCTAACTTGCCTTTGACTCCAAAACGAGTCTGGCCCTTCATTGGTGTCACTTTCACAAAAACGTGATCACCCACTTCATACTCCCTGTCTCGTCTTCTGACATCAGCATAACTTTTCTGTCTACTCTGTGCAGTTTTCAATCTCTGTTGTATCAGTTTCACCTTCTCAGTCGTTTCATACACAATCTCGGGCCCAAGCAAAGGCCCATCTCCAACTTCTGCCCAGCAAATCGGAGATCTACATTTCCTGTCATACAATGCCTCGAAAGGCGCCATACCAATACTCGAATGGTAGCTGTTGTTGTAGGCGAATTCAGCCAAAGGTAAGTGACTTTCCCAGTCTCCCTGAAAATCAAGGACACACATTCTCAGTAAATCCTCCAGAGTTTGGATGGTCCTTTCTGACTGTCCATCTGTCTGAGGATGATAGGCACTACTCAGCCTCAATTCAGTACCCAATGCAGTCTGTAGACTTTGCCAAAACCTCGATGTAAACTTCGAATCCCTGTCAGAAACAATAGATACAGGCACTCCATGCAGTCTCATAATTTCATCAATATAAATAACGGCCAATTTGTCCGCATTATAGATTGTCTTGACAGGTAAGAAGTGAGCAGATTTAGTCAGCCTATCAACAATAACCCAAATCGAGTCCATACCTTTACTGGAGCGAGGCAATCCCACTATAAAATCCATGGTGATATGCTCCCATTTCCACTCCGGTATTGGTAAGGGCTGCAATAAGCCTGCGGGTCGTTGATGTTCGGCTTTAACTTGTTGGCAATGAAGACATTTGGACACAAAGTCGGCAATTTCTTTCTTCATTCCCGGCCACCAGAAATTCAATTTCAGATCTTGATACATTTTCGTGTTCCCTGGATGGATTAAAAATCTTGAGTTGTGGCCCTCTTGCAGAATTCTTCTTTTCAGTTCAATGTCATTCGGTACACACAGTCTTTCTTGAAATTCCAGTACATTGTTCTCAAAGTTGAATCCCGGTTTCGGTTTAGATTCTCTTTCTTCGATGATCTTTTTCAAGAAGTCATCTAGTTGCTGTTTCTCTTTAATTTCTTCAATCAATGCCGGTTGAGCAGAAATAGCAGCTAAGGTTCCACCTTGTTCTCGTAAAACAATTTCAATTTCAGATTTTTCAAGATCACAAAGCAACTCTTTTTGTCCGGTAAGCAAACATGCTAAGTTTCCAGTCGATTTCCGGCTCAATGCATCGGCAACGGTATTGGCTTTTCCTGGATGGTATAATATCTGTAGGTCATAATCTTTAATCAGTTCTAGCCATCTCCGCTGTCTCATGTTCAGTTCTTTCTGTGTGAAGAAATATTTTAAACTCTTGTGGTCGGTATATACTTCACATGTCACCCCGTACAGGTAGTGACGCCAGATTTTCAGTGCGAATACCACTGCAGCAAGTTCCAGATCATGGGTCGGGTAGTTCTTTTCATGCGGTCTCAGTTGTCGGGAAGCATAAGCAATAACTCTCCCATTCTGCATTACAACACATCCCAAACCCTTATAAGAAGCATCACTAAATACAGTATAACCATCCGTACCTGAGGGTAAGGTTAAAACAGGTGCAGTCACAAGTCGAGTTTTCAACTCCTGGAAGGCAGATTCTCTTTGTTCAGTCCAATCAAATGATATCCCTTTCTGAGTCAACTGAGTCAACGGTAAAGCAATCTTGGAGAAATCTTTGACAAATCTTCTGTAATATCCAGCCAAACCCAAAAAGCTTCGGACTTCGATCACATTTGTTGGTGTAGGCCAGTTCACTACAGCTTCAATTTTCTGCGGATCAACCGAAATTCCATCTTTGCTAACAACATGCCCCAAAAACATAACATGGTCAAGCCAAAATTCACATTTAGACAGTTTAGCATATAGTTTCTGTTCTCTTAAGGTTTGTAGGGCAAGTCTCAGATGATGTTCATGTTCTTCTATATTCTTGGAGTAAATCAATATGTCATCAATAAATACAACAATAAAGTCATCAAGGTATGGTTTAAAAATTCTGTTCATGAGGTCCATAAAAGCAGCAGGGGCGTTCGTGACTCCGAACGGCATAACTAAAAATTCATAATGTCCATACCTCGTTCTAAAAGCAGTTTTATCAATGTCTTCCGGTTTAACTTTCAGTTGATGATATCCAGATCTAAGATCAATCTTGGAAAACACTTGCGCACCCTGTAACTGATCAAACAGGTCATCAATACGTGGCAATGGGTATTTATTTTTCACAGTTACCTTGTTCAGTTCACGGTAGTCAATGCACAGTCTCAGTGAGCCGTCTTTCTTCTTTACAAATAAAACAGGTGCACCCCACGGTGAAGTACTGGGCCTGATAAACTTCTTGTCTAACAGCTCTTGCAGTTGCACTTTCAATTCTTTCAGTTCAGTCGGAGCCATTCGGTAAGGAGCTTTTGATATCGGCTGTGCACCCGGAATTACATCAACGGTAAATTCAATCTCCCTGTCAATCAAATCCCCTGGCAAATTATCTGGAAAAACATCTGAGAATTCTCTGACTATAGGAATACAGTTCATATTAGCATTATCATCAGTAGGTACAGTCAGTACAGAACACAGATATCCCTTACAGCCCTTTCTAATCAATTTGACAGCTTTCACAGATGAAATCAGATACGGGGGAGGTACTACTCCAACCCCATTAAACACAAATTCAGGTAGACCAGGTGGACGGAAAACTACTTGTTTCGTTACACAGTCTATGGTGGCATGATATTTCGTTAACCAGTCCATCCCCAATATGATATCAAAATGGTCTATGTTCAGTGGCAGTAAGTCAATAAACAGATGTGCATCTTCAACAATAATTTCACAAGCAGGATACATATATGCACAGGTCATAGATCCTCCTACGGGTGATGACACTGCTAACAGATAGTTCATGGGTTCCAAGGGTCTATTCAATTTACGCGAAAAAGCATGCGATACATAAGAATGTGTAGACCCCGAATCAATCAGTACATAAGCATTCTGGGTAGAAATAGAGAGAATACCTGACACAACGGTCTCGGTATTCTGGACATCTCCCGGTACTAGGGCGAACACTCGGCCCTGCCTCATAGGCTCTTTCCCGGTAGCTTTAGGGTTCAGTTTTGGTGGAGCATTTGATGCTGCGCCGCTGGCTGCAGCTTTGCTGTTGCCCTGAGGAGCAGAAGGACAATCTTTAACCATGTGGCCCACCTTGCCACACCTGTAACAAGCTCCAGATAGTTTGTAACAAACTCCCTTATGATTTTTCCCACATTCAGAACAGGGCGGTATTGTACGGTTTCCTTGACTAGAAGTAGTCATTGACCCTGTGTTTTGCTTTTTGTTCAACGGGTTGTGCTTGCCTTTCTTGAATTTAAAACCCTGTCTTTTACCACGCCATTCCGACGCTGGTGTTTCTGTTTTCAGTGCTTCAATGTTTGATTCAGCCATCAAGGCTCGATCGAGAACACCCACAAAAGTTGGTAGTTTCAAAACATTTATTCGGTCAAGAATTGTAACATTAAGGCCGCCTTCAAATTTTCTGGCCTTCTTATATTCCGTATCCACCATATGCGGTGCATATCTAGCAAGCTCGGTAAATTTCGTTTCATATTCGGCAACAGATGTGGTGCCTTGTCTCAGTTGTTCAAACTCAGTCACTTTCCTGTCCCTAACACACTGAGGAAAGTACTTTTCAAAGAAGGCTCCCTTGAATTGAGCCCAAGTCAAAACGGTATTTTCATCACGGATCAACATCCACCACCTTCTAGCTTCTTCTTGCAATGTAAAGGTGGCTAACAGTACCTTGTTCGCTTCCGAGCACGGAAACACTTCAAATAGCTTTTCTGTTTCTAGCACCCAAGCTTCAGCCTTTAGTGGTTCGAGGCCTCCCTGAAAGGATGGCGGTTTCATTTTGCTGAACTTCTGGGTCAGAGCAATAATATCCCCATCATTCACATTAGGTTCCGGCTGTACCGGAGGAGGAGGTGGGGGCGGTTGGTTCTGTTGTTCCAGTCTAGTAGTTATCAGTTCTATCATTCTTTCCATTCTTTCCATTCTCGCCTCGGAAGACGAGGATTCAGGTTCATTTGCATTGTCCATTTCACTATAAGCAGTTATAATAGTTTTATACATAAGCAGTCATTTGTTTCACAGTTTAACACATTAACAGATATTCAGTCATAACATAGCCACACACTTTTCATGTTCATGAGATGCCCTATTTACTTCCTAGGACACCCTATAGCTCATTTGGACACGTGTGTGCGGTACGACTCATGGATAAGTATCGCTCTGATACCACTCTGTCACGACCCAAACCCGGCCCTATGGGTTTAGCACCGTAACCGGCCAGTAATCCGAGATTACCAAAGGCCTACAGAACAGTAATACAGTAAAACAGAGTACAGGGCCTGGCGGAAGCCAATTCAGTAAATAAATAATGTCCATTGAGCTGTGACAGTCTGTATGCCAAAAAGATTTTTCATACATTCATACATAAACAGTACAGAACAGTATGCAATAATTACAATCATTCCGATTAGGGACTCAATCCCTAAATAACAGTACGGAAACATTCAGTCTATACAGAACAGTAAACCAGTACAGAAGGGGTAAGTGTAAAACACCCCTAAGCCTTAACGCAATAGGCTCGGAACCTCGTGATGAGGCACAATGGTTGGCTTGACAAAACAGGAGTAATCCTGACGCTCCTAGCTGCGGTCTGGTGCCTGAACACCTACATATATATATGAGCAGTGAGCTAAAGCCCAGTGAATAACATAATGCGTAAAGAGGTTGAGAATGAATGTCCTTACAGTAATGAAAACAGTTCATTTAAACAGTAGTTCAGTTGTTCAGTCAGTACAGTCATATGCGGTACATCCATTAGCATAACAGTACAGTAAACAGTAGGTCTTAAAAGACCGAGCAGTAATGATGGCCATCAGTCAGTAAACAGTAGTGGTTCCAACAAGGGAACCGACAGAGATTTCTGTCACAGTAACGGTAAACAGTAGGTGCTAAGGATGCCACAATACAGTTCAGAATATAGGACATACATTCATTCAGTTACCAGTAATCAGTTCAGAAAACAGTACAGTTCAGTTGTTCAGAAGATAATCATTTGTGAACATATCTTTACACAATCGTTACTCACAGAGTTTGGGCTACAGTATGCTAGAGCGTGTCTCTCCAGTCGCCAACCCTACACAGTTAACAGATTGAATACACACTAAGCTACACAGTTGGGAAAGATAATAACTTAATCCCTAATGCCTCGGTGTGTTCTACATCTATAACCTCATTAAGATGTCTTAAACTAGGCCTAGGAATGCCTAGGATGGGATGAGGATGCAAGGATGCGATCAGAAAGCAGTTTCAGAATTTTCAGAAAAACAGAGTCCCGCTCGAGCGCAGGTTTCCCCCGCTCGAGCGGTCATGCAACAAAGGTACACGCTCGAGCGTAAACTTTTCCGCTCGAGCGTACTGTAAAAGTACTGGATGGGTGAAATCTCCGCTCGACTCCCGCTCGAGCGTAAGACATGATTCCGCTCGAGCGCCCAATCCTCCGCTCGAGCGTACAGTGAAGCAGTGCAGAGAGATGCTGGATACTCGGATTCTCCGCTCGAGCGCCAAGTTCCCCGCTCGAGCGGGAGTGCGAAATTTGGGAATTCCAGATTGCACCTCCAAGCTCAAACTCAAGCTAAAATGCAGCAAAACCAATCCTCTTGGGCTCATTTTCTGGAAAACATTTATAAACACATAGTACAACATGTTTTAAAGCTCAATTTTAAGAAATCAAAGCCCAAGGGTGTCTAATTCAACCTCAATTTCAAACCATTTTCAAGAACATGAAGAACATGCAAACATGCATGAATTCAAATCATTTCAAAGTTCCAATTTGATGCTCTAAAGAGCCAATGTTTTTCAAAACATGGTGAAATCATGGATTTAACATAAACATGAACATGCATGCACCAATTTACCATGAATTCAACTCCAAACTCAACCAAGAACACATGCAAGCATGGAATGAACTTCAATTCAACATATATGCACCAAAACATGGCTTAACTCTACAATTAAAGCATGAATTGTGCAAGAATGGATTCTAAGACAACAACAAGAAGATGAATGTCCTACCTTAGTCTTGTGTTCGAGGTCTAGGAGCTCAAAGTAGCAATCAACACTTCAATCCTCAAGCAATTCCAAACAATTCAAGATGAAAACCAACTCCTCAAGTCTCTCTCTCTCTAAGGTCGGTTGAGGCAAGAAGAGGAGAAGAAATGTTTGGTTTGATCACATACGTGGAGTGTAAAAGGCTCAAGAGGTGTGATGTGGTGGCCACTAAGTGGCGGAACGGTAATTAAGCCAAACTATGCGATTAATCAATATTTAATCTAATTTAAGTCATACCTAATGAATTTTCAGATAATTATACTATAAAATCACATTAATTCTGACGATCATAGAACACTAATCGGTTTCTGATTCGGCCGCCGATAAGGCCTTCAATTAGCAGTTTAAACACATAGACATGAACAGATAATCATACAGTCAAACAGATAGAACACAATGTAACACACACATACTCAGTCAATTCGATTCCAGTTTTCAGTCAGTCAGTTCAATACCTTAGGCAGTTCAATTATCAGTCAAAATCAGTCTCGGTTAACAGTAATTAGCGGTTAATCAGTCATTAATCGGTAAACAGTATGAGGGTTGTTACAACTTTAATCAGTTCAATTATCAGTCATAATTAGTTCAGTTTGACGGTAATCAATGTTTATCGGTAAGCAGTGGTGAGGGTTATTACAGTCTCCCCTCCTTATAAAGAGTTTAGTCCTCTAAACTCGAGTTACCTTCGCTCTGAAAGAAAACAGGATTCAATGGAAACAGTTCAGGATATCTTTTAGCCATGTCTTCTTCCCTTTCCCAAGTGGCACACACACCACCATGGTTCTGCCAGTCAACTTTTTTACCAGCGGGATTTCTTTGTTTCTCAGTTTCTTGATCCGTCTGTTTACAATCTGTATAGGCCGTTCCTCATAAGTGTAGTCATCACTCAGCACTACACGAGTAGGCTCTATCACATGAAAAGGATCCCGGAGGTAGTCTCTCAACATAGAAATGTGGAAGACGTTATGCATATGCTCCATTTCAGGAGGAAGTGCGACTTGATACGCCACCGGATTGATTTTCTCAATTATCTCGTACGGTCCGACGTATCTCGGCGCTAACTTGCCTTTGACTGCAAAACGAGTCTGGCCTTTTATCGGTGTCACTTTCACAAAAACGTGATCACCCACTTCATACTCTCGGTCTCGTCTTCTAACATCAGCATAACTCTTCTGTCTGCTCTGCGCTGTTTTCAGTCTCTGTTGTATCAGTTTCACTTTCTCAGTTGTTTCATAAACAATCTCGGGCCCAAGCAAAGGCCCATCTCTAACTTCTGCCCAGCAAATCAGAGATCTACATTTTCTGCCATACAATGCCTCGAAAGGCGCCATACCAATACCTGAATGATAGCTGTTGTTGTAGGCAAATTCAGTCAATGGCAAATGGCTTTCCCAGTTTCCCTGAAAATCAAGGACACACATTCTCAATAAGTCCTCCAGAGTCTGGATGGTCCTTTCTGACTGGCCATCTGTCTGAGGATGATAGGCACTACTCAGTCTCAATTCAGTACCCAGTACAGTCTGTAGGCTTTGCCAAAATCTCGATGTAAACTTCGAATCCCTGTCAGAAACAATGGACACAGGTACTCCATGCAGTCTAACAATTTCGTCAATATAGAGTATAGCCAATTTGTCCGCATTATAAATTGTCTTAACAGGTAAGAAGTGAGCAGATTTAGTCAGTCTATCAACAATAACCCAAATTGAGTCCATACCTTTATTGGAGCGAGGCAATCCCACAATAAAATCCATGGTAATATGTTCTCATTTCCACTCCAGTATCGGTAAGGGCTGCAATAACCCTGCGGGTCGTTGATGCTCGGCTTTAACTTGTTGGCAATGAAGACATTTTGATACAAAATCAGCAATTTCTTTCTTCATTCCCGGCCACCAGAAATTCAGTTTCAGGTCTTGGTACATTTTCGTATTCCCCGGATGGATAGAAAATCTTGAGTTGTGGCCCTCTTGCAGAACTCATCTTTTCAGTTCAGTATCATTTGGTACGCACAGCCTTTCTTGAAATTTCAGTACATTATTCTCAAATTTGAATCCCGGTCTCGGTTTAGATTCTCTTTCTTCGATGATCTTTTTCAAGAAGTCATCCAGTTGCTGCTTCTCTTTAATCTCTTCAATCAATGCTGGTTGAGCAGATATAGCAGCTAAGGTTCCACCTTGTTCTCGTAAAACAATTTCAATTTTAGATTTTTCAAGGTCACAAAGCAACTCTCTCTGCCCGGTAAGCAAACAGGCTAAGTTTCCAATCGATTTCCGGCTCAGTGCATCGGCAACGGTGTTGGCTTTTCCCGGATGGTACAAAATCTGTAGGTCATAGTCTTTAATCAGTTCTAGCCATCTCCGCTGTCTCATGTTCAGTTCTTTCTGTGTGAAAAAATATTTCAAACTCTTGTGGTCGGTATATACTTCACATGTTGCCCCATAAAGGTAGTGACGCCAGATTTTTAGTGCAAATACTACTGCAGCAAGTTCCAGATCATGGGTCGGGTAGTTCTTTTCATGCGGTCTCAGTTGTCGGGAAGCATAGGCAATTACTCTCCCATTCTACATTAAAACACATCTCAAACCCTTATGAGAAGCATCACTAAATACAGTATAACCATCCGTACCTGAAGGTAAGGTAAGAACCGATGCAGTCACAAGTCGAGTTTTCAACTCTTGGAAAGCAGATTCCCTTTGGTCAGTCCAGTCAAATGATATCCCCTTCTGAGTCAGTTGAGTCAACGGTAAAGCAATTTTGGAGAAATCTTTGACAAATCTTCTGTAATATCCAGCCAAATCCAAAAAGCTTCGAACTTCAGTCACGTTGGTTGGTCTAGGCCAGTTCACTACAGCTTCGATTTTCTGCGGATCAACAGAAATTTCATCTTTGCTAACAACATGCCCCAAAAACATAACATAGTCAAGCCAAAATTCACATTTAGACAGTTTAGCATACAGTTTCTGTTCTCTTAGGGTTTGTAGGGCAAGTCTCAGATGATGTTCATGTTCTTCTATACTTTTGGAGTAAATCAGTATGTCATCAATAAATACAACAATAAAGTCATCAAGGTACGGTTTAAAGATTCTGTTCATGAGGTCCATAAATGCAGCTGGTGCGTTCGTGACTCCAAAAGGCATAACTAAAAATTCGTAATGTCCATACCTCGTTCTAAAAGTAGTTTTATCAATGTTATCTGATTTAACTTTCAACTGATGGTATCCGGATCTGAGATCAATCTTCGAAAATACTTTAGCACCCTGTAATTGATCAAACAGGTCATCAGCACGCGGTAATGGGTATTTATTCTTTACAGTTACCTTATTCAGTTCACGATAGTCAATGCACAGTCTCAGTGAGCTGTCTTTCTTCTTTACAAACAAAACAGGTGCGCCCCACGGTGAAGTACTAGGTCTGACGAACTTTTTGTCTAACAGTTCTTGCAATTGCACTTTCAGTTCTTTCAGTTCAGTTGGAGCCATTCGGTAAGGAGCTTTAGAAACTGGCTGTGTTCCGGGAATCACATCAACGGTAAATTCAATCTCCTTGTCAATCAAATCTCCTGGAAGATTATCTGGGAAAACGTCCGGGAATTCTCTGACTATAGGAATACAGTTCACATTAGCATTATCATCAGTAGACACAGTCAATACAGAACACAGATATCCCTTATACCCCTTTCTAATCAATTTTACAGCTTTCACAGATGAAATCAAATACGGAGGAGGTACCACTCCAACCCCATTAAACACAAATTCAGGTAGACCAGGTGGATGGAAAACTACTTGTTTCGTTATACAGTCTATGGTGGCATGATATTTCGTTAACCAGTCTATCCCCAATATTACATTAAAATGATCAATGTTCAATGGCAGTAAATCGATAAACAGATGTGCATCTCCAACAATAATTTCACAAGCAGGGTACATGTATGCACAGGTCATAGATCCCCCAACGGGTGATGATACAGCTAACAGACAATTCATAGGTTCTAAGGGTCTATTCAATTTACGCGAAAAAGCATGCGACACATAAGAATGCGTAGACCCCGAATCAATCAGTACATAAGCATTCTGAGTACAAATAGAGAGAATACCTGACACAACGGTCTCGGTATTCTGGACGTCTCCCGGTACTAGGGCGAACACTCGGCCCTGCCTCATAGGCTCTTTCCCGGTAGCTTTGGGGTTCGGTTTTGGTGTAACAGTTGATGCCGCTACGCTTGGTGTAGCTTTACTACTAGCTTGTGGAGCAGAGGGACAGTCTTTAACCATGTGGCCCACTTTGCCACACCTATAACAGGCTCCTGATATCTTGTAACAGACTCCCTTGTGATTTTTACCACACTCAGAACAGGGCGGTAGTGTACGGTTTCCTTGACTAGACGTAGTCGTTGACCCCGTATTCTGTTTCTTGTTCAATGGACTATGCTTGCCTTTCTTAAACTTAAAACTCTGCCTTTTACCTCGCCATTCAGACAATGGCGTTTCAGTTTTCAGTGCTTCAATGTTTGATTCAGCCATCAAGGCTCTGTCAAGAACATTTACATAATTCGGTAGTTTCAAAACATTTATTCGGTCAAGAATTGCAACATTAAGGCCACCTTCAAATTTTCTGGCCTTCTTATAATCAGTATCCACCATATGCGGTGCATATCTAGCAAGCTCAGTGAATTTCGTCTCATATTCAGACACAGACATTGCCCCTTGTCTCAGCTGTTCAAGCTCAGTTACTTTTCTGTCCCTAACACACTGAGGGAAGTACTTTTCAAAGAAGGCTCCTTTGAATTGAGCCCAAGTCAGAACGGTATTTTCATCACGGATGAGCATCCACCACCTTCTAGCTTCTTCTTGCAATGTAAAGGTGGCTAACAGTACCTTGTGTGCTTCAGAGCACGGGAAAACTTCAAACAATTTTTCAGTCTCCAGAACCCATGCTTCAGCTTTTAACGGTTCTAGGCCTCCCTGAAAGGACGACGGTTTCATTTTACTGAACTTATGGGTCAGTGCAATTATGTCCCCATCATTAGCATTCATATTTTGTACATTTACATTCACATTTTGTTCCGGCTATACCGGAGGAGGAGGAGGAGGCAGGGGCTGTTGGTTCAGTTGTTGATCCAGTCTCGCAGTTATCAGTTCCATCATTTGCTCCAGTCTGGCCATTCTGGCCTCAGAGGATGAGGATTCAGTTTCATTTGCAGTGTTTGCATTATCCATTTCACTATAAGCAGTTATAACAGTTTTAAACATAAGCAGTCATTTGTTTAACAGTTTAACACGTTAGCATATATTCAGTCATAACATAACTACACACTTATCATGCTTATGAGATGCCCTACTTACTTTTCTAGGACACCCTATAGCTCATTTGGACACGTGTGTGCGGTATAACTCGTGGTAAGTATCGCTCTGATACCACTCTGTCACGACCCAAACCCGGCCCTATGGGTTTAGCACCGTAACCGGCCAGTAATCCAAGATTACCAAAGGCCTGCTTAACAGTAGCACAGTAAAACAGAGTACAGGGCCTGACAGAAGCCAAAACAGTAAATAAACAATGCCCAATGAGCTGTGACAGTCTGTATGCAAAAAGACTTTTCATACATATATACATAATCAGTACAGAACAGTATGCACAATATGTACAATCATTCAGACTAGGAACTCAATCCCTTACATAACAGTACAGTAAACATTCAGTCTATACAGTTTACAAAACAGGTACAGAGACAGAAGGGGGAAATCCTAAAACACCCCTAAGCCTTAGCATGATAGGCTCAGAACCTCGCAGTGAGGCACATAGGCTGGCTTGACAAAACCGGAGTAACCCTGACGCTCCTAGCCGCGGTCTGGTGCCTGTACACCTACATATATATATGAGCAGTGAGCTAAAGCCCAGTGAATAACATAATGCGTAAAGAGGTTAAGAATGAATGTCCTTACAGTATGAAAACAGTTCATTTAAACAGTATTTCAGTCGTTCAGTCAGTACAGTCATATGTGGTACACCCATTAGCATAACAGTACAGTAAACAGTTGGTCTTAAAAGACCGAACAGTAATGATGGCCATCAGTCAGTAAACAGTAGTGGTTCCAACAAGGGAACCGACAGAGATCTCTGTAACAGTAACAGTAACAGTAGGTACTAAGGATGCCACAATACAGTTCAGAACATAGGACATACATTCATTCAATTAACAGTATCAGTTCAGAAAGCAGTACAGTTCAGTTGTTCAGAAGATAATCATTTTGAACATATCTTTACACAGATGTTACTCACAGAGTTCTGGGCTACGGTAAGGCTAGAGCGTCTCCTCAGAAAGCCAACCCTACACAGTTAACAGATTGAACACACTAAGCTACACAGTTGGGAAAGATAGTAACTTAATCCCTAATTTGCCTCGGTGTGTTCTACATCTATAACCTTAATAAGATGCTATAAACTAGGCCTAAGAATGTCTAGAATGAGATGAGGATGTAAAGATGTACTTAAAAAGCAGTTTCAGAATTTTCAGAAAAACAGAGTCCCGCTCGAGCGCAGGTTTCCCCGCTCGAGCGGACATGCAGCAAAGGTGCACGCTCGAGCGTACAATCTCCCGCTCGAGCGTACTGTAAAAGTATTGGATGGGTGAAATCTCCGCTCGACGGACGCTCGACGCCCGCTCGAGCTTGAAACACATGCCTCCGCTCGAGCTCCCAATCCTCCACTCGAGCGGACTGTAAAACAGTGCAAGATGCTGGATGCTCGGATTCCACGCTCGAGCGTCACTTTACCCGCTCGAGCGGGAGTGCAAAATCTGGAAATTCCAGATTGTACTTCCAAGCTCAAACTCAAGTTCAAAAGCATAATTTTCAATCCTCTTGGGCTAATTTCTGGAAAAACACTTGTAAACACATAGAATAACATGATTCAAAGCTCAATTTGAGAAATCAAAGCCTAAGGGTGTTTAATTCAAACCCAATTTCAAACCATTTTTCAAGAACAATCCTCAAACATGACATGCATGATCTTCAAATAACTTTCAAGCTTCAAAACATGCTCTAATGAGCCAATTGATTCACATACAAGATGAAAACATGGCCTACACTCAAAACATGGACATGCATGTGACAATTTGCCATGAACTCAACTCAAAATCCAACAATACTAACATGCATGCATGAATTATGCTCTATTTCAACATGCTAGAACTAATCCATGGCTCAATTCTCAACTTTGACATAAACCATGCAAGAATCAAGCTCAAGCACATAAATAAAGGTTGATTTCTCTTACCTATGTCTTCAATTAAAGGCAAGGGAACTAGATTAGCAACCACACTTCAATTTCCTTCAAATTCTAAGCAATATTGAGACGAAATCAACTCCTCAAGTCTCTCTCTCTCTATGGTCGGCTAAGGGTCTTCACGAAAGGGCTGAAGAAGTGTTTTGCTCAAGTGTAATGAAGCTCACAATGAATCAAGTAGTGGCCACTAAGGCTAGTTTGGTAAATAAGGCCAACTTAAGCAATTGATCAATATTTAATCTAATTTAGTCATACTAGATCACATTTTAGATAAATACACCATAAAATCACATAAATTCTACTGATCAAGACACACTAATCAATTTCGGATTCGGCCGCCGATAAGGCCTTCAATTAGCAGTTTAAACACTAAAACATGAACAGATGAATAATCAATCAGACAGATAGAATACAAATTAACATACATACATACTCAGTTAGTTCAGCTCCAGTTTTCAGTCAGTCAGTTCAGTACTTTAATCAGTTCAATTATCAGTCATAATCAGTTCAGTTTGACGGTAATCAATGTTTATCGGTAAGCAGTGGTGAGGGTTATTACAAGTTTTAATTTATCATTTTAATGTGATTGTTAAAAAACATCTATTCTAAATGCTGGGTTGACTCAGAAAATGTGAGTTTGATTATGGGTTTCTCAAAGAATGTAGGGAGAGAGAGAGAGAGAGAGAGAGAGAGAGAGAGAGAGAAATATATATATATATATAGATATAGAGATAGGTTATTTGGGACTTGGTTTGTGATTAGTGCTTTGTATTGTACAAATTAGTCTGATAGGGAAGGAACTGTTTGTTTGGAGCTATTTAAAAAGAAATTAATGGTGATTTATTTAGTTGATCTTCTGCAACAAAAAAATTAAACTCACACTCAAAAAAAAATATTTAACATTTTATTTATTGTGTAATATATTTATTTAGTTGTACCATTCAAATGTAATATATTTGTTGTGTGATTTTTGTTTTAATTTCATCTTTATAAAATTGAAGTCAGTTAACAAAGAGAAAAGTTCAAATTTAGACCATTTTATTGTGCTTTAGTTTTAATTTATCATTTTAATGTGACTGTTAAAAAACATCTATTCTAAATGCTGGTTTGACTCAGAAAATGTGAGTTTGATTATGGGTTTCGCAAAGAATGTAGAGAGAGAGAGATGGGAGGGGGAAGGGACTGTTTGTTTGGAGCTATTTAAAAAGAAAGTAAGGGTGATTTATTTAGTTGATCTTCCTGCAACAAAAAAATTAAACTGACACTCAGAAAAATTTATTTAACATTTTATTTGCTGTGTAATATATTTATTTAGTTGTACCATTCAAATGTAATATTTATTTGCTGTGTGATTCTAATGTACAGATGATAAATATTTTTCATTTAATTATTTTTTGAATATCTAGAGTTCCTAATTAAAAGAAAAATTTGAAAGACTTGGCATTTTAACATTTATGTGTAATATGGAAAGAGAGTTTATTTATTTTTATTTTTTAAGGGAATATAATATTCTATGTTGTATTTCAAAAATTCTGGTCAATCCTTATGTGTGTGCGTATTACTTTAGTTGTCTTCATGAAAAAAAAAATGTATTAAACTTACAAGTATTTAACTTAACGCAAGTATTTAACATAATCCATTTTGTTTTCAATCAAATTCACCGAGTATTTAACTTAACCCAAAAAAATGTATTTAACATTTTGTTATAAAAAATTAAAAAAAAAATTGTACCATTCTAAACAGAGAAGGCACGTGCCTCTGGTATCTGTTGACCTTTTTCTTTTTCTTAGAAGTTTATATTTTTATTTATTTCTTTTCCTCTTAATTGTAACCCGTTAAGTATTTTCTATTCATGATAGTTATTTATTTAAATAAAATTTTGAATTTTATTATTCGATTTGGTAGTAACATATTTGGAAATAACATTTCATTGCCAATGAAATCCATGTTAACTTTTATTATTGCTAATTTTTTGTTTCTTTGTGTCTAAAATTATATAACCAAGCATTTTTAGGTTGAAGTACAACAGTTATGAACAATATCACTATTTTTGGTCAAGTAAGTTTTTTTTCTTCTTTTTTCTCTTCATATAAATTTAAGCACCTCTCTTATAAATTTAAGTATAACAGTTATGGACAATATCACTATTCTAATTATTTTTTTTCCTCATACTTTATAGGTGGATGGGGACTTACACTGAAACGTAATATCACCTCCCTTTACTAATTTTCTTATTTATGTGTATAAAGTTTTATTTATCACTCTAAAATTTTTGTATGTATAGGTTCGATTTCTTCAAGAAAGAAATGTTAATGTTGTTATTCGCGATGAGCGTGACCTTAATACTATTCGCATTCATGAGGTAAGCCTAAAAGTCGCTTGAACATTGGACATGTATTTTCTTATCATTTTAAAAATAATTTATAAATATATTCTACTTATTTTTTACAGCCAAAGGCAAAGGAAAAAGACAAGGCAATATCAAAGGAAACAAAAAAAGCTATTCCTTATGGCAAAGGAAAGGAAAATGCACATCCCATGGTATGGTTTCTCAACAATTTTTAAAAGTTTCTTTTTCGAATATTATATAGATTTTTTTAGGAATTGCATAGTGTCATATACTATTTTTTATGTACATTTTTCAAAAGTTTCATTTTCAAATATTTATTCAATTCTTTTTATTGAATGTGAAATGTTTTTCTGAAGCATGTTAAAATAAGCATTTGTACAACATGCTAATGCATTTGTATGAACATTAATTTGAATTTTTAATATGTTTGTCTATTTGTATGATAAAAATATGTTGCATTTGTACAATATGTTGCATCTACAACATAGCATAATAAAAATAAAATAGAAGAAAACGAAAAAGGAAAATAAGAAGAAAGAACAATTATGTGATGAAAATGAAACTACATAATATAATTTTTTTTAATTTTTATTTTTCTTATAAGAAGTTCTTAAGGAAAGAAGAAAAAGATAAAAATGCATTTTAATATAACAGAAACAACAAGAAGAGAGAAAAGGAAAGTACAAGACATTATACGCTAATATTCACATTTTACATACCCAATGATTTAATATTTACCTTTTCAACGTACATTTTGTAAAGAGATGGGTAGTGTCTTAAAACCAATAAGTGCGTGCATAGTGAGTTTGCAGTTTTGTGTTTTCAAATTATTTTTCCCTTCCTTTTTAAATTTCATATATAATGCATTGGTTCTTATATGACTAACAACTTAACCGAGTGAAGAGGAAAATTAGTTAAAAGGAAGAAAAAATACATGATGAAAGAGAAGCAAGTTAGTTAATCTTCACATTTTATGCACGTTCTTATATAATATTCTAATTTTAGGCACACAATGATAATGTATTATCAAAAGCTGCATTGGCCCAACGTGCACGACGAGAACGTGAAAAAAATCAAAAGCCATGTTCTGCATACCAATTGGGACAACGCCTGCGACGAGAAGGAGAAAGAGAAAGGTCGAAGGAATGTATTAACCCAAGACAACCTTCTTTAACACCAAATTGGTAAAAAGAAAAAGAATTTTTTACCCAAGACAATCTTGAATTTTTTACTCTTACTATTACCACTTTATTATATAGATTTTAATTTGTTCACAATCTATTTTTGTAGGCCTCCTCCTACAACTCCATGTAGAAATGTTGGTGTGGTCATCCGTGATGAGCACGACCTTAATGTTATCCGTGTTCGTGCGGTAAGTACAAAATCAAGTCAAACATTGTATGTATTTTATTCATATAAGATTATATAAGATTTTTTTTAATCTTTTCAATATTTTATTTATATTTGTTAGGCAAAAGATAAAGAAAAGGTCAACCCAATGTCTAAAGGAAAAGAAAATATGGCTCCTTCCGGCAAGAGAATGACAAATGCATGTCAAGTGGTATATATTCTTTTTTTAAAATATGATATAAAACTAATCAAAATTTTGAATAGTTAAAATATATGAGTGTGTAAAATGAATTTATTGTTTTATGTTGTTTTTGTAGAATGATTGTAATATGTTTTCCTGTAACTTGCTATTATTTGTATGTGTTTTTCAAATTTATTTATTCTTATTTTGCATGGATACATGTGCATTTATAATGTACCATCCATAAGTTGCTACTTATATAAAGAGAATAGGAAAAAAGAAACGAAGAAATAAAGAAAAAATATATAAAGAAAGAAGAAACTAAATAAGATAGGTTTTTAATTCTTATTTAATATATAAAATAGAAAACAAAGAAAGGGAAAGGGAAAGTGAAGAAATAAGAAGATAGAAAGGGAAGAAATAAGAAAAAAAAGAAATAAAGATAACACTATTAAAGGTATAAAACAAATAAAATAGAAAACAAAATTAAGAGAAAGGGAAGAAATAAGAAGATAGTTTCATTTTAAACACAAAATATTCACATATTTTGCTTCAATGATAAAATATTTTCTTTTTAGGCACAAAATGATAATGTAATATCAAAAGTTGCATTGGCCCAGTGGGCACGGCGAGAGCGTGAAAAAATTGAATTTCAATGCTTGCAACGAGAGCAAGAGGGATTAGAAGAATGTGTTCAAATAAGACAACGTTCTTTAACACCAATTCGTCGCGATCACACTCACTTGGAGTGGGAAACAATAACTGAAGATTCTCAGTCGGCACAAAAACGAACAATGGTTACCTATCAATCTACATGTTCGTTTTCTATGCCAAGCACATCTTCAAATTCACAAAGGAATCGGTAAACTACTGTGTCTACTCCTATAAATCGATTTCTTCAAGCACATCTTCAAATTCTCACATCTTCAATACATACTTCTACTCATACCGTTTTGTTTTACAGAATTTTATTTATACACAAATATTTGTAGGTCTACTCCTATAAATCGATTTCTTCAACAAGATCTATGTACTGATGATGAATTAGAAGATCTGCCTACGAGTATATCAATTGGCGCCCGAGCACACAAAGATTCTTGCCGCCATTATCTTGGCAAGATGGATGTATTATGTCCTTATTGTTCAGCCTTACATTGGATGGATGAAAAATTGACAAAATCATCTATAAAGCGTCCCTTATTCGGAACTTGCTGTTTGGAAGGGAAGATTAGGCTACCTTTACTTATTACACCCCCTCCACCACTTCAGGCATTGTATGATGGGAATAATGATCAATCAAAATCCTTTCGAAGTTATACTCGAGTGTACAATGTAGCCAATGCTTTTACGAGTCTTGGTGCTACATTGGATCCTAGAGTACTCAGTGGAAGGGGCCCTACATCATTCACAATTCATGGGGAATTGCGACATCGAACAGGATCACTACAACCACAACCAGGGCAGGATGCGAGTTATGCTCAGCTGTATGTCTATGACCCTTATTCAGCTTTAGAAATTCGTAATCGTAGAAAACCTAACTTGAGAAGGGATGTTCTCAAAACTATTCAGGATAGTTTGTTACAAGTCATTGCATTTGTAGATAAATATCGCCAGGCTCATGCCATTTTACATCAATTAGACTCGGCAGGACACAATCTACCTGCTCATCTTCATTACAGTTCAACAACTGATCGACATCGGTATAACCTACCAACTACAGATGAGATTGCAATTGTAATACCAGGTGATGAAACAGAGGTAAATGGAATGAGAGATATTATTTTACATTTCCGAGGAAATAATGAGTTGATGCAAATTAATGAATGCCACCCAGCATACTTGCCATTACATTATATTCTATTATTTCCATATGGTGAGCTTGGATGGGAACCTGAGTTGAAATTGTGGAATGTTCAGTATGATCGACCTTCAACTGATCGACTTACTCAAATGAATTTTTATAGTTATCGTTTGTTTGAAAGACCCACAGAGTATTCCACAATTTTGGGAGGTGGGAAACTATTTCAAGAGTTTTTGGTAGATGCTTGGGCTGCAACTGAGCAAAATCGATTGACATACTACAAGCTTAATCAAGGGAAACTTCGGGCTGAGCTTTACCAAGAGTTGTCAGATATGGATCCAGATTATGTGCGACCTGGACAAATTGGTCAAAGGTTTGTTTTGCCATCTTCATTTACTGGTAATCCTAAACATATGTTTGAAATCTTTCAAGATTCAATGGCTATCACACGATACAACCAACACCCAGATATTTTTCTTACCATGACTGCAAATCCCAATTGGCCAGAAATTACTTCAGCATTATTACCATATCAAAAACCTATTGATCGTCCTGATTTAATTGCCCGTGTTTTTGAGTTGAAGAGAAAATGTTTGATGAAGGAGATAGAAACAAATAAAGTGTTTGGAAATAAAGTTGCACATGTTTTTACAATTGAATTTCAAAAACGAGGCCTCCCTCATATGCATACACTTTTATTTCTCAAGGGTCCAGACAAAATTCGGACATGTGCTCAAGTAGACAAATTGGTGTGTGCAGAATTTTCAGACCCAAAAGATGATCCTATGCTTTTTGAAATTATCAAATGTTGTATGGTACATGGACCATGTGGTGCTCGAAATCCGCAAGCACCATGTATGGAAAATGGTAGATGCACTAAGAGATACCTTCGAGCTTTCACAGAAACAACAACTATGGATCAAGATGGATACCCTATCTATCGTCGTCGCAATAATGGTCAAGTACATACTGTAAGAGGGCAAGAAGTTGATAATAGGGATGTCGTACCATACAATGCATATCTTTCAAAACTTTCAACTGTCATATAAATGTGGAAGTTTGTGCCGGAATGAGATGTGTCAAGTATATACATAAGTACATTTATAAGGGTTATGATCATACAACGATAGTGTTAGGAATGATAAATGAGATTCAACAATATCTCGATGCAAGGTATATTGGACCTCCAGAAGCTGCTTGGCGAATATTTGGTCATCCTTTGCATGCAGAGATGCCAATAGTTGTACGATTGGCACTTCATTTACCTGGAATGCATCGTGTTGTTTTTAACCCAGAAAAGTCATTACAAACGATTCAATCTAGAGCTGGTCAACAAATGTCAACTCTTACTGGCTTCTTTGCATATTGTGCTGCCAGTGAAGATGAATGTCCATTCATTTATCAAGAATTTCCACAACATTTTGTTTGGCTCAAGTCAAAAAAGAGATGGAAATCAAGAGAAAGGGGATATGCAATTGGTAGAGTGTACTTTGCTAGCCCTAATTGTGGTGAAAGATTTTATCTACGTTTGTTACTAACCGTTGTCAAAGGACCAAAGTCGTTTCAGTCTTTACGCACAGTCGATAATGTTGTGCATGATACATTTAAATTATCATGTATTGCAAAGGGACTTTTAGAAGATGATGAAGAATGGATACAATGCTTGAAAGAGGTTGCAGTCATAAAAACTGGATATCAATTAAGGAGATTGTTTAGTATTATTCTCACCCAGTGCTCTCCACTAAATCCATGTGCATTATGGAATCAATTTTCAACGCATATATGTGACGATCTTGCACATAAGATTTGTACATTGTTTGTCAGTTCTAAACCAACTGAGGCTCAAATTGAAGATTATGGTCTCCATCTTTTGAATCAAATGCTTCATGAATCAGGCAAAAGTTTAATTGACTTCCCACCCATGCCACAACCTACTGTAAATTGGAGTGCAGTAGTTGGTAATCGATTGATAGTTGAACATCAACAACTGCAGAGTGAGGCAGAACATGCAGATCCACAAATTATTATTGATTGTCTCAATAATGGACAGCGGAATTCTTATAATACAACCACTTCTTCAGTTTTTCAAAATAAATTAACTGTTTTCTTTCTGAATGGGGGTGCAGGAACAGGGAAAACGTTTCTATACAATACGATTGCATTAAAATGTCGTAGCCTTGGGCAGATCGTTGTTACTGTGGCTTCGTCTGGAATTGCATCACTGTTACTGGTAGGAGGTCGCACTGCACATTCAACATTTTCCATTCCGTTAGATGTCTTGGAAAATTCACTTTGTGGGTTTAGCAAACAATCATTACAAGCTGAGTTATTTAGAGAAACAAAACTCATAATTTGGGATGAAGTTCTTATGCAACATAGACATTGTGTTGAGGCGGTTGATCGTACATTGAGGGACATTTGTGATAGTGAAAAGCCATTTGGGGGTATTACTGTTGTTCTTGGAGGAGACTTTCGACAAATCTTACCAGTTATACCCAAAGGAGTTCGTAAGCAAATTGTGAATGCATCATTAAGACACTCTGTTCTATGGAAGCATATATATATCTTGACTTTGGATTTGAATATGCGCTTGAATCATGAAGGCCATGAAAATGCTAATTTTGCAAATTTCTTGATGGAGGTAACACTACTTTAACCTGTATTATATAGATTTTAAATTAATAAATTGTGTTTACACTTACTTTTTTATTGATTTCACTTTTTTTTATATTGAGACCAATCCTCAAAAAATCGTTAACCTTCCATCAACAATACACAAATGTTAAGATTTGAATGAATTACTCTCTACAGTTTATCCACAATTGAATATCATAGAGACGTCAACCCCAACATTTTTAACTGAACGCACAATTCTGTCTGCGCGTAACGATGATGTCAGTGACATTAATACTACTGCGTTGAATATCTTTCCAGGGAGATTATATACTTATCTTGCAGCAGATAAAATGTCTGAAGATAATGAAATTGATCCTACCATTACAAATAGATATCCTAATGAATATTTAAATTCATTGGATCCTCCTGGGTTGCCAACTTTTAAGTTAGAGTTGAAAGTGGGTTGTCCTATAATATTGTTGAGAAACATTGCACCGAAAGATGGACTATGTAATGGTACAAGATTGATGGTTACTAGGTGCGGCACTCGCATAATTGAAACTCAAATTTTAACTAGAGAAAAGTTTGGCAATTTGGTATTCATACCAAGGATATCTTTGACACCATCTTCTTCAGAAATGCCTTTCCAAATGACAAGACGTCAATTTCCAGTCCGATTGGCATATGCCTTGACCATTAATAAATCTCAAGGACAATCTGTGAAATTTGTTGGGATTGATTTGCGTATACCAGTGTTTAGCCATGGGCAATTATATGTGGCATTGTCTAGATGTACATCATTTGATCGTATAAGTATTCTCCCTCCTAAAGATAATTTGGATTCTACTACAAATATTGTTTATCCTGAAGTGTTGCTATAATATTCTATGCAGATTAAATAACGTTTTATTATAAGGTAACCACGCAGATTTATTTCTGTTGATTATATAACTTTTTAAAAAATTTCAATTTAATAATAATTTGAAATTTGGACTTTTGTAGGATTGGACCGAAAAATCTATGGAGCTTAAAAGGAGAAATACGACTACCTTGCTTCGATGTGGATGTAATAAGGTAATTTCAATCTGAAAGTATTTTGACATGTATATTTCCAACACATGTACTAATCTATATTTTTTTTGTTTCCACAAATTACCAGATTGTTGTGCATATTCCTCATTGGGGATACATAAAAGTTGATACAAAGACTTTTTGGAAAGTAATGAGGAGGAAGTTTGGGCAAACGCATATTTGAAGACATGTTATTGACACATCTTTTGTAAAGCATACATATTTTTGGTGTATGACAATATAATTTTTTGTATATGACATGTTAGTGACACATCTTTTGTAAAGCATACATCTTTTGTAAAGCTTTAACCCACTTTTTGTAAAGTTTTAACCTACTATTTTGGTGTATGAGAGTATAACTTTATTTCTATTTTTTGTTCAGTGTTTACACTTTTTTTTATTGCCTTTTATATTTTGATATGCAATATAACTTTAAATCTTATATGTTTGTTTCTTAATTTGCATTAAGATTAGGGAGAGTTGTTATTTTATTTGAGTTTTGTAGAGCGTGTAATACAAGCAAAATTGTTGTAAGTTCTTTAAGAAAAAAAATATTTCAATATATTTTTTCAGTATCTTTATCAAAAAAATGACACAAACTTTATAAATTTCAACATAATATGTATAAATTTTAACTGCATTTTAATCTTAAAATTATTTATACCGTGGTGTTCTGAGAAGACCCCATAAAGGCCGCTTGGGAATATGTTACTATTTTTAATTAGTTATTTGATTTTTTTAATATTTTAATTTGATTAAAAAAATTGTGTATGAGATTATAGTTATTATTTTTTTTTGTATTTAATTTGATAATTTATGAGAGAAAAAATAAAATAAAATAATTATAAATTAAATATAACATTTTATTTTATTAATTATTTTAATCTATTTTATTTTTATCAACTATTTTAATCAAATAAAATCTAGCAAACGAGAGAAAAATAATGCAATGAACTTTTTCCCATGTGAGACTTGTCCGAGGACTTCCCACATGGAGATTCTTGGGTCCAAAAAAACAAAGGGAAATGTTTCGTATCATTAATTTAGCACCACTAATGCACCATTAATGATGTGGCATTATGTGGATCCCATCACTGATGTGATAGGTTGGCCTTTGTTTTGTTTTATTTTTTTTTCTTTACATTGCCACTTCATTAGTGGTGTTTTTAGAGCTTCAAATTTAGTGCTCTAAATCACCACTCAAAAACAAAACATCAATTTAGGGTTGTTTAAGTGTTCTAAATAAGTGTATTTTTTGACTTTTTGGACTAAAAAGTTAAGGAAAAAAATATAGTTATTTAGATTAACTTTTTGACTTTTTATGAAAAAAAATGTGTGTTAAAAAATTGTATAAATTAGTGTGTAGGAGAATATTAGGAGTGTGAGTTGTACGGCCGTACTATCTGCGTACTATCTGCTCAGCTGAATTGATGCTAAGAAATGATTGGCTACTTTTTGGGCATTGCATTAGACGGTACTATTCAGCCCGTGGGGGCCATCACGGGTCCCGTTTTAATAATCTGAACCGTTCAATGTGTAGAACTCGTCAAGTACTATATATCTATATAAAATCACGTTGATCCGATATCGATAGCTATTTGATCAGATTAGTTTTTTTTCAACCGTTAACTATAACACCATCCTTTTTTTTTATACAAAACTGATTTGATCATGTAGTTAGAGATATTTGATCAATGTAATTTTTTATAAACATATAGTAATCGACATGTTTTACATATTGAACGGTTCTGATTATCAAAACGAGACCCGTGATGGGCCCCCACAAGCTGAACAACAGTGTGTTAAACTTGCACCCCAGCTGTGCAATTTTTCTTAAAAAACGCAGCCACATTACACTGAACCGGTTAGATATGTCTTGTAATTTTGTATATAACATTAATTTTTTAATATTTTTTTTGGTAAATAATTATAACTTTTTAACTTTTTAAATAATTTTTTGATTTTTTAACTTTTTTTAAACATGCCAAAGTTGACCTTAATGTACCCCTAAACAAAACTTACTAGTCTCCATTGTCTAGTTGTCTTCATCTCTGCCTTATCCTTTTAAGGTTTTTATTTGTGATGGAGTGATGTTAGACTACTCTATAGTTTGAGTTCTAAATTTAGTTTTAATGATGTAAAAATTAAAAAAAAAAATTAAAAATTAAAAAAAATTTAAAACATCACATTAATGGAGTAAGACTCATCTTTAGAGTTGCTTTAAAACTCATGTTTTAGAACTCCAAAACATTTTTTTATTTGTGATGGCATACAACTCCTATCAGTCTATTCTATACTTTATGGGAATATTGTGATACACATTTTTCAAAAAGTATGTATTATATGTGTATTATAATTAAAAAATTTATATAATTTTATATTCTTTGAATTACAGCTTAAAAACAATAATGATATAGAACTCTAATTTTAGAGTTCTAGTGATGTGGCAAGAAAAAAAAAACAAAAACATAGACACATACGTCGCATCACATGTGGGCGCCACTATTTACCACATCACTAAAACTCTTGTAGAATTTCAAAATTAGAGTTCTCAATATTTATTCCTTTAAAAGAATTAACAATGATACATAACTCTAAATTTGGGACTCTAACTAGGGATTCTAATGAGATGGTAAGGTAATGATAATAATAATAATAAATAAATAAAAAACTACCAAAACATCAAATCAATGGGTGGGTTTCACCCATTAGAGCTTCTTTAAAGCTCTCAAATATTTTTGTAAAAAACTATATCATAACTAAATATAATATGAGACATAATTAAAAATCTCATAAATTATAATTAAAATAATGTCATAATCAAAGGAAAAAATTAGTCATAACTAAAACAAAAATAACATAAGTAGAGATGTATATGGTACACCCTTTTTAATGGCGTATATATTGTAATTTCTCATATTATTTCAAACAAGATCTTATAAATAAAGTTGAAAAAATTACAAATCAATGAGAATTTTTTTTTAAAAAAAACTACAAAATTATGAAAAAAAAATCTAATACTTTAATTATTAAAATGGGTAAATTTTACCACTGAAATGCAATTTATTTTTTTGTCATACACTGAATTGCAATTTATCCAATAAAATTTGATATCTAAAACTTTGCAACTATATATATATACTAGAGATTTTAAAGTGTTCATTCGTGTAAATTAAAGAGACTAATAATGTAATTTACTCTAAAATCCAACAAAATATTGAAAACCCGAAAGGGACGCATAATACTATATTTAAAGTAAAGGTTGAAGTTAGTATATTGAAATTTTTATTTTTTGTAGGGTAAGAATATCCTTCATAATTTTTAAAAAATTTACCTATAATCTTATAACCACTTGAAAGTTAATTCACAAAATAATAACCGTTAATAATTACTGCTTAAATTTTAATTTTTTTTATTGATAAATTATAAAATAACATTTTATTTTATTTATCTATATGAAACATAAATATATTTATTATTCTTTTTCTTATACCTCAAAATTTACTTGTTAGCATCTGAATTCTTTATCTTGAAACGTAATTTTCTTTAAATTAAAATCACATTGCGTGGCATGGCTGAGAGATGCATCAACAAGATCAAAGTAACAATAATAATATTATTAGAATTAATTTTTTCCATGAGTTGCATGAGGCCTCAAAACCAGCAATCCATAGATTAAAAAAAAGTAATTAAAATCAATGGTGTGGCTGAGAAATAAATGTTCAAGATAGAATCCTAGCTCCACTCCTGTGTCAACGAGATCGAAATAAGAATTGCGTGACACAATTGTTATTTTTATTTTTAGGATACTTACGTGTAGATCCTAATAAGTGAACTTATTGTCTAATAGGTCTTATGAAAAAAATTTATCATAAAAAAAGTCATTAATTGTAAGTTTTAGCGGCAATTTATAAAAATCATAACAAAAAAGTTACTAATTGTTATTTTTTAGCAACGTATGTAAAAAATTGTCACAAAAAAAATTATTTTTAGTGACAATTTTACCAAAACTTATTTTCAATAGAACTTGGTGGGAATTAAGTATAACTATTAGGACCTATTAATAGTTTAATCATATTTTTATGGGATTTTTATTGATAAGTCCAATTTAGAAGTGTTTTAACCCAAGAAGTCCATGAAGGAATTTTTTAACAAATTTAGTCCCATGTATGTATAGTTTTATTCCATAAAGTCCATTTTCTTGATTTATACTATTTTCTTGGACACTTATGCCCTTATATTTAATTTTGATATCCTTATAAATATTTTTTGAACGATTAGCAATTTAATGATGTGAACATTCATATTTTAAAATTCACATTGGTAGGAATGTAAAATTGGCCCGCGGGCGGCCCGAAACCCGGCCGCGAGCCGGGGCGAGCCCGACCCGTTGACAATGTGAATATTCACATTGACATATTAACATTCATATTAATAGAAGTGTAAAATTGACACCCGTCCCGTGGCGACGCGAAACCCGCCCGCGACCCATGGCCGGCCCGGGGCGGTCCCGGTCCGACCCGTCGACAATGTGAATATTCACATTGACATGTTAACATTCACATTAATAAGAGCATAAAATTGGGCCGCGGCCCATGGGCGGCCAAAAGCCCGCCTACGGCCCGGGGCGGGCCCGGCCCGGCCTGTTGACAATGTGAATATTCACATTGACATGTTAACATTCACATTGATAGGAGTATAAAATTAGCTCGCGCCTCGTGGCTGCCCAAAACCCGCCCACGGCCCGTGGGCGGGCCCGGCCCGGCCTGTTGACAATGTGAATGTTCACATTGACATGTTAACATTCACATTGATAAGAGTATAAAACTAGATAGCAGCCTAGGGCGGGCCCGACCCGGCCCGGCCCGTTGACAATGTGAATATTCACATTGACATGTTAACATTCACATTAATAGGAGTGTAAAATTGGCCCCCGTCCCGTGACGGCCCGAAACTCGCCCGCGGCCCGGGGCGGGCCCGGTCCGGCCCATTGACAATGTAAATATTCACATTGACATGTTAACATTCACATTGATAAGAGTATAAAATTGGGCCGCGGCCCATGGGCGGTCAAAAGCCCGCCCGCGGCCCGAGGCGGGCCCGGCCTGGCCCGTTGTCAATGTGAATATTCACATTGTCAACAAGCAGGGCCGGGCTGTTGACAATGTGAATATTCACATTGACATGTTAACATTCACATTAATAGGAGTGTAAAATTGGCCCCCGTCCCGTGGTGGCGCGAAACCCGCCCGCGGCCCATGGGTGGCCCGGGGCGGGCCCGGTCCGGCCCGTTGACAATGTGAATATTCACATTGACATGTTAACATTCACATTGATAAGAGTATAAAATTGGCCCGCGGCCCATGGACGGCCAAAAGCCAGCCCGCCCGCTGCCCAGAGCCGGCCCGGCCGGGTTCGGCCTGTTGACAATGTGAATATTCACATTGACATGTTAACATTCACATTGATAAGAGTGTAAAATTGGCCCGCAGCCCGTGGGCAGCCCGCAGCCCGTGGGCGGCCCGAAGCCCGACCGCAGCCCGAGGCGGGCTTGGCCCGACTCGTGACAATGTGAATATTCATATTGACATGTTAACATGCACATTGATAGGAGTGTAAAATTAGCCCGCGTCCCGTGGCTGCCCGAAACCCGCCCACGGCCTGTGGGTGGCCCGGGGCGGGCTCGGCCCAGCCTGTTGACAATGTGAATATTCACATTGACATGTTAACATTCACATTGATAAATGTGTACAATTGGCCCGTGACCCGTGTACAGCCCGAAGCCTGACCTCAGGCGGGGGCGGGCCGGGCTCATTGGCAATGTGAATATTCGCATTGACATGTTAACATTCACATTGATAGGAGTGTAAAATTAGCCCGCAGCCCGTGGGCGGCTCGAAGCCTGATCGCAGCCCGAGGCGGGCTTGGCCCGACCTGTGACAATGTGAATATTCACATTGACATGTTAACGTTAACATTGATAGGAGTGTAAAATTTGTCCGCTGCCCAAAGCTCGCCCGCGACCCGGGGTAGGCCCGGACCCAAACCCGAGCCGCCCACGGGCTTCAGGCCGCCCGTGGAACGCGAGTCAATTTTACGCTCTTATTAATGTGAATGTTAACATGTCAATGTGAATATTCACATTGTCAACAGGCCGGGCTGGGCCGGGCTGGGCCTGCCTCGGGCCGCCCACGGGCCGTGGGCCTATTTCGGGCAGCCACGGGGCACGGGCTAATGTTACACTCTTATCAATGTGAATGTTAATATGTCAATGTGAATATTCACGTTGTCAATGGGCCGGGCCCGCCCCAGCCCGGGGCTGGGCTTCGGGCTGCTCACGGGTCACGGGCCAATTTTACACTTTTATCAATGTTAATATTAATATGTCAATGTGAATATTCACATTGTCAACGAACCGGGCCGAGCCCGCCCTGGGCAGCGGGCGGGTTTCAGGCCGCCTACGGGCCACGGGCCAATTTTACACTCCTATCAATGTGAATGTTAATATGTCAATGTGAATATTCACATTGTCAACGGGCCGGACCGGGCTCGCCCCGCACCGCCCACAGGCTTCGTGCCGCCCATGGGACGCGAGTCAATTTTACAATCTTATCAATGTGAATGTTAACATGTCAATGTGAATATTCACATTGTCAACAGGCCGGGCCGCCCACGGGCCGTGGGCTAGTTTCGAGCAGCCACAGGGCGTGGGCTAATTTTATACTCTTATCAATGTGAATGTTAACATGTCAATATGAATATTCACATTATCAACGGGTCGGGCCGGGCCCGCCCAGGGCAGCCCACGAGTCGCGGGCTGGTTTCGGGCCGGCCACAGGCCGCGGGTTAATTTTACGCTCCTATCAATGTGAATGTTAACATATCAATGTGAATATTCACATTGTCAACGGGCTGGGCCGGGCCGAGCCCGCCCCGACCCGGGCCCGGGCTTCGGGCTGCCCACGGGTCATGGGCCAATTTTACACTCTTGTCAATGTTATTGTTAATGTTAATATGTCAATGTGAATATTCACATTGTGAACGGGCCGGTCCGGGCCCGCCCCGGGCGGCGGGCTGGTTTCGGGCCGCCCACGGGCCGCAGGCCAATTTTACACTCCTATCAATGTGAATGTTAACTTGTCAATGTGAATATTCATATTATCAACAGGCCGAGCCGGGCCTATTTTTTTGGCCTATGGGCCGACCCGGCCCGACTCGAATTTTTCCGGGCACCCACGAGGATCGACATGGGCCGGGCCCCTACACATTGACGATATGAACATTTACGTTGACGGTGTGAACATTCACATTAAGGGTATTTTGGTAATTATGTCACCCATAGGACTTATTGAAATATAAGAAAATAATGTGAACTAAATGAAACATAAGTAGATGAAAAGGGTATTTTGGTCTTCTTATCTCAAATTGGACCTAATGGAATAGTCAAAAAGAATATGAGTTAGATGGAATAAAGCTCTTAGAAAATAAATTTATCAAAAAAGCTCCCTATTTTTATTTTATTTTTTCCCATGAGTTGCACGAGGCTTGTAAACAGCCACTCAGAATTATTTTTTTCCATGAGTTGCGTGAAGCCTATAAGCCAACCACAGTCTTAGCTTCAAGTAAAGAAAATAATTCTCATATTTTTATTTTATTTTTTCCCCCATGAGTTGCACGAGGCTTGTAAACAGCCACCCAGAATTATGTTTTTCCATGAGTTGCATGAAGCCTATAAGCCAACCACAGTCTTAGCTTCAAGTAAAGAAAATAATTCAAATTGCCAAGCAACTGTCTAGTTGTTTTTGAACCACAGTCCACACACTATCCATTAGCCAGAGTTCAGACCCACCATCCATGTGGCTATAGAAACACTTATTGAGTGCCATCCATGGCATTGACATGTCATGCCTCATAAACATCTGATTAGTGCTCACATGAAACACCTCACAAATAAATGATTCATGTTTGGAAAAAATAGAGGGGGCATCAATTAATTTTATGTCCTAATATTCATCCTGATAGATAGGATTATAAACCAGAGTCAAATAATAAGTTATTTAAGTTTGATTTAAAAACTTAACGTAATTTAAAATATATTTAAATTTAACTTTTTACGTAATGAGTCCGTCTCGAACAAACTTTAACCAAGTCAAACAAAGAAAATAAACAAATAAAAGTTGGCTTAAAAAATTAACAAGTTTTAAATTTTGTTCAAATTTGTCTTGTTTGCATAATGAATATATTTTTAACGAGTTAAATACAAATTCAATTCAAATAATTTGATTATTCAAGTGAAGCAGATGAAGAGAAAAGCTCCTCCAGTTTTGCCATTGCCCTTAAAATTGTGAGAAACTCTACCCCGCATACCTGGTTAAAAAAGTGTGTATATATATATATCTTAATTATTGATTATAGTCACATTAGATCATAATTAACACTATTTTAAGGCATAATCCAAGACTGTTTTTTCATAATCAAAGCTACCACAATTGAGTCGTAATCAATATCACTTTGAAACATAACCAAACACCACAATAAATTGCAACCAATTTAATTTAACAACTTGCTAACTCAACCACCACTATAGCCCGTGACCAAACACCACCATAGAATTTAATTTAACAACTTGTTAACTCAACCACCACTATAGCCCGTGACCAAACACCACCATTGTTGTTAACCAACACTAACTTGGATATCATGATCCTAAAATTGTAATCCACCTTATGCCAACTACACTACTAGTACCTGTTCATCAACTACTACAAATATAAAAGGCAAAGGCCCCTCCTAGTTTTGTGGGAGATATGGAGAACAAAACTTTGACATGTCAATTTCACCAATAAATTAACAAAACCTCTACAAATGCAACTAAACTTTCTGGACCAGTTCAAGTATAACATTACCAAGTAATACTACCAATAATCTAAACAAGAACAACTCCCATCTTTGAAATGATGGAATCGAGTCCGATCTCTCACTACAATTTCCCTTCCATAAATCCTCGAAACAAGCTTAGTACTAGCATGGCAATCGCCACATACTCGAAGGTTCTTTATAATCCGAATAGGTGCATTGGAATCAGAAGCAATGAGAGCAAAAGCAATCGCTAGCCTTTCACTGTGGTATGAGAGGGCATCTTCCTTCTCTTCCTGTTCTATGTCAAACAACACTTCTTTGATTCTTGGGTTATGACCGTATACTTGTAATTGCCTACAAATCTCTTCAAGTTTTGAATATATTTCTTTAGAACGCGGATGTGTCTTGTCCCCGATGATGAACTCATGAATGGCACCATCAACCTCAACTAGGCTACTTCCCGGTACTTTGTCAAGCCCATGAACTTTCATTAGCTTCCTCACTCTCTTGACATCATCCCATCTATCAATCATTGCATACATATTTGACAAAAGAACATAGTTCCCACTAGTCTCTGGCTCTAACCGAATCAAGTTTCTGAGTGCAACTTCCCCTATCTCTAAATTGCCATGTACCCGTGCTGCCCCAAGCAAAGACCTCCACAACACTGCATTAGGCTTCATGGGCATGGCAAGAACCCTTTCCTCAGCCTCCATGAGCCGCCCAGCTCGCCCCAGAAGATCCACCAGGCACCCATAGTGCTCAAGTTTCGGCTCAATCCCATAAACCTCCTTCATGGACTCAAAAACATTGCAGCCTTCTTCCACCAATCCAACATGCGAGCAAGCACACATTGTAACTACTATTGTCACATCATCTGGAACCAATCTCTCAAATCTCATTTTCTCAAAAAGCTGAAGTGCTTGATATCCATAACCATGAATTGCCAACCCTCTAATCATTGCATTATAGCAAAATGTGTCTCTTTGAGGCAATTGATCAAACAACTGGTTTGCCAAATTGAGACACCCACAATTTGCATACATACCAATCAGAGCAGTACCCACAAAGTGATTTAGCTCAAGATTGTTCTTTAGTACATAAATATGTGCCCAAGTACCTTGACTAAGAGCAGCCAAATCAGCACAAGCACTGATTAGGGCCACAAGGGTAATTTCATTGGGCCTAATTAGAGAATTTTGCATATCACTAAACAAAGACAAAACTTCCATTGACAAACTAATGTCACTAACAGAATTAACACTAGCATTTCGAGCATAAGAAGATAATATAGAGTTCCAAGTAGCCAAATCTGGCTGAGTAATTTGATCAAACAGATATCTAGCAATGCCCACTTTCCCACATTTTGAATAGAAGTTGAGCAATGAGGCTTGAACAAAGTGGTCATATGGGGGTTCAAGAAATTTCAAGACATGGGTATGTAAGGCTCGACCCTGTTCGAGCCAGGGGTACGACCCACAGGCCTTGAAGAGAGATGGGTAGGTGTAATTGTTGGGTCTGAGGGTGGTGTGAGTGAGAATGTGAGTGTAGAGAGAGAAGGCAATGTGGGTGTGGTGTTTTTGTTTGTGGAGGTTCTTGGTGAGGGATGAGATGAGGGTGTTGAAGAGGAAGATTGATGGGTTAAGGGCTTGGTTGAAGATGGTGAGGGTGTAGGATAAGGAGGAGGCTAGAGTGGAGGATAAGAGGAGGATGCGACTGAGTGGGTAGGTATGGAGGATTAGACCAGTTGTGATCATTTGGGCATGGACTTGTGAGAGGGTGTCTAGGGTTTTGCATTGTTGTAAGAGTTGGATAGCTCGGTTGTTGAAGATTGGGTTCGACACTTTCATGGACAATTCAACATCTGCGCAAAATACACGTAGTAGAGAGAGAGAGAGAGAGAGAGAGAGGATTTACCGGTCAAGCAGCCAAACATATATAAAATTAGAAAACACGATAGCCATTTTATAACCATAAATAAAAATGGTGTAATTTTAATTTTTTAAGTTATAATTAAAAAAATATATTATAATTAAATATAATATGAGATATAATTAAAAATTTATGAGTATAATATCATTATTAAAGAAGAAATAGTATAATTAAAAGTACATTATATCATTTTTAAAGAGACGTATACTAGAATTTCTCATAAAATTGAATCAATTTTATTTGACTTAAAATTTTTAAATCTAAAATTAAGCCAATCATCCATTTGAATAGGATTGAAATTGCTATTTCATTTTAGTTTTTAAAATTTTATAAATGCTCATTATAAAACTTTTTTTTAAAAAAATAGTTTATAAAAAAAATAAATTATATCATATATAATTAAGGCAAAGATTAACATAATAAGTTCTATGTACAAAATTTTGCATAAGATACACATGATCAATTCTTAGGTTTGTTCAGGTATGAACCAAACTAAGTTGATAGAATTGGTTATTTGAGGTCAAAATGAATTGGGTTTGTTTGAGAACTGAACTAGCTTAATTTATAGAGTCTAAATTAATTTTGTTCACGAGGAGTACATATTAATAGTGATTTTACGTGATGATATTAAATAAATGAGAATTCCCATGCTGCGGTTATAAGACTACATAGTAGATGAAGCGGCCGCTCCCTGCGCCTCGCACGATATTGTCCGCTTTGGCGTAAACCCGCCTTACGGTTTTGTTCCTCCCCCACTGGGGAAAAGGCCTCATGCTAGGTAAAGGAGCTAGTCAGCTTATTAGGTGGGAAAGCAGTCCCTCACAGACCGATGTGGGATTTCCCCGCACATAAGCCCCCAGCTGACTGGCTCTAACACCGGATTTATCCATCTTAGTGTTGGAGGGAGTTCCCACAGACGGCGCCAAATGAAGCGGCCGCTCCCTGCGCCTCGCACGATATTGTCCGCTTTGGCGTAAACCCGCCTTACGGTTTTGTTCCTCCCCCACTGGGGAAAAGGCCTCATGCTAGGTAAAGGAGCTAGTCAGCTTATTAGGTGGGAAAGCAGTCCCTCACAGACCGATGTGGGATTTCCCCGCACAGTAGACATTTTTTTGTTATTTTTGCCAACACTACATAGTAGATTTAAAAATATCTTCAATGTTAAATAAAAAAAATTTATCAAATTTAAGTAAAAATTTGATTTGATACCGTTCACTTTAATATTAAAATTAAAATTTTCATCAAATTTTTTCATATCCTCGATTATCCAGAAGGACATCCGGGCAGATGCCTTAGAGGTCATTCAGACATAAATAAAAAAAAGCTATCAAAGTTGCTCTTCAGTGTACATATGAGTGGACATCCGGGGAGATGTCCGACCCAACGATAACAATTTAAATTTGATGAAAAATGAAAATCTCCTTTCGTTTGATAAAAGTTTTGGTTTATCCCTCATTTGATGTGAATTTAATGAAAGGGTTGGAGGTTAAACAGTTATCATTTTTTGCCAAATTCAAATTTGATAAAATATTAAATGCAGCGTTAGAGATGGTCCAAGAGACAAAAGTTAGCTCACTAATTTTTTATGTCGTTTGCCCACCACTACTACACAACATCAATTCTGTAAGTGGGCTGGCTGCAAAGTAGCCCATGCTTGCTAGAAAACGAAATTCAATGAACAATTTGAGAAAATATGAAATTTGGGCTAGGTTCTAATTGGGCCTGCTGGTCTATCTTGTAGTGGGGTGTGAATTTGTCAAGTGGGTGCTATCAGCCATGTACTTGAAACTTTTTTCACAATTGCTTTCTCAAAATTTTCCAGTGGAGTGAGCACATAATCATTATGAATCATATCATACAATAAGCACAAAACTCACAAGTAGGACAATGATGATTCATTGCTATAGTGGTTCTTAGCTAATAATTGGCTCCACCTAAAGGTTGAAAGAGTGAAACTCATTCTTTTTCAATGATGATAACTCTCTTGTAAGCTGTAAACACAGATCAAAAAATCAACCTTTAGGAAGGATAGTCTAATCAGAGTCTCTGTCAATTTGCTTTAATAATACTAGCATAGCATGTGGTATAAGTTCATGATGATCCTATCATTTTTTCTCCCCTTTATAAAGTTTGAAGTTAATGTCCTTTTGTTCTTGTATTTGCCTTTCTTATCTTTTCTTGTCTTGCCTTTTCTTTCTTTCTTACAATTGCTTCCATTTAAAGGGAATCATTCCATCATTAGTCTAGGTGATCCACTAGCATCTTCAAATTTTGAAGGAATTATGAATCAGTTTAAAAGTTTAGAGGAAGTACAAATTAATTAAAAAATGAGGTAAGTAGTTACAGATTTATGGAATTATATATTATTGGGATAAGTGTTGTGTCTCATAACATAATTTTCACTTATACTAAAAATACATATATATAGGTTTGGTTTGAGAAGTAGGCTAGCTTTTTAGTTTTTTTATTTTTTTTAACTATTTTAGTCTGGGGCTAAAAAACTTAGGTTGAGAGAAGGGTTTTTGACTTTTTTTTGATTTTTTTGTGAGAGAAAAAATATAATGATTATGAATTAGATGTGAGGTTTTGTCTTATTAAAAAATCTATTTTATTTTTTTTGACTATTTTAGCTCCAAACCCACTTCCCAAACAATGCCATAATTGTACTTTTACAAATTTGTAGTTGAAAATAAATTGTTTCTAACCATCCAGTTGGACTCAAAGAGTCTATTATAGACATCATTAAATTGATTTATGAGTTCATTATGTGAGTTTATATGTATTGATCGTTCTAAAATAAATAAATTAGTCTAACAATTGTAATTATATAATTTTATAAATAAAACAAGCAAAGGGAAAATTTTGATTAAAATCTGCAACATCATCTACCACTCTTTGTTATCATCAACTCAACAATCATATTCGTGATAGCTCCATAAGAAACAAAAACAAAAGTTTGGGAGTAGCTTCTCTTTCCTTTTCTTTTCAAATTGTTTCTTTCTCAATTTTTTTTTTTTTTTTTTTTTTTTTTTTCACAAACCATGATGTACACATATTATGTGTGTGGCCCATAAACATCAAACAAATAATAAGGCTATAAACCCAAAATAATCTACTTAAAATTTATTTAGAAATAAGAATTAATTGTTCAAATTCATTTTACTCATAAATTTCAAACTTCATCAATTTAATTTTTACTATACGGATCAATTATGGGACCCTATCTTTTTGGCAAAACAAAATGTTATTGAAAGTGAAAAAATTAAGTAAAAAACGATATTATGGATACCACTGCTCCAATATAAAATCTACAGAAAGAACAACAATTCATCATTTTTCGCCCTCTATCTCACAAAGATAAAAAGCTATGTAAATCTATTATAATTTCTAATCCACAGCTAAAGCAGTTTTGAAATATAAACAAATATACGAAGCATATATCTAAACATGAAAATGTACAGAAAATAGGTTGGTTTAGGAGTTGTTTGGGGTGTCCTAAATAAGTGTACTCTTTGTCTTTTTAGACTGAAAAATTGAGAAAAAAAATATGGATGTTTGGGTTAACTCTTTTACTTTTTATAGAAAAATGTGTATTAAAAAATTGCATAAATTAGTATGTAGGAAAAAATTAGAATTGAAAGTTATACAATCATAATTTTTGACTTTTAATAAATAAGGATAACTTTTTAACTTTTTAAATAACTTTTTAATTTTTAAACTTTTTTTTCAACTTAGCCTCCGTTTGGCAAGAAAAAGCCCAGGCTTTTTTGGCTAAAATAGTCACAAAAAACAAAATAGGCTATTTTAGCCACAAAAAATAAAACATCAAATCCAATCCATAATCATTACAATCCTCTCTCACAAAAAAAGCCAAAAAAGTCAAAAAACCCTTCCCAAACCAGGCTAAAATAGCCCAAACTAAAATAACCAAAAAAATAAAAAGCCAACCCACTTCCCAAACGGAAGCTTACTAAACTCGACCTTAATCAAGAGATAACGTCGGACACGCGTGTGTATTACCACCAGTCAAAGCACAAAAAAGGTCAAGATTGGTAGTAGCCTCTCAATAATAATAATAATAATAATAATGGATCCCAATAACAAAATACCCTTTTGTCATATCCGATAAAAATAATAAAAATAGGATTAGCTTTCTCTCCAATTCGTGATCAGAGTAGACTATATTATTGGATTTGTGAAAATTTATTACGGGTCTCGTTTTGATAATTTAAACAACTTAATGGGTAGAACTTATCGAGTAATTTATCTTTGTAAAAAATTACGTTGATCGAATATCGATAATTACTTGATCATATCAGATTTTTGTCAACGGTAAATATAATTTTTAAATAAATTATTAACAAAAATCTGACCCAATCAAGTAACTATCAATATTCGATTAACATAATTTTTTATAAAAATAAAACATTCAATAAATTTTACACATTAAATAATTTAAATCGTTAAAACAAGATCTGTAATAGGCCTCCCGACCTAACCACACCGTCTAGAGACAAGTTGCCTCTAAAACTATACATAAAGTGAAAGTGAAAGTGAAAGTAAAAGTGAAATAAAGTTTTTATAAGCACTTTTGACGAAAATGATAGAACCATTCACCTCCATGATTGAACTCCAAGCAAAGCAAAAGCATTTTCACAACCCCCTTAAAGGCCTGAATATTTACGATATATCGCTATCGAACACAACACAACCACTCTTTTACCAAAACTGGTCTCTGGTCCTCAATCTCTGTCTAGTTAGCAAAAATAAATTAAAAGATTTTGAAAAAGTAACTTTGAAAAATTATTTAAGGAAAATAAGAATTTAGCTGCCCTTTCGCCCGATCCATGGACCCATCACAAACCTACCTTGATAGTCTATTAATATTATGTTTGTTTTTCAAATTTTAGTGGGTAGATAATTAATAGAAATTTTTAAAAAAAATAATAAAAAAAAACTAGTCATAACTATATAGTTTTATGATTTTTATCTTCAAAAAAGTAAATGATGTATTTGTAAAATCATAGTTGTTGATTTTTTTTAAAACAATTTTTTTTAAGGCAAAAATAATGATTATATATAATTATAATTATCAAATTAATTTAAAAAGAAAATTTTATGCATCATCTACACGCCAAATTGATAATTGAAGAAGGTCATATGGTGGGTCTCATAAACTAGACTGAACCTCCGTTTGGGAAGTTGGTTTTGAGGTTTTTTTTTATTAAAATAGTCACAAAAAATAAAATAAGTTTTTTAATTCAATAAGACAAAATATCACATCCAACTCATAATCATTACAGTATTTTTTTCACAAAAAAACTAAAAAAGCCAAAAAAAGTCAAAAGCCCTTCCAAACTAGGCTTTTTAGCCCCAGACTAAAATAACCAAAAAAACTAAAAAGCTAACCCATTTCCCAAATGAGCTTAATGGGCTAGAGAATAGTTGAATTCAAAAATAAAATGTGTAGGTGTTATTATCATATAAAATAATAGCAATGCTAAATTCAAATAATTTTTATTAAATTTCTTGAATGAGGTGGTAAGGCATAATGCATATAAGGAGAGTTAAGAGAAAATATTGAAGTGTGGGTCAATTTTTTAAATTTTGATTACTCCATATTTGGGAGGATTTGGGAGAGAAACTATGTGAATGAACAATTTTTCATAAAACAATTAGATAAAATAAGGCATCGTTTGGGAATAGACTATTTTAGTAATTTTTTAATATATTTGTTAAAATATGCGATAAAAAAATTAGTATGTTTGGAATGATTTTTTGATTTTTTACGAAAAAATGTGAAAAAGTAGAGAGAAAAGGGAATCTTTAACTTTGTGGTATAAGTTGTTGGTTTTTTAATTTTTTTAGTAACATTTTAACTTTTAAGCTAAAATATTCACTTGCCAAACAAGACCTAAATGTGATTCACATATTTCAATCAAATTATTAATATTCCTCATCTATGTAATTAAAATATGTGTGCTTGCGTCGATGCATGACATTGGAGTTGTTTGATGGAGGTTATTTTAAATTAAAAATTAAAAATTATTTTGTTTTTCTTTTTCTTTTTCTTTTTCTTTTTCTTTTTCTTTTTTTTTTTAATTTTTAGTGAATATTTTTCAAATTTTAAGTATTTTTTTATTTTTTTATATGCACCTTGCTTGCTCAGATCTATCTAAAAAGTAAAAAATTTGTGAAAAAATATTTTAAAAAATTAATAAATACATAAAAATATGAAAAATATACTAAATTTTCATATTTATTTTTTTTTATATTTTTGGTATTTAGTGAATTTTTAAAAGATTTTTTCACAAAAATTATACTTTTTATGTGTATTTATGTTAGGTGTGTCGGAAAATTTAAAAAATTACCTAAAATATTTAAAAAAATTCAGTAAAAAAAAGAGGAAAAATAAGAAAGCCAAATTTTCTAAAAAGTGTTTTTGAAAACAGAAATGCTCCGTAGCCCGAAAAACTGAGGCTCGAATGACTTGAATGGTACGGAAAATATTATCTTACCGGTAAGAGAATAAAAAAAAGTCCTAAAACGATGTCGTTTTGGGATTTCGAGCCATTTGAACCTTTGATTTTTCGAGTTCCGTAGCGGTGTTGTTTTGAAAAACCAAAAACAAGCAAAGTGTTTGAAGTAGTATTCTTTTTCCAACTTCTAAAAATCATATTTTTTAACTGATAAAATATAAACAAAAATCGTATCAAATAATTTAACGCAAAATCTTAAATTAAAATAAAGGGCTAATTATACTAATAGTCCCTATAGTTTAGGACTCGTGTCATTTTGGTCCTTAACTTTTTAATTATGACACATTTGACCCTAAATTTTGAATATTGTTGCAAATAAGGACAATTGAAAATACTATTTCTTTATTTCAATGGCAAAGTTGTCAATTCGATAAAACATAAACTAATTTGACAAAAGCAAATGTCAAAAAAATATTTTTAAATCTTTAAAAATATTTTCTACCCACCAAATATAAAATTATGTAAAATTAATAAATCTTTTGCACCTTTATTTTTTTTTTTTTTACCAAATTAATTTTTATTATGTGTTTGGATGATGATCATGTAATAGGTAATTGTTAGATTTTTAATACATAATCGATATATTTAATATATGAAATATTTTTAGTTTTGAATTTTTTTATTTAATGGATTGATTTAGTAATGATATTAAAGTTGTCACCATTTGACTTTTGAAAAAATAAAAACTAATTTAATGAAAATAAAACAACCACCCATTACACATAATAAAAATTAATTTGGTAAAATAAATAAATAAATAAATATCTAAAAGATTTATCAATTTTATATAATTTTATCTTTAGTAGGTAAAAATAATTTTTAAAAATTTAAAAATACTTTTTTGACATTTATTTTTGTCAAATTAATTTATATTTTATCAAATTAATGACTTTACCCTTAAAATTAAGTAATAATATCTTTAATTGTCCTTATTTAAAATAAGATTCAAAATTCAAGATTAAATGTGTCATAATTAAAAAAATTAAAAATCAAAATAACATAACACCTAAATTATAAGAACAGTTAATATAATTTGTTCCCAAAAAAAAATTATAAGTGGTTTGTATGATCTGGACCAAACACCTCCATTCGTACAATACAATGCATTAACATTAGCTAATTGTACAGTGGGTACGGGAGTGCATGTGGAGAGCCTTTGGAGGAAATAGAAACTTCCTTTTTGGATGCGAACTTTACCCTTTAGTCCTATTTCACTTCACCTCATACACTTAAATTAGTTTTTAAAAAAATTCTCAAAATTTTAGGCTAAAGTGTGTTGTTAACTCTGTTAACAAAATATTTAATGATCTTAATACTCCTTGAAGATAAGGACATATGTTTTCTTTACATTGTACCTTGATTTTTGAAAAGTAAGTTAAAAGTAAAATTTTTTAATTTTTTTTTGAAAAAACATGCAAAAAGTAAAAAAGTGATATAATTTTAAAAAATTAAAAAATCAAAAAGCTAAATTTTAATTCTCTTCAAAAAAAATTTATGGCAACTCACAAATTAGACCCATGTCCAAGTTTTGTCAATTTGAATGAAGAAAAATGCTTCAAATGACTAATTCAACACCAATAATACACTATTAATGATGTGACATCATATGGACCCCAACATTGATGTGATAGTTTGGCCTTTGTCTTTGTTTTTGTTTTTGTTTTTGTTTTTTTTTTTTTTTTGCACTAATTAGAGCTATTTTTAAAAGTTATGTATTAGTGGTCTAAATCGAAACTCTTAAAAAAATATGAAGGTAAAGTGTAAACTGATTAAAATTACATGAAAACTTTTTTGCACAATTTTTTAATATCATAAAATATGGTGATCTAGGATCAAACTACAAGGGTAAAATAGATTTTTATTTTTTATTTTTTTTCCTTCAAGAAAAGAATATTCACAGTTTTGGTGATAGTGGGATATAAAAAAATGAATAATTGATCCTGGGACATTACGTAAGCATATTACAGGCCGATTACAAATCTCTATAATCTCTCACATTCTCTAATCACCTAACATAAAAGGGTTTGGTCATGGTGTGCAACTTACACCTTATACCTTACACTTACACCTTACACTTACACCTTTTGTAAAAAATTAAACCTTACATTTACACCTTTTTTGAGGTTGCACACCATGTGCAACCCACTTACACCTTACACTTACACCTTACACTTATACTTACACCTTACACTTACACTTTTTGTGTAAGTGGCACATAGTATGCATTTGCACACTTAAGAAAACTCCAACATTAAAATAGTGAATTCTACAATTTTTTACCAATCACAATACATATAACGTCATATTACCAACCAATAACTTCTAGGGATATAGAACTCTGATGGTTTTATTTTGATGAATGATAAAAGTTTTTGGTGTCTTTTGATGACCGACATATTGTGTTTGAAAAAAAAAAGTTTGAAAAAAAACAAAGGAAAAAAAAGCCATCCATGTTTGATCAATAATGACAAAAGTACTTAGGCCCATGTCATAATTTAACAAAATTGCTTCAGACATAATTTTGGTTCATAGATTTGAAAAGAAATTTACAAAGTGAAAGAAAAAATAAATATAAAAGTGTGTGAAATATAATTATAGGAAAATGTTTGGTAGCTCAAATTTTTGTGGCTCAAATGGCTTAAATCTGTCAAAACGACGTCGTTTTACACTCAAAATCTGTCAAAACGACGTCGTTTTGACAGATTTGAACCATTTGAGCCACAAAAATTTGAGCTACCTAGCATTGTCGATAATTATATTATATTCATATTTTACTTTCTTTTTTTTTTTAATTTTTGAATTCATATTCAATAAATACAGAACGTAATCATCTTAGAAACAATTATGGATTGATAATGAAGTGGATATGGAGTTACCACTGTGTAAAATTTGGATGAATATGAGAACCAATACATATTGATCGTCATTTACTTGTCAATAATGTTCAATTGAGAGTGAGATTAAATTAAGGGATACTTATATATAGATCTTCATAAGTGGATTTATTATCTAATAGGTTCTATGAAAAAAATTTATCTTCAAAAAAGTCACTAATTGTAAATTTTAGCAACAATTTATAAAAATCATAATAAAAAAAAGTCACTAATTGTTAATTTTTAGCGACATATGTAAAAATTGTCACAAAAAAATTATTTTTAGCGACAATTTTACTAATACTTATCTTCAATAAGACTTAATAGGAATTAAGTCTAACTATTAAGATCTATTGATAGTTTACCCTTAAATTATTTAAACTGAGCTAATTAAGTTTGACAATAAATTGTATTAATGACTTGTTCAAAAACATGTTGTACCTCAAAACTTGTCAAGTTTTTAATGACTATTTGTTGATTTTTTTGGCTTTCGAAGGTTAGTATTGTAATTTAAGCGTACCAGCAAGGATCAATCAGTCCTTACAGAAGATTGATTGCCAACCAATTATCAGACAATTGTGTTTCAGCTTTCAGCCTCAATGAAGAAGACTTTTACTGGTGACTTATTTAGGAGAATTTAGTAAACAACAATTAAATGAAGAACAATTGCAACATTTCATTAAATAAATGAAAAACTTACAATGATCTGATCCAGCCTCGTAGAGGATTACAGCAGCAAACTACTTAAAACTACTCCTATGAATAAAGTGTAATACAGGAATTTGAAGTACAGAAATATAAAGAACAGGAAATGTAAAAACTGAAAGGAAAATAAAATAGATAAAAACTGGTTTCTGGATTTGACTCTGGGACTTCTTTCTGGGGCCTTCTTTGCTATTTATACTTCTCAATGATAACTGTCGAAATGGACTTATAACCGTCGAAACCTCCCTTCATGATCGCTAATCATGCTCTCTCACAGTTAGCTCCACTACGCCATGTTTGCAGTTAGGCTTCCCTCCTGATTTTGAATTTAAACCTTGTGAGTAACCGTTAGGCCACGTCACTTTATATCCTTCGATCATTCCAGTGCTACGCAGAACCATTATTATCAGTATGGATTGACACGTGTCTGATTATGGTTGGCAATTTATATTACTTTTCTAAATTACCCTTCTCATGCCACGTGTTGAATCGTGATTGGCTTATACAATTTATACAGCCAACATTACCCCCCGCACTAATATATCCAATACTTTGTGATATTAGTGGATCAAAACACTTCACTCACGTCCTAGGATGTACATGGGTTTCACATCTTCTTCGAACTGCAACCGCCTACATTAAATTCTTTTCCACACCTTGAACATTTCCCATTATCTGAGCATTCAAAAGGTCTGATACAGCTCGCATGGCCAAACAAATTTGTTTTGACATAGATCGAGCATACGAGGAGTTGTTAGATAATAATGTTTGCCCTCAAAAGAATTTTCATGCATTTATTAGCCACTCATATCCATCTCTCTATATTCAAGTCATTGAAGCTTTTGCAAACTATCGACCTTTGGATTACGAACCTATTGTTCATAATTCTCTAGCCCAAAACTTTGCAAACATGGATATTGGAAGCTCTTCTTCTAACAAAAAACCTTCTGCGTGGGATGAGACTGCAGCTTCTTCTTCTTCTTCTTCTAAGACTTCTGGCTGGGGAGGCTGGCCAGAACCTGAGGAATCCAAGCTAAGAGAGCGCATTAATTATCACTTCGTCGAATTCGCTGATCTTCCATCTTTCCCTCCTTTCGTTCGGAGCCCCGATGGTTTACCTATACATATCCATCGATCGCCGACATAATTTGGAAGACAATTTACTCATAGCATGGTACACGTCCTCTATGCCTACGAAGATTGTGCAAGCCACTCGTCGTCCAGAGGAAGCACAAGGGTACAACCCGTCATTCTTAACCTAGAGGGAAAAATTCTGCTCTTCTAACTAGCTTGACTGCGTAAACAACCTCCAGTTCCCTCCTTCTTTCAAGATGGATCCTCATGCACCTCCTCTTTCGCAAAACCCTCATTGGGTGGAAGAACTGAGACTTACTCTCTTTGAGAATCAGTTTCTTCCTTCCTATCAACCTCCAACTTCCCCCACTATATTTGGGCGATATCAAGCTCAGCTTCTGCTTACGGCCTTTTCTCACTTGCCCTTCAATGTTCTTGAGGGTAATATTCCTCTCAAGAACCTTCGATGGGCTTATGACGTTATGACTCAAAGTCATGTCCTCAATCCTATTGCCCAAGCAGAGCTTCAGATGTTTTTGGATCAACTCCCACTGTTTCATCATTGGCACCAAACTTCTATGGCCACCACTCAATCTTTGGACAACATCTCATCCCGTTGAATTCACAACCAGTATAAAGCAGAGAACCTTATCGATGAATATAATGACTTCAAGAATAAAGACTCTGCACATTGGGATGACTTAGATATGGATGAGATAGAACAAGGATTGAAGGAAACAGAGTTCAAAATAAAATCCGAACAACTTTTTGATCAAATAAAAACATATCAGCTTCAGTAACCTAGCTTGGAGAAGATAGAAGACAAAATAAAAAAGGAATAGAAATTCATTGACCATTATTGGAACAAGTTCCATGACCTTGTCATTTTCTCTATTCCTTACTTTTATGAAATTGAATATGTAACAAAAAAGGCTTTCTGATGTAATTACTTTTACCTTAATAAAGCTAGGCTTTCTTTTCTTTATTCGGCATGGTCTAATTTCATTCTATTTATCCAAAGTAAAGAAAATCAGAGCTTTGAATTCACCAATTTTGTCTTTTGAAACCTGATTTAAACATATCCAATGAAATACTGAAGACCTAATTTGAACTTCACCAATATATGGAGTGTAATTGACAACCTCTGCCTTAGGTCTTTTTTTCCCAATCATATGGTTAATACAACCAACAGTTTCAAATTAACTATTTTTACATTGAACAAACAGTCTACATTTTCCGAAGTATGGAAACTTCCTTTAAGGACTGCACTGTTTTATTCTAAAAGAGTGATTCCTTTTGTATACTACTTAACCAACTATTGGTTTTACGTCACTTTAAAGCCTAGATAAAACAAATCTTAACCGCAGAGTATTTCAAAATTTGCTTCGAAGGATTTCACTTTCACCAAGAAACCTAAAAGCAGGCCTTTAATCCTTTTGAAGTAAACAAATACCTGGGCACTCCTGTACTCGTAGGTGTGAAATATGCTTCGAAGTCAACTTCCTGCTTTCGAAGCTCTAGCTGAATGTTTGTCATCTGATTTTGGCGCCAAAGCTTGGCTTCGAAGCCAAACATTTGATTTTAAAGCCAATATTAGTATTTGGGATACATTTTTATCCCAAATTATCAACATTGAGAGAAACTTTTCGCATCCGTACTTTTAGCACTTCTTTATGAATTCTACTCACTTAAAACGATTGGGTAATTTTCAGACAGAAAGGTTTAAAAACCGTTTTATTTCGTGCTTCCAATTCATTTGTTCACCTAATACATAAACCCTTCATCTCTATTGACTTCTCATTTTCCTTACTCTCTTTCTTAACTTTGTCTTCTGAAAAAACTCCTGTCAATGACTTCTTCCTCCTTGAAAATACCGATTGTGGAACGAATGAGTCTATCTGTAGCCTTAAAAAGGATCATTGATGAAGAGTGTGAGAAATACAAGGCTGGTGAGAAAAGTTCTATCGACGGGCGCATCTTCATTAGCCGTTGTCATGAACAAGAATACGTGCTTGGACCCATTTTTAAGGAGATTCCCACTGAGCTTCTAGCTCTGTATCTATGTCTAGAAGATCATTGCCTCCTTTATGAAGGTGGTCTTGATTGGGGAAGCTAGAGGATGAACCGACTCAATCGCTGCCGGCCCACGGTAAGACCAGAGTGGGAGGAATGGTATGATCGAGTCGTCCCTGCTAGGACACTGGATCTTCAGGAGCTTTGTCTCTTCGACGCCCTTCAGTTATCCAGGTTCACCGTTTCAGAGGACCCATTTTTAGTAGCTGCTGCTCTTTGTTTTTGGAATTCTACTTTCAATTTCTTCTAATTTAGATGTGAGATGATGGCTCTTACTGTCCTTGGCATCTGCCATTTGTTAGGATTATCCACTATTGGTACCCCCATTGGTCTAGACTATCTTGACCTCAAAACCCTTTTGTCTCTCCCTCTTCTGAACTCATCCTATCGTGACTTTGTCAAGGTTGAGAACAAAAGAGAAGGCCTTATGACTGATAGGGAATTTTTCTATTTTTTATTGTATTGGCTTTGCAAATTCCTCTTCTGTACTTCTTCTCAAAGAATCATGCATGAGTTTGCCCCTCTTGCCAAAGCCTTTGTTTTACAAAGAAAGGCGGCCTTAGCTCCATACGTTTTGGGTCATGTTTATAGAGCTTGTTCTTTTTTTTGTGAAAAACCTATGGATGCCAATCAAGGAGGCCTATTTTGGATACTCCAACTTTGGCTTTATACATACTTCACTAATTTCCAGTCTAAATGCTTAAATTTTTTGGAGCCAAACCCTACCACTCATGGTATGAAGTTAGCTAATGTCTTACTTTATCCTTCCAACTTCGCCTTCTACTTTTCTTTCTTTCACCAACTCCCAACTTCCCCTTCTTCCCATACTTTCCGCCTCTTCGAAGCTACCAACATTGGCCCAACCTGGCTGAGGACCTTTTTGAGTGATAGGTCCTGTTCTACGCCTCAACACAAAAACATGTGGGCTTCTATTTTGATCCCTAAGGAACTATTCATTGGTACTATGAACCCCAGAGCTTATAAGTGCATCTCTGAGCCCTATTGTCCTACCTAATTTCCTAGGTAATTTGGACTCTCACAAGGGGTCCCTATCCCTCTCTGCAGTCAGTCCAATTTAAGCCTTGCCATCAGAGATTTGAAGGTTCGAAGATCTAGATTGAAAGAAGCAACTTCAAAATTTATCCAACATCTAATTGACTTTGAGTACCTACCCTTCATACCTCAAAGCAATATATTGAAAAGGTACTAGAACTAGTGGATGGCCAATATGGAGGTGCACTTAGCCATTCCTCCTCAAGATCTATTAATAGTACTAGACATGTCTCAAGCCAAGTCTAAAGGGACTAGAGTTGTTACTTTCTCTACTGCTCATGTCATCCCAATTCCTATCCTGGCTACTACAAAGTCTGCTTCTGCTGCCTCAACTCTTCCTAGAGTTACTCGAGCTACTTCGAAGAAAAGTATACAATACTGTGTGATACCCCTGTCCCATAGTATGCTAATTAGTCCTTAATTTGAGTATGATTATGTGTTTAGCATGATTTTATGTGCCAATTATATGAATATATGTGATTTTGAAGTTTTATCTGTTCACCGTAGGAATATCTGTTTGAATAATCTTCTTTGGAAATTAAATTGAGGGCCTTATCGGCCACAGAAACCGAAATTGATTACGCCATTGTAATTGACATAATTTTTAGAGCCTACGGTGAAATTTAATTGAAAAATTGATTCGGACCAGATTAAGTTGATTAAATTGGTAAATTAGTGCCCAAATATTTTATATTAAAATATTATGTTAGTGGGCCTTGTTGTATGTGAGCACTACACTCTCCTTTAACTCTATTGAACTCAAAATCTGAGTTATACCATTGAGATTGAGAGAGAGCCAGCTGTTAGAGAGAAAGAGAGAGAGAGAGAGAGAGAATTGTGCATTGGTGGCTCAAGACTTGGACCTTTTGGAGATTAAGCTCAAGTATTGCTAAATTAGGGAGATTAAAACTCCTTGGTGAGTAATTCATGCATTTCTAGTCATCATCTTGTGAATTCAAGTTTAATAGATGATCAAGAACATGAATTAGTTTGAATGTAATGGAATTGAGTTGTATATGTTGGATTTCAAGTTAATAGAAGCATACATGTAAAGAATTGCTATAGATTTCCATGTTTGAGCTTAATTTGTGTAATATATGTTAAAGTTGAATGAAATCCATATGTATGACCGTTTCTTCACCAAATAAGTTATGAATAATGTGTATTTCTTACATGCAAGAGTAGATCATGAAAGAGTAAGCTTTGCATGTTGGAATTTGATATGTTGGTGATGAATTTGGATTAATTTGAGACATGCATGTAAATGATATAAGAAATTGAGCTTCCTAATGTTGTAATCTCGTATTGGTATCATGTTAATATGTGTATATTTGAGAATTGAGTCATAACATGCGTGATTTATTGGCTAAAAAGTCAAATTGGAGCTCAAGAACTTAATCTAGAAAACCCAGATTTTTGATGTTCGCTCGAGCGTGGGAAGTGCCGCTCGAGCGGGAAAATCGTGCTCCCAGCACTTTTTGCAGAGTTTAATGTTCGCTCGAGCGGGATGTTTCATGCTCGAGCGGGGAGCTTTTGTAGACAGGCCTTCCGCTCGAGTTCCCTAATTCACGCTCGAGCGTAATTTTGAGGTAACCAGTACTTTTGCAGACCTCTTGGGTCCGCTCGAGCGGTGGATTCCACGCTCGAACGAGTACCCGATTTTCTGAAATTTTGTATGCTCGTTCTGTGTTTCATTTTCCGTTCTCTTTCACTTGCAAGCACTCTCTCTTATAAGCTTTACGAGTTGCTAATTGGGATTGTGGACAAAAGTCTGATATGAAAATGAATGGACCGAAGGTCGTTTCGATGTGAATAAATGGACCTAAAGTCATTTAGACATGAATAAGTAGGCCGAAGGCCGTTTGATGCGAATGTATGGGCCGAAGGCCATTTGATGCGAATGTATGGGCCGAAGGCCGTTTGACAAAAATGAATGAACCGAAGGTCGTTTTGATAGAAATGAGTGGACCGAAGGTCATTTTGACATATGTGAATGGACCTAAGGTCGTTTTGACATGAATGAGTGGGCCGAAGGCCGTTTTGACATGAATAGAAATCTGAATGGGCCAAAGGCCAGAATGTTTGGAATTACAGTCACTTGATTTGAATTTTGTGTATTTTTATATCTGTTAAATAGAAATATGAATTGGGCCCAAGGCCATTTGGAACACGTTGTTCTATATTGTATGTAATTTCTATATTTGATTTGGTATTATTCACTGGCTATCGCTCACGCTCATTCATGTGTTTGTAGGTGAGCCAAGAGAAGTCCAAACCCAGCCTCAGTGAAGTCTGCCATGAACAACACGAGTTTTGGAGAGTCAGCCTTGTGTCTCACGCACGAGACCCATCCCTGCCATTTTGTTATGCATCTACGTTTTGTCCTGTTGGCAAGGACTTTGTGTATATTTGTATATAGTTTGTTATGGGTTGGCTCAGTTTAGATGATCCTGTCTGTAAAGAAGTTTATGCTGCTATACTTTTGATGTGGGTTATTAACGTATATGAATATGGTTTGTTTGATGTGCATATAAGCACGGCTCTATGGACAAAGTTTTTAATGATTGCTTCTGTTTGGCCCCTTTACTCTGTTGCGTTACGTCTGTTTTGGTTTGAAGCCGTAGGTAATCTTAGGATTACTGGCCGATTATGTCCTTAACCCATAGAGGCGGGTTCGGGTCATGACATGCTGCCTCTTTTCTTTTCTCCTTTTATGATACTTTTGCCTTTTACTTATAGTTCCTTCTTTGGTGTAGGTGGCGTAGGCGACTCACAGGGAGACTCTCCTCAAAGTGCTCAAGCTTTAAATCTCCTTAAGAGCAAGCAGAAGCAACAAAGGAAAAGGAAACTTTTGCTTGATCCTGAAGAAATGGTATATGAGGCTCACGTGGAGGAAGAGGAAGAAGAAAAAGAGCAAGAGGCACCATTAAAAAGGAATAAAAAACTGACAGTCTCTCTCTCTGATTTCACTGGGGACCCCATTCACGAAGCATCTATTAAAGTAGTGGAAGCAGAACATTCTAAAGAAATCATTGTGTTCCAGAGGGCTGCGAAGAAAAGACAACAGCAAATGCTTAGGGATCTGCTGCTAATGAACTCCAAAGAGAATCTGCAAAGAAACAACAAACTGCTGAACATTATATCCTTCGCAGCTCTCCAACCATTGCTACCACTTCTGAAACTAGTAATCTCCTTTCATGTCTCTAATTTCCTTTCTCAAGTTCTTGATACTGAAACTTAACATTACTTTGTATTTCTTATTTTGCAGCAACAACTACTTAGCCTTCTCCTTCAATAAGGACTACTTCAGTTTCATCTAAAGCTGAAAGACCTCGAAATATAAAGCCTATTCAAGCAATACTCCCACTCTCTGGTTCTACACTTTTCATACATTTCTTGAGGCAAAGCATTCCTACATCCCTATCCTTTAGCTTAACTCTATACTTTTCTCTTCTATCCTTTAACTCTGCCCAATTTATTCTCCCTTCAAGCCTTGCTGCGCCTTCCCTCCTGAGAAAATTTCAGTTATTATTTCATCTCCAGTGATAGTTGATTCCCTTAGAGAAAACACTGGTAGCTCACCAGTTCCTTGTCCACTATCTCTATCTAGCTCCAGTCCCTCTTCTCTTGACTTATTGGTAGTCAAGACTATGGAAACTGCTAGGGATACTTCATCTTTCTCTCTTATCCCTATGCAACCATCTCTTCCTTCTACCAGAGCCCTTTCTGCACCAACCATGTCAGCGGAAGAGGTGGGCATTTTCGAAGCTAGACTAGCTAGCCTTTTTGACATGCCTTCTACCATTCCAACAGCTAGCAATGAAACTGATCCATTAGTTCTGGCTGATTCTCTCTTAGAAATTTTTGAGAGCTCTTCCTCCACCAGTAGGACTTTTTTGCCTTCATTAGATTTGGACAACTGTTTGGAGTTGCTGACATTCTTCTCGAGGATTCCCGTCGAAGCCTTGCAAAGGCCTATTATCAAGAATGGTTTCCTGCAGTGCTGCAAGGTTGTTGAGTAATCCAGCATGACTATTTTAAGTCATTTATCTCAGGCAGCAGTTACTATTGACTTTTATACCAACATCTGCCATGTTGCCAAAGCTGCAAAGGAGAAATTGTTGAGAGACCAGAAATTTGTTTCCCAGATACATGCTGAAGTGTCTGAATTAAACGAACAACATTTCTCTGTCTCCCAATTTCAAGCTCAATTGTTGGAGAAGAAAGCTCAGCTAGAAGAAGAGTTATCAGCAGTCAACCTGGCTTTGGATCAAACTGCCACCAAGCTGCAAATTACCAACCAAGGACTAGCTGATCGAAAGTAAGAGATGACTACGGCCATTTAGATGTTCCCATCTCTTAAGAGTAGAAAGTCAATTGTAAAGGAACAACTGAAACATTGTACTGACTTTTGGGCCAATCTATGGCTGCATGTATTTAACTTCTTATGAAATAAAATCTTTATTTATTATTTGAGTGTTTTCATATTTCTTTTGTTTAGCACTTATTATACTCCTCGTGTTTCCCACACAGTTGGATAATAAGGCTTCAAATATCTGCCATTAATTTTCTTAGGGTGTACATATCCATTCAAATTTCTCAAATAATATGTTCCCCAAGGAAAAACACTATGAATTTGATATGGTCCTTCCGAATTAGGTGATCATTTGTCAAACTTATGGCTTTTAATCCATATTGGAGTATTGTCTTCCATACCAAATCACCCTCATCAAAGCTAATGTGCTTGACTTTCTTATTATAGTTTTTGGCTACTTTCTTCTTTTGGAGAAGAATGCTATTTAATGCCAAAATTCTAGCTTCATCCACATTCTCTTACTCCAAGCACATACTTTGATGGTACTGCTCAGGAACTAACTAATCCTGGCATCTCACCCTCAATGACTTGATGTTAATTTCTACAGGTAATACTACATCAACACTGGAAGCTTAGCCAAGTAGGCTTTGATTCCTTTGAAAGTAGTTTGATGCTCTGATGTCCACACAAACTCCTCTTCATCTTTCAACCTTAATAAGGAAGAAAATACTTTAGTTTTCCCTACAGTATTAGAAATAAATTTTCGAAGAAAATTAACCTGTCTAAAGAATTTTTGTACTTCTTTCTTACTTGATGGAAGCCTGGCTGCAATGATAGCTTTTGCTTTGTTTTGATCAATCTGTATTCCCTTTTTGTGTACTACATAGCCCAAGAAGTTTCCAGCTGATACGCCAAAAGCACATTTGAGAGGATTAAGCTTCAACTTGAACTTTCTCATTCTTTCGAAAGCTACTTCCAAGTGAAACAAATGTTCCTCCATGGATTAGGACTTCACTGCAATGTCATCAATGTAACACTCTAAATATCCTCCCTCCAATAAGATTATGAAAGATAGTGTTCACAGCCCTTTGATATGTAGCCTGTAACGCCCCAAATTTCTAGCCAAGATAACACAACAATCATGGCTCTTTCAAGGAAAACCGAATATAAATCTCTAAACTTACAGTACATGATACAATAGTTCTTCATGCAACAATACATTAATTCAACAACAAGTAAATAAACAAATACCCCCAAGGGTTTACAAGTTTCCAAGGCTTGAGCCTGGTTACACAAAATGGTTATTGAAATCCACACACATACAGCCCTTGGCTTACACACAGAGTCACAGCAAAATAAGAGTCTCGTACTCTCAACACACATTTCCTCGCTTTAGTTAGGTGGCATCACCACATCTTTTCCTGCACAAAAATCCCGTAGGGTGAGCATAAAGCCAAGTAAGAAATCTTTAACAAAGTATATACATTTTACACAAGTCTCAAGAGATGAAAGACACATGCCATGCTATGCCCTTTTGAAAGAAAATCACATCTTCATCTTCGAAAACTATCATGCTCAATGATATCGTGTAATTTCAATTCGTCAAAACTTAACAATTCATTTCAAGAGTGGTAAATACGACTTTGGTAATCCTTAGATTGGTGTCTGCAAGTAGACTATACAAGTACTACCAACTTGTCATTTTTACCGGTATTAACCGGAAGGCTCGACACCTATCCACACGGGTTTTCGGTCTTTCACCCCAGACTCTCAAGCTAACTTATTCAATATTATCTACATCACCTATCAAGACTTGTCAATGTATTTACCCCAAAAGCATTCCATGAAAACTTGTTTATCAACATTCTTTTCTCAATGCAAGTTTTCAAATCAACTTGCAAAGTTTAATGTAATCAAATGAATTGATATGCCAATAACACAAAATAAATATAAATACTTTTATTCCAATTCATCATCCAAGAAATAACACAATTCCATCTTTTCAAATATTCTCAACAATTAGTCATTTCAAGACTATTTCAACGTTTTAAACAATAATTTCCAAAATGAACAAGAAGTCTCATATTCTCTAAAATTCATCATTTATATAAATATAAAGAAGAAAATTTTCAAATATCCATTTATTTTGACACATAAAATAAATATAATAATATCATTTATGGATTTTTAGTCTCTTTAAAAAAAAATCTCAAATTCTAGGTTTTCTCACCAAAACTATACAACTCAAATCTTTTGAAAGAAAACTTTCCAAAATCATCTTTTCTTCAATCAACGAAGATCAAAACCCATAAGGTCATTTTAAAAGAACAAGAGACACACCCACTTTCAAAATCGCTCAACTTCTTGAATCAACAATCAATTTTCAAAGCTATCAAAAGATGATTTCGAAAAGCATATAGATCTTGCAAATATATATATATATATATAATTATAAGAAAATTCATACCTCAAGTTTTGAAAAAGAAATAAGATGAAACCCCCAAAATTAACGGTGTCGAAACTCGATCTTCATCGCACACAACGAAGCCCTCAAGAAGTTAACCAACTTTGATGAAAAACCTATGGTAGAACTCTAATGGATCTTAAAAAATCAAGGTTTTGATTCAATTTGGCGCAGGGAAATGTAGAGAGAAGGGAGATGAAAGGGTTTTTAGAGAGAGAGAGACATACAAAAGTGATCTGAAATATTAGATTCACAAACTAATATAACATGATCCGCTCGAGGGTGGAAAGCCCCGCTCAAGCATCGAATACACCTTCCCAGCACTTTTACAGACAGGTCAAACTTCTGAAACCAAACATTCTCCGCTTGAGCGCATAAACGGCTGCTTGAGCAGACAAGCAACTTCGAGTGCATTTTGCATTTTTGCTTCGAGGGCGCTACCCCTCGACCCCGCCAGGGCGCTGCCCTTAGACCTGTCAAGGGGGGCTGCCCCCTGGACCACCGCGAGCTAACCAGGCAGCTCAATCCCCGACCTAGTCAGTAAAGTGGTAAAACATGAAAGATATGCTACAACCCGATACAAACATGAGACATTACCTGTTCCAAACACACCGTTACAACCCGATAACAAAAATAAGGGGAATATAGGGAACTAAGATACATAACATCGTTTAAAACCATACCAACTCGAGCCCGGAACACCACAATGAGATGAGTCAAAATCGGGATCGCTACAACCCCAACATTCTTCAGGCCAAATGGCATTTTAACCCATTCGAAGGTGCCAATGTTCCCAGGACATCTAAATGCTGTCTTATGGATATCCTCTTCTGCAATACAGATTTGGTTATAATCAGAGTGTCTATCCATCATTGATAAAATCTTGTGCCCTGCTAAACTATCCACCAATAAATCTACTATGGGCATGGGGTACTCATCTTTTGGGGTTGCTAAATTCAGATTTCTAAAATCGATGCATACCTTTATTTTACCATTCTTTTTAACTATAGGCACAATATTGGATAGCCATTCAACATACCTGGCTATCCTAATAAAGCCTGCCTTAAGGAGCTTAAGAATTTCCTCATTGACTTTCTGAATCACTTCAGGACTCATTCTTTTTAGTTTTTGCTTGTATGGCTTAAAATTAGGCTTCATAGGGAGCTTATGTTCTACTAATGACCTAACCAATCCTGGCAGTTCATTATAAGACCATGCAAAACAATCTTTATCTCTTTAAGACCACCACCAACTGGTCCCTGTAAAGAGCACTTAACCAAGCACTAATGTAGATGGGTTACTGTGTAGAACATTCCCCTAAGTTAACCTCTTCCAAGGGATCTTGTATCTGAGAACTCACTAATGATTCTTTTTTGATTTCTTCTGTCTTCGAAGCAATTTCTTTGCTTTGTTCTGCTCCCAGTTTCTTTGATTCAACATCCTTACCCTCCTCCCCATAGACAAAGTCTGTCCATAAGGCTTCTTCCTCTTGTATTTCCTGAACTTTTGTTTTGATGTCCAATGCACAGTATTTATCAAAGGTCAAAGGTCTGACCTGCTGTTGTTTATGCTTACAGCCAACTATCAGGACTTCCTTCTCTTATTCCTGAACCTTTTGGACTATTGCTTTTAAGTCCAATGTTATGAACTTAACTAAAGCCAAAGGTCTGACTTCTTGGGTTTCACCTTCTTGCCTACAACCAGGCATCATTATCATCTTTGACGACGAATTCTTCATCAGCACTCTCTTGTACTAAGTGCTTTAGGTGTGCTACTTCCTCATCAGCCGTCACTTCGGCAAAATGTCACGACCCAAACCCGCCCCTATTGATTTAGCACCATAACCGGCTAGTAATCCGTGATTACCGAAGGCCTGCTTAACAGTAATAACAGTAATACAGAGTACAGGGGCTGGCGGAGACCAAAACAGTAAATGAAAGATGTCCAATGAGCTGTGACAGTCTATATGCAAAAAGACTTTTCATAACATACTCACATTCAGAACAAAAGCAGTATGTACATACATCATATACATGCATTCAGGTTAGGGACCAAATCCGTACCATAACAGTACAGTACAAGTCTATACAGTATTACAAAACAAAGACAGAAGGGTGAACTGAGACACCCCAAAAAGCCTAAGCTCGGTCAGACTTGGAACCTTGCAGTGAGGCACGTTGGTTGGCTTGACAAAAAGGGAGTTTAACCCAACGCTCCTAGCTCCGATCCGGTGCCTGGACACCTATATATATATATATAAACAGTGAGCTAAAGCCCAGTGAATAACATATGCATAAAGAGGTTAGGAATGAATGTCCTTCCAGTATTTAAAACATTCATTTGAACAGTATATCAGTTATTCAATCATAGCAGTCATAAGTGGTACATCCAATAGCAAACAGTACAGTAGGTCTTAACAGACCGAACAGTCAGTTGATGGCCATCATATCAGTAAACAGTAGTGGTTCCAAACATGTGAACCGACAGAAATCTCTATGACAGTAGCAGTACAGTACAGTACTGTAACAGTAAATTGCTATGGATGCCACGAATACAGTTTGCAAATAGGACAAGCATTCATTCAGTAAGAAATATCATTTCAGAAAGTAGTACAGTTGATCATTCAGAAAATATTCATGATTGAATATATCTTTACAACATTGTTACTCACAGAACACTAGGCTACAGATAGGCTGGAGCGTCCTCGGATGCCAACCCTACAGTTACAGAATGAACACACACTAAGTTACACACTTGGGTTTGATAACTTAACCTCTAACTTATCTTGGTGTGGTTCTACATCAATATCCTCATTAAGATGCCTTAAACTAGGCCTAGGAATGCCTTGGATGAAATGAGGATGCAAAGATGTACTTTAAAACACTTTTTAAAATTTCCAGAAAACAAGCGTCACGCTTGAGTGTGGCTTTCTACGCTCGAGCGGATATGCAGACAAAAGATCTCCGCTCGAGAGTGACTTTTTCCGCTCAAGCGGACTGCAAACTCAGGCAAAAGTACTGGATGCATGCAATTTACGCTCGATGGGCGCTCAATCTTCGCTCGAGCGTGAGACACAAGTCCTCGCTCGAGCGTGCATTCCCTCGCTCGAGCGGACTGTAAACATATGAAAAGTACTGGATACACGTATTTCACGCTCGAGCGTTACTTTCCTCGCTCGAGCGGGGTACATGTACTCAGAGTGTACGCTCGAGCGTTAAGTCTTACGCTCGAGCGTGGGTCCAAAATCTAAAATTTCCAGATTAAACCTCCAAGCTCAAATTCAACATTTAAAGCATCAAAATCGATTCCTTTGGGCCAATTTTCTGGAAAACACTTTAAAACTCATAATATGACATGTTTTGAAGATCAATTTGCAAAATCAAAGCCCAAAGGTAAGTCAATTAAACACAATTTCAAATAAACTTCAAGAACATGATGAACATATGACATGGAAGTGTTCAATTGAAATCAATGCTTCCAATACATAATCAAATGAGTCGAAACTTCCAAAAACATGATGAATTCATGAACTATAATCAAGATATGGACATGCATGTAGCAATTTCCATGAAAACAATCTCAAAATGCTAGAACATGTACATGCATGCATGATTTAAGCTTTAATTCAACATGTTAGAACCAATTCTAAACTTAGATCACTAAAGCCTCATTAACCATGCAAGGTACAACTAGAATTCACAATCAAGAAGATGAATATCCTATCTTATGTCCTCAATTTCAAGAATGGAAGCTCAATTTGCAATCTACTCTTCAATTCCTCTAAATTTCAAGCCAAGATTTCAAGATGAATCAATTCTCTCCCAAGACACTCTCTCTCTCTTTCTCTCTCTCTCTCTCTCTCTCTCTCTCTCTCTCTCTCTCTCTCGATTTTGGGTCTCAAGAATGAACAAAATAATGCAACACATAAGCTCTAACAAGACTTAACAAAGTGGCCCACTTCTATGGCATTTTGATAAATAAGCCAACTAATGCAATTTACCATTATTTAATCTAATTTAATCATTCTAAATCACATTTCAATCGAATCTACCACAAAATCATATAAATTCTAATTAGCATAAAACATTAATCGATTTCAGATTCGGCCGCCGATAAGGCTTTCAATTTACAGTTCAAACTTAAAACATAAACAGATTAATGAACAATCAAACAGATAGAAATGCATTTAAACTAATACACTCAATCAATCTGTTTAGAATGTCAGTCAAATCAGTTAATTAATCATGTTCAATCACAGTTTAGCAGTAATCAGTGGTATTATCAGTAAACAGTGGTGAGGGTTGTTACACTAAACCATCAGGTTTTCTCAATATACTGAGTGGTATTACTCCTTTAGTATACAACTTGGCCTCCGTAAAATCAGCACAAGTGACAAAGGATTGAAGGTCTGCATTAATCTCCTCTGTCTCTCCATTGCACAAAGCCATCATTATCTTCTGATGTAGAGAGGAAGGCACACATTTGTTGGTGTAAATCCAGTCCTTACCAAGTAGGGCATTATACTTAGCATTGCTATCAATAATAAAGAATGTTGTTATGCAATCTCTAGTTCCTACACTCAGGTTGATGGGCAAAATACCCTGAGCCATATGTTTATCCCCAGCAAAACCAACAATGGTTGTGCTGGTTGGGATTAATCTAGGGTTTCTTTTCCCTAGTTTCTTCAAAGAAGATTTCAGAAACAGGTTCACCGCTGCTCCGTTATCCACCAATACCCTATTCATCTGTACCCCATCGAAAAAGGCCTTGATATACAAGGGCTTGACATGATGTGTCATAGATGTTGTAGGATACTTAAAAGGGAATGAGAGATTAATACTCACATCTTCCTCACTCTCATCTCTAGTTTACATTGGTATGGCCGCTTCGGAGTCGTCTTGAACCATTAACCTATGAATCTTCACTAGAAACTGGAATAGGGTCAATCTCCTTACCTTCTTGGTTTTCATCTTCAGCCTGGAACTCCTGTGGTAGTATATGCACCATATTCACTTACATTGGAGGAAATGAGCCAAATTGAACCACTAGCTATACTTGCTTCTTTTCAAGGCCAACTTGTTCAATTATTTCAAAATCATCTTTCATGCTGCATTCTGGCACTTCAGTACTAGTGACTTCCTTCGAATGGTCTGTTCCTACTGGTTTCTCAACTAAAAATGTCTGTTCAGCCGTGGAGGCTTCAAACATTTCTTTCTCAACCATCTCTTTTCCTTTGGCCTAGGTCAATTTCTCCCTCTGTCTCACTATTGCTTTCCATCAAAGCCTTCTCAAGACCTGCTAAACTGGATCTTTCTTTGGCTTTCAGTTCAGAGTGAACTTTAGCCAACTGCTCTTTGCTGAAACTCCTTCTATCCTGAGGAGTCGATTTTGGACTATAATCTAACTTTAGACTTTTTTTTCCCTCTGTCTGGCCTTTTGGCTGGGCTAATGAAGAACTTTCCCCACTTTCTTTCAGATCCTTTTGATACTGAGTGTACCTTCGTTGGATCTTCCTCCTTTGGGACCTAAAAATCACTGGGACCATATTTGGTTCCTTTATTTTTGGATGTTTTAGTAACAACCAATTATTTGAAGTACTAAGGAAGGTTTAACCATCCTACCCTGGTCTCCAACAACACTTCTCTGGGTATGAATTTCCTTAGGCTTGTTCTGCATGACAAACCAATTTAGAACCCCAGGTCCTCATAAACCCACTAGCTCAGTTGTTGAATTGTTTCTTTCTGTCTTCGAAGCCAGTTTCGAAGCTGTCTATGGAGACTACTGCTTAGCCCTGCCCCCCTGTCTTGGGCCTAATTCAAGCCTTCCATGAGGGTGGCTACTTTCCATCTTGTGTAAGGCTAGTCTAGGAGGCCAATCTCTGGCTCTAATTCCATAACTTGAGCCCACTTCAAGTCTCCTCTTAGAATGATTGCCCTCTATTCTGTAATAGTTGGGTGGTTTGAACTCATGTAGAGGTCTCTTGCCCTTGGAATGCATTTTAGTGGTTGTTGGTCCAGCCAAGAATGGTTGCTGTTTAGGACTAGTTGGGTATGGCCTTTTGTTGTAGGCACTGGTTGGTTTAGGGCGTCTCTGCACATCTTTGTAATACTGTTTCCCATCAATCGGGAGCCCTTTTCAACCATTTGTACCTTAACCTGCATCCAGGACACATTCTTTGCATGACAACTGCCTTTAAAGAGTCATCATCCAGTGCCTCCTCATCAAGTCTTCCCTTTGGTTTACAAAGCTCTGCCTATTGGCTGGTGAACTTCTAGCATCTTTTTTGATAGCAATATAACTGGCAACATGCATCTACGCATTAACCTCTTCCAATTCCTTCAGGAATAAGTTCTGGAAGTTTGGCACAATAACATTGGCTGTAATTTCTTCAATTTCTGGGAATGGATTAGTGTCAATCCCCATAGCTTTCTCTGCTTTAGTTGGGAATTTTAGACTCCCTTTTCGAATCTATTCTTGGATCCTATCCTGAAAAACAATACTGTTTTTAGTTGAGTGAGACAAAGAATTGTGCCATTTACAATACATTTTTCCTTTAAGTTCTTCTAGAGAAGGAATTTTGACCCCTTTTGGTAACTTTAGGAAATTTGTTGCAAACAAATAATCAAAAATATCATCTGCCTTTGTTAAATCAAAAGAATATTTCCTATGAAGGTCTTTCTTTTTAAACTACTGATTTATTGTAGTGTCTTTATGAATTAATGCCTCACAGATCACAAGCTCTTTTCTTACGATTTCTGCTACATCAATCTCATAATTAAGATCTCTATAATATGTCTTGTATGATGCATTACTTCAGTCTTGTTCTTCCTCAAGTAATGATTCATATGTGGACACCTTATAGGTTAATTCCACTAAGTCTTGAAACTCAGTTGAGTCAAACTTCTTTCGAAGCCTAAACTCTAAACCATTTTGAGCCAATCTTACAAATTCAAACTCTAGTAGAATGATCCTACATTTGTTTCGTGCTCTTTTGAATCTGGCAATAAATTGAATAGCCTTCTCATCAGGCCTTTGACTCAAGCTTGCCAAATCTGCCATAGAAACTTCTGGCTTCGTTTGGAAGAATTGAGCATGAAATGCCTTCTCTATTTGTTGCCAAGTTTGGATAGAGTCAGGTGTAAGGTTAATATACCATAAAAAAGCTGCCCCAGTTAGAGAATTTGAAAAAAGTCTTAATTTCATGTAATTATTATTGGTAAATTCACCACATTGGGCAGCGAACCTAGCAATATGTTCTACTCTTGACTGGTTTCAATTTCCATAAAAAAGAGCAAAGTCTGGTATTCTAAACCCTCTTGGGTATTCATGTACCCTATCCACTCATTCTGGATATGGTTTCCTGTGCACAGGAGTTTGAACCCCCCGAGCCATAGGTCCATACATTTCTCTAACAATATCAGCAATTTGGTTCCTAGGAACCATATTTTGTGCTTGTTAAACCACCACTGGAGGGACAAACACAGGATTTGGAGGAAAACCTTGTGCTTGAGGTCCTTTTGGCCCATAGAGAGGTAAATTTGGGACTGGTTGTCCCTATGGTACTGGCTGCTATTGAGGGTATGGCTGACCTCTCTGAGCCTGTCTTGCGAAGGGACCTACGAAATGTGCTATAATAGGAGAGACATGTGTTGTGTCTCTTCCAGCTACAAGAAACCCTTCCAACCCCCTGGGTACAAATTCGAACAAAGGATTAGTGAACCCTCTTGTGCCAGGTATGGCTTCGAATATAGGATTTGGAAACATCCTCAAGCCATTTTCGTGTGTTGGCCCAAATCTACCAATTTGTATGGCTTCACTGTTAAGTAATGAGGCATTTTGATTTATCATAGGCCTCGAAAGAGACTCGTACCAAGACTGAGGTGATGGTCTTTCATAATTTTGATTACTAGTTTGATCATTAGTATGTCCATTACTTTGCATAGGCTGTTTGTCTCTAGCTAATCTTTGCTGAGGAACATTTGAAATCTCCTCTATAAGCCTTATGTTAGTTGGTTGATGGGTATTCATCCAATCCATAAAGGCTATTGCCCATCTTTCCATTGTGTTCATTAACTACTGTCCCATGGCATCTACTAGGCCTCCCTGCGGATTTATTGGCTGAGTAGATAGAACAGTGGATGGTCCAATTCCATGGTCTCATCCACTATTTTGGACACGTGGTGCATGTTCTGCATTACTGGTCTGTTCGACCATAGGTTCTGATGAGATAGGTACTTCTATAAGATGTGTTATCACATTATCCTCTGGATCAGGTACCTCTACCTCTCCTTCCACATCTTCTTCTAAGCGTTCATTTTCTCCTTGTCTCTTACGTCTAGCCATTTCAATTAGTCCCACTGGGCGTGCCAAAAATATATGTTGGCTTTTTTGGCTTTCGAAAGTTGGTATTACAATTTTCAGCGTGCCAGTAAAGATCAATCAGTCCTTACAGAAGATTAATTATCAACCAATTATCAGACGATTGTGTTTCAGTTCTTTCAATCTCAATGAAGAGGACTTTTACTGGTGGTTTGTTTTGAAGAATTTAGTAAACAACAATTAAATGAAGAAAAATTACAACATTTCATTAAGTAAAAATGAAAAACTTACAATGATCTAATCCAGTCTCGTAGAGGTTTACAGCAACAAGCTACTTGAAATTACTCCTATGAATAAAATGCAATACAGGAATTTGAAGCGCAGAAATGTAAAGAACAGGAAATGTAAAAACTGGAAGGAAAATAAAATAGATAAAAATTGGTTTCTGGATCTGAGTCTGGGTCTTCTTTGTGGGGCCTTCTTCGCTATTTATACTTCTCAATAATAACTGTCAAAATGGACTTCTAACCGTCGAAACCTCCGTTCATGATCGCTAATCATGCTCTTTCACAATTAGCTCCACTACGCCATGTTTGTAGTTAGGCTTCCCTCCTGATTTTGAATTTGAACTTTGTAAGTAACTGTTAGCCACATCACCTTATATCCCTCGATCATTCCAGTGCTACGCAGACCCATTATTATCAGTATAGGTTGACAAGTGTCTGACTATGGTTGGCGATTTATATTACTTTCCTAAATTGCCATTCTCATGCTACATGTTGAATCGTGATTAGATTATACAATTTATACAGCCAATACTATTGCATTACTTTAATATAACATAAAAGAGAGAAAGTATAAACTAAAAGTACGTTTTATTTAATTTTTATCGGATGAGAAATAGCATAAATAGATTGGATACAAATCTAACATTTATCATATTTTTGCACAAAGTAATTGCACATGAACCTATAGATTCTGATAAAAATAAATAAACTGCAACAAACACACCAACTCAGTTTTCTAATTGACCCCAAGTCAACCCCTACAAGCTTAACTGGATACAGCCCAATGGACAATTAAAGAGGCTTGAATCGGATCAGACCCACAGACCCGACCCAACTTTTTAATGGGACCCACTTCGTCATCTAATCGCTGACACACGTGTCACAGTTTCGAAGGACTGATTAAGATTTGCAAACAACATTTGAGACCATAGTTTTGTCGATAGGCAGAGGCATGCATTGGACTTTTTTTTCTTTTCTACCGAAAGAGGGAGCACTGTTCTTTTGTTGGCAGCTCTGCAAATTTCTTCTTCCTTTTTTTATTTTAATTTTTTTACTGTTTGGGGTAAAACCGACACTGCCAAACGCCAAAGATTTTTCACTTTGCCAGTTATTTTTTTTTGACTATTTGAAAAATAATAATAATAAAATAAATAATTAATTGGGTTAGGAAGACAAGAGAAATCTTTGATCGTTGAAAGGCACTCGTTTTTTAATATTTTTAGTTGCGTTCACATTGGTTATGTTTGAATCCATTTTCATAACACAAATGAAAAAGTCATGTCCATTTTTTTAAAAAATAAATATAAATTATTTGTTTGGATGTGCAAGCTAGCTAGAATGACTTGAAAACGTACCCAACTAAAGAGGGACTTGGTACTAATGGTGGATTGTGATGATGCTTTTGTGTGTAGTCATTTTCGCGAGTAGTGGCATTGTAAACAAAAAGACATTTAAAATGAAAGTGAAAGATTTGTTTTCAGTTCGCAATTGTATTGAAAGGTGATATTCGTCCGTGATGATTTTGACTTTAAATACATCTTGATAATGTAAATCGTTCAATGCATTCGTCCGTTAAATATACTATCTATGCAAAATAGTCACATTAATCCGATATCAATAATTTGTTAATCGTATCGCATTCTTTGTCAAAATGGGCATAAAAAATCATGAATTTGAAAATCAATATGGCTATATGAAAACATACTTATTTATATATTTTTAAAATTTTCATTTCTTATGTGGGTAGAAATTAATGTTACAATTTATATTTTCTTTTCAAAAGATCACTTTGGATTAGAATTCTCAGTGCATCCCAAGTGAAAAGCTCTCAAAATTTTTTAAATAATACTATATTATATATATATATATATTTAAATGCTCAAAGTGATTGATGAGCTCTACTTAACTTTGCCCATGCTCACACGCGTGCATTGCCACACTCGATTAAAAAAATCAAATGAATTTGAAGAACAAAACATAAACAACTAAAAACCTCAACAGGATCGAAGATCATTAATGCTGACCACATGTCCTTTGGCATTATTATTATGATAACTTACTTAGTGTTTCATGATGGGGAGTATTCCACATGCTCTTTTATTTAATTCCTTTAACCATACCATACCCTATAATAAGCCTCACTAAACTTTTCATTATGACCCTTCTCATCTTTCCCAACATTCTCAATAATGAATTCATCAAATGATAAACTATATATTCACACATGAAATTATGTGCAAATAAATGGCACATATACAAAAGAGAATTATAAGATGTGGTATGAGGTTGCTATTTTCTTAAGTTTGCAGGAGAACTTTAGCCGCCCCACATGCATTACACATTGAGAAGTTATTAATTGGTCTTGGGGTACCATCACATGATACCCCAACAAGATTGTGATTAGTGGAGAAGGTAGAACTCACGAATTTGTATTGAATAATTGAGATATATGAGAAAGTATGATAAATTGTGATTGATAAATGATATGGTCACATGGGGCAACTAATAATTTTTCCTTACACATAGTCAATTTGACTGCTTTGTAGACCAAGTGCTAAGTTGATTAATCTACAAACTTGTTAGTTAGATGTTTTATATATATTTTTTAAGGTCATATTGAACCCATTCTTAAAGAGTAAATTTTGATATCCATAATCACATATAGGAAGAGTCACATTCAACACACTCTTACAAAATAATTCAAATGTTCAGAATTACTTACAAATGTTCAGAATTTTGATATTTAGATTTATGATTCATTCCATAATAAACCCTTTATTATTGGGCTAATCGTCCATGGACAATCCATTGGTATATTAAGTGAGAAAAGAAATAGAGAACCATTGTGGACTCTCATTTGAATTGTGTTTTTTCACTATTATATTTAATTGAGTAATAAAATAAAGCACGCGAAATAAGAATATGAGTTAGATTTTTCTTCTTCTTTTATATTTTGATGAAAAATATTGGTACTATTATGAAGAATAAAAAATCCAGTCAGTAGCATTTCTCATGAAATCTTAAATCATTTTTTAGAAAATGCAATTGCTCACTTTCTATTTAATTTATTATTATTTCTAATCTTCTTTTTTTTTAATCTTATTTGTAAACTACACGTAAAAGAGTTCTCTTTAGGTTGGTTTGGGAAGTGGGTTGATTTTTTGGCTTTTTGACTTTTTGGCTTTTTTGGCTATTTTAACTTGGGCTAAAAAGTTTGGTTTGGGAAGAGCTTTTTGACTTTTTGATTTTTTTTGACTTTTTTTGTGAGAGAAGAGTGTAATGATTATGGATTGAATGTGATATTTTGTTTTTTGTGACTAAAATAGCTTATTTTATCTTTTGTGACTAAAATAGTCAAAAAAAAATCCAAAATTCAACTTGTCAAACGGAGGCTTTATTATCATTCTTGTGAAATTGTTGAATGAACCCCAACTGACTATAATAATGGGCTAAATGATTTAAGTACTTGGGTTGTTTTCTATTTTACTCAATACATTTTCTTTATTTTTTTATTTTTATAGAAATATTTTCTTCAGGTTGTGTATTACCAAAAAAAAAAAAAAAAAAAAAGAAAGCATCAATCAGTCAGAGGGATGCAGATTATATAAATCTACACTTTAGGTTCTTGGTCAACAAGGTAATTATGATTTCATTTAGGATGGAGTTGGTTTTTTAACATTTTAATTATTTTAATTTGGAATTAAAAAATCTCATTTGGAATAATTTTTTTTTTTTACTTTTTTAATTTTTGTAAAAGAAAAATAAAATAATTATAATTTTGATGTAACATCTTTTAGCCTAAGACAAAAAAATTTATTTTTTTCTTTTTATAACTATTTTAATCTCAACCCACTTCATCCCATATTTCCAAACGAGTGCATTGTGTAAAATCATTAAAGATTGTGGACTTTTATTTTTCATGTCCATGCGTATGAATGTGGTACATATTATGAGCTAATGAAAACTTCCACTCATGAAGATCAAGATGTGATTTACTGTTTTTTTTTTTGGTTAGAAATCTGAGTACCATCACTTTATTACTATTATTATTTGTAAAAATGCTGGTGGTGCCAAACCATATTATTGAGTATTTTTGAGGGAACAATTTTTTTGAAACAACATATAAGAATTTTAGGAATTAAAATTTTCGTCTTCAAAAATGAAAATTTGTTGTAACAAATATTACATGATTAATTTCTATTGTCATGATAATCGTCACCAAAAGATCTTATCAAAAAATCAAAAAAGAAACATTTAATAACAAAATTTTAAAAATGTCACTAAAGATGATCTCAAAAAATAATAAATAAATATACATATTAGAAATTTAAGAATATTTAGATTCAATCTAAACTCAAGACTTATTAAATTAGATTTTAAAAATAACATCATTAAATGACTATAGTGTTTTGAGTAATATGATTGTATTAAATTCTTAAACACAACTATGCTAGTCAACAATAATTTACTCGTTCTACATTCTAAATTCCATTAATTATTATAAGTTCCACTTATCCAAATTTTGTACTTTTATAAAACTAAAAAAATTGATGCAATCTTAACTTTTGTATATACTTTTTCAGTCCCACCTTTCACTCTTTTGTCATGTCTTTATCATTATCGAAATCAAGTTTTCATCATATACATTGTACCAAGCATTGTTACCACCATTATCGCCTAGCCACCACAAGTAGCAAAGCAATGCAACTTTTATTCAATAATCATGTGGAGCAAATGAATTTCTTGTATGAATTTCAATATCAATCATAGGCCCATTTAATATTTTTTTAATTTTAAAATTATTTTATTAATCAATGTCTTAAGAGTATTTGTTAAAATTTTAAAATGCTTGTATATTTTTATAAAAAATACATCATAAAAAATATACAATTATTTTAAAAATTTTAACTAATATCTTTAAAATGCTTATTAATTTACAATGTATATTGCACACTGGAACATTTTTTCATCTTAAAATAGAATAAGAAGGACATGATAAAAAATTAACTTGGGCTAGATCATCATAACTCATACACTTTACTTAAATATCAATCACCGAAACATTTATTCATAAATCCTTCTTCACCTACTTATATTTTATTTATGTCATGTTTATTTGGATGGATTGAATAAAGAGAAATTATAATCCATCGGACTATTAATCCTAAGAATATATAGTCCTTGGACTATTTGATTGGAAAGAATATGTATCCCATGTTTGTTTTATTATGTGATTAAATGTCTGAAAATTACTATTTTATTGAATCCAATGTTTGATTGGAATATTATAAAGAAGGATAAATACTACTATTTTACCATTTTCAAATGTTTACTTAGTAATAGCAATACTAAATATGTCGTTAATATTTTATTATTTTGGGGTAGATTAAATAAAAAAATTATTTTATTTTATTTTATAAAAATTAAATAAATTTATTTATTTTAATTAACTAAATTGAATAAATAAAACATCAATAAAAATTTATATTATTTTTAAATAAATTTATTTTAAAAATATTAAATAATGAAATTAAATAAAAAAATCAATAAAAATTAAATAATGAAATGAAATAAAATATCAACAAAAACTTAAATAAAACATCAACAAAAAAATCTATAAAAACTTATTTAAAAAATTAAGTAAATAAACATCAATACAAATTAAATTATTTTATTTCATTTTATTTTTTAAATGAGATTTTTGTATTTTATTTTATTTTACTAAATACAATACATAATGAAATCAAATACTTAAAGGCCCCGTTTGTTTTGGCTTATAGGGAGGGGATTGAGATTCATAGTGAAGTGGGACCTACTAATATCATGTTTGTTTTGAGAGATGGAGAGGGGATTTGTAATCCCCTCCGGACTACGAATCCCCTTGGGGAAGGGATTAGGATAGGCATGTGAGACTTGATATTAGAAATTAGTCGATGGACTATTTTTATTTTTATTTTTTATTTTTTTTACATGTTGGGCATTTTTCTTGAACATTAATGTTTAATTTTTTATATTTTTTGTTAAGTAAAAATCATTATTTATTTGTTTTATTTTTTTCTGAATTTTTTTTATTTTTTTAATTTTTAATTTTATTTTTTACATGTTAGGCATTTTTTTTAATATTAATGTTTAATGTTTTTGTTTTTTTTTTATTTGTTTTATTATTTTTTATTTATTTTATATAAAATATAATTTAACAATTCCTACACCAACAACTATCATCAAAATAAATACAATTTTACTTAATCCCCTCACTAACATTCCACTCATTTCTCACTATGAATTCCCTCCATTCTACTTTTAAAAACAAACGAGGCCAGAGGGTAACTGTGTTATTTTACAACTTAGGGTTGGTTTGGGAAGTGGGTTGGCTTTTTGACTTTTTGACTTTTTTGGTTATTTTAGCCTGGGCTAAAAAACTTGGTTTGAAAATGACTTTTTGACTTTTTTGACTTTTTTTGTGAGAGAAGAGTATAATGATTATGGGTTGGATGTGATACTTTGTTGGTTGTGGCTAAAATAGCCTATTTTGTCTTTTGTGGCTAAAATAGCCAAAAAAGCCTACAAACCTTCTTCCCAAACCGTGCCTAAAATCTCATGGATTTCAATCCCATCATTTCTATCCCACTTCCCTCCTAGGACACAACAGTCCAACATACATGAGATTTATAATCTAGTGGGACTCCTAATCTGACCTACAAATTCTCAACTAAACAATGGATTTCATGGTAGATTGGACATGAAGACCAATCCCCACATCCAATCATTCCAAACAAACACTCCCTTAGTTTAAATTATTTTTTTATGTTTCAATATGTCTTATAGATGATATAGTTAGCAAAATATCCCTAACAATAATAGGATAAAGTGCACATTAATACTCACATTGATAGTGTGACTGTTCCATAATGTAAACATTTACACTATCAAATTTATTAATATAAATGTTCACATCACCAAGTTATTAGGGGTTCAAAAAATATTTATAAAGGTAAAATTATATATAAAATACCTTAAATATGATAATTAAAATTTGATGAATCAAATATTCAAAATAATTAGATTTATTAAAATATGAAAATACCTTATGAATTAATTAGAATACAAATACTTAAAAAATAATATAAATTCACTTAGATTGGAAGTAAAACTTGCTCATGAGGAGGCAAGAGTAGCTTCATTCGCTAAAGCTCTGTTTTACTCAAGTTGTTTGTGTTAATTATGTGGTGTTTTGTAAAATTGATAAAAAGGTGATTTTTTGATTTTTTTTGATAATTTTTTTGGTAAAAAAGTTGACTTTTTTAATTAAAAAAAAGTTAAAAAGTCAAAAAATTATTTTTTTAGCTTCTTCCCAAAGTGCCCCTATCTATGATTTCCTATTCCTCAAAAAAAAAAAAAAAAAAAAATCTCAATTGGAACATTATAAATTATAATATGCACATTTGGGCATTTTGGCCCCCCAAGAAAGCATCCAACATTGAGACGAGTGGAATCATCCCAGCAATAGAACAGTTAAAATAATGGGTTGTGTCATATATCAATATCACATGTACACATTTGCTTGTTTGGTATAATTTACTATAAATTAAAATTTTAAAATATTTTTTAATTTTTAAATAATTAATTTATTTTAAATTATTTTTACTTAATAAATTATAAATAAAAATTACACCAAATAATTTAATAATAAATTCTCAAATAAAAAAAAAATTATAATTAACTCAAATGAACTAGAAGTATGCAATCATATATAGGGTAAATTACACTTTACCCTCTTCATGTGTGATCATTTTTTCACTTTGGCTCTTATTTTTATTTTTTTTCTCTATTTTGACCCTTTAGTTTCAATTTTTTTAAATTTATTTCTAAAATTAACTTATATTTAAAATTAGACAGAAAATATCACTGAGAGGGTGATTTATGCTCCGGTGTTGGGCCGAGGTATAGACCGAACAAGTTGAGGGCCCAGCAGAGCATTGGGCCGAGATGATCGACTGTTCACCCGGAGATGGGCTACCAGAACTTGGGCCGGGCAGAGTTTGGACAGTGTGCTATCCCGGACCGTGCAGAAGCTTCTCGGCCAGGAAGTGACCGGTCAAACCAGGATGCTCGGTCCGAGGACTGTCGAGACCAGACAGACCGAGAGGCCGGCGCTCGGAAAGGCGCGGTCAGCCGAGGTAGTTGACTGACCGGCGAGAAGGTCGACCAAAGGAGGAGCCCGGGCTAAGCTTTGCCGGGATGCCGCCTAGCCCGGTCCTTCATTCGGTTATCCTGTTAGGCGCTTAAGGTATGAAGCATGGTATGACCGAGGTAGGGCAGCTCGGCTGCCGAGCTCCAGCTATGCTGACAGGCAGTTGAGAGCAGGTGATGAACGGCATGGTTTATGCTGACAGATGGGATAGCAGAGCCACGTGTCAGGAGATGACAGGGAGTGGATATGGGGCTCAGAAGGTATATAAGCATGTCTGCGCCCCCCATACGCGACACACGAACATCTCTGTAAGAAAATCCTTACACTCAAACACTCTCTCCCTTCTCTCTATTCCCTCTAAGGTGTGTGCTAATTTGACCGTCGGAGGGTGTTTCCGGCCACACACCGCCGGGTAGCTCACCGTTACTTGCTCGCAGGTGATTGGACGTCGACGGAACTTGGAAGAAAGGAATACGGGCACGCCGGAATATTTGCTCCCCGTACAATTGGCGCCGTCTGTGGGAACCTTGACAGACAAAACCTTGTCTTCCAAGTTCATCTGATCGCCGTCCATGGCGAACAACGACGAGTTCCCGTTGTCCGCCATCGACGGAGCCACCCCGGAGTATACCCGAAGGAGAGAGGGACCTCCTGCCGTCCATCCGATGGCTGACTTGGGGACGCCCACTGGAGGACAGCCAGGGGACGCGCGGGATAAGCGCGGAAGGAGTCATGGGCATTCACGGAGTCCAGACGGTCACCGGCGGAGAGACTCACACGCCAGGCGACTGGAAAACAAGTTAAGGGACCAAGACGCTGTCATCAGGCGGATGGCGGCGGAGATGGAGGATCTTAAGCGGCATGTCAAAGGGAAAGGTGTAGTTGGAGTGGGAGACCACAGTGAGCGCACCCCATCCCGCCGGTCAGGCGATCAGAGTCAGCGACGTACTCAGTCCATTTCCATCACTAGGAGTTACCAGGTTGGTGATTCCGACATGCGTGCAGAAAAGTCTAGCGCGCAAGACAGCACTTACAAACCCTCACGTCCGGCGACGACGTCGAGGTACTCTTATTCTGCTCAGTCAGAGGACCTACGGGCAGTGTTAAGGGAGCGGGCTCGCCGGCGCGAAGCTCAGAGAGTACCTGCTCTCCAGAGGCTCTCTTACGGGGTTCACGCCAGCGAGGAGGTCGGAATGCCTCCACCCCGCCAAGCAATACCAATATTCGAAGATGCAGACTTGGCAAGGCTGAGTGCCACTCCTTTTTCCCTGGAGATAGAAACAACGCCGCTTCCGGCAGGCTTCCACCAGCCTAAGTTCACACTTTACGACGGAAAAATCGATCCTTATATGCATGTGAGCCACTTCCGTCAGGTCATGGCCGGACATAGGCGAAACGACGGACTTATGTGCCTAATCTTCCCGTCCAGTTTAGGTGAGCTGGGCTTAAAGTGGTTTGAGAGGTTGCCGGAAGGGAGCATACAACGGTGGCATCAGTTGGCCGAAGCGTTTGTTACGCGCTTCAAAACTAACACAAAAACGCCAAAGGAAGTCGATCACTTGCTGAGTGTCAAGATGGAACCGTGTGACACACTGAAGGCATACAATTCAAGGTATTGGGAGACCTTCAACGAGATCCTGGATTGCCCGGTCAACCTAGCCATCACGCAATACAAGCGCGGCCTCCCGGTCGGACATAGACTGCGGGACTCGCTTACCATGCACCAACCGACCTCCATGGGCCAGCTCATGCAGCGCATCAACGAGCACATCCGAGTAGAGGATGATGCGTCAGCTTCCACCGTGAAGGCCACTCCGGTCGGAACAGACAAGAAGACAGCTGGCAAAGTGCACGCAGTTGGGCAAGAGTCCAGCCGCTCAAATGACCGAGCAGAGGAATCAGACCGAGGTTCCAATCGTAAAAACCGGGGTAGAGGACGTCGGAATGACCGGGATGACTACCCCCGTGATGACGTTGAGGACGCAAACAGGAGAATGAAGGCAAGGACTGGCATAACCACGGTCTTCAAGATTCCAATCTATCGCATACTTAGTGAAATCCGAGACGAGGAGTATGTCCGGTTTCCTGCAAAGTTGGGCGATGGACAAAAGGGGTACAATCCGCGGTATCGTTGTACGTTTCACCGGGAGAGGGGCCACCGGACTGAGGATTGTTTGCCCTTGCGACAACATTTGGAGGAACTGGTTGCGGCCGGGCATCTGGACCTTTACATTGATGGCGGCGTGAAACCAAATCAGGCTCCGGTTGATCCCAGGGGACAGGATGACCGAGATGCACCACCACAAGGAGTTATTAATGTCATCCACGGCATCGTGGAGCCGGAGCGCGTTTGCGAACTCCGGGGCATGATCAAGAAGGCAGAGCATATGAGGGAGGTTTTGTCAGTACAGCCTGCCATCAAAAGGGGGAAGACAGAGGAGAAAGATGTGATTAGTTTCACCTCAAGGGATTTAGAGCGTATTCAGACGCCTTACAACGATGCTCTTGTAGTAACATTGCGCGTCAAAGAATTTGATGTTAGGCGGATCTTGATCGATCAGGGAAGCTCGGTCGAGATCATGTATTATGATGCGTTCAAACAGCTCAAACTCCGTGAGACAGACTTGGCTCCGGCCACTTCGCCACTGGTTGGATTTAACTCACAGCCAGAGTGGCCATTGGGAAAGATTATCCTGCCGGTCAAAGCGGGATCCGTGGTCAAGCAAGTGGAGTTTTGGGTGCTACAAGTCCCTTCAACGTACAACCTTATCCTTGGAAGGGGATGGCTCCACGCCATGCAAGCCGTGGCATCGACCTACCACCAGGTGATGAGATTCCCCTCGGCTATGGGGGCAATCGAGGAGATTTGGGGTGATCAGGTCATGTCCAAGCAATGCTTCGTGGCGGTCAACGGGAGCCGGGCTGCCAAAGGATTCGTTCAAATGATCGAGGGACCGGAGGACCAGAGTGTCCTGGATGATGTTGGCACCAAAGCCGAGGACAAGGCTGTTGAAGAATTGGTTGAGGTGCGGATTGATGCCGAGCAGCCGGACAGATTCTTCTTGCTCGGTTCAAGTCTTTCGGCCATGGAGAGAACCGAGATGATTGAGTTTTTGATGGCAAATATCGAAGTCTTTGCATGGTCGCCCTACGACATGCCCGGCCTTGACCCAAGTTTTATCTGCCATCACCTCAATGTCTTCCCTGGCGCTAAGCCGGTCATCCAGCGAACAAGGAGGTCGGCTCTGCATCACGCCGAGGTAGTAGCAGAGGAGGTAAAAAAAACTTACTTGAAGCACGAGCAATACAGGAAGTGCACTACCCTCGGTGGATTTCCAACACGGTAGTGGTGCCTAAGAAGAATGGAAAGTGGCGAGTTTGTGTTGACTACAAGACAGTCAACCGAGCTTGTCCAAAAGACAGCTTTCCTTTGCCGCGCATTGACCAGCTAGTGGATTTGACGGCTGGACACAATCGGCTCAGTTTCTTGGATGCGTACCGCGGCTATCACCAGATTGCCATGCATGGGCCTGACCAAGAAATCACCTCCTTCACGACTCCAAGGGGACTCTTTTGCTATCGAGTTATGCCTTTTAGTTTGAAAAACGCCGGGGCAACCTTTCAGAGGATGGTGACCAAAATGTTTGCTCCTTTGCTCGGTCGGACGATGGAGGCTTACATCGATGATATGGTGGTAAAGAGCCGTCATGAGGCAAACCATTTGTCCGACTTAGCCGAGATGTTCGCCATTCTAAAGAAGCACAAGCTGCGCTTGAACGCCTCGAAGTGTGCCTTTGGCGTGGGATCCGGGAAATTTTTGGGATTCTTAGTCACGAACCGAGGCATCGAAGTAGACCCTACTCAGATCAGAGCCGTGCAAGAATTGAAACAACCCAGCTCGGCTAAGGACGTGCAGCATCTGGCCGGGATGGCCGCCGCGCTTAATCGATTTATAAGCCGGTCATCAGATCGCTGCCGCCCTTTCTTTCAAGCTTTGAAGTCAAAGTTCTCATGGGATGACGAGTGTGATCGAGCTTTGGCCGAACTCAAAGATTATTTGTCTTCTCCGCCGCTGTTGGTTACACCAGAGCCCGGTGAGGAACTCTACCTTTACCTTGCTGTCTCCCAGCACGCAGTAAGTGCGGTGTTAGTCCGGGCTGAAGGAATCAAGCACTTCCCAATTTTTTACGTAAGTAAGACCTTGCTGCCGGCTGAGACGAGGTACTTGCCGTTGGAAAAGCTTGCGTTGGCACTGATGATGGCTTCAAGGAAATTGGCACATTATTTTCACGCCCATACCATCGTCGTACTAACCGAGTTCCCCCTCAAGGCCTTGTTTGAGCGCGCAGACTTTTCAAGCCGAATATTAAAATGGGCGGTCGAGTTGGGACAGTTCGATGTGAAGTTCCAGCCGCGCACCGCAATCAAAGCCCAAACCTTGGCCGATTTTGTTGCCGAGTTCTCACCTGGCACTCATCCGGTATGCCCGGTCGACATTGCCGAGGCAGATGATGAGACACCCACAATGCCAACCGAGGAAATACCAGCTGCAGAAGGTCGCGCCGCGGAGTTAGCGCGCACCATCGAACTCCCCTCAGTTTGCACGGTCATACCTCCCGGTGCTGCGATGACGGAGTTGTATATCACCAACCCATCCACTCTGTCCGGTACCGCATCACCAAGGGGGGAAGGAACGGTTCCACACAGCTCAGAACTTGACGATTCGCCTACGGACTTGGGCATTCTGAACCAACTTGCTGAGTCCGGTGTCAAATCATCAATGGGGGGAGGAATGGTTCCAGGCAGCTCAGAACCTGCGGCCGGCTTCACACCGCAACCTGGTGATTCGCCTACGGACTTGAGCATTACGGACCAACGTGCTGAGTCCGGTGTCGAATCACCAAGGGGCACTGAATTTGAACCATTCAACACCAAACTTGGCACCGCACAGCCGAGCAGTTGTGATCCCATTGCCCTTCGCAACTCTCAGGACCCATCTGACTGCTGGAAGCTTTTTATAGGGGACATGTGGAAGCTTTTTGTTGATGGAGCGTCCAACCGTCATGGCGCCGGCCTAGGTATTGTTCTCATATCCCCGGACGGCCTAACCATTGAGCATTCTATCACACTCGGCTTCCCGGCGTCTAACAACGAGGCTGAGTACGAGGCGCTTCTTGCCGGGCTCAAAAGCGCAATTCAAATGAAGGCTGCCGAGCTTCTGGTATATAGTGATTCCCAGCTTGTGGTCAACCAAGTTTCAGGGATTTATGAAGCGAAGGACGACAGGATGGCGAAATACCAAGCTCTGGTCAGGGACCATATCAAGCAGTTTGAGGCAATCCGAGTTCAACGGATTGGCCGAGAAGAAAACAGCCGGGCTGATGAACTCGCCGGCCTCGCTTCCATGGTCAATAGTACGTCTCCAAACCCTTTGTTGATTAACTTTCTTCCGCGGCCGAGCATTGAAAACACCGGGCAGACGGATGTACTCTGCGCCGAGCTAGGCCCTTCATGGATGGACCCCTTGATCTTGTTCCTCGGAGACCGGATTCTTCCGACAGACAAGAAAGAAGCGCACAAAATCCGGGTGAAGTCAGAGCGGTTTTGGCTCTCTCCATCTGGCGCGTTGTATAAGAAGTCCTTCACCGGTCCTTACCTCAAGTGCGTGCATCCGAACAGTGTGGAGGACTTCTTGTTTGAAATTCATGAAGGCATTTGTGGCAGCCACATCGGGGGAAGGTCCTTGGCCTACCGAGCTATTTCGCAGGGATACTGGTGGCCGTGCATGCAGGCCGACGCTCAAAAATATGTCCGCAAGTGCGAAAAATGCCAGAAATTCGCCCATCAGATCCACCAGCCTGCCAGAGAGCTTCTTCCCCTCACCAGTCCTTGGCCTTTCGCCATGTGGGGGCTCGATATAGTGGGACCGTTGCCAACAGCACCGGGCAACCGGAAATTCTTCATCGCGGCCACAGATTACTTCACAAAGTGGGTTGAAGCTAAGCCCTTGGCAACCATCAAAGAGAAAGACGTGAAGCGATTTGTCTGGCAGAACGTTGTCACGCGGTTTGGTGTCCCCAAGATTTTGATCTCTGACAACGGCACCCAGTTTGACGGTCGCCTATTCAGAGGATTTTGTGAAGATCTGAAGATAGAATTCTACAACTCCACCCCGGCCTACCCGCAGTCCAATGGTCAAGCCGAAGCATCAAACAAGACTATACTGGATGGGTTGAAGAAACGGTTGGAAAAGGCTAAGGGCAAGTGGGCTGAAGAATTACCGAGCGTTCTTTGGGCTTACCGAACAACCCCGCGACGTTCTACCGGGGAAACTCCATTTGCTTTGGCTTATGGCATGGAGGCGGTCATACCCTTGGAAGTTGAAATGCCCACCCTCAGAACTGAGAGTTTTGAGCCCGAGCTAAATGCCGAGGCTATTGCCTTGGAGTTGGACCTAGCGGAAGAGCGCCGGGAGAAAGCCCTCATCCATGTGGCCGCCTACCAACAAGAGCTCTCCAAGAAGTATAACAAGACAGTGCACCCCAGACCGTTCAAAGTTGGGGATTGGGTTTTGAGGAAGATCATGGGCAACACCCTGGTGCCAGGAGAAGGCAAACTAGGGGCAAATTGGGAAGGACCCTACAAGATCACTGGTCTGGCTGGCAAGGGGGCTTACCACTTGGAGGATCTAGAGGGAAGAGCCATACCCCGGCCATGGAATGCGGCCAACTTGAAATTGTATTATTTTTAAGCTTTTTACTTTCCTCTTTTTGTAAAGCAATTTTTTGGCTTGCAAAGCAGAATGTAATTCTTTTTGTCAAATTATAGAAGTCTTTTTGCATTGGCACTTGGATTATTGTTTTAGTGTTACGGACCGAGATGATGTACTCCGGTTGGAAGAGTTGGTGTCTTGCCCAACTTTGGATTCCCAACCGAGATGATGTACTCCGGTTGGAAGAGTTGGTGTCTTGCCCAACTTTGGATTCCCAACCGAGATGATGTACTCCGGTTGGAAGAGTTGGTGTCTTGCCCAACTTTGGATTCCCAACCGAGATGATGTACTCCGGTTGGAAGAGTTGGTGTCTTGCCCAACTTTGGATTCCCAACCGAGATGATGTACTCCGGTTGGAAGAGTTGGTGTCTTGCCCAACTTTGGAGTCCCAACCGAGATGATGTATTCCGGTTGGAAGAGTTGGTGTCTTGCCCAGCTTTGGATGCCCAACCGAGATGATGTACTCCGGTTGGAAGAGTTGGTGTTTTGCCCAATTTAGGATGCCCAACCGAGATGATGTACTCCGGTTGGAAGTGTTGATTTGTCCAACTTTGCTACAACCGAGATGGGTATTTCGGTGCGTGAATTTGTTTTGTTATGATCAAGTTCTTCGACCGTGTTATGGACTCCGGTCGACAAAGTGTTCAAATGATAAGTTATACCGAGATAGTTTGCTGAAGACGGAATTGATTACTACCGGGCCAACACTTGACGAAAATTCAAAATTTTTCATTGATAAAGAAATTCATTACAAAAGGTGGGGACAGAGCCCGGTTACATTAAGAGTATTGAAAGCAAAAATACAAAGAAAAGAGAACTAAACTAGGGGGGAGAGATTGGTGAACTCGTCCTCGCCGGCATCAAGGTTGATGGTAGGACTGACTTCTTGCGCACCGGGCTCAGCACTGCCGGGCTGCTCTTGTACCTCGGCCTCCTCTTCCTCAGAATCTGTGTCATCCTCTCCATCTTCAAGTCCTTCCTTGGCCTCCGCTTGCAGCGCGCTGAATACGTCGTTTGCGTAAGGCACAAGGTAGACCGGTAGCGAAGCCTTAGGAGGATTGGCAAATACGTCGGTGTCGGAGCCTTGGCCGAGGTGTTCGCAGGCAGACTTCCAGCCTGCTTTAAAATAGATGTCTTGTGTCGCAAAGACTTGCTTCTTGTAGCTCTCCTCGGCCTCGTTAAAGCCGGCTTTGTTTGCAGCCCGGCAGGCTTGCTTCTTCGCCTTCTTCAGGGTGTTCACCTCGGCTTGGAGTTCATCTCGTTTTTTCTCAGCTGCATTCAGTTGACCGAGCAGCCTGTTATTGTCATGGTTGGCCATCTCGAGGGAAGCTTTAGCCCGGCCGAGCTCGGCTTGAAGGCTTTCAACATGGCTGGCAGTGTCGTTGGTTTTCTGCCTAAGCCGGTGGATGCGCTCCAAGACCAAATGTTGTTTCTGAATGGCCTGCACAAAGAAGCAAAGTACATCAGAAAGGGGACCGAGCAAGAAGGACCGAGCAAGAAGGACCGAGCAAACACTTGTGCAATGTTAAAAAGAACGCCGACTTACCCTGGCCATGGATTTCACGGAAGATTTTACCAGCCGGGTGTCAGGGACGTGGTCACTGCCTACCACGTCGCCCGGTAAGAGAAATGCCTTGGAGAGATCGAAGGCAAGCAAATGTTCTTTGTCTGCCTTGATCGATGCAGTCGCCGGGATGTCCTGTCCCCGGTGCTTCAGCTGAGGACGCCAAGCGGGCACGGGAGCAGGTGTTTCTGCAGGATGTTCGGTTGTCAGCTCGGTGACGAGCTCGGCGGAGGGATCTGCCCTTGGTCTTTTTCCAGCCCGGCGCGCTTTTCTGGCAGATTGCACGGCAGCTGGAGCTGGAGAAGCAAGGGCTACAACGGCTGCACTCGATTGACCGGCAGCCGGGGAACGGGTGGTGACGCTCGGAATCTCGGCTGAGGTCGCGGTTAGAAGGTTTTTGATCCGAGATCTTTTGGCCATTTCTTGCTCGTCGGTTAACCGGATTAATGGGACGTCTGGTAGGGTTGGATCTGGAGGTGGCGAAGGAGCTCTGAGGAAGTCAGTTACTCTACTCCGGCGCGGCGCAGAATATCTGTAGGTGGGTGTGTAGCCGAGCAATTCGTTGCAGTCTCGGTGACGGTACCTAAGCACGGCCCGAATTGCCTCGACGTTGGGGAATTGGTAGTTGGCTTGCAAGGCTTGGATAGCTGCAAAAGAAACAGGGAAACCGGTTAATAAAACTAAAAGAATAAAGTTAACCGCGCAAGTTTGAGTGGCTTACATGAAGAACCGAAGTCCTTGCTTATGAACCAGCCCGGCACCTCGGCTGTTTCGTAGTTGCCGGACACCCAGAAGAAATCATCATCGTGCATATCTTTGTCCGGGGTGCCGGTTACGATTTTTTCCTTGCCCGGTCTTATTTTTAAGTAGTAAGCTAGGCCGTCACCGGTGTGGCCCATTGTGTATTGCCTCAATATCTCGGCTAGGCCTAAGTTGGTGCCTAGCCGTTGGTTCAATTCGTGTACGCCGTTGATTATTCTATAAGTGTTGGTGGACACTTGGGTTGGCGCTAGCCCGGTACGGCGTAAGAACTCGGTAATCAGTGGGTTGAGAGGGAAACGAAGGCCCCCTTCGACAATGGACAGCACGGTGAAGGGGCATTCCTCCCTACCCCAAGGCGTGGTCTCTTCTTCGGCCAGCTCGAGATGGACGTCGGCCGGGACGCCGTAGTCCTCTCTGAAAGCGGCTAGCGCGGCCGGAGTATCCATAAGGAAGCGGAACTTCCCCATTTGTGGCCGACTTACTATAGCCCGGTTGATGGGTTGGGCACGGTGATAAATTGCTGCAGCTCGGTCCTGAGAGGTTCAGGAATGACAGGGGTCCCCTTGGACTCTGCAGGAAAAGGATGGCAAGTGTAAGTGTGTGGTTTCGCAAAGGGAGCTAGACTTCAGCTCGGTCGGTAAGGGGGCCGAACTACCTCGGTTGTCTGGTTAAGGAGCTCGGTCGCCCAAGCAGACCTGATGTTAGCCCGGTTGAGCGACCAAGTCCTTTGGTTATCTCGGTTTTTGCCATGGTTGGAACAAACACGTTGTTTGGCCGGTTTGGCTGGCTTTTTGGATCAAAAGAAGGCCCAGAGCCCGGTTCACCCCAGTTCTTCGACGTTCTTCAGGAAGACGAAGAACACCAAGAACAGTGGGAGGTTTAGGACGTTTTCTATGGTCTAAGCCCTAAAAGCTATGTTTTTAGGTCCTAATGTGTGCAAAATAAGAGTAAATAGCAACATAAGAGAGATTGGGTATCTTACCTGTGAAGGGCTGAAGGTGTTCTTCCCAAACACGAAGAATGGCGGGATGGCAGTCGAGCTTGGGTTTGAGAATCGACAGAGATGGAGGCAGCAGTAGGAAAAAAATAGAACGATGGGGGGCGAGTTTGTATAGGCGTAAGAGACCGCCCAAATTCAAATCTGACAAGAACGGCGGGTTGCTTCTCGATAACCAATGGGAGCTCGCCACGTGTCCCCATTTATGGCCTTGACAGGATTGAAGCGACGGGTTGAAAAGACGAAGAGCCAACCGAGCTGCTTTCGACGAAAATAGGTCAGCCGAGGAATATAACCGGCCAAATCTGCAGGCAATTACGTCAACTAGCTCGGGCAGGGCTTGGCATCTTGGGAACCGGGGAAACGTTATCTCGGACGAGGTGAATAATCCCAGTCACGCTTCCGCGGACGGAATTAAGGGGCAATTGAGAGGGTGATTTATGCTCCGGTGTTGGGCCGAGGTATAGACCGAACAAGTTGAGGGCCCAGCAGAGCATTGGGCCGAGATGATCGACTGTTCACCCGGAGATGGGCTACCAGAACTTGGGCCGGGCAGAGTTTGGACAGTGTGCTGTCCCGGACCGTGCAGAAGCTTCTCGGCCAGGAAGTGACCGGTCAGACCAGGATGCTCGGTCCGAGGACTGTCGAGACCAGACAGACCGAGAGGCCGGCGCTCGGAAAGGCGCGGTCAGCCGAGGTAGTTGACTGACCGGCGAGAAGGCCGACCAAAGGAGGAGCCCGGGCTAAGCTTTGCCGGGATGCCGCCTAGCCCGGTCCTTCATTCGGTTATCCGGTTAGGCGCTTAAGGTATGAAGCATGGTATGATCGAGGTAGGGCAGCTCGGCTGCCGAGCTCCAGCTATGCTGACAGGCAGTTGAGAGCAGGTGATGAACGGCATGGTTTATGCTGACAGATGGGATAGCAGAGCCACGTGTCAGGAGATGACAGGGAGTGGATATGGGGCTCAGAAGGTATATAAGCATGTCTGCGCCCCCCATACGCGACACACGAACATCTCTGTAAGAAAATCCTTACACTCAAACACTCTTTCCCTTCTCTCTATTCCCTCTAAGGTATGTGCTAATTTGACCGTCGGAGGGTGTTTCCAGCCACACACCGCCGGGTAGCTCACCGTTACTTGCTCGCAGGTGATTGGACGTCGACGGAACTTGGAAGAAAGGAATACGGGCACGCCGGAATATTTACTCCCCGTACAATCACGTTAACTATTACATAACATAAAAAATATATTATTATACTAAGATTAAGTTTCCATAAAAGGTGTGATTTATATATAATAAAATATTTCTATAATGTGCCATTTTTATCTAATTTTAAACAAAAATTAATTTTTAAAATAAATTAAGAAAAATTTAAAACATAAAAGGCTAGTGTGTATATATATTGACACATATTTGTCTCTAGTCTAAAATCAAACTAGAGAGTGTGTTGTTGGGCTTTGTGGGCCCACTACGGAGCCCACATTGGTGATCTGAATCGTTCAATGCATTAAGCTCATCGAATAATTTATGTCTATAAAAAATCACGTTTATTAGATATCAATAGTCACTTAATCAGATCAAATTTGTGTCAACGATTTGATCAAGTGACTATTCATATTCAATCAAAGTGAATTTTTACAGGGATAAAATATTCGACAAGCCGTACACATTAAACGATTCAGATCATCAATGTGAATTCTGTGATGAGCTCACGAAGATTGAACAATACGCTCCAATTGAAAACCCAACTGGAGAGAAACTCATCCCATATATATCTCTATTTACCTATACTATTATTAAGTGAAAGCCTACATTGATTTAGTGAAACATTCTTCTACTCATGCCACGTGATAATTTTATATATGCTAAAATAAAAAAAAAAAAAATATTATACACAGAGTAAGCAAGTTTTGAAACTAAGATTTTTAGTTTCATTAAGAACATACTTTTCACTTAAATAACATACATATTATATTATTAACTTCTTTATTATTTGTTCTTAATATTAATTATTTGAATTGCAAGCAATGTGTGTGTCACTTGTTAATTATGGATAGAAAAATACTTTTGAGTTTTAATTATTGAGCTTTAAAGTCAGCCCTAATGAACTGACTATGATGTGATATTTTGATCTTAATTTGTTTGTTTATTTATTTTTTTCGTACCATATCATTTGTGCTGTATTAGAATATCAAAATTAATATTCTAAATAATTACTGTTATATATAAATATATACTAATGGAGGATGGGACCCACCACACGCACTCTCCTTACTCGGGGAAGCTTTACTTGGGAAGCTCTCCCTTCTCAACCCCACTCACCAATTCTTGTCAAATATCCCTCTCTTTTGTCCACAACACAACCAACAATACAAAACACTACTCCCAATTATTTTTATGTCTATGAAGAAAAATAAATCCCAAAACTCGATACACAACAAACATAGCCCATTCTTATCATGAATCATGCTTTCACACGACCACCACCACCTCCTCCTCCTCTTTAACTTTCTTAATCCATTAATATATTATTTTGAAGTTAAAGTAAGGTTAGAATTATTAATAATAAAATTATTTTTATAAATTTCAATCTCAAATCTATTCATTTAAAAAACACCTATCAAACAGATTCTAAATTAAATTTCAAATGCGAAACCTGAACATTAGGGCATCCACAATGTGATGGTTAAAAAAGTGTATTAACGTGTATATTATATGACAAAAAGTAATAAAAGTAGGGCCCAAAAATATTTGTTAAGATGTGTTAAGAGTTTGTTAATTTTAGAGAGTGAGTGGTGGTACAATGGATGTGTTAAGGTGTGTGCTAAATAAATATATATATATATATGTGTGTGTATATAATAAATAAAATAAATAAATAATTTAGTTTAATCAAAAATTTCAAGTCCAAAAAAAAAAAATCCCAACAAGTAAAAAAAAAAAAAAAAAAAATTTGTCATTGACCGGTCAATCGGCCGGACATCCGGCCGGTCAATCGGCAAGACAAACAAACGCACTCTTTCGCTAGCTAAAACACTAGTTACAGATAACAAACAAATTAACACACACCACTAACACACGCTAACAACTCTATTGTAACCCCAAATAATATCCTCAGTTAATCAAAACTTAGCACCTGACACTAATACACAAATTAATACACAAATTAATGTGTTCACTGTGGATGCTCTTATAAACAAAACAAACCCATACCGACCCTGTTCGTGTGCGGGAGTAATGATTTCGTGCATTAATTGTGTGTAGTCACCAAAACCATACAACCAAAAAAAACATTTTTAATTTATTATGATCTACATGTCCTATGGACTATGGTCCTTCTCTTTGCATGCACCACAGATTTTCTAATGATTTTGAAGCAATCTTTCTGTGCTCTTCTTCATGGACTTTCGCATCCAACAAACACTTGAAAATGGTCCTTTTTTCAGTAGTTACTTTGAATTATCAACCTCATGCAATTTAGCTTTGATTATAACTATGGCATTGCTAAAATTTGATATATATATATATATATTTTTTTTTTTAAATAGTGGAGAGGTGATTTAGCACGAGAGCTGTGGAGTCTCCCATGTTGTAGTAAGCTTTAGGTGGAAGCAGAAAATAGAAAGAAATGAATATCACTTTTATAATATATTGATCATAAGCTAATTAGGAATTATTATTTAGTCCACACCCAAACTTATATCATGAGTAGTCTCGACTGACCCCCCAACAAGACTTGGATTGAGTCTAGGTCACAAAAAAACATCATTTTTTAGTGTAGGTTTTCATCGAACAGGATGGGAGTAGCTAGAGTTAACCATTGCTATTGAGAAGCAAATCAATGCGTAGATGACCTGGCAAATCTTGGGCTTGGAATGGAAGTAGGAATCAGTTTTTTAATATTGCACTTCCTTGTATTTTTAATCAACTGACCCTTGTACTAAACTCTTTTAATTTATGTAATACCTGTTTTAATCTTTAAAAAAAAAGAAAGAAAAACTCGACTTAATAAGAAAAAATTATAAAATAAAAAATTTAAAAAGTAGACTGAAATCTCAATCGGTTGATCCATGATTCAACCTGCTAACTCAGTTGTTCCAAACTCATTGGCCGGGACTTAAACCAAAAGTTTTTGTTCCTGAATTGGCCTAGCCTAGTTTGCCATAAAAAAAAATCGTCAAACTTACCACAAAGCAGTTTAAACACCAATTTCACCTGGCTCCACGTTGTTTGGAAAGTTGCTAAATAAATAGTTTATTAGTTTATTTATTATAAATTATTATTTTATTTATTTCTTTATTTTATATATTTTCATAAAAAATTAAAAAATTACAAAATAAATAAACCCCAAACCACCACTAAACTTCACAAGTTTCAAATTTTTAAGGTTATGTTTAAATTTTTTTCACTTTTGTTTTATTTTTTAATTTTTTTTAATTAAATTCATGATGTAAATATAACTTAAAAATAATACTTAACAAATAAAATATGGGGTTTTATTGATAAATCTTATTTAGGAGTATTCTAACCCAAGAAATCCATGAAAGAAATTTATAACCCACTTAATCCCATATATTTATACATTTATTCCATAAGATCATTTTTCTTGATTTACACTATTTTCTTAGACTCTTGTACTCTTGTATTTAATATTAATATGCATTAACTATACACTACTTTTTAATGTTGATATACATTACACACAAAAAATTAAACACAGTTATTTATTGATTGTCATTATGTTTTGATAGTTCTCATGCATCCAAAAAATTAAACATGGTTCTTTATTGATTGTCATTATGTTTTGATAGTTCTCACGCGTCCAAATGTTGACTGTACGTGATGACGTGAATATTTACATCAGATGACGTGAATATTCACACTAAAATATATTAATGTGAATTCAAATATTAATATTCATAATGTTAATATTAGATGACGTGAATGTTTACACTAAAACATATAAATGTAAATACAAATGTTAATGTGTATAATGTTAATGTCTATATTCTAGAATTCATGTGAACATTCACATTCATATGTTTTAATATGAACATTTACGTCATGTTTATATTCAAATGAAAGTTGAGACTTGTGGTTGTGTAATTTGATGCAATACTAATGCGAACCTTAATATCACCTTATTCACAACGTCATCTCGTATGAACATTCTCATTTTCATCATTTGATGTGAACATTCACATTCACGTCATCACGCACAGTTAACATTTGGATGTATGGAAACTACAAAAAACATAATGACAATCAATAAAGAATCATGTTTAATTTTTTGTGTGTAATACATATCAACATTAAATAGTGATGTGTAGTTAATATATTTTTTTGAAATGAAGATATTGGGAATATGAATGGTTTTGTTTTTAGAATAGAGAGAGGACATTTTGGTCTTACTATACTAAATGAGACATAATGAAATAATTAAAAATAATTTGAATTTTACCGTATAAAAGTGTTAAAAACGTGATTTATAAAAAAAGTTTTCAAAAAATATATATTTTTAATATTAATTTATTGGTGAGAATATGACAAACTCGTGGCTGCGAAACTGTGGGACCCATTGTAATCACCAAAGTCATGTCCAAAGATAGTTCCTTGATTCGAATCAGACAGGGGTCTAGCACATAATAATCACCAAAGCAATAACCAATCACAACGATCCAAATTATACTGAATGGGTTTCCTACTAACAAACTCAAATAATTTATCCGACAAATTACATTTTAGCTCCTAAATTATTATCTCATAATTTGAATTAAAAATTATAACACTTAATCTCCATCGTCTATTACAGTAATTTTTGTTAATATAAATTTCAGAACATAAACCTTACACTTTGGATCATTTACCATGTATATTATCAAGAAATCAAGACAAAATGACATACCTGAATCCATTGATGAACGGTTAAACGGAAGCGTGATTATCAATGAAATCTTTGTTATTGATTATATTATTGCCTTCTAATCCTTTCCCCTTTGGTGCCTTATATTTCTCCTTGAGAGGATTTAGAAAGAAAAATGGCAGTGTTCTTATTTTTCCACTTGGGAAGGAATAGGGACCATAACCTTTTAAAGGTTATAATTGGTTTTCAAAACTGAAAGGTTGTGGAAGTTCAAAAGGAATGAAAACCAACTTTAACCAATATGTTTTAATTTCTATTTCTGCCCCTCATAGAAATAGAAATTATACAACTAGTATCTACACATTACGTCCATAACACATATACCCTTAAGCCTATTAATTAAATTGAATCACTTAAATTGTAGGCTTCTTATAAATGATAACACCACATTTAATTATGTGGTCCCATTGAGACATTATCTAACAATTTTATGTTTTTAATTTAGATTTTAACAACAAAAATACCTTTTTAACTATAAAAGTAATTACACTTTACCCTCTTAAACTATCACTCAATAGGGTGTTTGATGAGAATTATACAAATGCTTTATGATTTATAACTTATTTTAATATAGGAGTTTGTTCTAGATTATTTGGTAAAACTTTTACTTATAACTTATTAGGCAAAAATAATTTAAATAAATTAAAAAAAGTTGATTTTTCATAAGTTGGGGAATGAATGCTTTTATCTTCTACTTTTTTTATTATCAACTTTTAATTTAAAATAATCTCCGCCAAACACTCCCAATATCACTCTATCCCACAACTAAAAAAAAAAATTCTTTGGCTTTGATTTTAAAATGCAAATTTTAAGTTTTTAAAATAAGTTTTCTTATTTTTTATTTTTAGTAATTTTTTTCATATTTTAATCAAAAAAAAATTAAATTTTAAATGCAGCTAAATTTTAAATATCTGTGAAGATTTTTTTTAAATATTAAAGACAAAAAAAATAAATAAATAAATAAGTGATATTTTTTTATATTTTTTGTCTTTAGTGAGCATTTAAAAAAAAATCATAGATATTTTCATTATTTGGTTTTCAATTTTTTTTAACAAACTAAAAATTAATTTAGTGATAAAATGAAAAAAAATAAGAAAGTCCAAATTAAAAATGATATTAATTGATTGTTTTAGAGGGTAAAGTGATATGAAGTGATAATTTAATGAAATAAAATGTAAATTATCCAATTGATAAAAATGTATTTTAGTCATATAAGTTTAAATTGAAAAAAAAATAATGGATGAGGGGGTTAATTGTTACACTTTTTAGTTGAGGGGTAAAGTGAATGGGACAATAATTAAAGGGAGTAAAGTGCAATTTACCTTATACGCGGCAAGAAATTCAGTTTTTAGAGACGTTTAAGAAACGCCACTATAGGTGTCCAAAACGCCGCTAATTCTTTTTGTGACGCTTAACACCAAACGCCGAAAATGCGGCCGTTGCTGTAGCCTTATGACGCTTTAGAAACATCATTAGATTACTATAGGTGGCGTTTTTAAAATGCCGTCATAGATTTCTTTATATTTTAAAAATCTAACCGTTGGCAAAATAGTGGCATTTGAAAAATGCTGTTATAGCTTCTTCTTTTCTTTTCTTTTCTTTTTTTTTTTTTTGAAATATCTAACAGTGGTGTTTGAAAAATGCTATTATAGCATTTTTTTTTTTTTGAAATTGTGTTAATTCTATGTGATTGAACTAAAAAAATACCTATAATAAAACTGAAAAATAACAATAATATGAATAATCTATGACTTGAAACATTGGGGACGATAACCATCACAATAATTCAATCGCTTCGAAAACCAGATCAACACAATCCAATCCTCAAACCACACTCTTTAAATTGACCAACAAATCACTAATAATAATTCAATTGCATTCATCATCTGTTCATCCAATAGACAACAATTTCAGTTTTTGCCGCATAAGGCTAAATGACTCCCTAAATTGAATAGATAGTCCTAAATTATTCAAAACAAAAGAGTATGAAAATTTTGATGTATAGCTTGAAAACTGTCCACAAAAAGAACACCAAAACACATCACAAACCATAGAAATTGCAGAGAATCAACGTCACCTCTCGGAATAGCATAACCTTCGATGCAAGTTGAAAACTTGAGAAATTAGGATTTTCTAGTTTAGTACATGAAAATTAACAACCAATTCGAGACGGAAGGAAGAGCTTGAGAGAGAGAAACGGTGGTGCTCGCTCTCATTGCCGGTGAAAATGGTGGTGGGGTGGAGGTCGAAATCGAGAGAGAATTTTGAAAGTAAAATCAAAATCGCTTTGTGATTTGATCCATTGACAGAAATTAAGGTTTAGAGCGAGAGAGTGAGTGAGAGTTTCTCTCAGTGATTCATGAGCCCGCCTATTTGAAAGAGAGTGAGAGAGTTTTTAGATATTTGAAGGCATTTTTAAGCACCTACTATTATCAAAACGATGCTATTTTAATTTTAAAATACTATAAAATTTATAACACGTCATTCAATATTTAAAAAAAGGAAAATGTTTGAGGGTCACAATTTTGTGGTCACAATGGCTCAAAATAATCAAAACGACGTCGTTTTGGGTGCAAAACATGCCAAAACGACGTCGTTTTGACAGTTTTGAGCCATTGTGACCACAAAAATTGTGACCTTCTAATACTGTTATTAAAAAAAATAACATTTAAAAAAATATCGTTAAATAAACGAAAGTTAAATTTCACTTTTCTTATAGTGATATTGATCATTATCTTAGTGGGACCTGTGTAATTCTTAGTTCAGGATGTCATGATACGCACCATCACCACCCTCTGATCCTGTCCATTACCAACCCCATAGTCCAAGATCCAATAAGGATAACATCAGCTACTTCACACCCCACCAAACCTCTGTCCTGTCCTTTCTATCATTTTTGTTTATTTTGGACCCATACTGTCCCATAAAAATATATACTCCGTAATATAATACCTCAAATCATTAAACAGTATCAATTGTTGTGGGCTGATCTTGACAAGAAAAAGAAAAAAATAATGAAGAAATTATAATTAAGTGTATATTAAAAAAAATTACACATCAATAATAAATTTTATAAATATTAATATTTTTATTTTTATTTTTTTTATGTATTTATAAATATTTTTTTCAAAAGATTATTGAATTGTAATTCTTCTAAAAATAAAAGTGTACGACAAAATATAAAATTTTATTTAAACTGGTGAAGTCATAGGACTTGTTAAATATAATATTAATAGAAAAATAAAATTAATTGAATATTAATAATTATATAATTAAATTAAATTCTCTTTCATTAAAATAAAATAATAAATGTGTCGTGTCATGTGATTAATGTAATTTTTTTATAAAAATAAAATACTCCACAAATTTTAAATATTAAACAATTTAAATTATCAATATAAACTCACATATGTTCAATAATGAGGGAAATAAACGTGTAGACTTGCTTCTATTCTTAACTGTATTTCTTTTCAAATTTTTAGAGACGCAAAGGGTACTTTTTACCCTAAAAATATAACTACTTAACCCTTTTTTTATTTAATTTCGATCTTCATTATTAAAAAAAAAAACTTTCCGTATTTAAGTGGACCCATAAAAGAGTAGAGCACAGTCACACCTTCTTCATGTTGACCAAAGCAAATCCCACTGAACAAATTGGTAGTCCGCGTCGCAGGTGATCACCATCAAACCAGTCCAAAAAGCAGAGCGCACACACAATGTGGTAGACCCAAAAAAAAAGGTGGACCCGGTTCACAATGGGTTTGACTCGACCGTTACAACTCAACCCAAGCAGAATATGGGAGAGTACATGAATTAGCAATGATTCATGCACATAAATTTTTCGTTTCAATTTTGCTGAATAGCAAGAGTTTAATTTCTGATTGGTAAGAGTCTTGTTCGGATGGGATTTTATATGGATAAATCATTAATAATAAATGAATATATTTTGAAACATGCATATAGAGACTAGAGAGACGCACAATTGTATATCTAGAGAGAGAAATTGGAGAGAGAGAGAGAGAGGGTGAGCACATATTGAGAAGTCTGCAGGGTAGAGAGGACTGCAAGTTCGAATTATTCTTCTTCTGTGTATGCTTTGCTTTTTAATCCTCACTGCTTTCTTTTGGACTATAGCCTAGCCCCCTCTTTCTCTTTCTCTTTTCTCTCTCTCTATTAGCCACTGTTTTATATAGCTATATATATCGATTCAGTCCAGAACCCAAACCGAAGAGAGAGCTGAGGAGAGAGAGGACAGACCAATTTTAAACAAAAGCAAAGAGGGCAGGCCTTTTACACGTGATAAAGAATACACTAAAAGCACTTGCATGCGTGTATAAGATTCATCATCATCATCATCATCATCATCATCTCTCTCTCTCTTTATGCAATCTGTGTGAATCTCTCGCCCCACGAAAACCCATCTTTTTATCCCCATTTTCTAACGCTTCACGTTCTTTGCCAGTCCCATCTTGTGAGTTCCTGAGTCCTTAAAGCTTCTCTCTTTCCCTCTCTCTGTTTCAGTTCAATGGTCACTGAGTTGGGTTAGTATTGAAGTTCGAATTTTTTCATGGCGAATATTCATTTCTCATGTCATTTTCTATGATGCAGTGGAAATTGGGTATCTTTGGATTGTGATTTTACTTTGGTTTTCATTGTTTATTTATTTATATATACGTTGTTTTTGTAGGTAATTACTCTAGTTGGGCTAGCTTTTGTTTTTTTCTAGGCGTTTTATTCTCTTCTTCAGCAGTCATATGTGACTTTCACATTTTTATCTATACATGTTTGTACATGTGTATGTTGAGTCTCTATTAACTTGGATTTATTCCTCTATTTTTGTGATTTTCTGTAGAAGTTCGGTTTTGGATAGGGGACAAAGCGGAGGTATGGTTTTGTCTTCTGGATATTCCACTATTTGATTATGATATGTATCTATAGATTCACACACACACACTCATATATATATATATACACACAAACACACACAGATTATTTGTGTTTCTAGGTTTTTGTCTACATGATTCATGGTCATTGGGTTTCGAAATTCGAACAGAAGCATCGAAGAGCGTTTGGGTTTTGGGCAATGGAGAGTTTTGTCTCTACATATATGTTCTCGTCTCAGTCCCCAGCTGATTTTTTCTAGAAATTTTGTTTGGGTTTTTTCTGATTTGAAACTTTGATTTGGTGGGTATTTGAGATTTGCGGCAAAAATTTAACAAGATATCAAGCACACACTTGTTTATCTACATGTATGTGTAAAATCATATATATATTTGGTTTGCTACAATCTTTGCCTTCTCTATTCATGGTTCTTCTTCTTCTTCTTCTTCTTCTTCTTTCCTTCTGCATTAACTGCAACTCTTGTTTTTGGGTGTCGAATTTTAAGTTTTTTGTTTTTTTATTATTAGTTTCTGGTTGAGTGTATTTTTGGTTGAGTTGTTGAATAAAATGCGAGAGGCTTGGTTTTCTATTCTGGAAAGAGAATGTTATATGGTTGTGGTCTGCAATAAAGACTGGGTTTTAATGTGTACCCTCTTTACTTTGCGTGTGAAACTTTGTTTTGGTGCATTATATGAATTGTTTTCCGTATATGCAATCTTTTATTGTTGGTCATCTTGCTGACATGTGTTCCTCTTCTCCGTTTCTAGGTATTTTCAGTACACAACGCAGTCTTGAATAATCTGTGAGGGGTAAATGAGTGAAGGACAAGAGAAGAAGACAGTGTTTGTGTCTGTCATTTGGTGAGAGACGGAGACATATCCTTGGACAAGTCTTTGGGCTTTGTTTGAATAGCAGTTCCAGATAGCAAACCCTTGTCATCATGCCTATGAGGCAGATGAAAGAGAGCTCAGAACAACACCTTGTGATTAAACCCCAATTGCAGAACACCATGAATCAAGCTCAGAAACCCCCTAAAACTGCTCAAAATGGGAAAGGACCACCAACCCAAGAGCCCCAAAACACCAAAACATATAACCAGACCTCACCTCCATCGAAGAACAGAGGGAGGAGGAGGGGGAGAGGTGGCCGGAAGTCCGATCAAGGCGAGGTTTTTATGCGGCCGAGCTCGAGGCCGTGCACCGGGGTCCACAAGCCGGCCAGAGCCGGTGAAACAGACATACCAAACGGGTCTATTGTGAATGGGGCCAATTTGTGTGAAGTGGAGATGGGTTTTCCTTCTTCAAGCAAGTCTTTGAGTTTTGCCCCTAGGCCTGGTTATGGGCAGCTTGGGACAAAATGTGTTGTCAAGGCTAACCATTTCTTTGCAGAGTTACCAGACAAGGACTTGAACCAGTATGATGTAAGTGATGATGGGTTTTACATTAAACATTTGTGTTAAATAATACATTGCAGCAAAATTATTAATTTATTTCTGCCTTTCTCACTGTGACATAACAATTGGGTTGGGGCCCTTTAGCTGACATTCAGTATGTTTATGGTGTGTTGTTTTCTTCTTATACTTTCTGTCACTTGCAGATAAAATTTAACAGGGAAGGCTTTATGTTTGTCCTTCGCTTAATAGCATTTATGAGTTTTTGTTTTTTAAAAATCGTTCTTATTGCTGTGTCATGTGTGTGTGTATTATATTGCTTGCAGGTTACTATCACTCCTGAAGTGGCATCAAGAAATGTGAACAGAGCTATCATGGCAGAGCTGGTGAAACTATACAAAGAATCTGACTTGGGGAAGAGATTGCCAGCATATGATGGCAGAAAGAGTCTATACACAGCTGGTGAACTTCCTTTTGCATGGAAGGAATTCAACATTAAACTTGTGGATGAAGAGGATGGAATCAATGGTCCCAAGTAAGAATTTATTGCTTTTTTGGCAGTGTTGTTTTATATGTAATTTGTGCCTTTCAGTTTTTTTGTACACTTGTTGGGAGTTCTTATCGTAACAAATTGTTGTGGGTGTCTCTCAAATTCTGCTTGATTATGCTTGTTACCCATTAGCGGCCTGCATGTCCAGACAAATCTGACGTGATATTCTATTTGGGTCTATTTTGACCCGGTTTACTACTTTTAGATCTTTATATATTGTGTTATATTGGGTTTTTAAGGTTGTGATGATTTAGAGCTTATGTAATAAAGGGTTCTTAAGAGAGAGAGCTGGCTCAGTGTAATCTCTATATTCGTAGTGAAATTTTTTTACCATTACCCCAGCGTTGTAGGTTTATAGCCAAACAACATAAATTATTGTCCGTTTGCGTGTTTGTTCTGTTTTTCTTTTCTCATCTTCGCTTTTTGCATTACCCAAATTATGTGGAAAATACCAACTAAAGGCCACACAGGTGGGGGAATTAAAAAAAGAGACTTAATAATTTGTAGTATCTGTGGTATTTTTTATTGGTTCTATTTTTTGTGGTATTATGGAACTGGTATTAACTGAATATTTATTCAATTTTTCAGAAGAGAGAGGGTGTACAAAGTGGTGATCAAGTTTGTTGCACGGGCCAACCTGCATCATTTGGGCCAATTTCTTGCTGGTAAGCGTGCAGATGCTCCACAAGAAGCTCTTCAAATTCTCGACATTGTGTTGAGGGAGCTCTCGTCAAAGAGGTATGATTTCTTGAAGTGCTTGAGATCATGTTGACCTCCATTGGTTCCGTTTAATGAGTTCAGCGCAAACTGATATCTTATTTGTCTCATAATGCACTTCAAAGGTATTGCCCTGTTGGGAGATCGTTCTTTTCACCAGATATTCGGAAACCACAACGGCTTGGTGATGGTTTGGAATCATGGTGTGGATTCTATCAGAGTATTAGGCCTACACAAATGGGCTTGTCTCTTAATATTGGTACATAGACAATATTAGCTTGATCTTTCATATGTAATTGTTTGTTGTCAATGTAATGATTGTCATCATCGATGTAATTTTTGAGGGATCTACGTTCTATTGCTCATCATACAGATATGGCTTCCGCTGCCTTTATTGAGGCTCTCCCTATAATAGAATTTGTTGCCCAGCTTCTAGGAAAAGATGTGATATCAAGGACATTGTCTGACTCTGACCGTGTAAAGGTACTTGTCTTTGTTTTGCTGACATGTGCAGCATGTATTTACCTCTTAATTTATTTAATTTGGAAATTTACCTTGAAATATGAACCAGATCAAGAAGGCCCTTAGAGGAGTGAAAGTTGAAGTAACACATAGGGGTAATGTACGAAGAAAGTACCGCGTTTCAGGGTTGACATCTCAACCAACAAGAGAACTAGTGTAAGATATTAAACGTTCAACTTGGATCAAACTACTTCTCAGCACTTTTGTTTCTTCTCTAAGGATTCTTGATAAACGTCTGACACGTGTTATAACATTCATGGTAATTTTGTTCAGGTTTCCTGTTGATGACAACTCGACCATGAAGTCCGTTGTTGAATACTTTCAAGAAATGTATGGCTTCACAATTCAGCATACACATCTTCCTTGCCTTCAAGTAGGAAACCAGAAGAAGGCTAACTATCTACCCATGGAGGTGAATGATCACAACATGTTGTGCTGTCCTACATATTGATTCAGTTACTTTCTCCTTTTAAATTATTGTGCGGTACTCAAATTATTCGTTCGCCAGGCCTGCAAGATTGTTGGGGGGCAGAGATATACTAAAAGGTTGAATGAGAAGCAAATTACTGCTCTTCTAAAAGTTACATGCCAACGACCAAGGGATCGAGAAAATGACATTTTGCAGGTACTTGTGGTGTATGATCCTCATTACCTTTCACCTTTTCTTCCCCCCTCGGGCCCTTGGTGTCTGAGAAAGATTAACTGAATTGAATTTTTATGCTCTATTTGATTGTTGAAACTTGAAACATTAAGAAGAAATTATTCACTATTCAATTATAAAATGGTTTTGTGTATCTATAATTTGGTTTCTCTATTATCTTGCCAACCATGTGAACTTTTTATAACGTATTCAGTCTTATAAACTATGTAGAGAGGGAGTTGGTTGTTTTATAGGCATCTGAACTCACTCAAATATTCGAGTCAAAAATTCTGTTGGAAAATTTATTATTATCTACATTCTGGACTAAATCCATGATTCTGGTTACTAGTATCTAGGAGAGAGTTATAAATTTTGTAAAACAGTTTAGTTATATAAATATCAAAATGTTGAATATAGTTTGCTGAGCTTGAGCCTTGACCAAATGATTTTATCCTCTATGCTCTGACAAACAGACAGTTCAACACAATGCCTATGATCAAGACCCATATGCAAAGGAGTTTGGAATCAAAATCAGTGAAAAACTAGCTTCTGTGGAGGCACGAGTACTCCCTGCTCCTTGGGTAAGACCATCGTTCTTTCTTCATGAAATTCTAAACTGGATTTGGGTGTTTATTAATAGCACCACCTTCATCTGCAGCTGAAATATCATGAAACTGGGAAGGAAAAGGATTGTTTGCCACAAGTTGGTCAATGGAATATGATGAACAAGGTATTTATTTTTTCTTTTTCTTTTTAGTGTCGCCATGAGAAACAAGTATGAGAGAATGGAGAAAGTACATTTATTGTTCTGTATCCTTTAAAATCAACAGAAATATCCCAACCAGGAATGTTTCTTCAATTTTAGTTTTCCTATAGTTCATTCCAAAACTTGTTTTGCGCAGTCTATGTAACAACATTGATTCAATTCACATCCGTGCCTGTAACTAATCTTCTGTCTCATAAATTACAGAAAATGATTAACGGGATGACTGTTAGCCGGTGGGCATGCATCAACTTCTCTCGGAGTGTGCAAGAGAGCGTTGCTCGTGGATTTTGTAATGAACTGGCTCAAATGTGTCAAGTGTCTGGCATGGTACTTACTACTTATCTGTTCCATGTTTTTTTAGATAAAAAAGCTCGTGGTTTTGCTCCGGAGCTGAGTTGTAATCTGCTGCTATTTTTAGGAATTTAATCCAGAACCTGTGATTCCAATCTACACAGCCAAGCCCGAGCAAGTAGAGAAAGCTTTGAAGCATGTTTATCATGTATGCATGAACAAACTGAAAGGAAAAGAATTAGAGCTTCTATTAGCTATTTTGCCCGACAACAATGGTTCCCTATATGGTGTGTTATCGGTGAATTTGAGTTGCTTGAATTGATATGCAATTTAAGATTTTAATCGTGAATTGACATTTCAAGCTGTACCTGATCCTGCATTTTCAGGAGATATAAAGCGAATATGTGAAACTGATCTTGGTTTAATTTCACAATGCTGTCTGACGAAGCATGTCTTTAAGATTACCAAGCAATACCTGGCTAATGTGTCCTTGAAGATCAATGTTAAGGTGTGATTAATCTTCATGATTGTGCAAAGAGACATTTACAAAAATTTCCTTAAATTATTCATTTGTTTGATGTTAGCCGTAGGGGCTCTCCATTCTGTCTTTCTTTCCTCATTTACTTCCTAATCAACTTTATCTACAGGATTTGAATTCTCCTATCATTGAATTTTCCATCATTCTCATCATATTTGTCTGGCTTGTTTTTAATTTCATATTACGACAACACCTAATAATTACGGACTTGTGATCTGTTTCTGTTATTGGTGCAGATGGGTGGTCGAAACACTGTTCTTTTGGATGCCATCAGCTGTAGAATTCCATTAGTTAGTGACATACCAACTATAATATTTGGAGCAGATGTAACCCACCCTGAGAATGGAGAAGACTCTAGCCCCTCAATAGCTGCTGTACAGTTCCTTAACTGAAAACATGCTTTGTGGAACATTCTTTTTCTACAAATGATTATTGACGACCTTGATGGCTGATAGATTTTGTGGTGACTGTAGGTAGTAGCTTCTCAGGATTGGCCTGAAGTCACAAAATATGCTGGATTGGTTTGTGCTCAAGCTCATAGACAGGAACTCATACAAGACTTGTACAAAACTTGGCACGATCCTGTTCGTGGCACAGTTAGTGGTGGAATGATCCGGTATAGTATGCTTTCTTTGCCACTGTGGACTCTCTTCATAGATTTTTTTTTTGTATTTTTTTTACATTTCATTTCTGTTTGTGTAGGGATCTTCTGGTTGCCTTCCGCAAGGCAACAGGGCAAAAGCCACTGAGAATTATATTTTACAGGTCAATTTGCTTATTTTCCTCTTCTTCTTTTTTTTTTTCCTTCTCTCATGGCTGCTTTATAAATTTAAACCGCATAGCGACACTTGAACCTTTAAATTTTCATTTCCACTACCACCATTGTCTCTTTGATGGGAATTTTACTCGCATATTCTCTGAACACTTTTGATTGTAACAGACCATCATCAGTATCATGGTAGATGCTCATTGCAATATGACCAACTCTTCCATTCAACTGTAGACATTGTCTCTGTTCCAGGTGCCATAACATCATCAATTCAATATTGTGTCGTCATTGATGCTATCACCACTACTACCTTTGCCTCTTTGGCACCATTGCAATTTGCTCAATGGCCATTGAAACCATCTTTCCTTTTTATTCGTATTGCAAAATTTTGATTACCTTGTGTCTTAGCCTGATGCAGTTGAATTGTTGTTGAAGTTAACACTTGGCTAAGTAAAAGATAAAGTAACAACTCCTAGAGCCAGAGTTTTGAAAACTTAAGTTGTTAGGAAATTATGTGAAAGCTGTCTCAAGTGTTTAGTCACCAATTCTGCCAAAAGATTAAGTTGTTAGGAAATGAGCCCAACAATTTATATATAGCTATTCTACACCCTTCCTCATGTTGCATGTAGGGATGCAAACATTCATACATGGAGAGAAGAAAGAATGCATACGAGAAAAAGATGAACCTAGAAGGAACGGGGTGGGTTGGTTTGAGGGGAAGAGAAGTGTGTGCATGTCTAAAAGGTAGTGTCCTCTTCTTTGGGGAAAAAAGAAAAAAAAAAAAGTGGAAATAAATCTCTCTTTAAAAATGATTGCACCCTTGACATTTTCTTTTTGGACAAGTTCTTGGACACTAAAAAGAGGTGGGCTCCCTTGCTACATAACTTTCAAAGATACTATTTTTGTCAAAGATTCTGACATGATTTTATTGAAGCAAAACATGGTCCACATGGACATGAATCAGTTTATTCATTTACATTGTTTGCATACCATGTGTCTACACAGACATGCATGTATTGTGCATTTTTATACACACCCACCCCCCATATATGTGGAACCAAAATTGTGTGCAATGGTAACACCATACTAAAGCCTAGTTGGGTCCAATTTATGTGCAAGTCTGCATCATAATTTTCTCCTTGATTTTAATTTGTATTTTTAATTGGAAAAATTTAAGCAGGGATGGTGTGAGTGAAGGGCAATTTTATCAAGTCCTGCTTTATGAGTTGGACGCAATTCGGAAGGTGAGTGTTGTTTTGTCTTATTTGGTATGCTATGAAAATTATGCGAAACAAACTAGAAATGACTGTGGTCCCGATCGATTACTTCTTTGTAGGCTTGTGCTTCTTTGGAACCAAACTATCAACCACCAGTGACTTTCATTGTGGTACAGAAACGGCATCATACTAGATTATTTGCAAACAATCATAGGGACCGCAGCAGCACCGATAAGAGCGGAAACATCTTACCTGGTAATTTTTTTCTGTCTTCAAAAACTGAACTGTCTCTTCATGCTTATGTGGAATATCTCTCTTTTGTAATATTCATCTGATTGTTTATGCATTTTTTCTCAGGCACTGTGGTTGATTCCAAGATCTGTCATCCAACGGAATTTGATTTCTATCTCTGCAGCCATGCTGGGATTCAGGTGAAAACTTAAACTTTTCTTTTATTACGTATGTGATTAGAAGATACTTATAAAATAAATGAACCTTGTTGCTCTTCTTAGAGGAAAATAATGAAAAACAACACTTTCAACTGGAATAAAAATGTACCGTTAACTCCGGAAGACTAGTGAACAAGCAAACAACTTTGTCCTGACCTTGAAAGATAATCTTTTTGAATTGTGATTATAAAGCTTATAATTTTGGGAGAATATCAAAAAAGTGGAAAGTAAAGGTTATAATTTTAAATGATGGATGTACAAGATTTATTTGCATAATCTAATGCATAAATCACTTGTACTTCCATCATTTTTCTACTCTCCACTTTTTTGATATTCCCCCTATAATTTTTGGTCCTAAAAGTAAAAGCCTCTCGAGGGGTGGCAAAGAGGAAAAAGAAAAGAGAACAGGGAATTGGCATTCCTGTAGTTCACTACAATGTGCTGTGATTTATTTAATTTTTTTTGGTAAAGAATGGATCTTATCTTGTTTATAATGTAACAGGGGACGAGTCGACCGGCGCATTACCATGTTCTATGGGATGAGAACAATTTTACAGCAGATGGAATTCAATCATTAACAAACAATCTTTGTTACACATATGCAAGGTGCACACGCTCCGTCTCAGTTGGTAAGTCACTGTTCCTTGTTACACGTGAACTGGCATTTGCATTTGCATTTGCATCTGGAGTCATTCACTTAAGCTTAAGGCTTAATCATTCCTGCAAACAAAAACCCTGAAGCACACACCCTGAAAGCACACAGTGAGAATGTGAAAGGAATGTATTTTTATTCCTGAACGGACTTGTCTTTTTGTGTAGCACTGCGAATTGACATCTCCAACTCATTGTTTAGCAAAATTTGACTAGATATACTCTTTCTTGAAATTAAAAGAGTCCCGTACCTGATTTGTTGTTGTGTTGTACTTAGTAAAATTCATGCCAATACTCGCAATCAAGAGTTTGTGCTATTTTCTCGTTGACTAAACAAAGTAATGAGAGTTTTGTCCTCTCTGCAGTTCCTCCAGCATACTATGCACATTTAGCCGCATTTCGAGCCAGATTCTATATGGAACCAGATATGCAGGAGAATGGGAGTGGTGGCGGTCAAGTTGGGAAGAGTACGCGTGCTAATGGGGATACTGGTGTCCGGCCATTGCCAGCCCTCAAGGAGAATGTAAAAAGAGTAATGTTTTACTGTTAGAAAAAAGAGAGGGTAGGCAGATCTGGTAATCTAGTGTTGGTAGCCTCTTTGTACATGTATGATATGATTCATGCAGTTGCAGCAAGGTTTACAGTTTAGATCAATGATTATAAAAGAGCAAGAGCAGTAGTTTCCTTTGCAACCCATATTATGTTTCAATTTTTAAATCCATACTCCTGAGATAAATTTTAACAAATCAAAAAAAATTAAAAAAAAAAAAAGATGTTTCAATTTATGAACTTTAAAAGGTTGTGAATATGATTGCTCCTTATTCACCAAGGCCTTGCAAAGTGTCGTTCAAAAACCGTACTGGGCTTTTTCATGGCTTGAAATTTAGTCCTGCCTGGAATCATCTGAATCCGATCCCATTATAGAACATTCTCAATTTAAACCCAATCTAATCTCTACAAATCTAATAACAGATCATCCAAATTCGAATTCTGTTTATCAGGGTATTTTATTCGAAAATTTGATCCATCAAATTAGTATATCTTATGGTAGGGGATTCTTTGTTTAGATCTCTCGTATCTCAATCGGATTTCTCATATCCCGATGCCCGTCTCCATCACATAATTAAGCCAGAGAGACTTGTTACCGCGTGGGATGGAGGCTGTGACGCATTTATGGTAGTGAATAATTTTCCAACAATGATTCATCCCACTAAAAACACCACCACTAAAAGCACTAATGCATTAAAAAAGTAAAAAAAAAAAAAAAAAATACAACTCCAAGACCAAAATATCACATCATTAATGGCGGGATCCACTGCCACCTAATTAGTAGGAGCACTAATTAGTGCTCCCAAGCATTTTTCATAATTTTCACTCCTACATTTTTAATGATGTGAGAATTTTTACAATTAAAAAGTCATTCTTGAATTTTTTTTACTTTTTAAGTTTTAAGTTCAACTTTAGCCACGTGATTTTGTATCATTCAATGGAAATGATTACTAATTTACAACATATGTGATATTTGAACACATGATTTATTATTATTATATATTCTGATAGCATACTAAATTATTGATAATCTTGTCTAAAACTAAAGTCAATAAAAAATGATAATTTTTTTTTTTTTTGGATCAAAGGAACCAATCAAATGAGAAATTTTTGTATGTCAATAAGGTATTACGTGACATTACATTTCACTAATCACAAATGGCCTACTATTGTTCCTCAAACACTCAACATAAATGTAGTGAATCCTGTTATCAAAATCAATCACAATAGTAGAAGGTACCACATGGCATGTACCCTATTCGCATACAAAAATTTCTCCAACCAAATCTATATATTATATAAGGAAAAAAGGGTTTAGAACCCACAAGTTTTGTGGGAGCTTTAATATCTCAATTCTTATTTTCTAATTTTTTTATTTTTTTTATAAAAAAAACTCAGCATTTATTGAATTTTTTCAAGTCTTTTTGACTTCTCCAATACACACACCCTTTTTAACTTTTCACATACCTATTACAACTTTTCTAACTTCTACTATATCTATTGGACCCTTTCAGCACTTCTTCACTTCCAACTTCTCCCTTGCAAACAGTGAGCAATACCTTTTTCCACGTATGCAAACTCTCAACTTCTCCCTTGCAAACTTTTCTAACTTCTACTATATCTATTGGACCCTTTCCGCACTTCTTCACTTCCAACTTCTCCCTTGCAAACAGTGAGCAATACCTTTTTCCACGTATGCAAACTCTCAACTTCTCCCTTGCAAACAGTGAGTAATAACCTTTCCCACCTGTGCAAACAATGAGCAATTTCTCCTTTTGTGTTATTTTTATTTACTGCTTTTTTTACAATTATTTTTTTAATTTTTTCTCCTTTTGTGATTTGTCAAAAAAAAAAAATTATAATTTGATTTTTTAATATGATTGAAGTCAGATAAAGATAAACACTCACAAAGAGAAAAATGTGATTATAGTTAGTTCAACGGTTTTTTTTTTTTAATGTGATTGTAATTAGTTCAATAGTTTTTTTTTTTTTAAATATGATTGTATTGTAATTAGTTTAATGTGGTTCTTTTTTTTCATTTATTTTTTTTATTATGGGAAAAAATGTGATGTGATTGTAGTTTATTCAATGGTTCTTTTTTTTAATGTGATTGTATTGTAATTAGTTTAATGGTTCTTTTTTTTCATTTTTTTATTATGGAAAAAATGTGATGTGATTGTAATTTGTTCAATTGTTCTTTTTTTTAATGTGATTGTATTGTAATTAGTTCAATGGTTCATTTTTTGTCATTTATTTTTTGTTATTATGAGAAAAATGTGATATGATTATAGTTTGGTTTTTTTTTATTATTGTTTTAATGGTTCTTCTTTACAATTATTTTTTTTATTATGAAAAAAAATATGATTGTAGTTAGATAGCATAAAAATATTTGTGATTTGTATGATTGATTTTTTAATATGATTAAAGTTAGATAAATATAAACACTCACAAAGAGAAAAATGTAATTGTAGTTAGTTTAATAATTTTTTTTTAATGTGATTGTATTGTAATTAGTTTAATGATTTTTTTACACTTCTTCACTTCCACATATACAAACTTTCAACTTCCCCCTTGCAAGCAGTGAGCAATAACCTTTCCCATGTATGCAAATAGTGAGCAATTTCTTGTTTTGTGTACTGTTTTAATGGTTCTTTTTATTTATTGTTTTAATGGTTATTTTTTACAATTATTCTTTTTATTATGAAAAAAATATTATTGTAGTTAGATAGCATAAAAATATTTCTAATTTGTATGATTGAAGTTATTTTCTTTTGTGATTTGTAAAAAAAAATAAATTATAATTTGATTTTTTAATATGATTGAAATTAGATAAACATAAACACTTACAAAGAGAAAAATATTATTATAGTTAGTTCAACGGTTCTTTTTTTTAATGTGATTGTAGTTAGTTCAATGATTCTTTTTTTTTAATGTGATTGTATTGTAATTAATTTAATGATTTTTTTTTTCATTTATTTTTTTTTATTATGGAAAAAAATGTGATGTAATTGTAATTTGTTCAATGATTTTTTTTTTTTTTAATGTGATTATATTGTAGTTAGTTCAATGGTTTTTTTTTTTTTAATGTGATTTTGTTGTAATTAGTTTAATGGTTCTTTTTTTTCATTTATTTATTTTATTATGGGAAAAATATGATATGATTGTAATTTGTTCAGTAGTTCTTTTTTTTAATGTGATTGTATTGTAGTTAGTTTAATGGTTCTTTTTTTCATTTATTTTTTTTATTATGGGAAAAATGTAATGTGATTGTAGTTTGTTCAACGGTTCTTTTTTTTAATGTGATTTAATCTTTTTATTTACTATTTTAATGGTTCTTCTTTACAATTATTTTTTTTTTATTATGAAAAAAATATGATTGTAGTAGATAGCATAAAAATAATTGTGCTTTTTAATTATGAATTGACTTAATTTGTGATTTTATTTTTAACTCACTGTGTTTTTTGGAAAAAAAGAAAAGAAAAGAAAAGAAAAAGAATTGTATTTATTAGGTTCATATAAAGTACCCATTATTGATGATGATTAGATTGTATTTTTAAAAAAAATATATTTGTAATGTAGTTAGATAGCATAAAAATAATTATGCTTTTTAACTATGAATTGACTTAATTTGTGATTTCATTTTTAACTCACTGGGTTTTTTGGAAAGAAAAAAAAAAGAATTTTATTCATTAGGTTCACATAAAGTACCCATTATTGATGATGATTAGATTGTATTTTGAAAAAAAAAATTTGTAATTGATTTTTTTAACTCACTGTGTTTTTTGAAAAATAAATTATTGTGTTTTTTAATTATCAATTGACTAAACTCACTGTGTTTTTATTATTATTATTATTATGAGCAAAAATGTGATTGTATTTTTAACTAACGATTAACTTAATTTGTGATTGGGTTTTAATTCATTGTATTTTTATAGTTAGTTCAATAGTTCACATAAAGTACCCATTATTGATGATAATTAGATTATATTTTGAAGCAAAATATTTGTAATTGATTTTTTTAACTCATTGTGTGTGTGTGTGTTTTTTTTTTAAATTGTTGTGTTTTTTAACTATCAATTGACTTAATATGTGATTTAATTTTTAACTCACTGTGTTTTTTGAAAAAAAGAAGAAGATTGTATTCATTAGGTTCAAATAAAGTACCCATTATTGATGATGATTAGATTATATTTTGAAAAAAAAAATGTAATTGATTTTTTTCTCACTGTGTTTTTTGAAGAAAAAAATTAATTGTGTTTTTTAACTGTCAATTGACTTAATTTGTGATTTGATTTTTAACTCACTACGTGTTTTTTTTTTTAAATAGATTGTATTCATTAGGTTCATAAAAAGTCTCCATTATTGATGATGATTAGATTATATTTTGAATATATATATATATATTTGTAATTGATCTTTTTAACTTACTGTGTTTTTTGAAAAATAAATTATTGTGTTTTTTAATTATCAATTGACTTAATTTGTGACAATATTTGTGTTTTTTGAAACAAAAATGGATTGTATTCATTACTATTGATGATGATTAGATTGTATTTTATTTTAATTCATTGTATTTTTTAACTACTGATTGTAGTTAGTTCAATAGTTCACATAAAGTATCTATTATTGATGATGATTAAATTGTATTTTGAAAAAAAAAGATTGTGTTCAGTTATATGTTGTTTTATCGCATGTTACCACACCATCTGCCTTGAAGTTATTGATTGTTAATAAGGTTGACCAACGCCAAATTACAAAAAAAAATGTTGTATATCGTGATGTCCTTGATGGCATTTGAAGATTGATATAAAAAGTCTTTTCAAAATTTCAGTGACTGCGTTTTTTTTATTCTTTAATTATACAATACTTACTATTCTAAATTTTAAATCTTATCCAAAATATTACATTTAGGCCCCATTTGGGAACAAGCTAATTTAATAATTTTTTGGCTATTTGGCTAAAATATGAGCTAAAAAAACTAGTATGTTTGGGATACCATTTTGGCTTTTTATAAAAAGATGTGCAAAAAGTAGAGAGAAAAGAGAATCTTTGACTTTTTGGTATGGGTTGTTGACTTTTTGACTTTTTTAGTAACTTTTTGGCTAAACTGGCTCTTCCCAAACGAGGCCTTAGTGTACAAAAAATTGGATGATCTAATCTTTTTTTTTTTTTTTTGTCCATTTTCATTTAATAAAAATAATTAAAAAACTTACCCTTACAAAATATGTTTGTATAATAATTCATTACTTATTTTTTTCTATTTTATTATAATGTAAACTTAACATTTTTTTATTAAAAATTCTTAATATTTTCATTTTCAAATTTCTTGAGTTCTATAGATACGTCGTACAAAAATTATAAATTCATATTTTGCTCATATGCATCTATATTGTTAATAGGTTACAGAATTATCAGATATTCCTATTTGCTGATTTACATCCATATGCAAGTAATTTGAGCGTTAAAGCTCAGTTAGTCGGGCTGTTATCTGTGACTAATCGTCTTGGGAGAAATATGACATCCAGAATTATTTTTGTTGATGGACAAGTATTTACAATTCTTATCCTGAGATAATTGTTAAATATTTTATTTTATATTATGTTAAAAATGTGTACTTATTACATTTTTTCAAAGGGTGATACCATGGATGGAACTGTATGCTCTGATAAATATGATTACATCAAAGAACATTTAATTGAAGGAAAAATATAGGATTTGTTTGTTTGAGTTTTGAAACTTTAGCTCCACTATAATGTTCTCACATGGTGTTTGTTTGCAGCTTTGAAAAATTAATTTCACGCTCACTTTTGAAAACTCGGTTGAATGCGGAAAAATTTGGACTAACTGATTATCTCACCGGACGTCTTACTGGATGTCCCACCGGTCGTCCGGCCAGTTGACCAGAACAGTGCAATTTTTTTATTTATTTTTTATTTTTCAATTGACACATGTTAATTTTTATATATTCAACAAAAAAATATTTTTTGAATTTTTTAAATTTTTTTATGAGCTTTAATAAAATTTTAAATTGTGTGTTTGGTTATGAGTTGTAAGTTTTTATATCAAATATTATATGTCACATCAAAAATTTCTCACTCAATTCAAAACTTATTCACCAAACAAATTTTTCACACTCAAATCATAATTCTAAAACTCACAAACTCAAAATACAACTTCTATTCTCAAATCATATTTAGAAAGCTCTACAAAACGCTACCATATTGTTTTAGAAGAGTTCATGTTACATTGGCTGATGAGAAATTCAAGTTGGTGCCATATTATTGTAAGATTTCTTTTACTAATGATACAACAATTGTGCACATACTTGACCGTGATAAATTTTTTTTTTTTTTTATTTTTTATCAGCAAAAAAAACTTTATTAATGATACCAAAACAACTATTACATCTTGGAAAACATCAATAAAGAGAGAAAACAAGAGCAAAAAGCATCATCACATACCTTCCTAATCCTAACTAAGTTGGCACCAAGAAGAATGCACAATCATCTGCTAGCTCAAGCCAAGAGGTTGGTGAGGAACCAACAAAAACACACACGCACTTGTCATGCTTAACACTCTAAGTCAACAGCAACTTCTACTTGATGTAAATTAAACACAGATTCATTCATTGTGAACCTAACCCAACTGAGTGAGTTTTTATCCAAGGGGCCACTCTAGCCATAATGAGCCCACAGAGATCTTCACAGATAAGATGCAGCCCAATTAACATAACTCAGACCAAAACATTGAGCTGGGGCAACTTCAGAGTATCTGCGTACACACCAACAAAACTCTATTGCCTAGAATACATCCTCTTCCCCTTTCCAAAATGAAGCCACAAATTTGAGTCCTACTTCCATACAAAACTGATTCAGCTTTAACTCCAATTCTTTGCAGCAGCAGCCACAAAACTATATTTGGACAAAGCAGCCTAGAATGGCATAGCAGACCAACAACAGCTACAACATTTCAGTTTGTCCTTTGCATTCAGTAATTCAGACCAGACTAGCATTCAGTATAACAACCAGAATGACATAGCAGACCAACAATAGATACAGCATTTCAAATTGCCCTCTGCAGCCCACTAAAACAGATACAACATCAGGCAGATCAAAGCTCCCATGTGACACACCATTCCACAAATAGCAGCAGGCAACAAAACATCAAAAGTCAACAATAGCAGCAGAAACTACTCATCAACAGCAGCAAACAGATCAAATTAAACAACTACCAAGGCTATAGACAGAGTTGCCTAGCAGCATAACCGCCAGTATGGCATAGCAGACCAACAACATATCCACAACAGAGCACAACAGCAGGCAGATCACAGGCCAACCCCTTATTCATAATGCAGAAACTTCACATTCCTAAAACAGAACAGATCACAGGCAGAGCACAGCATATCAGACCCAACATAACCCTCTGCAGCCCACTAAAACAGGTACATCATCAGGCAGATCAAACTCCCCTGTGGCACACCTTGTCACACCTTTCTCAATAGCTCTCCAACCAACACTAGCACCAGTAGCAGCCTAGGGATCCTGTAACACCAGACTTATTGAACACCATCACCCTACCACACTCTCTCATGAAGACCCAAAACACCTCCTAACTTGCTTAAAATTAAAGACAACATCATTAACTGAAAATGATGCACCACTAAAATGAGATCTCATCCAAATTGCCACTCTCACCTTGATACACTCACACAGATCTTGAAGATTGGGCTGTACTGAATTGAACACACAATCATTCCTATATCTCCACACAGACCACATTATTGCAGGTGGTAAAACCTTCCAAATCTAGTTTACTTTCTTCTTAAACGTCCAACCCATCCACCATAGTAGCAAATCTTCAATGGAACTGGGAATAGCCCACTGAAAACCCCCACCAAAAAGCAATATGAGACCAAATTCTCCAAACAAAGGGGCAATGCAGCATAATATGTTCAGTTGATTCACTTGACTCATGACAAAAAATGCACCTCAAAGCATCATCACTCACCAAAATGCCTAACCTGTGAAGCAGCCTTTTTGTTTTCAATCTACCTCTGCAAGCTAACCAAGAAAAGAATTTAGCTTTTGGAGGTGAGAAGTTATTCCATATCAATTCCACTGGTCTCTGAATGGGGCCATCATTAACTAAACCCCAAGCATAAACAAGATTAGCCTTGAACACACCTGACTGTATGGCTTCCAACACAAACAGTTAACAACGTCACTTCTTAAAACAGGGCCAGATCCCAAAAAATTTTGTAACCTAACCAACTCATCCTTTTCCCAAGCACGAAGTGATCTTTTGAAATTAAAAATCCACCCAGATTGATGAGATCTTCTAGCTACTTGCAAACTCAAGGAAGACTCTTTATCTACAACCAGGTGAAACAAACGAGGAAAAAGGCTTAATAAGTTTGTGGATCCCATCCAAGGATCCCTCCAGAAACTAATTCTACCTCCATTCCTACTTTAATCTCAACATTCTCCTTGTAAAACTGAAAGAGCCTAACATTCCTATGAGCTACTAGTAAAATGTCTTTCCATATCTTAGATGTTGTAACAGATTCAGCCAGAAAAGGATACCACCTTCCCCCTGTAGAGCCATATTTCTCACAAATTACCATCTTCCACAATGCATCCTCCTCTTGGCCATACCTCTACCACCACTTTCAAACTGTCATTTGCTAGCCTGATGTTTTTGATCCCCAGACCACCTTGTTTCACACTCTTAGAAATCTCCTTCCAACTAACTAAATGGATCTTCCGATGATATTCTGAATCGCCCCATAAAAACGAAGCTTAAATCCTATCAATCTCTTTAGCCACATAGTCCGGCATTTTAAAGAGAGACGTGTAATACACTGGTAAAGCAGACAGCATAGATTTTATGAGTGTAACTCTCCCAGCAAATGACAAAACTCTTCTCTTTTACCCAGATAACTTCTTCTTGAATTTCTCCACAACTGGTTTCTAAGTCAACCTCCTACTAGGACTGGCCTCCAATGGTAATCGTAGATATTTTAATCATAACTTCTAGCTTAGACAGTTCAACTTTGCAGCAAACTCATCAACCACCGCATCGGCCACCCCCACTCCACACACAACACTTTTTGAAAAATTAATCCTTAAACTTGAGATGACCTCAAAGCACCTAAGGATTCTTTTAATAGCCATAATTTCAAACCATTCAACCTCACAGAAAATCACTGTGTCATCAGCAAATCGCAAGTGAGAAACATTCAAACCATTTGCACCTACTGAAACACCTTTAAAAAGACCCATTTCCTTAGCTCTTGATATGAGTATGTTCAGTTCCTCAGCTACAACATTAAACAAATATGGGGATAATGGATCACCTTGCCTTAGACCTTTTTTAGGGCAGAACTCAGATGATGGTGACCCATTAACCAGAGCTGAGACTCTGGCAGAAGAGATCCAGCCTTTCATCCACTTGATCCAAGTAGATCCAACCAAAATTCTCCAGCATTTGATTGAGGTAGTTCCAGTTGACCGTGCCATAAGCTTTTTCAAAATCAAGCTTAAGGATTAATCCCTTTCTATTTGATTTCTTCCACTAATCTCCACAATCTCATTTGCTATAAGAACGTCGTCCATAATGTTCCTCCCACCTAGGAAGGCTGATTGAACTTTATCAATCACTGATGGCAAAACTAATTTAAACCTGTTAGCATGCACTTTTGACAACACTTTATAAATGGAACTAATGAGACTGATGGGTCTGAAATCTTTAATTGATTCAGGACAATCAGATTTGGGGATAAGGGTCACAAAAGAGCAGTTAATTCCATTGCCCAAAACACCATTATCATGAAACTCATTCATAAAATCCATAACGTCACCTTTCATGAACTTCCATCCCTTTTGAATACAAATCAAGTTAAACCCATCTGGACCTGGAGCTTTGTTTCCATCACATTCCTTGACCGCTGCCCAAACTTCTGCTTCTGAGAAATCTAACTCCAAACTTTGAAGTTGGTCTTGATCAATGCATCTAAATTCACACCCAAGTCTTGGTATCACTTTCCAATCTTTAGTGAACAAAGCTTTGAAATAAGCCCACATAGCCTATTTTAACTCTAAGGGCTCCTCATATAGAATATCATTGATCTTCATAGAATCAATGAGGTTCCTACTTTGCCTTCTGGATGCCAATATGTGAAAGTATCTGGTGTTTTATTCCCCTTTTAAGGCCCAATTTAATCTAGATTTTTGTAACCAAATCCACTCCAATCTTTTTCTACTCTGCTAAACTACATTTCCGACTTCAATTCTTCTTCTAGTTTCAACTTTTGTAAGTCCTCTCACTTCAGCAACTAAATCCCATGAATATAATTAAGTTTCTGCTGCTTTAAGATTGGAGACCACATGACCAAAAACCTCCACATTTCAAATCTTCAGAGCTTGTTTGAGTGATCTCAATTTGGCCATAATTCTAAAACCAGCCCAACCTCTACTTGTGAACTAACCCAAACCTTTTTGACTTCTTTGATAAAGCTAGGATGTAACACCCAAGCATTTAAAAATTTGAAAGGCTTAGGGCCCCAATCCCGCTCATCTTCCTTCAATAATATTCGACAATGGTCAAACAAAGTTCTAGGAAGGCCCCATAACTTAAATCTAAACCATTCAAGCCACTCCAGATTTAAAAGAAATCTATCAATTCTACTCCAGCAGACACCTAACTGTGAATTGCTCCAAGTGTATTTCCTTCCTAACATAGGTACATCCACCAATTCTAGTTTATTAGCAAAATCATTAAACTCTTGCATCCCCTTATCGCTTCTTACATAACCTTTCATTTCCCTTATACTTTTGATTTCATTGAAATCCTCCCCCCCCTCTCACACACCAGGGTTCTGGGAAAGACGCTTTTAGATTAGCAAGAACCACCCAAAGATGCCTTCTCCCACTACTATCATTAGGGGCATAGACATTGACAAGGACACAGTCAAGTTTGTGATATACCAAACCTGATAACAAAATGAAATTTTTGGAGCTGCAACAACCTTTAATCTGAAAGACCTCAGGTTTCCACAAGCACAACAAGCCCCCTGCACTCCCTTGTGCATCAATAGGGATGGCAATTTGAACTCGGCCTGATGGGGACCCAATCCCCCAACCCCGATTAGGATAGTTTTTTCCCGAAAAATACCCACATGGGGACAGGAATAGTATTCGAAATTAAATCCCCGATCAGTTTCGGGCTGAGGACAGTGATTAGTGTTCAAGCCCCGGCCCCAAATTTTTTTGAAGTAAAATTACCATTTTAACCTTATTTATATAGATATATAAACCACCCCTTTCACTCACACAACACTGTGCACCACACACACTCATCACTGCCTCTCATATCTCTCTCTCTCTCTCTCTCTCTCTCTCTCTCTCTCTCTCAAATCCTCCGCCAATTTCCCTCCTCTCCCTCCTCTCTCTCATTCTCCTCTGATTTCCCTCATCTCATTCCTCCACCGATTAAGCCACCACAACTCCACCGTCTCTTTTTCTTCTCCAACGGCGGTGAGGCCAAGCTTGTCGAATCACCGCCACCATCACCATTGTTTGCGACAGTCCGAAAATGACACCATCACCACTGTTTGAGCACTTTTCCTCTCTCTCTCTCTCGATCGATTTATTATATATATATATATTAGATTTGAGCATCAAATCTCTCTCTCTCTCTATGTTATTGATGATGATAATGATGATGATGATGAACAGATCTGTAAGATCTGAATTTTTTTTTTTAGCTCATTAGATCTGTTAATGATGATAAACAGATCTGTTAGATCTGAATTTTTTTTTATTTACATTTGAGCTCATCAGATCTGTTAATGGTGAACAGATTTGTATGATAATTATGAACATATCTCTCTCTACGTTGTTGTTGTTGATGATGAACAAATCTGTTGTATCTAATTTTTTTTTTTGGCTGGGGATTTTTCGGGCTCGGGGAAACCCGATCCCTGTTAGGGGACGGGAACCGGGACGGATATAGGTTCCCCGTTGGGGATCGGAGCTAGGGACGAGGGGATTTCAACCATCGGGGATCGGGGACGGAGAGGGTGATCCTCGGCCCTGCCCCGCCCAGTTGCCATTCCTATGCATCAACCCCTATATACCCCAGATCATCTTCTGGCCATAGAGTTCTAACAAAATTCTCATCCATACATGACTTCTTTGTTTCCTGAATCAAAACCATATCCATCATTTTTTCCTTTATGAGATTTCTGAGACTCCTCATTTTCTCAAGCTTGCCCAAACCTCTAATATTCCATGAAAGGACTTTCATTATAAAACTACTTTGTCTCCTGAATCTCCTTGGATGCAAATTTAAGCACCACCAATGATCCCCTTCTTTAGTACTCTGTCCTCATCTTGCTTTTCCATCACCATAATTTTCTGAATGACACTCTCTTCATTACCCCCAATTTCAATACCCAGAGCTTTCCCCATCTTCATAATTTCTTGGGCTTCATTTCGGCTCAAAATTTGTCTATATGCACTCGTGCTAACTGACATGGATGAGGAAATCGCAGATGCCGCTGCTCAAAATATTGCTCCTCGTTGAAAACCACTGCAAAATTGAGCAGCCCCTCTAATTTTCTTTTTCCTTTTTGGCCTTGACCCCTTACCTTTACTGGTTGAACCTTGAACAACATTCTTTCTCATTTCCTTGTTTTTCAAAAATGGTTGCTCACCATCTGTAACAACATGAGCTATAATAACCTTCTTTCCCTTATCTCCTATTTTGACTGATGATTGCTCAGATACTAAGTCGTCTGGTCCTACAACTACCCTCTTTCCTTTTTCAGTTCTCTCTTGAGATGGTTGTTGAAAACCATGATCATCATGGACTTCAGGGCGTCCATTTAACTGGGCTTCAGACACTTGGAGAAAGAAGACACTAAAGCAAGTGGACCAGGCTCCACCACATTCTGTCTTTCCAGGTCCATACCTAATCCATTATATAACCCTTCAAATTGGGATTTAACACCACCTCCAAATTAATATTGGGCCTAATAGTTCCATTATCACTAAGGCTTTTCATCAATCAAGATGACCCAAATTCTTCAACGACATTACACTTTCTCACTAATTTTCTCACTACTTGATCATGATAATAATATACCACTTCAGTGGTATTTCATTAAGAAATTATCAGACATTGTTCAATTAATAGGTACGTTACTTTTACCAAATGATACTTATCTAGATTATATACTTACATAGTTTATTACCAATACAAAAATTTAAACTATTAAAACAATAAACATGCCAATGCCAAAATATGCAGATGTGATTGGCTTGGTTATTAGTGTAATTGAATGTCAAGGTATTGCAAATCGTGATAATTATAAGAGAGAGATTCTACTACTTGATACAAGGTATGATACTATAACATATTTCTATGTCTTTACCAAATTTGAAATACTCTATGAATTACATTATTTTTCATAATCTCAACTTTTTTTTTTAATTGTAAAAACAGTTTCACATTAGTAAGACTAACTCTATGGGATGCGTTTGCAACAATTGATGGCATGCAACTATATCATACTCTAGAGAATGATAATATTTTGTTTGTCACTGGATTAACAGTTAAAGATTATCATGGTAAGATTACTTTTCATTCACTTTTATAATATCTACATGTATACACAAATATTGATATTAATAAATTATCTTTTTTCAACTTCTAGGTCCATGCTACATGCAAATACACCAAGTTATATATTAATCATTCATTCCGTTATACAAATCTCGAGTGTGGTTTGTTATGACTGTATAATATTAACCAATTATATATGACAATATAATTCTCACAATTATATATATATATATATACATGTTTATCTAGGCTTGCTATGAATCCTATATCACAAAAGTTGGTATCTTGGAATCGAAAAAATGGATTCTCAATTTCACAGTCATTGGTTATATCAAATGCCAAAAGAATTTGAATACGTGATTTTGCACCCATGCCAAAGGTAAAAATTGTTATCATCCCAATTAATGCTAGTTAAACGATATGTATATAAATTTGTTTATAGAGAGATTAATTTATATTTTTTCAAATATTTTGTAGGTTTCATATTTTTGAATACTTGGGTACATCGAACAAATTGATGTTGACAACCTTTAGATTGATTTGTGCAAAAATTGCTATCAAAAAGTTGAATATCATTATGGTCACATTGTTTGTCATCACTGCCTACATGATGATATTGATATTGTAGCGAGGTAATTTTCTTTAGGTAAATAATTGCTATGTATAATCATAATTCAAACTTAACAAGTATTTTAATTTTTTATTAGGTACAATATTTCATTTTAACAAGTGTCCATTTTTTCTTTTTCTTTTTTTAATTAGATACATTGTTAACATTGTGGTCAAAGACAGTACTGGTTCAATAAATCTCACTGTTTGATGTCAATCATCATATTTGAAGAATATGAGATCAAAGGTAAGAAATTATAAAATTTATTATAAACAACTTATTCTTACCTTTTCAAACACAAAATTATAATTCTAAAATTTTATAGGACAATGGCGTTAGAATGATTAAAGATTATATTGCGTCATGTCAAGTTCGTGCCTATGCATTTATCATACCTGTACCAACAATGCCACGTCAACTAGATTGTGCACTGTACGTGACATTTGTTTTAAATATAGATTCGTTTAAAGAATGTCTATACCTTTTAGAAAGTAAAAAATATATATATATATATATATAATATGTAAGTATAACATTTTTACTTTGTACCAATTTATAAACACATAATATATGTGTTGTTCATTAATTATAACACTGTAGATACTCCATTTTTTACCGCCCTTAAGACTTGGGCGTTACTGATTGTTAACTTGGTGATGAGGTGTGCAGCGTAAAAGTTCGATTTCTTCGACAATGAGAGAGTCAAATCCCAACCTTACACCCCATTTTTGGACTAAAAACTATTTTGACCAAAGATTTTAGACCTTAAAACCCTCTCTTTCAAAACATTTTTGAAACAAAGTTTCTGCGATGTTCCGACGCTCGTATTTTGTTAAATGTTACATTTTTCGGCAAACTGAGCAAGGACAAAGTGGAAATGAATGAAAGAGAGATGAAATATTTAAAAAAATCTTTCAAAACACCTTGTTTAGGGGGTTTGGAGTTAAAGAAAAGAGGAGAAGAGGGAAGAAACCAAGTTGAGGAAGAAGTTGGGTATAAATCGCTAAGAGGGAGTCGAGCAGCCCTCGCTAAATCAGGCATATCCTTTTGAATACTTGGATTTCAGCTATGAGGCCACCACTGTTGGAAATCTTACTTTCGGGGCTTCATTTTTCACTTAAGAATCTCCTAAAGCCGTATCCGGATGGGGGAGATATGATTGGTTGAAGTTGGGCATCATTTCGGTTGGACTGAAACTGAGAAACCTTCACTAAAAGTGGGATATCTCTTAGCATACATGGAATTTTTAGGTGAGGCTTCCAAATTTGGAAAGAAAACTTCCGGGGCTACAGTTTAGGCTCAAGAATGACCTAAAAAGGAGTCCAGATGAAGGAATTAGGCTTGCTTCAAGTCAGGGACCAGGACTGATTTTTTCCATTGGCCTCTATGGGACTGCATCGGCCACAATTGGACCTCATCGGCCATAGGTCGGCCAAAAGTGAACCTTATCGGCCAAAAATGATGGCCGGTCAGCACCAAAGATGGCCGGTCAGCCAGAAGTGTCCAGAAAGCCCAGAATTGACAGATATTTTCCTCTCCAGCTGTTGTGCACTGCATCAGATATTTTCAAATGAGATATTTCGACCAAATGCTCATATGTTGCTATATATTGAGCCATATCTCATATATTGAGGGGTTGGAAATTGTGGGATTCTCTCTCTCTAAAAAAATTCCTCTCTCTCTACAAGATTTTGTGAGCAAAATTTGAGCCTCTCTCCCTAAAAGCTCTTTCTCTTCTAGTTTTGAGCCTTAAGCTTAGAATCCTCTACACTTTTGCAAAGAGACCCTTAACCAAAATTAACCACCATTGGGATAAGGTTCTTTGAGGATCATTTGGAGCTCCAAAAGGCTGATTTTGGCTCAAATTTTGGCTGGTATTGCTGTTGTCCTTCAAGGTGCTTCAAGGGTAAACTCTTGTTCCTTTAAACCTTTGCTTTGCATGCTTGTTTTACCAACTTTGTAAACTGTTTTTGGCTTGGTTTTTAACTAAAGAAAACTCTATTTTTCAGTCCTAAAAATGATGGTTTAGGCCTATTTTGTGTTAGGGGGTTGTCTCTCCCTTTTGTTCCTTAGCTTTTATAGTTTTTGAGCCATCTTCTAAGGCCTTTCAAAACAAATTTTCGTGGCCTTTTAACCACTAAAATCCAGAGGATTTTCAGTGGTAAAAACCATGTTTTGAGGGCCCAAATAGGCGAGGGTGGTCCCCTCTCCTCTTGTCTTGCCTACTAGTGTTGGTGGCCAACCAAATGAGCATGTGTTTTTACTTCTTTATGGCTTTGTTTAGGCTCATTTTTGTGACTTCTTAGACCTAGAATATCACTATTTTGGCTTGGTTTGATCACCTCATGCATGTTTTATACACTTGTAGTGTAATTCTTGCAGACTAGCCTTATATGCCTCATGAAGTAGCATGTTTGTTAAGCATGTATGGGCTCCATTTCAGCATGTTTTTTTGTCGTTATTTAGCATGTCATAAATCTGTCTAAAGTTGGTTTGATAGCCTCTTGCATGCTCCATGCACTTATAGTGCAATTCCATTCACTAGCCTAACATGCGTCATGCTTTTGACCATCATTCTAGCATGCTTTTGGCTCAACTCAAAGAAGTTTTTAATCATATTTCAGCATGCTTAAGCTCTGTTTGAAGTTACTTTGATCATGCATGTGTTGCTTTGTATAGCCATAATGCATTCTTGCTTACTAGCTTTGTACATTGAGTCCATTAGCATGCATTGCCTAGACTATTTGCATGATTTGGCATCACTTGGTATATGATTTCAGTGCATATGGTGCGGCCATACTCTCTCATGCTTCGCTATTTTAATGCTTTTGATGAGTCATGTTTTATGCCTTAAGTATGAGTCTATTTGCATGCCTTATTGCCTAAGCTTGTGGGCTGCCATATCAGTGCATTTTTGGTGTTATTTTGACATGCCATAACTCTTATTTTTATTGGCGAAGCCATCTCATGCTTGGTTTTGGTAGGTGTAGTGTAATCCTCCTCATTGGCCTTGTATGCGTCATGTTTTGTGCCTTCCATCCTAGCATGAGTTAGCCCTGTTCAAGTATGTTTCTAGCCTTTTTTTGGCCTATCTTTGGACTGTTTTGAGTCACCTTGGCCCTTTGGGGCTTGGTTAATATGGCCATGGTGTAAGTCCCTTGGCTAGCTTTAAGCTTTAAGCCCACTAGCATGCTTTGTTTGTCATATGTGCATGGTTTAGCTTCATTTAAAATGTGATTTCAGAGCCTACTTCACTACCACACTCTCACATTTTATACTCCTTCAATGTGCTTGAGAGTTGGTGCCTTCATGCTTTGTTTGTGGACTAATTGGCATGCATGCTTGCATATACTTTTGGACTCCATTTTTTTAGCGTACTTTGGCCATTGTTTTGGCATGCATGAAGCTTATTTGTGGTTGGTTTGGTCCTTTAAGTGTTGCATTACATAGCCGTTGCCATTGCATGTTGTTGCATGCGCATGTTGCTTACATATTGTTGTTGCATGTTCATGTTTTTCGCATGTTGCATGTTACATTACCTTTGCATGTTTGTTGCATTGCATTGTGTTTGGGTCGGATGTTAATCCAAACACGGGGAACGAGGGGCGTTTCATACTTGAAGTGATGAAACTCACCTCATTCCTTATGTCACCAACACCTTTGATCATGCATGATGAGGTAGAGGTTCATAGAGTCTTATGTGGTATTTGTGTACATTCATTGTCATTGATTTGTGCAACTCGGCCTCTTTGGCAATCATGCATTGAGATGCGTGATTGATGGCTTGAGAGCCAAGCACTACACTCCTTTGAGCCTTAGACATGATAAGGAGTGTGGTTGCACACACATTTTCTTGCAAATATACTGCCATGCCTCTGTTAGTGCTCTGTTACAGCAAAAAAGGGAAAATTACAGGAAGCAGTGGCCGATCGACCATCTAATCTGCTGATCGGCTATCAAAATTGGCCGATAGCCTTGAAAATTGGTCGATGACCATTATCAACTGGCCGATAGCCACCCCTCTTGGCCGATAACCTCTCAGAATGTCCATGAGGTAGGCCAAAAGCATCACAGAAGTTGACATAATTTTCAGAGGTGCAGAACAGTGCAAATAGAGGCAACATAAGGCATGGGGCAACGGATTTCCGAGCGAAGTCGATCGAGCATGCATATGTCCCTCTTCTCGAGACCGTTTTAACTGCTTTGTATAGTTAGTTAATTTGTAATTAATTAGTTAATGTGTTAGCTAATTTAATTCATCGTTATAAATTCTTAATTAGCTTAGCTTAGCTAATATTCAATTTGATTATGTAATAATTAGTCTAATTAGATTATTAGATTAGTTAGAATAGCTTAGCGTAGCTAGCTTGTATTATTCATTCGGACCCTCCGTCGAGAGGGCGAATTTTGTAATAAGTGTACGTGTATGTGGTGCACGTCTTCCAACCCCACGTCTTTCTCCCTTTTACTTAACCGCTTACGATGGTTAGTTCTAGGTCATATTTTGATTAGCATCCTTATGCTCGCATGCGTGCATCATTCATCTATTTTGCATGTACCGGGCTCAGCGCATCATACAAACTGCATTGTATTTCAATACCAATTTGAATACATGTTATCTAGTTGCATTCACATGACATCTTAGAATAGCCGAGCCTATCTTAATTGCATTTTGCATGTATTGCATTAGGCATTCTTGACATAGCTAGGGTCATGCATTGATTTCTAACATAGATTTTGTTTTGGCTCGGAGTATTAGGTAAGCTTTTACGCTTTAGCATACTGCATGTGTGTTAGTGGTTGCCATGAATAGCATGCTTGCCATGAAGCTATTTGCTTAAATGATATAACTGCATAAATGCCTGTGGATGAAGGTTGGATTGCTTGAATTGGAACAACTTATCGAAATGCGAGTTTTATGCCCACTTGAGTGGCAAAATCATGTTTTCTAAGCCCACTCGAGGGTGACAAATCCACGTCTTAGCCTACTTGCGAGTAGTACCTTCAAACCATTTTCAAACAAACAAAAATGAAATGTTTTGTTCCAATTTAGGCGATCTAGTCTATACTTGTATGCTGTACGCATCACGTAATAAGGTTAGCTAATAAACCGGAATAAGAACACATGTGTTTCCAAAAATAAAATATCATGTTAGTAAAGGCCGATCTTTGATCGGGCGAGCGGGAGTGCTCATTGCATGACCTTCTCCTCTCGTACCCAAGTTCCCGAGCCGAGGCAACTTTGGTGATGACGGACACGTGACCTTAGGCACGAGTCAGGGTTTCCTAAATTTTTCAAAATAAAATATTTAGGTAGCGACTCTATGTCTGGCAAAGCAGTCCATGTTTGGCACTTCTTTATTAAAATCAGTTTTCCAAAACGATTTGCCAGATTTGGACTCTTTGGTGATTTATCGATCTTGTATTGCACTTTGCGATATTAGATTCAGAACCGCGACATTGAGTCTGAACTGTAGTAGCTAATGAACAAAATAGATCTCGCGCCGTTCACGCGCAGAGCCGAGACGTTCAGGCACGTCTACAGTTTCTGGCGACTCTGCTGAGGATTTTGAGAACTTGACTCGAACTCATGATATCTTGTTTTGATTACACTCATGTGTCTCTTTGCATTGCATTTGCATTGGTATGCCTAGGGTACCGTGTTTGTCGTATGTTATTCCTGAACGGTTTGCCGGAGGCTTGCTTTGAGAAGCGTGCCATAAGGCTGACCGGTTACGGGCTCTGCCACGACGGGAACACAAACCTTGGTTTTTACCGAGGCACCCTTTTTGACCATTCGACCTAGTTGCATATCGGAAACTGTAGTGACCATTCCAAGTTAGGACAAGTTTCTTACCCAATTGTAGGTTGTTTGAAACCGCTGCGTGCGTAGTGAAACCCTAGCTCCTAACAAAATAGGGCAGGGAAACCTTACCCCACCATAGGGGTGTTTTGATTCTTACTTACTTGATACGTGCTGTCAAAGTGTGTCTCTATAGGTTGTATGTATTAACTGCAAGTCTGAGTATCGGCCTGAAGGTATCAATTTACAGGCATAATTCAGTAAAGAGTGTAGTCATTCAGTTTTGGTGAAATCAGGCTGAGGTACTGTCTGTTTTCTTTTTTACTAGGTAGTCTTAGAACTATAGCTTCAGAAGGCTCCAATACTCCCCGAGTACACCGGACTTGTGTTGATAGACTTTGTTAGGTCAGAGATTCAGTTCAAGTGCAACCAGTGTTCTTGCACTGAGGCAAGGCAAAGAAAGGTCAGTTAGGGCTCACCGGTTCATTTAATCCGATAGTCACCAGTCACATCACCTTTGTTCAAGCTTAGCAGACCGTGATGGCACAGAGTTCGGAAGAAGTTGTAGCCATGACAGCGGCATTAAACTAAGGAATCCCCAGGCAGGGTGAGACCAATGGTGAAATGCAACGCCCATCTGGGGCACCTACCACACATCCAGTCTCAAAACCCCAGCTGTAGACACCCCATTTTGACCGGCCCTAAGACTTGGGCGCTTTCTTTTGATTACCCGATGATGACAATTAGAATGTGTTTCTCACAAAATTCTCAGTAAGAAAGATGGAATTTAAGTTTTAATCCCAACCTTCACCCATTTTTTGGCCAAACTATTTTAGACCTTAAAACCCTTTTTTCAAAATATGTTTTTTTAAATGTTTCTACGATGTCCTGAGGCTCCCATTTCGATTAAAATATTGCACTTTTCAGTAAACCGAGTAAGGGCAAAGTGGAAATAAATGGAAGGGAGGTGAACTTTTTGAAAAATATTTAAAAATATCTTCTTTATAGGTTTGGAGTTGAAGGAAATAGGAGGGAATGAAAGAAAGCTGGTTTAGGAAAATGATGAGTATCAAATCATTAAGAAGGAAATGAGCAGCCTTCACTAAATTAGGCATTTCTCTTTGTACACTTGAAATTTAAATGTGAGGCCACCACCATTGGAAAGTAGACTTCTGGGGTTTCAATTTAGACCCAAGAACGACCTTAGACCAAGTCTAAATAAGGGAGATATGCCCATTTGAAGTTAAGCTTAAGAGCAGATTTTGTTGACCCAGTCCGAGACAACCTTCACTAAATTAGGCATATCTCTTTGTACACTTGGAATTTAAATGTGAGGCCACCACCATTGGAAAGTAGACTTCTGAGGCTTCAATTTGGACTAAAGAACTGCTAAAACCAAGTCCATATGGGGGAGATATGCCCATTTGAAGTTGGGTTTAAAAGCAGATTCTGTTGATTCGACCCAAAACAGCAATAGCCCATTTTTCTTGGTTTTGGTTCGGGTGGGACAACCCATTTACCTATTTTTTTGAGCCATTCAAGTGCATCCACTCATCCTCCATTATACCTAATCATCCTCCATAGTCAAAAAGATGTTTTGTTTGCATCCATAAAGGAGTATCCCATGCAACCACCTTGAAAATTTGCCCTCCTATCACATTCTTATCTCCCACCTTGTCTCCCACCTTCTTTTTGACCTTTACTCTCCCTCATTGCCTATATAGAATGATCATATTGTAAGAGAGGGGGAGGACCACGAAATTGAAGAGAAAGGAGTGAGAAAAGAGTGAAAAAAGAGAAAAAATTTGAGTTTTTGAGCCAAAAATATTCCTATCTTCCATATACACCCCATACCTTCCATAGCTACTGAAATTCCTCATTTCCATACACCAAAACCACTCCAAAAATTCTGATATAGCCAAAGATCAATCGCCTCGATCATAAAGAAGAATGTTTAGTGATTGAAGGTGAGAAAAACTAGAGAGTTAGCCACTTTCCATACCACAAACTCCATAAACTCCATAATTTCGAATTAAGGATTTGAGAACACACTTCCTACACTTGAGGGTGATCAAGAGGAAGTTTGAAAATCAAGAAGTTCAATCTTTCTTTGGAAGGTGAATTTTTAATCTTGAATTTTCTTATATTTTATATCTTATATTTATATTCTTGCTTCTTATTCCATTGTGTTTTGTTATAATCCAAGTGGTTTGTTTATCTCATATTTATTTTCTTACTTTATATTTCATAGTGTGTTGTTATAATCCTAGTGGTTTGTTTAGCTCATAATTATTTATTTATTTATTTTTATTCGCATACTTTAATTTCATATTAGTTTTGTTGTAATCTTGCATGTTTTACCTCATATTTATTTTTTTCGTGTATTAGTCTCATATTAGTTTTGTTGTAATTTTGCATATTCTATCTTATATTTGTTTTATTGCTTTAGGTTTATGTTGTGAGTTTGCACTTTTTTTATTTTTTTTTATATTTATATTCTTTTTTTTAATCTAACCGGTAGTGGTTAGTTGAGCCACCTACATATTTTTTGTTTGTTCCTTTTCTTGGTTTCGCAACAAGACAGGTTTTGCTTGGCCTAGTTCGCCGGCCGGCCTATTTGGCCGGTCGATTAGCTTTTTCCGAACAAGATGGCGTAATCTCCCAATATTGATCAATTTTCGCCGGCGTTCTAAAGAACATGAAGCTTTTATTTTATTTATTTATTTTATTTTAAGTGTATTGTGAGGTTTTTATTTTGTTGTAATATTCTCCTCATCCCTCTCTAATTTGGTTTGTAATTATTCTTTAAAATGTTGTAATAATTCCCCGCCCCGCTTCTTTCTATCCCGTTCTTTTACTTGCTTTCTTTATTTGTACATAAACATCATATTTATTTTTCATCATAGTTATGCTTTGTATCCATGTTTCATGCATCTTGATTCGGCTAAGTTTGCATTTGTGGATTTAATCAATTCCTATGTAATTATGTGCACTACCTCATGTTCTTGAGATGATTCACATATCATATTTTAGAAGCTGAATCTTTAATTGCATCTCATAAGTGAATTGCATTAGGGTTTTGTATATAAGATCATGCATATTTTACTAACTTTGTTGTGCAGCTTGTTCGTGGGACATCAAACATGTGAGTTTTTATGCTTTAGCATCCCGTATGTGTGTGTTTTTCTTACTATGTCTAGCATTCTACCATGAGGCTAGTTGCTTATGTGATATAACTCTATGAATGCCAGTGGATGGAGGTTGTGTCGCTTAATTTGGAATGGTGTTGATTTTTCATGCATGTAAACTCAATTTATTTGGGTTGTACATCGTCAAAACTCTTTCAAAATGCATGATAACAAATTGTTCCAAAATGAATGGCATAGTCTATACTTGTATGCTTCACATAGTAAATTTTAGGATTTATTAACTAATCAGAACATGAACATATAAATAAAATAAAATTCATATCATGGTTAGTAAAAGCCGATCTTTGATCGGGTGGGGGGGGGTGCTCATTATTGACCTTCCCCTCTCATACCTAAGGTTCTGAGCCAAGCATCCTTGGTTACGACGAACAGTGGCCTTGGCACAATTCATGGGTTTCCTAATTTTCCCAAAATAAATATTAGGTGGCGACTCTGAGATCTGATGACGCAGTCCATTTTTTACAAAATTGCAATAAAATGGATTTTCAATAAAAGTTGTCAAATCTGGACTCTCATCTATGTTTCGCATTGCACTCGTGAGAATAAATCAAAGAAATCTCTGGGGTCCGAACTGTTTAACGCGCGCGGGTACCCCCCGGGAATGTTACACCAGCCAAACTTGGACCCACTCCCGCCAGCTGAAGATTTGCATGGTTCGGATCCCCGAGAAGGGTTGGCTCAAGCCCGAGTTTTTAAACCCTTGGCGCAGCCTACTGAGAGGCTTTATTCCCTTGATATTACTGATCTTGATCCGAGCTCGGAGAAAATCGCGAACCTTGAGGAGCAGGTCGAAATGGTGCAGGGCTTTAACTCCATTCATGATATTGAGGATGGGTATACCGAGGTTGCCGTAAGGCTCCCAGATAGATTCAGAATGCCACATATTGACTGTTTCGACGGGTCTGGGGATCCTATGGTACATGTCCGGCTTTTCGTGGATATCTTGAAACCGATGGGTCTGACTAAGCCGTAGAAACTCTCTCTGTATGCCAGAACCCTGTCGGGTGCAGTCGCCACTTGGTATGCCGAGTTGGAGGATACAGTGAAGCAAAACTGGGAGAAATTGGCTGAGGCCTTTATTGATCAATATTCTTACAACACCCAGGTTGAAATAACCTTGCAAGAGCTTGAAACAACCCGCCAGAACCCAACAGAGCCTTTTGTGAAATTTGTGGCAAGGTGGAGAACAAAGGCAACACAAATGACAAATCGGCCTTCCGAGAGGGACCAAGTGCGGATAGTGGTGCAGAACCTTAAGCCTGATATGCTGCAAAAGTTAATAGTGGCACCGCTGTATACTTTCAAAAGTTTACATGAACTGGGGATTCAGATCGAGAATGCATTCAACAGAGGGATTATTCCCAGAACAAGTAAACTAGTAAGGAGGGTTTCTGTCGGGAGTACCAATGCTGGCGGTAGCACTGTTCCCAAACCCGCTAAAATCAATACAGTTGCCATAGTCGACCCTTTTGCCAAGGCCAGTCTACAAACAGCTAGCTGTAGACACCCCATTTTTGACCGACCTTAAGACTCAGACGTCACCGATGGAGCGCTTGGTGATGTTGCATAATGTGCTCGTTCAGAAGTTTCAGAGTCACGGCCGTGAGCCCTGCCTCCGGACTCCCGAACCCTTTTCTGTGCCTTGTCTCGGTTTGCGAACCAGACTCGGTTTTCTCTGTTTCTTTTCCTGAAGGGAGGGAGAGGTCTCGTAGACCATCTCTCAATGTCCGTAGGCTACATTTGGTGGCCGTAGGCCATTTTGCCCATTTCGGAGTCCGGTTCCCGGTTTTCGGAGCCGTCAGGCCGTGTGCCTCGGTTCGGGACCGCTTAACCATCTCCTATTGCTCTGATTTTTGGAATACATCTTAAATCATCCATTTTGAGGGACACTGGGGGCTGAGAAACCCACTTCGAGGTCAAATACAATTTTCGGTGCTTAACAGCCCATTTCCGGGACCCCGAACTGCGTGTTTTGGCTCCGGAACATTCGTTTTGCAACGGTTTTCGCTCATTTTTGGCAGGTACCTCTGTTTTATCACAGGGAAGGTCACTGAAGGGTGGGAGGCTAGCAATTGTTGCAGCAACCAGTTATTTCTCTTTCGGAGCCTCCCGGCGCCCGTTTTTTGCACTTCCGGGCTAATGTTGAATACCTTAGAGCTAGCGTTGCCAACTTTCAACCGCATATCTGTGATCTACACATCTGGGAGGCCACTAAAAGTTGGTGGCCGGCCATTAAGGTCACCTGACCCTTTTGACCCCTTTCTTCCGGGCTAATGTTGAACCCCTTGGACCTTTTTTCTTGAACTTTGAACCACATATCTGTGATGTACACACCTGGGAGGCCACTAAAAGTTCATGGCCGGCCAGTAAGTCAACTTGACCCTTTTGACCCCCTCTTTCCGAGCCATTGTTGAACCCCTTGGGCCCACTTTCTTGGAATTTCAATTACATGGTTGTGTTGTACACACATAGGGCTACCTCCCCAATACCTGGCCGGCCAGAAAAGCTTGTTGACCCTTTTGACCCCTAGCCGGCCGGCTAGGGGGTGTGGCCGGCCGGCCACCTCCAGCAAAAGTGAGCGGCCGGCCGTGCTCTCCTCACTGTACCCTTTCCAGCTGTGGGGCAATATCCCCCAGATATTTTCTGTATCCGGGGGATATTTTGGGAGAGAGAATTCCTCTCCAATTCACCCCCCTTTTACACCCCTTTCTTGACCTTATAACCAGCTGAGGGTCTTCTTCTTGAGGGTTGGAAAAATTTCTCTCCAAGCACAAACCCTAAACTCCATTGTCTTCTTCTTCAATTCTTCAAAAAACCCTAAGTCCATAACCTTCATTCCTTCTACACCACCAAGCTCTACCACCACCATCTCATTTCCAGAAGCAAGGAGGGATTCTTGAAGGCTAAAGAAGCTGCAAATCAACCCAAGAAGCAACAAAAGCTTGGATCTTCAAGGGTAAGTTACACTTTGATCCTTTTGACCCTTTTCCTTGATCTATTTCTAAACCTCATCTCCTTTTGGTTTCAAGCTTCGGCCCTAACTGAAAAGGGCCATATTTTGAGCTCATCTTCACTTCTCATTAAGGGCTTAACCCTGTTTGAGCCCTCCATAATACACTTGCTTCATTGATCATCTTGTATGTCATAATTTTGCATGCTATTTTTGACCCATGAGAAATTTATTTTCGAGCATGTTGTAAACTGATATGAGGCATATTTTGAGCCCCTCTTCAACATTGGAGAAGGGCTCAACATTGTTTGGTGTTTCCATATGTCACTTGTAGTTATATCCCCTATTTGGCCCCATTTTTGCATAAATTAGTAGCCCTCTTTGCTTCTGTTTTTGGACCTTGGTCCGAACTGAAAGTGGTCTTATTTTGGCCTATACTTCATGTTTCATTCACACTTTTTTTTCTGTTTGGTGATTATTTTATATACTTCATGTTATAGCACCTTTTGAGCCTTGTTTTGCATCACATTTTTAGCATGTTTGTATACTGATTTGAGGTCTGCCATACACTGTAAATATTCATATTTTTAGTTCATCTTCAATGTTATAGAAGGAAATTTTTCAGTTTGAGTTTTGCTTATACCACTTGCTTCATTACCCCTCTTTTGGCCCCTATTCTTGCATGCTATTTTTGCCATACCTATACTCGCTGTTTGGCCATGTTTATAACTATGAAAGTGCATATTTTGGGACTGTCTAGCTTCTGTCTTTGCATTGCATGTCCATATTGTGCATGTTTGGCATGGCTATAGGCCATTTCGGGTGCCTAATGTTGCATTTCGGGGCATTTCCTTGCATTTCATGTCATTTCGCTTCATTTCGGGACTGTTTTCCCCCATATTTTAGTGCTGAAATTCTGTTAGTATGCTTGCATATCATTTTTGCCATGTTGCATTGCATTTCGTCATCGCCTCGGTTTGCGTGCCCGTGTGCACGCATTTCGAGGCACTCCATTTTTATCCGACGGCATCCGATGTGAGTGTGGCTGAGGCTCACTCATGTTGGTATAAGCCCATTTGTCATTTTCATTGTCATTTTAGCATCGCCTCGGTTTGCGTGCCCGTGTGCACGCATTTCGAGGCACTCCATTTTTATCCGACGGCATCCGATGTGAGTGTGGCTGAGGCTCACTCATGTTGGTATAAGCCCATTTGTCATTTCCATGTTATTTTAGCATCGCCTCGGTTTACGTGCCCGTGTGCACGCATTTCGAGGCACTCCATTTTTTTATCCGACGGCATCCGATATGAGTGTGGCTGAGGCTCACTCATGTCGGTATAAGCCCATTTATCATTTCCATGTCATTTTAGCATCGCCTCGGTTTGCGTGCCCGTGTGCACGCATTTCGAGGCACTCTATTTTTATCCGACGGCATCCGATGTGAGTGTGGCTGAGGCTCACTCATGTTGGTATAAGTCCATTTCTCATTTTCATTGTATTTATCATCGCCTCGGTTTGCGTGCCCGTGTGCACGTACTTCGAGGCATCTCATTTCCATTGTATTTATCATCGCCTCGGTTTGCGTGCCTATATGCACGTACTTCGAGGCATCTCATTTTCATTGTATCTGTCATCGCCTCGGTTTGCGTGCCCGTGTGCACGTACTTCGAGGCATCTCATTCTCATTGTCATTTTATCATCGCCTCGGTTTGCGTGCCCGTGTGCACGTACTTCGAGGCATCTCATTTTCACCGCATTTATCATCGCCTCGATTTGCGTGCCCGTGTGCACGCACTTCGAGGCATCTCATTTTCATTGTATCTGTCACCGCCTCGGTTTGCGTGCCCGTGTGCACGCACTTCGAGGCATCTCATTTTCAACATCCCGTCATTTTCTCGGTTTGCGTGCCTGTGTGCACGCATTTCGAGGCATCTCATTTCCATAGCATTCTGTATGTTAGGATTATATCTTAGTTGCATTTCATGCATATCATGCATATTGCATCATGTCCGGAATAGGAGTTAGCCCGGGCACGGGAAACGAGGTACATTTCGTACTCCGAGTGACGGAATGTGTCTCAATTCCCCCAGTCACCGACACTCCGGATTATCCATGATGGAGTTAGGTTTTAGCTGTAGTTTCATGTGTATTCATCCTATATTGAGTTGTGCATTTCGACTCCTCGGCCATCATGCCTCGGTATGCGTGATTGGTGGCACGAGGATCGAGGCATGCATACATCTGTGCAAATACATTGCTATGCCCCTTTCCTGCTCTCTGTTGCAGCAAAATCAGGAATCAACAACTTTTTGGGACTTGGCGCGCATTTCAAGGATAGGTGTAAACAGAGGCTAATAGGGGCATTTCGGTGGATTTCCACGCAAGACAACCCGGACATGCATCATCCGCCAGAAGCAAGGCAGTCCCTGGCTTGCGCACTAGTTTTATTTGCTTTCTTAGTTAATTCATTAATTAGAATTCTGTAATATTTTGGACTGTAATATTCTTTTATTTTGGGGACTGTAATATTCGGACTGTATCATTTATTCGGACCCTCTGCGCGAGGGCACAACTGTAATAAGTGTGCGTGTGTGTGTTGTATGTCTTCCAACCCCACGTCTTTCTCCCTTTTATTTATCCGCTTATGATGGTTAGATTAGGGCATATTTAAATTAGCATACAGTATGACAGCATGTTTGCATTCATTCATCTGTATTGCATGCACCGGGCTCGGCGCACCATACTAACTGCATCGTACTTTCAATTCCAAATTGAATACATGGTAGTTGTAACATTTCGTATACCATCTTAGGATAGCCGAGCCTGCTATAGTTGCATTTTGCATGTGTTGCATTAGGCATTTCTGTATACTTAGGATCATGCATGATTTCTAATACAGTTTTTGTTTTGACTTGGAGTACCCGGTAAGTTTTATGCTTTAGCATCCTTGCATGTGTGTGAGTGTTGCCATGATAGCATGCTTACCATGAGGCTATGTGCTTATCTGATATATCTGCCTGAATGCCTGTGGGTGAAGGTTGGGTTATCTGGATTGGAATGAATCATCGAAATGTTTCAAGCCTACCTACGGGTAGCAAACCATTTTCAAAAACAAGCATGAAATGTTTTGTTCCAATTCGGGCAACCCGGTCTATACTTATATGTTGTGCGCATCACATAGTAACCTAGGCTAATAACCGGTATAAGAACTCACAATGTTTTCAAAAATTGATATCATGGTTAGTAGAGGCCGGTCTATGACCGGGCGAACGGGGGTGCTCACGAAGTGACCTTCCCCAATCGTACCCAAGTTCCCGAGCCGAGGCAACTTTAGTGATGACGGACACGTGGCCTTTTGGCACCGAGTCAGGGTTTCCTAAATTTCCCAAAAACAAAATATTTAGGTGGCGACTCTGTATCTGGCAAAGCAGTCCATGTTTGGCACTTCTTTCAAAAATCTGTTTTTCTCAAAAACGATTTGCCGGATTTGGACTCTTTGGTTCAGACTTAGAACCGTGACTGACGAAAGTCGAGTCCGAGCTGTAACGAGGTCCCCCGCGGCCCTGTTACACTAGCCCAACCTAAGCTTAGGGTAGAACTTTCACCCCCCTCTATATGAGCCTAACCAGCGCACTGAAAGTCCTGATGGAGAGAGGGTATCTCAAACCCCTTGATCCTCAACCTCTGCCTAACCCACTCCCTGCCGGGTATAACTCCATGAAATACTGCGCGTATCATCAGCAGCGCGGCCATGGCACCGATGGTTGCTACCGCCTTCGTTATGAGATCCAGAATCTCATTGACAACCGGGCAATAGCTCCACCTCAAAATCCCAAGGACCAAGTACCTCATCCACATCTCAACCTCGGCCATACACTGCCACCCACCTACAACCCCGGTATATACACCCCGATCCATATACTCAAGCCCGAGGTGTTTACCCCTGAAAGTATGGGCTTAAGCACGATGGATACACTTGAACCCCAATCATCTCAAACTCATGAACCCACTACTTCTAAGCTGGGAAGCATGATTGAAGATCTTCAGAGAACTGTGGCAAATTTAGCCTTTGAAATTTTGGCTCCATTGTCAACTACATCACAGGCTAGAAGTTTCAATCCAAAAGGCTCCTCGATCTTAGGGTAAACTACAACTGAAAAGGGCCAACCTGAAGCCATCTCAAATCTGGGTGTTGGAGTGTCGACAACAACTGGGCTTCACTCTGATATAGCGACCCAATCCTTTGGCCCAACTGAGACAAGTGATAAGAATAAGGTATGGGTAGGCATTGATCCTCATGAACACCTTCTATGGGCTGTGGAGGCTTTGAAAGCGGAAGGGCTGAACAAACAGCAAGTTCTCGCAGTTGTTGCAAAGACTGTGGATGACACTTTCGTATAGCGATCCCAATTTTTCCCTGTTGTTGTTTAACTATAATCCGGACTTGGTTCCGTAGATCTGTTGTTGTCCTATTCTCATTGCAGGCCTTTACTCTTTGTATTTGAGTCTTGGGTTGTGTTGGGCAGGTTTGAAACAGGTTGGTTGAACTTAGAAACCTAGAGTTGATGCCCAGAATTTGGCCTTCACACTCGAGCGGGGATTTTGACGCTCGAGCGGGCCCTTCGTTGTTGCTTCTCCGCTCGAGCTGGCGTTTTGATGCTCGAGTGTGGATTCCCATCTCCCAGTATCTTCCTCTGCAGGTCTTCGTGCGCTCGAGCGGGAGTTTTGACGCTCGAGCGGGGACCTTGTCTGCAAAACTTCTGGAAGTGTGCGATCTATGCTCGAGCGGCTCTTTTCACCCTCGAGCGTGAGTCTGTGTCTGACGCTCGAGCGGGGGTTTCCACGCTCGAGCGGGGAGTCGATTATATTAGTCCGTGAAATCACTTTTTGAATCACTTTTTCACATCCTTTTCTCTCTCTTACTTTTTCAAAACTCCATTGATGAGCCTCTCTCTCTAGAACCTTGCCTTCTCTCTAAGTATTGATCTAGCTAGAGTGTTTTCCTCACCTTTGGTCTTTACAAAAGTTGGGTTGATCGTCGAGGGCTTTACCTTGATCCGAAAATTTCGAGTTTTGGAGCACGTTGAGTTTCGTCATCTTCTTCCCTTGAGCTCTGAATTTGAGGTAGGGATTCCTACTCACTATTATGGTCTTCGACATAGATTATTGGTAGTTTTGATAAAGTGTTGAAATTGGTTGATTTTGGGACTTAGGGTTTCTAAATGGTATAAACGAGGGTTTGTTATTTTGATTCTTAAACATGTATTTTGGGTCTCAAAATGACGATTTGAGTGTTGGTTGTTGATATTTGAACCTTTGGTTGATATTGAGAGTTGAGGGAGAAAGCCCTAATTTGTGTATTAATTAATTGATATAAATTAAATTTGGGAAAGTTATGGATTTGTGAAATTGAAGTGAATATAATGAAATTGGCTCATTATTAGATAAACTAGTGGAGTTGGATTTATTTGTCGCTCACTTTTGAAAATGTTGATAATTTTATCTGTTGGAGCTTTTATTATCTGTTTAGAAATAATTGCTTGGGCTACCGGTGGAGGGTAGTTTTGATTGTTGTAAACAATGCATGAGGATTAGGCAAACTAAAACTAATCGAATGAGCGTGTCATAGAGTATGACAGTTGAATGAATACATTAACTTTATGTATTGATTGATTATGTATACTACCAATGTGTATATATATATATGTTGTTTTGTATGGGCGGTTTATTGGAAAAAAGAAGCTGGACCTCTAAACCGAACGGTTTATTGGAAGAAAGGGGCTGGACCTCTAAACCAGAAATTGATATAGCTCATATGCTTATCTATTGAAGTGTTGATATAGCTCATATGCTTATCTATTGAAGTGTTGATACAGCTCATATGCTTATCTATTGAAGTGTTGATATAGCTCATATGCTTATCTATTGAAGTGTTGATACAGCTCATATGCTTATCTATTGAAGTGTTGATACAGCTCATATGCTTACCTATTGAAGTATTGATATAGCTCATATGCTTATCTATTGAAGTATTGATACAACTCATATGCTTGTCTGTTGAATTGTTGATATAGCTCATATTCTTATCTGTTGATTTGTTGGTATTGCTCATATGCATATCTAATGGGAAATGGAAAATGTTTAACATGAGTTATTGTCTCATCTAGGTTATTGGCTAGGTTCTGAGCCGTAGTTGAATTGTGAATTGGATAAAAAATGGAAAATGAAATGAAACATAAATGCAGTGGTCTTGTAACGAAAGTGGTGTATGAATTGATTGGTGTGAGTTAAACATTTATCAATTGCTAAAGTCTTAGTTATTGCTCATATTGTGTTTAGCATATCTCTACTGGGCGTTGACTCACCCTATATGGGACATCATTTTCAGGTACAGGTAGCATGCCACCTCCAAGGCCATAGCTTGGATGGAGATGAGAGTTGAAGACTCTTTTTAGATTCTTTTATTTGTATTAAACACGTGTACCAAGCCTTGGGCTTTCCTTATATAGAGTTAGTACTCTTCTTTTTTTTGTAACCAAGTGTTAACTTGGAAAGCTGTAAGCCCTTAGGGCATTTACTTTTGTTGTTAACATGTAATACTGTTGTAAGAACTACTCTGATAAATGGAAATGTGTCGATTTCACTTATATCATTGCATGTCTAGAATGATGGGTCTTGTGTATCATTTTGAGGGCGTTACAACTTGGTATCAGAGCGTACCGGGTTCGAATACTTTGGGTACGTGGGAAGTGATTAGTATCACAATGGGTTTGTCTCGCTTGGTTAGAGACTTAGGTGTAGTGTTATGTGATTATGTGATAACATGTTTATGTGACTACTTGGGTATGGGATTTAATTTCTAGGATGTTGGTTGGATCCTTGGGTTTCTGGGAGTCCTGTTGGAAGAGCACTTGATCAATGTTGTTTCTAACCGGAACTCTAGTAATGCCTTGGGACTATCATCATCCGGAAATGAAATTTGTAAGTGCTTATGTGTTTATGTGCTTACATGGAATGAATTACAGTTGTCTATCGTGTTAGGACGCTAGTGAAATAGTTTTGGCACCTTTGTTGTTGTGCTATTACCTTCGTTGCTTTTACTAGGATGCCTGGACGAGGGAGTTTTGATTTCCCTCCTTCCACACGGGAAAAGTTGCAGAAACAATTTGTGGAGTTACGCCAAGGTACTACACCTTTGGTGCAATTTGAAGCGTGGTTTGCGAATCTGTCAAGGTTTGCCCCGGAATTGGTAAAGACGGAGGAATTACGTTGTTCAGAGTTTGAAAGTAGGCTGTGTGATAGCATCCGGGAAAGGATCGCGGGGTCTTGGCATAGGAGTTACAGTGTGCTTGTTAGGGCTGCGACTCATGTTGAGGCGGCGGTGCTAGCTATGGGACAAAAAGGAGAAGAGCCTATGGTGATGGGTGTTGGCCGGGTTAGGGAGGAAGCCATTGCGGAGACTCCTGCGGTTTATAGGTACTCTAGGCCTGGTAAGACGTGGAGGGGAAAGTATGCTCAGTCCCGGGTTAAGTCCTTCTCTTCGTCAGGGATTTCGGACTCTTTTGTTGGGAGGTCCAGAGAGGTTCAGGCATCAAACCAGCCTCAAAATAGGGAGTTTGTTAGTTGTTTCAAATGTGGTCAGCTGGGCCACAAGTATTCGGTTTGCCCACAGAGGAAGAGGGCAGGGTTGGCAGTCCGACCAGTAGTTGCACCACCTGAATCTTTTAGCCAGCCAGGTTTTGGGCCGATCGAATGCCCAGTGGGGGAGCAGCTGTTGGGGCCTCCATCAGCTCAGGCTTTGAACCAGCCTTGTGCTAGGGAACCGCTTACTTGTTGGGTGTGTAATCAGCCGGGTCACTTCAGCCGCTTCTGTACTCAACCAAGGGCTACTTTGGGGGTTTTACAACCTAGTCTGGTCCAGCCTTATTTGACTGGACAGGGGCAATACCGTTTTGGGGAACAAACAGGCCAGATTTTGATGGCCTCGGGAGAGTCGAGTTCCCAAGCCCCGGTTGGGGAAGTCCGCAGTTGTTCCAGGTGTGGCCGGCTGGGGCACATCAGTAGTTCTTGTCTGTGGTTCGTAAGCTCGTAGGTTATCATGGGTTGGAGAAGACCAACTTTTGCGGTCCAGCGAGAGACGGTAGTGGTGGTAATACCGATAGGGTGGCTTTGTTTTGACTAATCCGTTTTGTAATCGGTGAATTATCGTTTTGTAATCATTGGATTCTGTTGTGTAGCCAATGTATTTTGGAAATGTTGGAACATCAAGGTTGTTTGTTTATATATATATATATATATATGTTTATATAGCTATGCGTGCCAGTACTTATCTATTTTCCTGAAATGGGCAGATTAGAACATGTAGTGACTCTAAAGGTTTTATTGACGTAATAGGTTGTTGTGAGACCATAAAATTCTTGGTAATAATGCATTTATATGCGTGTGATACAATTTGGGGAAAAATGAGGGCTGATGGGCCATGTTTTCAAATTTGAAAGGATTACTGAGAGATACGTATCCCAATCAGGGTTATTAGGAGGCGAGAACAGTATACTTGCCGGGTGTTCAAAATTTCATTAGTGTTATCTAATCGATCTTATGTACGTGAAAATGATGTTGATCTACTGTCGCGGGAATTCCTCGAGGGGATGGGTAATGTACGATTAATACTAGGTGTAGCATGTATTTAACATGGTATCTTACGAGGGCATAGTGCATAATCTTGTTAGGATTAGACTTGTACCTTCGTGGTAGGTAATGTTGCCGAATTGGCATATGTATTGGTTGGTTGTTTCGATTAAGGGAGTGTTGGTCCCTATAGAAGGGTATGGTTATTGGCATCGGGGAGTGATGTGTTGTAAGCAGCTGGTGCTATATCTCGGGTCATAGTATATAGGTGTTTCCTAAGTTTTCGAGCTCCTTTATTAGGATCAAATGTGATAGGTTTGTACCTTAACACTGGTTAGGTCGGAGATGCTATCATAAGGGTTGATCGGGTGTAAAGCCTGTGGTTAGGATGTGACTCATGAATGGAGTCACAATGGTATGGTGTCTGCGAATGGAGATGTGGGTTAATAGCAAGGAGGGTGAGGACCTTTACTCTGCTGGATAGTTAGGATGGTGAGTCTTTGAAAGCCTTGTCGGCGTCATGTTTTGGTGTCGGGGTTGGTGCAAGACAGTTTTTCAGTTATAGTAATGGCGGGTGGTTACGCACGTAGACCTAGTGTCTTGGTTATACTCTCAGGATGAGTAATAAATAGGATGTAGAATAAAGGGTGGACCCTATGGGTCATTATCGGACGAAGATGTTATGTTTGATTGTGTTCGGTACGAACGGTTACTTAGTAGTGTAAATGTCGTGGTGTGGCAAACCCTGTCAATTAACTCTGTGCGAGGGAAAGGGTAAGCAAACTCTGCTACTACAAGTTCAGTCGAGGCGGTGGGTGAAATCCCTAGATGAGGAAGTTTTGCATAATATGATGCGTGTTAGTGTATGGTTCATATGTTGTTAGTAGATGACGTATAGAAGGGGATTAATCTGAGGGAATCCTAGGTGAATGCCTTGGTAAGGCTTTAATATGGTTACTGATGGGAGTGTGGTTTGAAGTTTGAATTTTGGTTTGAGGTTTGGTAAAGCTAGGTCACTTTGGCATAAGTGTCCGTTGTTCAGTTTGGATAGTGGTAATACAAGTAAGGGGGTGAAAGTGTGTGGAGTAAGTGTGGCACACTGTTAGAGTCGTTTCGACTTATTCAATCTTGTCAGTGTGGTGTAAGGCGTGGGGTGTATAAAGTTATCCTTTATGTTACTGCGTTGTTGGGAACTTCAAACGTTTAGGAGTCCCTATTGTGGTAGTATTTTTTTTTTATATATATATTTTTTTTTATTTCAAATTTTTTTGGGGGGACTTGCGTCATTACCGTGAGTATGGCGGGTTTTGTGGGTGATTATGTTGTGATTCGCTTGAGGGAAATTGAGTACTCTTTGTGAACTAAAATAATCTTGAATCGAAATGTGGGTTTGCGATCCTTACTTTCGGAAAATAATTTGAGGAAAATCTCTAAGTTCGGCTGTGGCTAGTTATGTATCTGGGGCAAGACCTTGAAAATTTTGGGGGTATTAATGTGCTATAAGGTGGTTCCTTACCCTTGCTTCGTCTTGCGTTCCTGTTTTGTGGAAGTCGACCAGAAACTTCGTGTACAAACGTTTCTCATGTTTCCTGTGTTGGGGTGGTGAGTACTAAATACTGATGTAAGTACTGCCGGTAGTCGAGACGCAGTGGAGGTCTCAGAACACTGTAGCGGTTACGTGTGGCTTACTATTATCATTGTTATCAGGTCTTGGGGGACGGGACCCTCCCATTAATAAAGGTGTTGTGGGAACATAACGGGGTTGGAAAGACCACTTGGGTGAGTAGATTTCAGATCCGAGAGAGATATCCAGATCTATTTATGGATGATTGAGCATGTGTTGTATCTTGTTGAACTTTAAGAGCATTAAATGTATCTTAAGTTGAAAAACATTGCATTTATTTTGGTTCACGGAAGTACTTTGAAACTTGCCTTGAAATGAAAGTTTAGTGTAACATTGCATTTGTTGAATGTATTATAGAACTAGAGATTATATCATGAACATTGACTATGTTATGAAATTGTGAACTATGTATGTTGGGAATTGTTAGATTTGAAGAAATGCATGTTGTGGCGGATATTGTAAATTGCCTCTGGAATAGAGATAAAGTGACCGGTGATGGGTCAGGTTGTTGAACATTGAATTGTAATATTGTTGAGAAATCTCAATGGGAAGTCTTTGGCAAACAAATTGTAGGCAGTCGTGTGTTACGAGTAACACCGTGTTTATGAAAAATATTTACCAAACTTTTGAGTTTCGCATGAAAAATGCAAAATTTGTTTCGGAATGTCAACGTTGAAAGCTTGATTACTTTTGAAAAATGCCTCACGAATCAGAAAATAATTTCTCATAAATGTATACAAAAGAGTTGTGTTGGTTGTTCTATTTGGAATCATAATTATTGAGTAGTGACTTAGCGAGGAGCGCTAGTCGAGTGTTTTGGTGGTTTATCTCGGGTAGGGCTTGGTTTTGTTGGAGTATTTGTTTACCGGAGGGTTGTTTCCTTTGGGAATGTGTTTCCTTGGTAAACCCTTCTTTTGTGAGAGTAGATCGAAAATTTGTTAGGAGGTTAGGATTTTTCCTAATGCTCGAGTATTGGGTGTTGTGTATTGTGTGATTTGTTGACCTTGTACTTTTAGCATGTTCTTAATTTCGGGGACGAAATTCTTTAAGGGGGGGAGGTTATAGCGATCCCGGTTTTTCCCTGTTGTTGTTTAACTATAATCCGGACTTGGTTCCGTAGATCTGTTGTTGTCCTATTCTCATTGCAGGCCTTTACTCTTTGTATTTGAGTCTTGGGTTGTGTTGGGCAGGTTTGAAACAGGTTGGTTAAACTTAGAAACCTAGAGTTGATGCCCAGAATTTGGCCTTCACACTCGAGCGGGGATTTTGACGCTCGAGCGGGCCCTTCGTTGTTGTTTCTCCGCTCGAGCTGGCGTTTTGATGCTCGAGCGTGGATTCCCATCTCCCAGTATCTTCCTCTGCAGGTCTTCGTGCGCTCGAGCGGGAGTTTTGACGCTCGAGCGGGGACCTTGTCTGCAAAACTTCTGGAAGTGTGCGATCTATGCTCGAGCGGCTCTTTTCACGCTCGAGCGTGAGTCTGTGTCTGACGCTCGAGCGGGGGTTTCCACGCTCGAGCGGGGAGTCGATTATATCAGTCCGTGAAATCACTTTTTGAATCACTTTTTCACATCCTTTTCTCTCTCTTACTTTTTCAAAACTCCATTGATGAGCCTCTCTCTAGAACCTTGCCTTTTCTCTAAGTATTGATCTCGCTAGGGTGTTTTCCTCACCTTTGGTCTTTACAAAAGTTGGGTTGATCGTCGAGGGCTTTACCTTGATCCGAAAATTTCGAGTTTTGGAGCACGTTGAGTTTCATCATCTTCTTCCCTTGAGCTCTGAATTTGAGGTAGGGATTCCTACTCACTATTATGGTCTTCGACATAGATTATTGGTAGTTTTGATAAAGTGTTGAAATTGGTTGATTTTGGGACTTAGGGTTTCTAAATGGTATAAACGAGGGTTTGTTATTTTGATTCTTAAACATGTATTTTGGGTCTCAAAATGACGATTTGAGTGTTGGTTGTTGATATTTGAACCTTTGGTTGATATTGAGAGTTGAGGGAGAAAGCCCTAATTTGTGTATTAATTAATTGATATAAATTAAATTTGGGAAAGTTATGGATTTGTGAAATTGAAGTGAATATAATGAAATTGGCTCATTATTAGATAAACTAGTGGAGTTGGATTTATTTGTCGCTCACTTTTGAAAATGTTGATAATTTTATCTGTTGGAGCTTTTATTATCTGTTTAGAAATAATTGCTTGGGCTACCGGTGGAGGGTAGTTTTGATTGTTGTAAACAATGCATGAGGATTAGGCAAACTAAAACTAATCGAATGAGCGTGTCATAGAGTATGACAGTTGAATGAATACATTAACTTTATGTATTGATTGATTATGTATACTACCAATGTGTATATATATATGTTGTTTTGTATGGGCAGTTTATTGGAAGAAAGGGGCTGGACCTCTAAACCGAACGGTTTATTGGAAGAAAGGGGCTGGACCTCTAAACCAGAAATTGATATAGCTCATATGCTTATCTATTGAAGTGTTGATATAGCTCATATGCTTATCTATTGAAGTGTTGATACAGCTCATATGCTTATCTATTGAAGTGTTGATATAGCTCATATGCTTATCTATTGAAGTGTTGATACAGCTTATATGCTTATCTATTGAAGTGTTGATATAGCTCATATGCTTATCTATTGAAGTGTTGATACAACTCATATGCTTATCTGTTGAATTGTTGATATAGCTCATATTCTTATCTGTTGATTTGTTGGTATTGCTCATATGCATATCTAATGGGAAATGGAAAATGTTTAGCATGAGTTACTGTCTCATCTAGGTTATTGGCTAGGTTCTGAGCCGTAGTTGAATTGTGAATTGGATAAGAAATGGAAAATGAAATGAAACATAAATGCAGTGGTCTTGTAACGAAAGTGGTGTATGAATTGATTGGTGTGAGTTAAACATTTATCAATTGCTAAAGTCTTAGTTATTGCTCATATTGTGTTTAGCATATCTCTACTGGGCGTTGGCTCACCCTATATGGGACATCATTTTCAGGTACAGGTAGCATGCCACCTCCAAGGCCATAGCTTGGATGGAGACGAGAGTTGAAGACTCTTTTTAGATTCTTTTGTTTGTATTAAACACGTGTACCAAGCCTTGGGCTTTCCTTATATAGAGTTAGTACTCTTCTTTTTTTTGTAACCAAGTGTTGACTTGGAAAGCTGTAAGCCCTTAGGGCATTTACTTTTGTTGTTAACATGTAATACTGTTGTAAGAACTACTCTGATAAATGGAAATGTGTCGATTTCACTTATATCATTGCATGTCTAGAATGATGGGTCTTGTGTATCATTTTGAGGGCGTTACATTCGTCACTCAGAATGAGAGCAATTTGAATCAAGGGGTAAGCCGGGAGAAGGGCAGTTGTACCAGAAACGTTCCTTTCAGCTATAATCCTGTGCTCGAAAGAGATCAGCAAACCCACTCAGCGCATATCAATCACTTTGCTGGTACATCCAGCAAAACTCCACAAACCTCGAAGTACCAACCCTGAGGTCAAAGGGTTTTCCATGCCCTCTACATGACTTTGTCCAAAGCTTTCCAAATCCTTGTTGGACAAGGCCATCTCAAACCCCTTGAGCCTCGGCCTCTCCCGAATAAACTTCCTGCCTCCCATGATCCGGCCAAGTACTGTGTCTTCCATCAACAAGCCAACCATGACACCAACATCTGTTTTCGTCTTCACCACGAAATACAAAATCTGATTGACAACAAGGTCATTGTCGCGCCGAGTCCTACAAAGTCTATTGGCACTGGGCCAGTGAACTTGGGGGATAATGTGATTATGTGATCGGGGGATGAACCACCTGCGGATGGCACTCAGTTTACTCCAAATATGGAGATGGCACGCACTGTTTTGAGCATTTTGTGAATGTTGGTTATTTTACTTTCTGACTTGGGTATTGAGTCAGTTCTGTTGTGTTGTTTTGAGTCTATCTCGTTGTTTTGAGTCAGTCTTTTTGTTTGGGGTCTATCTTGTTGTATCGAGTCAGTCCTGTTGTAGTCAGGTGATTTCGGGGGTGTTACCTCAGGCATCACTTGTTTGTTTTTGTGTTTGTCTTTTACACTCTTTTGAGTCTGTTTCTGCTGTGGGGCCAGTTGCACCAGAAGATTTGAATAAAACAATAGTGATTTTCACACTCTTGTGTTTGTTTCTGCCTTGTGCCAGTTGTGCCAAAAATTCTAAATAAGATGGCAGTATTTGACTAAAAATCGGGTCTTTTCTGTGTCTTGAAGTCATTGCATTGACCTGAGTTTTTCAAAATTTTTTAAACACTGTGGTGAAAACAAAGAGGAAGGAATTCCTCGAGATTTGTAAAAATTTGATCAAACTGAGAGAAAGAGATGCGTGCTAAGCCCTTAATGATTGAGATCATGCTTGTTAATGTGAGTACTGAAAAGGATCCCGGTTTGATCCAGATTGGTTTCGCATTGTCTTCAGCGCGAGCGACTGGTCGCTTTCTTAAAAAATTTCAAAAAAAAATATTTTGCGCGGTCTTGCGAAGACCTGTTTGGAATCACTCTTGAGATTGTGTAGCATAAGATCACTCTCAACCTCAGGACTCAACCATTTTGCTTTCAAACCTTGAACCTGGATTTAGAATGTTCAAAGGTCAACCACAATGTGAGGCTTGTATGGCCAGATTTGAAACAACCCTTGAACTAAGGGCAAAGAAAGTTAGATCAAGAAGATCAGATGTGATCAAAGGAAGCTTGCGCAACTAGATCAGAAGCCCCCCTTGAACTAAGGGCCAAAAATGTCAGATGTGCTCAAAGAGTCAAAATTGGGACATTTTCTCAAAGCTAACGAAGATCGGCAAACATGCCAAATCCCAAAAGGGAGGAAAGAAGAAAGTGTTGCTGAAGGGCAATCGAGCTCCTATCCACAACACTAGGGGCAAATTTAGCCCCTATTGGATGGGCTCCTACATCATCAGCGAACAGTAGTCATTCTCCTGGATTCAGATGGCTTCGAGATCTCAAAACCATTTGACATGGACAAGTTACACTTTTACCCTTCAGAGGCTCGCTAGGCCGAAAACCCGGAAGGGCAACCCAGGCAAAAGTTGGAGCAAGAAAAAGCAAAGAATGAAGAAAAGATGAAAACAATGAAGATGAAAAGAGAATGAAAAAGAAAGAAAAGAATGAAAAAGAAAAAGAGAAGAAATGAAAAAAAATGAAAAGAAAAGAAAAATAAAGCTCGCAAGGTTAAAAACCCGGAAGGGCGGCCTTGGCAAAAGTTAGAACGTAAAAGAAGAGGTTAAATACCCGAGTGTACCTTAACCCCGAAACTACGTCAGGTTTGATTCCCATGTTTGGGATACGTAGGCAACTTCATTCTGAAGTCCAGCTATAAACACTTCCAAATCGACTGTGTCCTTGTAATGGTTTTGATCATCTTTGTCTTCTCTATATCTGAGAGTTCGGTTGTGTTCGTCACTTTGAAGACTGATTACAGTGTGCTATGGTGCCATTCAAACAAGGGGCAAGGGCAACTTTCCGTCGCCGTACAGTGCCCTGTAGACCAGGGGTAATTTTTCATTGTTTTGGATCTGAGGTTGTACATCTCAAGAGCAAATTTTGTGTTGGTCGAGCAGTGGCCATTTGTAAAAATAGTTTTTGAGAATTTTTAATGAGGTTGACTAATTTTCTCTTGAAAATTATTCCGTCTTTTTTTCAAAACTTGACCATTTCTTGGACCCGAAAAAGGAAAAATTTCAGTGCTCATAGCCTGACTTGCATGATTTCAAATCAAAAAGTTGAACAAGTATGTTAATCTAACTCTCATATTGGTCAAAATTGTTTTAGTAGAAAGCTAAAACAAAAAATGGTCAAAATGATGAACTAAGCGGCACAGTTGAGTCAGGTGTTCTGTCTTTTCCCCATTGTCAACATACTTGCCAGAAAGGGCACTCTACTTGCTAGAAAGGGCACTCTACCTGCCAAAAAAGGGCACAACTGAAGCTAACAACAAAGGGCTGAAAGCTCTCTCACCCTCCAAGCAGCGAGGTATCAAGCTGAGTGCGAAGCACGAACTGGAATGGATCAAGATATTCCACTCCCTCATCTGAACAGGCCTGATCACATCCGAGCTGCCCAAGCGCATTGTCAACCAATGTCAGTTGCTGATCTGCTGCACATCCAGTCGCACCATAACCCCTCTGCGGGAGAAGCTCACTGTTGTGAGCGGAAGAATAAGAATCTGGTAGAATACTAGGGGCAAGAGCCCACAACTTCCTGTTTATCCATCAACCACCCAGGGGAGGGATAAAAAAGAAGAGAGATTGAAGAATAGAGAGATGTGTGCTGAGAGAAAAAGTGAGGAAAGGGCTTTTTCAGAAAAATAGGGATTGAGTGCCAGAGTGATGTGAGAATCACAAATGAGAAAGGGTGGGAAACAATACCCGAAGAAACTGGCTCCTTGTGAACTAAGAGGTCTCTTACCATTTGGAACACATTTGAGTGTTGTGTATGCGTGTTTTTGTTTGTCTCGATTCTTGTTGTGAGTCGTTTCGAGTGTCAATAGATGTGTTTAGGTTGTTTTACCTTTGTTTTCTGTTGTGGAGTCGTTTTTGCCGTGGTCAGTCGTAGGCTCAATACCCTGTTAAGAATTCATTTCTCAATTTCAAAATGATTTGTTTTGTGCTCAGAGTGTTGTGTCATTCTCCATATTTGTGCAAAACATGATTTGTTATTTCATAAAACCGCAAGGCTCAACCCAGGTCATGTGAGAATAGTAAAACTAGGACCTATCTGAAGCTATATAGGTTCCAGACTGCAAAGCAAAAGAAAAGAGGGAAAATGTCGAGCATCTGAGCTTGTTTCAACTTCAGTAAGTTCCGAGATTGCATTCCAGGTGAACCTCTTCAGGCCTTGTCAATGCTCCGAAGTATGAGTGTGCCTCTACCTCAAGCACAAGATCAAGCCTGCTTCAAAGCTAGAAAGGCGATCAGAAGTGCTCCCCCTGAGCATCATTCCCTACCAGGGGCATCTCGGCCGTGTTTGCAATGAGTTCCTAGGAGACCAACTGTGACGGTGGAAACTAGAGTTCGAATGGCTGATGCCTAGAACGCAAAGGTTCGGGATTTCCGAGACTAAAGCTTGGTTTAAATACCCAGGGGTGTATCCCCAGCTTGAAATCTGTATGGAAGCCCCATAGGTTAAGGTAGCGGGTATGCGCCTCAATTCTGGATTCTGAACTAACCTAGTCTGCTACCCCGTTGGAGAATAGGGAAAGTTGTGAATATGGTCAGAAAGACAAGTGGAAGCCGTGGCTTCTATATGCAGATGTTGCTATTTGTCAGCATTTCAGGACCTTCGTACTGTGAGTTGAAGGTAAGAGTTCGAAGAACACATGGGGAGATCCCCATTAGAGTAGAGCGATTCATTGCCACTCACCCCATGAGGTGTTTTCTAAAGCACCGATTTGTTTGTTTATTGCATTCCTTAGACATCATGCTCTACATTGCTTGTAACATGTATCATATCAGCACACATATTGCATAAATGCATCTTGTACTATACTTACTCTTGTTGTCGCATAGAATATACACGTTACATTGGATGTACGTCGTTGATCCTTTTGCATAGAGTATGTACATTGCATGGAGCACGTTTTAACCTTGCTTGCATAGAATGTGCACTTCTCACCCTGGCATGAAATGCGCATCTTAATGTTGCATGGAGCATACATTTCTTGCACTTGCCTTGCTATGCATGTCTCACGAGCATTATCATGCACACCTTACTTGCGTTGTCACGCACACTCGTTGCATTGTCATGCACACCTTACTTGCGTTGTCACGCACACTCATTGCATTGTCATGCACGCCTTACTTGCGTTGTTACGCACACTCGTTGCATTGTCATGCACACCTTACTTGCGTTGTCACGTATACTCTAGTTGCATTGTCATACACCTCTTTACTTGCGTTGTCATGCGCACTCTACTTGCATTGTCATGCACCTCTTTACTTGCGTTGTCACGCACACTCCACTTGTATTGTTATGTACCGTTCCACTTGCATTGTTATGCACATTCCCTTTGCATTGTTATGCACTATTTTTCTTACATTGTTATGCACTATTCTATTTGCATTGTTATGCACCGTTCCACCTGCATTGTTATGCACCGTTCCACCTGCATTGTTATGCACTGTTTCACTTGCATTGTTATGCACATCTCTCATGCATTGTTATGCACCTTTCCATTGGCATCATATGTGCACACGTTTATCTTGTATTGAAATTGTATCTTGATGTAACGCTGAACATGTGTTTCTACTATATTGTACCTGTTGAGTTTCTTTCTTATGCATGCACGATATTGTCTGTACAGTTCATTTGAAGTTGGCACAGCCAGACGATATTGGATGTGCGATTCATTCAAAGAAGTTCCGTTTAAGATTGATTATGTTTAGTGTATCTATCACACATGTTCATTTTGTGCATCTATCACACTTACATCTATTACACATCCTCACTTTGTGCATCTATCACACTCATTCACTTTGTGCATCTAGCACACAATTTCGTTACAATTGTGTATTTGTGGTGCAGTCTCGTATCTATTTCTTGTATCTCAGGACGCGTAAAGCGCGGCCCTGGGCAGGTTTTATCTCAGGACGCGTGAAGCGCGGCCCTGGGCAGGTTGTATCTCGAGACGTGTGGAACACGAGCCCGGACGGTTGTTCTTGTATCTCAGGACGAGTAAAGCGCGGCCCTGGGCGGGTTTTATCTCAGAACGCGTGAAGTGTGGCCCTGGACGGGTTGTATCTCGGGATGTGTGGAACACGAGTCCAGGCGGTTGTTCTTGTATCGCAGGACGCGTGAAGCGAGGCCCTGGGCGGGTTTTATCACAGGACGCATGAAGCGCGGGCCTGGGCGGGTTTTATCTCGGGACGCGTGAAGCGCGACCTCGAGCGATTTTTCAGACCTCTTCTCACGATTTAAGCGTGGTTAGAATGTTCCTTTCCTCACACGATTTCGACGTGTTTGGAATTCATCTCAGGTTGAGTCGTGCGCGCACCTGGGCGGTTTGTTTCCAGACCTCTTCTCACGATTTCAACGTGGTTTGAGTGTTCCTTTCCTCGCACGATTTCAGCGTGTTTGGAATCTATCTCAGGTTGCATAGAACCCGCTCCTGATTGGTTTTCTTTGTTCTTCCTTCTTTTACGATTCCAGCGTGGTTGGAGCGTGTTACCCCTTTTGCATCTACTGCTCTACCTATTACATCCATTGCATCATATCTATTTTATCACCTGGTCTAGGAGACCTTAAATCCTCTGAAGGTGCAAATCCTTTGGTGTTTGTCGTGCTCGAACGACTTTCAGTGGTCTGGTATAGCCACCTGCCTGTGTGTTGCGGTGAGTTTCTAGGAGATCAACTGAGACAGTGGAAACTAGAGTTTGAATGACCCATGTCTAGTATGCAAAGGTTCGGGATTTTCGAGACTAAAGTCTGGTTTAAATACCCAAGGGTGTACCCTCGGCTTGAAATCTGTATGGAAGCCCCATAGGTTGAGATAGCATGTGTATGCGCCTCAATTCTAGATACTGAACTAACCTAGTATGTCACCCTGTTAGAGAATAGGAAAAGTTGCGATCATAGCCAGGGAGAAAAGTAGTACATGTGGTTCAACCAAGAAGAAGCGAAAGACCCCCAACAGCATGAGGTAAGTCATCGCCAATTGCCCTTGCAAGGTACTTCAACTTTCCAACTACATTGCATTTTAGCTATTACATTGCATTGTACATAGCATCTATCGCATGAATTTACTGCATTATCTATTTTATCGCTTTCATCCTTTCCATGTTAAACTTAGTCTGGTATGTGCCCATACTTTTCGGGTTAAAGCATGGTTCTATAATTATGTGTACATGCCTATTCCACTAAGAGAATTATGGTCTGAGGGTGTCGGCACCTTTTCTGTGTTAGACGTGGTCTGTTTTGTGTCTATGCCTTTTCTAAACAAAATGTGGTTTGGCCACGTGCCTTATCCACATCATCCATTGCATCCATTGCATTGTAGTTTGTTGCATTCAGCATGTAGGATCACGATCTTTCCTCAGCAGGTCATTCCTCACTAATATCATGCCACCCAATTACTTGTATTCTTTCTGCGAAACACATAGTTCTGTCTGTGCATGCACTTATTCCACTAAGAGAATTGTGGATAGAGCGCTCCGGCACCTTTTCTATGTTACATGTAGTTTGATTTTGCATCTCCATCCCTTTATGATATTTGTGTGGTTTTGTTCTGCTTGTGATTTGATAATTCAATTACATTGCATATCATTTGCATTGTTTCGTTATATTGTATATCATTTACACTGTTTTGTTATATTGTGTATCATTTGCATCCTGCCCCTGAGCTGCGCTGGTTTGATTTCTCGCAAAAGGATACGTAGGCAGCCTGCGGGCACAACCATTTATTTATTTGTATTTTGTTTGTTTGTCCAAGTATTCGGCCTTGCCAAAAATGGGTCGTCTCTGGGCTTTGGCATTCACTCACGTCACTTCATGACTCTGAGCTCTGTCAAAGAGGGGCAACTGTAGACACCCCATTTTTTACCGCCCTTAAGACTTGGGCGTTACTGATTGTTTACTTGGTGATGAGATGTGCAGTACAAAGGTTCGATTTCTTCGGCAAGGAGAGAGTCAAATCCCAACCTTACACCCCATTTTTGGGCTAAAAACTATTTTGACCAAAGATTTTAGACCTTAAAACCCTCTCTTTCAAAACATTTTTGAAACAAAGTTTCTGCGATGTTCCGACACTCGCATTTTGTTAAATGTTGCATTTTTCGGCAAACTGAGCAAGGACAAAGTGGAAATGAATGAATGAAAGATGAAATATTTGAAAAATCTTTCAAAACACCTTTTTTAGGGGTTTGGAGTTAAAGAAAAGAGGAGAAGAGTGAAGAAACCAAGTTGAGGAAGAAGTTGGGTATGAATCGCTAAGAGAGAGTCGAGCAGCCCTCGCTAAATCAGGCCTATCCTTTTGAATACTTGGATTTCAGCTATGAGGCCACGACCGTTGGAAATCTTACTTCCGGGGCTTCATTTTTCACTTAAGAATCTCCTAAATTCGTATCTGGATGGGGGAGATATGATTGGTTGAAGTTGGGCATCATTACGGTTAGACCGAAACTGAGAAACCTTCACTAAAAGAGGGATATCTCTTAGCACACAAGGAATTTTGAGGTGAGGCTTCCAAATTTGGAAAGAAGACTTCTGGGGCTACAGTTTAGGCTCAAGAATGACCTGAAAAGGAGTACAGATGAAGGAATTAGGCTTGCTTCAAGTCAGGGACCAGGACAGATTTTTTCCATCGGCCTCTATGGGACTGCATCGGCCACAATTAGACCTCATCGGCCATAGGTCGGCCAAAAGTGAACCTTATCGGCCAAAAATGATGGCCAGTCGGCACCAAAGATGGCCAGTCGGCCAGAAGTGTCCAGAAAGTCCAGAATTGGCAGATATTTTCCTCTCCAGCTGTTGTGCATTGCATCAGATATTTCCAAATGAGATATTTCGACCAAATGCTTATATATTGCTATATATTGAGCCATATCTCATATATTGAGGGGTTGGCAATTCTGGGATTCTCTCTCTCTAAAAAAATTCCTCTCTCTATACAAGATTTTGTGAGCAAAATCTGAGCCTCTCTCCCTAAAAGCTTTTTCTCTTCTTGTTTTGAGCCTTAAGCTTAGAATCCTCTACACTTTTGCAAAGAGACCCTCAACCAAACTTAACCACCATTGGGATGAGGTTCTTTGAGGATCATTTGGAGCTCCAAAAGGCTGATTTTGGCTCAGATTTTGGCTGGTTTTGCCGTTGTCCTTCAAAATGCTTTAAGGGTAAGCTCTTGTCCCTTTAAACCTTTGCTTTGCATGCTTGTTTTACCAACTTTGTAAACTATTTTTGGCTTAGTTTTGAACAAAAGAAAATTCTATTTTTCAGTCCTAAAAATGATGGTTTAGGCCTATTTTGTGTTAGGGGTTGTCTCTCCCTTTTGTTCCTTAGCTTTTATAGCTTTTGAGCCATCTTCTAAGGTCTTTCAAATCAAATTTTCATAGCCTTTTAACCACTGAAATCCAGAGGATTTTCAGTGGTAAAAACCCTATTTTGAAGGCCCAAATAGGAGAGGGTGGTCCCCTCTCCTCTTGTCTTGCCTGCTAGTATTGGTGGCCAACCAAATGAGCATATGTTTTTACTTCTTTATGGCTTTATTTTGGCTCATTTTTGTGACTTCTTAGACCTGGCATATCACTATTTTGGCTTGGTTTGATCACCTCATGCATGCTTTATACACTTGTAGTGTAATTCTTGCAGACTAGCCTTATATGCCTCATGAAGTAGCATGTTTGTTAAGCATATATGGGCTCCATTTCAACATGTTTTTTTGTCATTATTTAGCATGTCATAACTCTGTCTAAAGTTGGTTTGATAGCCTCTTGCATGCTCCATGCACTTATAGTGCAATTCCATTCACTAACCTAACATGCATCATGCTTTTGACCATCATTCTAGCATGCTTTTGGCTCAACTCAAAGAAGTTTTTACTCATATTTCAGCATGCTTAAGCACTGTTTGAAGTTTTTTTGATCATGCATGCGTTGCTTTGTATAGCCATAATGCATTCTTACTTACTAGCTTTGTACATTGAGTCCACTAACATGCATTGCCTGGGCTATTTGCATGATTTGGCATCACTTGGTATATGATTTCAGTGCATATGGTGCAGCCATACTCTCTCATGCTTCGCTATTTCAATGCTTTTGATGAGTCATGCTATATGCCTTAAGTATGAGTCTATTTGCATGCCATATTGCCTAAGCTTGTGGGCTGCCATATCAATACATTTTTTGTGTTATTTTGACATGTCATAACTCTTATTTTTATTGACGAAGTCATCTCATGCTTGGTTTTGGTAGGTGTAGTGTAATCATCCTTATTGGCCTTGTATGCGTCATGTTTTGTGCCTTCCATCCTAGCATGAGTTAGGCCTGTTCAAGCATGTTTCTAGCCTTGTTTTGGCCTGCCTTTGGACTGTTTTGAGTCACCATGGCCCTTTGGGGCTTGGTTGATATGGCCATGGTGTAAGTCTCTTGGCTAGCTTTAAGCTTTAAGTCCACTAGCATGCTTTATTTTTCATGTGTGTATGGTTTAGCCTCATTTGGAATGCGATTTTAGAGCCTACTTCACTACCACACTCTCACATTTTATACTCCTTTAATGTGCTTGAGAGTTGGTGCCTTCATGTTTTGTTTGTGGACCAATTGGCATGCACATTTGCATATACTTTTGGACTCCATTTTTTTAGCGTACTTTGGCCATTGTTTTGGCATGCATGAAGCTTATTTGTGGTTGGTTTTGTTCTTTAAGTGTTGCATTACATACCCCTTGCCATTGCATGTTGTTACATGCTCATGTTGCTTACATATTGTTGTTGCATGTTCATGTTTTTCGCATGTTGCATGTTACATTACCTTTGCATGTTTGTTGCATTGCATTGTGTTTGGGTCGGATGGTGATCCAAACACGGGGAACGAGGGGCGTTTCATACTTGAAGTGATGAAACTCACCTCATTCCTTAGGCCACCAACACTTTTGATCATGCATGATGCGGTAGAGGTTCATAGAGTCTTATGTGGCACTTGTGTGCATTCATTGTCATTGATTTGTGCAACTCGGCCTCTTTGGCCATCATGTATTGAGATGTGTGATTGATGGCTCGAGAGCCGAGCACTACACTCCTTTGAGCCTTAGACATGATAAAGAGTGTGGTTGCACACACATTTTCTTGCAAATACACTGCCACGCCTCTGTTAGTGCACTGTTGCAGCTAAAAAGGGGAAATTACAGGAAGTAATGGCCGATCGACCATCTAATCTGCCGATCGATTATCAAAATTGGCCAAAGCCTTGAAAATTGGTTGATGACCATTATCAACTGGCTGATGGCCACCCCTCTTGGCCAATGACCTCTCAGAATGTCCATGAGGTAGGCCAAAAGCATCACAGAAGTTGGCATAATTTTCAGAGGTGCAGAACAGTGCAAACAGAGACAACATGAGGCATAGGGCAACGGATTTCCGAGCGAAGTCGATCGAGCATGCATGTGCCCCTCTTTTCGAGACCGTTTTAACTGCTTTGTATAGTTAGTTAATTTGTAATTAATTAGTTAATGTGTTAGCTAATTTAATTCATCGTTGTAAATTCTTAATTAGCTTAGCTTAGCTTAGCTAATATTCAATTTGATTATGTAATAATTAGTCTAATTTGATTATTAGATTAGTTAGAATAGCTTAGCGTAGCTAGCTTGTATTATTCATTCGGACCCTCCGTCAAGAGGGCAAATTTTGTAATAAGTGTGCGTGTATGTGGTGCATGTCTTCCAACCTAACGTCTCTCTCCCTTTTACTTAACCGCTTACGATGGTTAGTTCTAGGTCATGTTTTGATTAGCATCCTTATGCTCGCATGCGTGCATCATTCATCTGTCTTGCATACACCAGGCTCGGCGCATCATACAAACTGCATTGTATTTCAATACCAATTTGAATACATGTTATCTAGTTGCATTCACATGACATCTTAGAATAACCGAGCCTATCTTAGTTGCATTTTGCATGTATTGCATTAGGCATTCTTGACATAGCTAGGGTCATGCATTAATTTCTAACATAGCTTTTGTTTTCGCTCGGAGTACTAGGTAAGCTTTTACGCTTTAGCATACTGCATGTGTGTTAGTGGTTGCCATGAATAGCATGCATGCCATGAGACTATTTACTTAAATGATATAACTGTATAAATGCCTGTGGATGAAAGTTGGATTGCTTGAATTTGAACAACTTATCGAAATGCGAGTTTTAAGCCCACTTGAGTGGCAAAATCATATTTTTTAAGCCCACTTGAGGGTGACAAATCCACATCTTAGCCTACTTGCGAGTAGCACCTTCAAACCGTTTTCAAACAATCAAACATGAGATATTTTGTTCCAATTTAGGTGACCTAGTCTATACTTGTATGTTGTACGCATCACGTAGTAAGGTTAGCTAATAAACTGGAATAAGAACACATGTGTTTCCAAAAACAAAATATCATATTAGTAAAGGTCGATCTTTGATCGGGCGAGCGGAGGTGCTCATTGCATGACCTTCCCCTCTCGTACCCAAGTTCCCAAGCCGAGGCAACTTTGGTAATGACAGGCACGTGACCTTAGGCACGAGTCAGGGTTTCAAATATTTAGGTGGCGACTCTGTATCTGGCAAAGCAGTCCATGTTTGGCACTTCTTTATTAAAATTAATTTTCCAAAACGATTTGCCAGATTTGGACTCTTTGGTGATTTATCAGTCTTGCATTGCACTTTGCGAGATTAGATTCAGAACCGCGACATTGAATCCGAACTGTAGTAGCTAATAAACAAAACGGATTTCGCGCCATTCGCGCGCGGAGCCAGGACGTTCGGGCACGTCTACAAACACTAACTATCATGTTAACAATGCAAGAATACTGATGGAAGGCCCATAACAATTTAGATTTTAGTTATACTTTGTTTTATTTATTCAGTGAATTTCCAACAAATGTAATACATTCTTATTTTTATTACTTTTTTTTTTTTTATCAGTAAAGAAAAATTTCATTAACAGCATGAAATTAAAGGTACAGGAGGATGACATGCATCGAGAGAGATTCGAAAAGTACAAAAATACCCCTACTACTGCTACTCGCAGCTATACGACCAACCCCTTGACCTCACGATTTTTTTAAACAAAAAAAGTTAGGAAGGACTTAACTAGGAAATAAAATACATGAATCCCCACAACATCAACCCACCAAATCACCCAAGCTGATCCTGCAATACTCTTATCAACAAATTGAAATTTTCTTTTCCAACACCCAAGTTGCTGTACACCTCTAATCAACCCAATTATTTTATTCACCTTTTCTTTTCAACAACCCACACTGCCAAGACCCACGCCTATGCTACTACAACTCCCAACACCCACACCACCCACGCCTATGCTACTGCCCACACCACGCCTATGCTGCTGCAACTCACAATGCCCACACCACCCACGCCTAAGCTGCTGCCCACACTACGCCTATGTTGCTGCAACTCCCAATACCCACACCTATGCTGCTAATCCGACCGAGAAAACTCCATAGCCAACACCGGAAAACTCCAACGCCTATGCTGCTGCAACTCCCCTGCTGAACTTGACATTGCAGCTCCAACATTAGCTGCAGTAGACAAATCATCTCTCTGATTAATTAACTCCTTGGAAGAGCAACTCCCACTGCCACCGCTATCTCTTCCGCTAATAGGCTCGCTGATTCCTTCTCCCGTGGTGGTGGCGGTGGATCCAGTACTCCTTTTCGACCAATTACATTGCCTCGGCTGAGTCTGATAGAATATCTTTGAAACCACAAGTTCTTCTTTTTTCTCACACCCACTACAGATCCAAACACCGACCAAACACCAACCCACCGCTAGGACACCTCCACACATTTGGAAGAAGTTCACCCCTCAAACTCTTACTCGAAGAGAACCGCACGAATGAAAACCAGACAGATCTGGATCGACTTTGACACTCATGTTTCCGCCCAAACAAAGCATCGATACTTCTCCAAAAATCTGAATCAGAGTTCACCCCTCAAGCTCCTACTAGCAAAAGAGCGCTCGAATGAAGATTTTGGACGGCCCCTGATGAAAACAACACACCATTACCCCCATTGAATCAGCTATAATGGGCCCCGAATTACCAAAAAATAAAATCCACCGCAGCACACAAAACACACTTAGGTGGAAAAAAAATGGGAGAATCAAGTTTATTAAAGGAAAAAACTAACAAACAAACGCCAGAAAGAGCTAGGCCAGCCGCTTGCCATAGCCAAAGGCAGCAGCTGGCCGACCCAAATAAAGGCCTAGAGAGGAGGTTTTTAGAGAGCTTATTTTTATTACTTTAATTATGTAATGTCAACATTTTCTTTTAAAATTACGCATATTTTATGCTAACAATTTAAAAATATGTTTGACATAACTATAAATAATTTTTTAAAATTTAATCACAAAATCTATTTTTTGTTGTAGTGTATGTTAGTACATCATTAAACAAAAGCAGATCTACAAGAGCCGATGGAGGACACGACACCCAACCCAAAGGCAAAACCTCGTCTAGACAAAGCTATCTAATGGGCAAACTCCATTAGCTACTCTAGAGCACCAAAAAAAAAGATAGCCCTCCTCCCCTAGCCATAGCAACAACGGTGGAAAAACTTTACAAGTCCTGTAGTTGAGTTTGGTTTGCTCCTTTATAGCTTCCTTAAACCAATAATCAGTTTGTTTGTGTTTTGGTTTTCTTTTTTGTTGTCAATTTTCAAAAATTGTTTTCAAACAAAAATAAAAATGATATGAAAATGAGGTTTTTTTTTAACTTTTTATTATTTTTATTTCTAAAAAAAAAGAAAAAAAGAACTAAAAAAAATACCAAATATGAAATTTTATTTTTCTGCAATTGCATTATCTTTCTCATTATGTATATAAATGTTTTACAAATATTATTGTAAACACGCAAGGCACATCTATAACATATCTTTTCCAATACAAACCCCCCACATACCCATGACAACAGAAACGGGATTATTGTTGTAGCGAGCCCGATGGTACCCATTTTGGGTCATAATTCAATTATCTTTTTACTGTTTATTTTTTAAAAGTATCAAGTAGATCACACTTGTAAAAAATTAATTGATTGGACATTAGTAACTCTTTCATCAATCACATTCGCATTTATTTTTATATTTAAAGTCACACTTACAATTTATTTTTTGGATACAAATACAATTTGATAAAAGAGCTACCGATATCCAAATCAACTTGATTTTGTATAAGTAATTTTGCTTAATATATCCAAAAAAATAAACTATTCGAATCGTTAAAGCAGATCCAACAGACCTGTCTTGTGGGCCAATATGTTAAGAGATTATGTCACTCAAATCCCATATAAATCTATACTGATATGCCTCGTTTAGAAATTAAATATTTTAGTTAAAAAATTAAAATGTTTGACACATTTCTTTGTTTATTTTTTTTACATCTTTTTATAAAAAATTATTAAAATAACATATTCTTAAACAAAGTAAAGACTTAAATCGAAATATTCTTTCATATACATGGTAACCACAATGATAATCAATAGATATATTACAGATATAAACAACAAACATGCCGGCTCACCATGATAAAAAACAATTTATGTGTTATGACAAAGCTTAAAAGTGAACAAATATTCACTTACACAAAAAATTTATATAGTTCTCGACAACCCTCTTGTTGAAACTTAGATCTTTATAACTCTAAAATCTCACAAAAACATAATAACCCTCGTCATCTGCCCAATGAACGAATCATATGAATTGTTAATTGATAATAAGCATAATCCAAATCGAATTGCAGACACCCAATCTATATGCATATATCAGCAAAATTTTAGGCTCGTCACTTATTTTGTTGTCAAGCCTCTCACAATTAAAATATGAGAGACTAAAAATAGCGTGAATATCGTTACTTTTATTTTCTTTCCTCATTTCTCTATTTCCTGTATTTATTCTCTCTCTCTCTCTCTCTCCCGTTGCCAAACAAACCCCTAACAATTGATTCTTTTACCTTATTTCATTCATCAAGAAGAATGAAAAAGCTCACTAAGTATTTTTTATCCTCATTTGTGAAAAGATCATTTTAATAATTTTTTATAAAAAAATGTGTAAAAAAATAAACAGAGTAATGTGATAACTTATATAACTTTTTAACTTTTTAATTAAAATGAAAGCTATATGGAATCTTGCCCAAATGAAGCTTCCTATAACAATGTAAGGCTGAAATTTTGACGTGGGTTCACATGTTTATATCAATTGGGTTTTTTTTCTTTTTTGTAATGAAGGTATCCAATACTTTGCCCCAACTAATCCTCCATTTTTGTTTCTACATTTTGGCTTCACAGGAAATGATTCTCTAATCTCTAATGTTGCAACTATAACTTATTTGACGGACCCAACTTTTTTCTTAAGTGAAAATTTTATTACAAAAAATATTAAGTGACCAGTTAAGGTCATCACAAGAATGCCAATCTGAAAAGTAATTTTTTATTTATTATTTTTAAAAGTGAGAATTTTCGAAGTGTCGTTACACTTTTAAAAACAAAATAATTGTGTCGCTAAAACTTTTGATAATTACCTAAAACGTGATTTAGTTCTAAAATTTTTATTTCTAAAATGTTAATTTGTTACTGTAGATAATTACAATTTAATATACATGTACATCGGTTCTCCATACATATCCACTGTGAACCAATCATATGGATTTTGAATCAAATTGTGAATTGACTATAAGCTGATATGTATCAAGAACCAATCAACATGCATGTGATTCATTCTAATTAGAATACTTAGATGTATAGTATCAGAAAGACAACGATGATAAGTATATGTGGATTACTTGAAATCGTGCCCTCTTATCTGAGCTAGCAATTAAGTACTTCTCTAATTTCCATACTGCAGATTTAAATTAAACTGGCTTTTCGTAAAATGCTTGATATCATTCAAAGTAAATTTGTTTCTTCCAAGCTACACAAAAATAAGTACTTACATTTAAAATTTAAATAAAACAGAAAAAGAAAGAAAAAAAAAAAAAAAGCATTTACCTCATTTAGAGTTGGAAGTTGGAGTATACATCTAGACGAGAAAGGTGTACTAAGATCAAATCATAAATGGTATGGCAGAGAGAAAAAGAACAAGTGCTTTTAATTCTGGAACGGAAATCATATCAAATGCACTATCAAATCTGCGAGATGCTGCACTGCAAGTGTTCAAAAAAATCTTCACATGAGACAAGAAATTAAACAAAAATCTCTGGTCCCTATTTTTCTCTCAACACTTTCATTCCACAAGAGTAAAGCATTATTAAACAAACATGTTTTGTGTTCCGTTTGATTGTGTTTTCATTTTCTGTATTTTATTTTCATTTTCAAAGACATAATTACATAGTTTTATTTTATTTTATTTTTGGGATGGTCATTTAATGACCTAAAAATATCAGAATACACCAGACAAATCTATAATTTTTATGGAAAGCCAAGACCCACGTCAAACAATACGGTTTGGTTTGGGATGGAGGTTGATTTTTTAATTTTTTAATTATTTTAACTTGGATTAAAAAAGTCTCTTTGAGATGAATTTTTTGATTTTTTAAATTTTTGTAAGAAAAAAAATAAAATGATTATAATTTAAATATTACATTTTTTAACCTTCAACTAACAAATTTATTTTGTCATTTTGTGACTATTTTAACTGTGCCAAACCAATGCTAAGTCTTCAAAATGAAAGATTACTCACTCAATGTGTTTGATTCATAAATTTAGATAAGATAAAAAAGAGAAATAAATAAATAAATATGTGCTACACATTTTACACGCATTTTACACAATTTTTTTTTCCTTCTAAAATTTTTTCACAAATTAATGAACTAAACACAATCTTAATAAAAAGAAAAGAAAAACCCTAGTTGCTTGTTAAGTAAGCCAGGATTGAACATGAAGGAAGGTGAAATCTTGAAAATTCCAAGAAATGTTTGCAGCAAATGAACAAGGTTCAAGATCTTGCTCGACCACAACTGCCGCCACCGCCACCTCCTCCTCCTCCTCCTCTCTCTGTCTGTCTCTCTCTCAAGATCCCACCAGCTTCATGAAAACTCAAAGACAAACAAATCAAGATTCAATTACACAGTATTTGAGGATTAAAAATATAGGAGAAAAAAAATTGTTTTTAAGAACTCTACGAGACTAAGGGTCAAGAACTCTCTTTCATACTAAGCCAGATGGGTATGAAAAGTTAAGCATCAAATCCACGACTCCTTGAAACCCTTACTAGACTGAGAAAGTACGGTACAATCTCAAATTACTACAAGAAAAAAAAATGAAAAATCTCATAACAATACATCTCAAAAGTTCATCAAGATTTCCACCTTTTTCCCCCCTTGTTTTTTCCTATTTCGATGATAGACTTAAAAAACCAGGTTCAAACTCAACCAGTTTATAGAAACCATAAACATTTAAAACAGTACATCATAATCATTTACACATGAAATATGAAATGAATACCATACATTTTAACAAAGACAGTACGGAAATTAAAGGTGTATAGAGATCTTGGAATCATCAAACTGCCCAGAGACCCACAATTCTAACAATCTGTTGACATTTTCAGCGTAAGTTTTGACACACACAAAAAAAAAAAAAAAGCATAGCATTTGAAAGAGCAAACATACCATAAATTAACAAACACAAAGAAAAGTGTTGAGAGAGAGAGAGAGATCCAGATGAAACCATTTAAGAGAGAACAAGATCAGAGCATACCTTCTTAGGGATTTTATGAGGAAAACACTGGTGGGCATGTAAGCATCTAGAGAGAAAGAGAGGGTAATGAAAATTAGGGTTGAGATGAAATTAGGGTTTTTCGTGACACCAACAACAGGTGAAGCTACCACACGATCTAATCTGTCCTCAACAAAGGAGGTATGTTTAGATCATGCTGGCAGCTTCAACTGAAAGTGGTGCACGATAACAAATTGTGCACTGCACTCCGTCCCTAGTAGGGTAGATTGGGGAAAAAGGAAGCCCTATAGTGTAATCTAATGCCCTTCTCTTCTTCATCTTCTCCTTAAGGGTACCTAGAGGGGAGAGGATGAAATGGGTATAAATAGATGGCGTGAGGCTGAGGAATCAATGGGGAATTATGATTTTTATTGGATGTAAGGTTAAGTTTGGCAATTCAACAATAATCGATTTTTTATCTTTTTTTCATCAAATTATTTCTTTATTTTTTTACACATCTACTTGTAAAAAGACAAAAAATATACTTATTTAGGTCATTCCAAACAACTCCTAAATGTAGGAGGGGAGCAATTATTTTAGGACAAGTTTGGCATGTATCTAAAAAGTCAAAAAGTTAAAAAATTACTTAAAAAATCAAAAAGTTATCATTAGTTATCAAAAGTCAAAAAGTACGACTGCACAACTCTCGATCTTAATTTTTTCTACACACTAATTTATAAAAAAATTTAATACACATTTTTCTATAAAAAGTTAAAAAATTAATCCAAACAATCATATTTTTTTCCTCAACTTGTTAATTTAAAAAATTAAAAAATACACTTATTTAACACATCCTAACAACGGCTTAGTACTCGAGGAATATTACGGTCACGGTGCATCTGACTAATAAAAAATATAAAAAATTCACATAACACTACTAGCTGGGCACATAGTATTGTGCAAAAATTAGATCATTTTTGTTAAGAGTGGTATAAGTGAAGAAAACCTACATATATGACACACTAGTAAGATTGGAACCTGTTGATATAGTATAGTTTTTGATAAATAACTTGACCCTAATCACTCGATTATTTAATAAAAATATTTTGATAAATTTATATTTGTAATCTATAAATATATAATTAAAAGAGAAACCATAGCAAATGTGAATTTTTTAAATTTAAAATGAGTCACATAAATCTCATATTTTTGTATGTGCATTTAATTTAAAATTTTATTAATTTGTTTTTTTCTTGTTTTTATATGTCACCAATCTTGATTAAGTATTGTAAAATTTTTAATAAAATTCAAACATTAGTTCTGATGTAAAAAACAAAAATAAAAATAAAAAACCTCACCTACTTACCAACCTTTTAAAAAAATAATAATAAAATAATGAAAACAAAATATTAGATGGGAAGGGTGGTCCCACCCTGGTTAAGCAAATTGAATAATATCACGCCAACACCAACAACACCCACCACCATGCAGATTGCAGAGTTTCTAAATATTGTAAGAGCATTTACTAACCCTTTTAGGGATAGGGTAGGGGATGGTGGGGGGACCCTTTTCATGCATCTCTTTCTGTCTCTCTCTCTCTCCTCTCTTTGAGAAGGCATCAACCCTAAGCCAAAACAAGAATGTTGACACTAACAGTATACATGGGACCATTTTGCTTGGTTTCTTAGGTGTTGCATAAGGTTCACACAAAAAGCAATTCAAAAACGCATCTCTCAGCCGAATTCTCTCTCTCTCTCTCTCTCTCTCTCACTTAACTCATTTTTTTTAAGCATCTTTTATTTGGTCAGAGTGGATGGCTTTTCTATTCGAACTTGTCATTTGTTGGATAACTTCAACATCTGATAGGTGCCAGCTGCACAATGGCTAGTTATATGATACAGACCATTAGAAAACGACTCGGGTTGATTAAATATCTTTGGTAACGTTTACGATTTCAGTTTATATTTATAAAAATTTTATAAATTAATTTTTATTTATTTTTAAAAAAAATATAAACTATAAACGCGTTTGGTAATTGACAAAATGTTTAAAAAAATTTAAAAATATAAAAAATAGTGAGAAATGGCAAGTGGCGGCAAAAGACAGTGGTGGAAAGTGGTGACAGTGGGTGGTGGTGGGTGGGTGGGTGGGTGACGGTGGTGGGTGGTAGCAAGCGGGTGGTGGTGGTGGCAGCGGCTGGTGGTGGTGGCAGGTGGGTGGCGGATGGCGGGTGGTGGGTGGTGGTGGCGGGTAGGTGGCAGTGGTGGTGGTGGGTGGATGGGTGACGGTGACGGGTGATGAGTGGTAGCGAGTGGGTGGTGATGGTGGTGGCGAGTAATGGGTGGTGGTGGCAGGTGGTGGTGGTGGTGGTGGCGGGTAGATGGCGAGTAGTGATGGTGGGTGGATGGGTGACGGTGGCGGATGATGGGTGGTGATGGCGGGTGGTGGTGGTGGTGGCGGCGGCGGCGGCGGCGGCGGGTGGTGGGGATGGCAAGTGGTGGCGGGTAGGTGGTGGTGGTAGTGCGTGGGTGAGTGACAGTGGCTGGTGGTAGTGGGTGACAGGTGGCTGGTGGTGACGGGTAGTGGATGATGGTGACAGGTAGGTGGCGAGTGGTGGTGGCGGGCGGTGGATGGTAGTGGCGGGTGGTGGGTGGTGGCAGGTGGATGGTAGGTGGGTGGTGGGTAGTGGTGGTAGTGGTGGTAGCGACGAGTGGGTGGTGGTGGCGAGTGGGTGGTGGCTGGTAAGTGGCAGGTGGCTGGTGGCTGGTAGGTGGCAGGTGGGTGATGGTGGCGGGCGGTGAGTGGTGGTGGGGGATGGTGGTGGGGGGTTGTAGCGGAAGACGGTGGTGGAAAATGGTGGCGGGTGGTGGCTAGTGTTGGGTGGTAAAAAAAAAAGTCAAAACTCAAAACGGAAACACATTTTTTGAGTTTCCATTTTTTGGCCAAATTTATAAACTGAGACCACTAATTTATAAATCAAAAATTTACCAAACAAATTTTTATTTGAGTTTTTAAAATTTTTGTAAATAAAAACTGAAAACTGAAAACGTTTTAGTGTTCCTCATTTTTAGAAATGATTTATTTTTATTTGATTTTTCTTTCTTAGGTCCGTAGGTGTTTGGATTATAATTCTTTAAGGTGTCGTTTGGGAAGTGGGTTGACTTTTTGACTTTTTTATTTTTTTTGTTATTTTAGCATGGGCTAAAAAGCTTGGTTTATGAATGACTTTTTGACTTTTTTTGTGAGAGAAAAGCGTAATGATTATGAGTTGAATGTGATGTTTTGTTTGTTGTGGTTAAAATAACCTATTTTGTCTTTTATGCCTAAAATAGTCACAAACCATCTTCTCAAACCTAGCCTAAATACATAGATATATATTTATTCTATCATATAAAGCGTACGAATTGATGTGAATGTTGTTTTGTTTTTATTTTTCTAAAAATGTCATTTACATTCAATAACTGTGAAATAATTTTTTTTCACTCATTAAATCGTTTAATATTGCTAACAGAATTTTTTTTCGTTCATCAAACTACCAAAAAATTAAAATATAAAATTATAAATGCATCGACAATGGGTGCAAACGTGATGTGTTTAGTTATAGTTACTTACATAATTATTATTAAAAAATAAAAGAAAACTAGTAAACTTACGACAATCATTTCTTAATAGTTGTTTCAATTACTTTGTTCACTTTTTGGGCTAGTTAATATAATTAGGTTCTTAGTGTATAATTTATTAGACTGACTTTATGACACTTTATTGGTACATGCAATTTATATAAATATATATATAATTGTCAATATCAAAAATAATAAATAACATTTACATATCAAGTCAAAACCAAATGGACCTATATTACTCAACTATTGCATAATGTTTTAATGCTTAGGAATTAAACCTACTCAAAAAGCACACGAGAGAGATGTGTGGAAAATGCATAAACCCCTAATTAACAATTCACAATGAGATCTAAGCACACTGTTTTGCCAGGCTTCCACATGCATATATATATATATATATATACTAGTAGTCATCCCTGCGATACACGGGATTTTACAAAGTGAACATAATAAACTTTTAAAAAAAAATTTATGCTATTTAGTTGTATTTTCTAATATAAATAAAACATTTTTACTTAATTTGTGTATATAAATCTTATTATACATCATTCAAAATTTTTAATACTTCACAACATGAAAAATTAAAAAACATATCATATATAACATATATCAATTTAATAATTGCAATCAATTATTGAAATGAATTTTTAAGATATCATATATAACTAATAATTAGATCAATAGAGACTAAAAATGTATAGTAATAGTTATACCAAATATTATAGGACAAATGATATATTTAAGAAACATGAATAATATATACATATATATATTTATTATGGTGAGTTAAAATGAAGTGATTGATAATTGTAATATGCACGAATTATTCAATAAAAATTCTTTTCAAGTACTATCACAAAATGCATTCGAAGATCTATAAATCTAGAGCAATTGCATGAAAAAGTTGATAGACCTAAGTAGATTTTATGTAAAACCATATATAGACCCTATGTAAATTTATATGAATTTGAACATGTTGCTTGACAAGATCTATCATTAAATAATACAATAGAATAAAGATGAAAAAAAAATTACATGAAATTTTATGACTTCAAATAGATTTCAATTAAAAAAATGATTAATCTCGAGATATTGCTTGCAAAGCTCTATGTATATTATAATCTTCCCTGGAGAGGAAAAATAAATAAATTAATGGAGTTAGGAGATATAAAATATTAATACCTTAAAGAAATTTTTATGACCACCACTGCGTTAAGCGTTAAAAAAAAGAAAAAGAAAAAAAAAGGAGGATGTTGTTGAGGGTTTGTTTCCAATGTTGGATTTTATTGGTGGTTGTTCAAATTTATATGGAAACTTAATTTAAAGATAATGTGTTTTGGAGGTTTAGTGTTTAAATTCAAATTTAATTTTTTTTTGATAAAGATAAGGAGCTAAAGATATCATAGAAAATTTAATTTAAAAATTTTAACATCACATTTAAAAAAAAAAAATACAAATCAATTATTTTATTAGCAAACATTTATCTAATAAATGCGAACACTTATCTTGTTGTTTATTTATTATTTTTGACCTTTTTCATCTTAAATCATCGCATAACAAATAGATAATAAGAGTTAGTTAAGACAACCAAAAGCGGAGTAACAAAAGCATACTAAAATTATAATTAATCAAAATGACTAACATTAAATAAAAGAATGCTATTTTTTCATTTTTTTTTCAATCAATAAGAGATATTATGTTAATTATCCCACACAATATAATGAATTAAAATAAAATAATTTTTTTTCTTTAATTTTATGTTGATTCACTAAACATAAATAGGTTTGAAAATGCATTAAAATTGAACGGACAAACATAAAGAATAGAAATATTTAAATTATTCAAAAAAACCTAACATTTTAAATATGAGTTCGCTTGCATTTGCTCAGGCTTTGAATTTGCGTAAAAAGATATTTAAAAAAAGAAGAAATTTGTGGTTTAAGTCTCAAAAGAAATGAGATCTTGAAAATTAATTTAATCATAAGTTATTTCAACATGGCAATCAACAACCAAATATAATTGATGATTAAATTTAAAACATAAATCCATATCCAAATAAATTTTGATGATCTCTTCGCTTCCAATATAGCATTTGCACCCAAAATAATTAAACACAAATAGTCAATAAGTGAAAGAGTCACAAATTAATAGTAGCACTTCAAAGATAGAATGAAATCTCAATTAAATGACACATTATTAGCCAAAAACGAAAGAAATAAAAAAATACAAATTGTAGAAAAAAGAAAAAGAAACAAAAACATAAATAGAATTTACATCAAAAATAAAATAATAATATTCATTTACATAAACTTCCTTTCCCACAAAGGCAAAAACTCATGTAAGTACACATTTCAAATGTAAAGATGATACAATTGAAAAAAAAAAAAAAAAATCACTTGTGACTTGAAATTTAAAGCAAAATTTTTTAGGCACCGTGAAGGAGAGTCGAAAAGGGCACAATATTGATTGTATTTTTTTTTTTTCTTTTCAATGTCATGTTCATGATTCCTTTTTCAAGCACTTGTTTTTATATTGAAAAGATTAAGCTTAGACAAAAGATATACTTGGAATTATATCATATTTAAAATTTATATGGATAATTAATTGACGATTTTTAAAGATAAATAAAGTTCAACTTGAAGATAAATTATTAAAAGATTAAGTTGGAATATATGAAAATCTACAACAATCAAGTTCAAATAGAAGATAAACTCCAAGAGATAAGAAGTTCTGAAGAAAGTAAAAATTTGAGTTCAAATTTAAAGATAAAATAATATAAACGTGAGAAAATAGAATAAATTAAATAAAATTTCATCTTTGAAATCTTGGTCTTATCTATAGGCTATGAAATTATTTTATTTTTTAAAAGCAAACGTGAATCCGATAAATGCTAACATTTTATTTTTATATATATATATATATATATAATAAGTGGGAATAAGAGTTGTGAGAGTTTTGAGTTCTTTTTTATTATTATTATTTAAATTTATGTGATATGGTGATAAACATGTGGGGTTCTATATACATATGTATATCCACAACTCCAATGAAAGATATTATTTGATTTTTTTAAATATTTTTTTAGATAACACAATTGGGAGAGGAAGTGAGAATACTTGAATAGTGAGAAGAGGGGTAAAGAGATGTGCCACGTATTTATTTTATTTTTCCAAAATTATGAGAATTTAGGATTCAAGTTTTGGAGTCTTTTGACCTAACAACTACATTTGGTTATATATATAGTATAGATATATATATATAGAGAGAGAGAGAGAGAGACGCAACGGAATATACGGAGATTAGATATCGTTCTAGTAGACGAAAGGGGCTCTCGAATTTACGAAAAAAATAGAATCTTGAATCCACAAGGAAGAGAAAATATCTCAATATTAAATGAAAAAATTATCTTTGCCATGAGGCTTACATAGCTATTTATAATTAACCAAACCTAATACTTATAGGAAAAATAATTCTAAAATAAATTAGGAAACTTAAATCAACACAAATTAGGAAACCTAAGAGAATAAGAAACTAGAATTTTAAACTATTTAAAATCCTAATCAAAATCTAATTCCAAAATAATAAAATTAAGAAACCTAATAATTCTAAAATATTTATACTAAATTACAAGAATCCTAACAATATATCAAAAATATTAAAACTAAAAAATATAAAAATTCTTAAAATCTTGTCCTGAAAATCTTGTCCTACATCAGACTCTTCTTCTTTGAAAGAACTCGTCCTCGAGTTCATATTAGAGATCTGCCATCGTCCATCCCAAATAAAAAGATACTTGGAATACTTCAGTTGTTTGTCCCTCTTCCGAACATTATATGCAGAGAAGTTTACTTTCTCAAAGTTGTTCTCTATATTAAATTGCTCCACGCTAAGAAAATCAACGAAGTGTATTTTATGTTGATGTTGGATACTCTTTGGATTCTGCTCTGTCTTATGTTGGATACTCTCTGGACCCTGCTCTGTCTTAGATTCAGTTGGACATTCAATTATCAATCTTGGAATGTCAATTGCAACATCCTCAATCAACTTCTTTGGTGCACATGTTAACTTTGTTACCTCATCTTTTATTTCTTCTTTTTCATTGAGTTCAACTAGATCTCCTTCTTTTGCGATCTCATAACCATCATAATAATCAAGAGATGATAGTTCCGTCATTAGAAGCTCTTGGCTACCTTCAACGTTTTTCTCTTGCTTCACCTCTTCATTGTCTTCTTCAAACATCTTGATCAAAGTAATTTCAGTGACCTCTCGTTCATCAATTTCAACGTTCTCACCATTATTGAAATCAACTTGATTTTCTACTTCAATTGAATGTCTGTTTGGGTTTTCAAAATTTTGAAACATTGAGGTACTTAAAATCTTTTCTTTTTCAATGTGTGGTTGAGCATGACAAATTTGTTGACCTACAAGACTTGATTGACCTAAACTTGGTAGAACCGTAGTCATGTTCCTCGAATAATCTGTATCCACAATTTCATAATAATTATTGAATTGCGAAGAATATTGTGAATCAAAATTATCTTGGAACAATTGTTTTGATTCAAGCTTTCTTTGATATTGTAGATACAATATTTTCTCATGATTTGTTTGAAGGAATCTAGAACTCATCAACTTCTTCATCTTATGCCACATCCTAATAGATTGTTTGAATTGTCGCCTTCGATCATACTGCAATTGTTTCCACCATGTAGAAACATAACCTTGTAACTTACGTGCGACATATTTGGCTTGCTTTTCTTCAGTGATTTTCATACACTCAAAAATTTGTCAACTTTGCGAAACCAATAAATAAAATCCTCGGCATGACAAGAAGCATTAAAATAGGGAATTTTTTGTGGTACTTGATAATCTGAAAAGTCATGATTAATGCAATTATTGCTATTGAACACATCACTCCGTTGTCTCCTTACCGACTGGTATTTACCATAATCCTCGAATAACTCATCTTCAGATTCGTCCTCACTATCATATTGATAACAAGAAGATCATCTCAAGACGTTGTGGTTAATAGGCTGGCCTTGGGCAAATCCCATAACGTGGTTCTTATTAACGTTGTCACTAACAGGTTAGCCTTGGGCAAATCCCTTGACTCAAATCCTATTAGATCTTTCTCTACGATCATCGTCAATAGAGTTTGTGCTTCCTCCTTTGATGAATGACATCGAGCCAGGAGACACCTTACTCTGATACTACTTGACGCAACGGAATACACGGGGACTAGAAATCGTTCTAGTAGACGAAAGGGGCTCTCGAATCTCCGAGAAAAATAGAATCTTGAAATATTGAAAAAATTATCTTTACCATGAGGCTTACATAGCTATTTATAATAAACCAAACCTAATACTTGTAGGAAAAGTAATTCTAAAATAAACTAGGAAACTTAAATCAACACAAATTAGGAAACCTAAAAGAATTGGGAATTAGAATTCTAAACTATTTAAAATCCTAGTCAAAATCTAATTCCAAAATAATAAAATTAAGAAACCTAATAATTCTAAAATATTTACACTAAATTACGAGAATGTTAATAATATATCAAAAATATTAAAACTAAAAAATATAAAAAATTTGAAAAATTTGCCCTACATGTGAGAGAGAGAGAGAGAGAGAGAGAGTGAGTGAGTGTGTGTGTGTGAGTGTGAGTGTGAGTGTGAGTGTGAGTGTGTGTGAGGCTTGCAGTGTGTTATTATTATTATGAAAAATGATTAAGACTCACAAAATAAACCTTTTATAATTTGATTTATAATGGCGTGATATGATAAAGATAAATGTTAATATTTTATTTATAATATATTTAATTGTGTAATATTTATTTCTATTATCAAATTATTGTGAGTCAATTTAGCCTCTGTTTGAAAAGTGAGTTAATTTTTTAGTTTTTTAACTTTTTGACTATTTTAGTCTGGAACTAAAAAGCCTGATTTGATAAGGACTTTTTAATTTTTTAACTTTTATTGTGAGAGAGAAGTATAATGATTATAAATTAAATTTAATACTTTATTTTTTATAATTAAAATAATTTATTTTATTTTTTTATGACTATTTTAATCTCTAACCCATCAAAACTAACTTCTCAAACTAGAAATTTAAATTGTGAATAGACAACACTTTCTACTATTATTATTATTATTATTAACAAGAGAAGAAGAGGAAGAGATAGGATATTGGACCACTCTATAGTCTAGTTTTAGGCTACTAACCGTTGTTAGAGTTTTTCTCTGTGCTCTGTGGAGGTCTCTCTCTCTGGTGTGGTGTGGTGTGGTGTGGTGTGGTGTGGTGAGAAGAGGGGGCTGAGAGACGAGAACAGAGGACCACACTATCAATCTAGGGTTTCTATAGGCTCCTCATTAGGGTTACAAATCCCAAGCGCTCCCCCTCTCTCTCTCTCTCTCTCTCTCTCTCTCTCTGAGTAAATGTAACACATATAATGCAGCAACAGAAAGCAGATAGACTGGAAGCGCACCCATTTAGCTGCGAGGCGTAGGGTATCCTTGTATGGAACCACCCAAGACAGAGAGACAAGGACTCGTAGGGGATTCTACCCAAATCAAATCTTAGTCGGTCTGTTATTTGTCTTCTCAATGTACCATCTTCCCCCTTCCCTTCTCATTTCCTTATCTAGTTTTTGATTCCCTAGAATAAAATAAACAGCAAGGTTGCTTTTATACAATTTTTTAAAAAAAATATTTAGTAATTTAAATTTGTATGATTTAAATATATCAAAATGACATTATTTTATTTTTAAAACAATATCATTTTGAGACATTCAAGTCATTTTAAGTTATAAAAATTCGGGCTACTGCACATTATTTTTTTTTTCAATTCTCCATGCATATGTTTTTGATTGATAAGAAAATAATTTTTTTACGGTCAATCTTTTTTTTTTTACCAGTTAAAAAAGCATTGAAAAGGAAAATTATATAAATGAATTATTAATCTAAAACAAAATATAATGAAATAATCTTTTTTTAATATTTTTATAAAAGAATTATTTTTTATAATAATAAATGATAATTTTATTGATATATTTTTATTATTTTTTAAAATTATTTTTAAATCATAAATTTAAATAAATATTTTATTTATAATTTTTTTTTTAATAGCCAAACACAAATGGACGATGAAATCATCAATCCAACAAAACAAATAGAATATGAGTGCACATAAATATTCAATAATGATTCATGCTATTAAAAAAAAAATCACTAATAAGATTAATGCATTAGAAATGTCAAAAAAAAAAAAAAAAAAACACTCACTATCTTTTTCATAAATATTTCAGATGAGAGACAATGAAGGCAAGCCTTACATGTGGACCCCACAAATGTACAACCCATCTATATCTATTTATTTCTCTCTCCTGTCCTGTGCGTCGTATTTCTATGAAATTTATCAGTGCACCAAGTACAAATGCTGTTCATTCTCCATTCAACAAAAGCTTGTTCCATTTTGCTTTTCGCAGGAAACGGACGGCTATTCTTAGCTATTGAATCCAGACGATTCCATAACAGTAATTATATACATATATATTAAAATTAAATAGTTTATTTTTAAAATAATATTTATTTATTTGTTACAAAAATAATAATAATGGGTGTTTGCAGGTCAATATTATCTTTTTTTTGTTGATTATCCTGAACTTAAAAAAATTAGGCCTAGTTTAAGAAAACTAAATAAATATACTTTTTAACTTTTTATAAAATATAAGTTGGACTTAAATTGAATTTGAAGTGATGTGTTAAAAAAGTGATTTAATTTAAATAAGATGATATAACTTAAATAGGATAGTGACTTTTTAACTTTTTATCTTTTTTCAATCATGCCAAACTTGACCTTAATATGAAAGTAGAATCCAGAGTGGTTCAAACAGCACATGTGCACTCAAGTGGACTGCAAATAATGTAATAGGATTGCAATTTGAAACGTTAGGCCTTGTCGATCCCAGGCTTCTTTTTTCTTTTTCTTTCTTTTTTTTTCTGATACCCAAAATACCCCTAAGACAGGACTCTTCAGATCCACCTTTATAAGCCAAATTAAGAAAAACTAGTCAATCCCAACTTGAGTTGCACTAAACCCAACTCTGAAATCTAGGTTAATAAACCCAACTCTTAAATCTTGGCTGAGCTTGAATTAAGAATTTAAATAAAAATTAAAAAAATAAAAAAATAAAATAAAATAAAATAAAACATTAATATAACTATATTTCATTCACATTTTACCTATATTTTTCTTTTTCTTTTCTAAATCACTATCCAAATCTATAAACCAAACCCCACATAAGAAAATTTTGATGAGATTTTGACCTATGAAAGAAATCCAACGTATATCCAACTCTAAAATCAAGTTTTGCCCCCGCCCAAATTAATTCGAGTTCAAAAAAAAGCAGACTGAACCCATGAAAAATTGAAATGCTTTGACAATTTAACCAGATCTACCATCCTCAACAAGAAATACATCAATGAATAATATTGCAGAAACCTCGGGTGTGTTTGGTTACCTACCCTAACAGAACAACAATTTTCGTTATGGCCAATAACATATCATCAGATGTCGCAGACGCCTGGATAAGGCTCGTATAAAGGAAATAATTTAGCAAAAGTGGTTGTTACATTAATCAGTGCCACGGGAAGGTCAAAATGACTCTTGGGCAAACCCAAATATTTGGTCCCGGGAATAAAGGATTTAATGTAATTCTACATCCTAGGGCTACAAAATTTGGGAATGGGAATGAATTATTACCTAGATCACAAACTACCCTTGTTCCAAGCTTCTTGAGCCAGTGAAAGAGCTTGTGTGGGCAACCAACATGTCATAGAGGTTCTCGGCTGTTGGACGAGCAGTCGGATTATTCTTGGTGCATCGGCGGTAAATATTAACAAGGAAATTCAAAGTTTCTAATTCTGCCTCTGGTTGACCTGGCTCTGTACCAGATTGAGCCATTGCAGGATCCTCTGGCAAACCCAACACCTCCAGCTCATCCGTCAGCGGCGGTCGTTTTCCCATCTGATTCAATCAAACCATTAATATTCACATTCAGCTTTGCTACATGTTTCAAATGCATAATTGACAAATGGACGTTGCTTCAGCATTTCATGGAACAAAAAATCAATATTCATCAAGAAAGGACACAACACATGCACGCAAAAAGAACAGAGGATGTACCTGTAGGTGGTCATGAATGTCTGATTCTGACAACCCTGTATAAGGGACTTGCAAAGTTAACAATTCCAATATCAAGCACCCAAACGACCAAATATCCACTTCCTATAGCCAAAAAGAAAGAAACCCTTATGAGCCAAATAATCGAGGTCACGGTGGCAAATAATAATAGCTACTATGCAAGTGCAAACCCTGCTGAAAATATTCATTCAATAAGTAAAGACTAACACTGCAAAGAGGCAAAGTCGCAAGCAGACAATTGATAGAAGATAAAATACAAGACCCTGCTAGAAAATGGACTCTCTTTCTCATATGAAGCCTAGGCACATGCAGAAGGCACCAATAGAATGACATATGTCCAGTGCATTGCCCAATTCATCTCTTCCCCTTCCTCGGAAGCTAGACCCTCTAGCAAGGGGTCAAAGGTGACAGTAACTCACTGGCAGCCTCATTGTGCTCACTTGGGCAGAATCTTAGCGGTGCCCCACTTCTTTTGGAATCACCCCTTAACATTTCCCCTTCTGAACCAAACAGTAGTCTCCTTGAAGCCATTGCTTGAAAAGTCATGATAGAGCATGTCATACTACTTATGGCACCCACATGACCAAGGTTTAATATCCTCCATCTCCAAAATGCTATGCTACATGAACTATTTCATTTTACTCTCACAGTGGAAATACTAAAGATGGGTCAGTTACAGATATAGTTAGAGATCAATTCTGATTATGCAATAACCGAAGGCTTTATGCCTCCATGTCAACCCAGACCTTAAAAAGAAGGATAAATTACAAATACATCCCCTTGAGATTTGCTTATAATACGATTTCCACCCTATGGTTCTAGAAATTGCATCTCGTCCCTTAAAATTTCTAATTTCATAACAAATTACCCATTTCATTAATAAATTGTCAAGTTAATTAACACTTTTTAATGATGTCAGAAATTTATTTCAATTAATAATTCAGGTGAATTTATCATTGTAAAGAACAGTTTGAAATTTTATTTTTTTAATTAATTCTGTTAAATAAAAAATTTTAACAATGGGATACTTGTAATTTTTCATACCATAGGGGCAAGGCTCTGAAAAGCGGTTGTTGTAGCCGTGACGGTGGCGGTGGCGGTGGCGGTGGCGCGGTTGCTATTGCAGGGTGTAAAGGCCGTAGCGTAACGGTTGCAGTAACTGGAATCGTGAATTTTTTTATTTTTCGCACAATTTGAAAAACACTTACCGATAAGCATATTTTTTTCCCATGATCATATTTATTGAGTTTTAAAATAAATATTGATGAATTTTTGTAAATTTTTAAATATGATCTAATATATTTCACATTTTTAAATCACTGTAAACTGAGTTTTTTACATTTTATTTTAATAATTAATAACTTAATATTATATAAAAAATCAATCACTAACTATTATATAAGATAAATAATGACAAAAATAAGAGAATAAATAAGAACCTAAATATATATATACATATATTTTAATCAAGCCAAATAGATAATGACCACACTCAAGATTCTGAAAAGCGGTTGCGGTTGTAGGGTGTAAAGGTCGTAGCGTAATGGTTGCGGTAACCGGAACCGTGAATTTTTTTATTTTTCGCACAATTTGAAAAAAAAATGACCGATATGCACATTTTTTTTCCATGATCATATTTATTGGGTTTTAAAATAAATATTGATCAATTTTTATAAATTTTTAAGTTTGATCCAATATATTTCATATTTTTAAATCACTATAAATTGAGTTTTTTTACATTTTATTTTAATAATTAATGACTTTATATTATATAAAAAATCAATCACCAACTATTATATATAAGATAAACAATGACAAAAATAAGAGAATAAATAAAAGTCTAAATATATATACATATATTTTACTCAAGCCAAATAGATAATGACCACACTTATTATTATTATTTTCAAACAATATATAGATAGACACACACAAACAAAATGGTTGAATGATAGTAGCTGAATAGAATAGCATAGGTCTTACAGTTTCAACAAATCAATAACATGTTCTTCATCTTCCCTCTTCTCTCTATCTCTCTTCCCCCATTTTCAATTTTTTTTTTTTTTTTTTTTTTTTTGTGTTTTTTTCGAAAGAAGCAATTCGGAGCCGTTATGTAACGGTACGTAACAGGCCGTTACGGCACCGTTACAACCGCTACAGCAGCCGCTATGGCTGACACACCTGTGAATTTCAATCACTGCAAAAGCGGCCGTACCGTGTGACGGTAACTATCACAACCGTTACGTAACGGTTGCGGTCGCTTTTTAAAACCTTGACCGCACTTATTATTATTATTATTTTCAAACAATATATAGATAAACACCCACAAACAAAATGGTTGAGTGATAGCAGCTGAATAGAATAACATAGGTCTTACAATTTCAACAAATCAATAATATGTTTTTCATCTTCCCTCTTCTCTCTCTCTCTATCTCTTGCTCCTCCATCTTTCCTATTTATCTTCCCTCTTCTCCCATTTTCAGTTTTTTTTTTTTTTTTTTTTTTTTTTTTTGTGTTTTTTTTCAAAAGAAGAGTTCGGAACCGTTACGTACCGGTGCATAACTGGCTGTTACGGCTATTACGGCACCGTTATGACCGCTACAGCCGACACACCTGTGAATCTCAATCACACTGCAAAAGCGGCCGTAACAGGTGGCGGTAACCACCACAACTGTTACGTAACAGTTGCGGCCGCTTTTTAAAACCTTGCATAAGGGACAACCCGTATTTGAAGCAAACCTCAAAAGTGTATTTGTAATTTACCCTAAAAAGAATGCCCCACTGTAACATAACCTAGTGGATGTTTAATCCACATAAATAGTTTCTACATGATGAAGCAAGATTAATGTGCGACTTCAGCTTCATCTATTTGCTACAAATCCTAATAGCTAAGTAAACATCAAAATCAAACTCCAAATTTCTCCATCAAAATAAAATTAATAAAATCGAATATGGCCATTCATTGTAATACCTAAGGCATACTATAAAAATGAAATTAGGCATATTGTGTTGACAAGTATGATCTCACTCATAAAAGTAAAAAGATTGTTTCCCCAACATTATTTCCAGACTTCATAAGAAACCATCAAGCCATAAGGGCTTTCTGCCGTTTCACCTTTGATAACCTACAACTCAATCAGAACAACCAGCTTACAACTTTGGACAGGTTTCAAGACACAGCAAACGTGCACCGTGTTTCATATTTATTTATTTTTAAAAAAGTAGAGTACAACAGAAAAAGACATCGGATGAGTAATGATACATAGCTCTAATTTGAGAGCTCTAAATGAAACTCTAGTGAGATGGAAGATAGAGAAAGTAGAGAGAGATAGAGAGAGGAGTGTGGGCCCTACCTTCACATGGGTACTCTCCACATCATTAGAGTTGCATTAAAGCTCTCAAATTAGAGCTCTAAAACATTATTGTTCCTAAAGATATTTGCCATCTTTATGCATGTAGTACGTATTTATATATATGGTGCAGTGCATCCTAGTGAAGTTGATTATGATTTGGGATCAAGTAAATGAAGCAATTAGTGCTGAGTAGATTTACTAGTAAGCATTTTGAAATCAAACAAACATATATTAATGCCATTAATCATCTACAAACTCCAGATGCTGTCTACATTAACCTTTGATTTTGTATTTTTTTTGCTGGGTTGGGGAGGGGGTATTTCAGAACTTCAGAATAAGTTGAAAACTGATAAACTAGCAGGGGAAGAAACTCACCAGCCCATATATGTCAGGCTTATGCATTGCCCGAAACACCTCAGGAGCCATCCAACGAGGTGTTCCAACACAAACATTCGGTGGAGGTATTCCAATATGAGCAATGCAGCATGAATGCAAGTAAGAACGAAGGGGGACTGCTCTATCAAAATCACAAAGCTTGACAATAGGCGATCCATCAGGTCTCCTCCCATCCAAATCTATCAAAATGTTTTCACTCTTTATGTCACGATGAATAATGTGTTCAGAATGCAACTCCACCAATGCACATGCAACATCTCTAGCAATATACAATGCCAATTCAACCTGGACATGCTTCTCGCCAGCTCTAGACAGCTTCTCTACATAATTCTGTTATGTAATGGGCATGGAATTTGTTAAAATTATAGACATTAAAAGCCAAGTGAATCAAGCAACTAAGAGGTAAATTAGAAGTATTAACAATTTAAAGAAAAATCACCTTTAAGGACCCCCCTTTTATGTACTCCATCAAAATAGCAGACTGCAATATGCGATGCTCTGGGTCGCCATCTAGCGAGTGACTCCACTTGGAAGATATTTGATGACCATAAATCTCTACGATGCAGGAGTGTTTCTTCAAAGCACTTAAAATCCTTACCTCCCCCAAACAACTGTACTCAAAATTCCGAATTGCTTCCAGGGAAGTTCCAACAACTTCTAGAGTATGCACCTGCAGTATTGAACAAGTGAGAGCAAGGTAGACTCAAGTGTGATCAGGATAGTTTTTTATTTAAAAATTAATATTGGCACCAGGTATGTAGTAGCAACTCAATTTTAAAAGAAAATGGAAAAATGAAAGATATAACAGAAAAGGAGTATAACTGCAATGGCTATATGCAAAGACAACAGTTATTCAAAGTGAACATTATACAGAATATAGTAATTGAACTATTATTTATCAACAAATGCTGGCAAAACCCTAGTACAACTTCAAGAAAGAAGCATGCAAAATAGAAAGATACAAGGGGTAACAATTAGCAATAAACACACCTTCGCCACAGCCTCAACTGATCCAAAATCACACCGGATGAGAGTACTAGAAGCCACTTTTTCTGTTTCTTCACTAGTAGAGAGAGAAGGAAAGGAACAACTTGGTCCAGGATTGCTATCTGTCACATGAGGAACATTAATCCGGCTGAGAGGAATGTACCTGAAACAACAACTTGCCCCTCAGAAACTACAGTAAAAGCATGCAGCCACATGCACCTCTCCATCAACAACATAACTAGCCCTTGAGAGGGACAAAGATTAAAGAAAATAGATGTTATTCAGATTTGTTCTCCCCTAACACAGCTGCATATATTGCATGGAACATGGCAATAGTCATGATTACCCTAATACATTAACAGTTCTCTGTCTTATAAATAACGACATTAGCAGCAATCTAAATATCTTCAAACAGATTCAAGCGGAGCACTATGCTATTTTATTTCAACCAGTGAAATCTTAATCAAAATAAGAAATATTGCTTTTATGTTACTTCACAAGGAATAACATAAATTTTCTCTCTTTCACACAGTGACACAAACACCCAAATAACAACGCAAGTCCATATGCAAATCTTTATATGGAAAACATAATTAGCAGCACAGAGACTACCAAGAACATTAAAATTATAATAAAAGCAGTTACCTGCAAAAATATTCTGGGTCTGTTTCCTCCCTTATATCATGTGGATGACACGCATCAACTATCGTGCGAACCCATGCATCACCCCTCTTGATAACAACAATATTCCATGCATGCGGTGAGAAATCTAAATACCCCCGAACAAGCTCACAGTGTACTCGAGGCTCCATCCGGTCACAAAGGTACTAGAGCACATTATGATTTGTCAGTTCACAAGAAACTAATGTAGGAAGGGAAGAGCAAAAGAATCAAAAATTACAAATGAAATACATGTACAGTAAAGGAATCACCTTCATAAGCAATGCTCTATGTCTACATATGCCAAACTGGAGAGTCCCAATAGGAACCACAATGGAATTTTGTCTTGCTTTAATAGATTGAAGAGATTTCTCACAAAGATCAAGGAAAACAATATCTTCCACACTCTCTGAAATTTGTCTAGTGGATTTCCTAATACTGTCACTGTTTCCAGTTGGGCAGGTACAGATAAAGGGCTTTCTATAGTTTGAACCAGATACAGCTTTCCGTGTCCTCTCAATTACTGCACTTTTATCACTGCCCCCAAAGTGGTCTGATACAAAAAGAGCAAGCCATGACGCAATCTGCAAGTCATCAATTGCTAAATGTTCTCTTTCCTTGGTTGAACCATTAATCTGCTTAAAATGGAACACTAATGCTCGAGCACACAATGCAATAGCATCCAACTTTTCATCGTTTTTCCTGAATGAAATATCAACAATCACAATCACTAAGATTTGAAACTATTCTATCATCCCCAATAGCCAACGGTAGAAAGCAACATCTAATTCAACACCAAGCATGTGTAGCATAAGGAATTACCTGTCTAAAAGTATGACTTCACGTGAATCAAGATGCAGATTTTGCTCATAACTCCTCAGTGGCATGAAGGGCCGATCTCGTCCTGCATCAAAAAAGCCATCTGGTAGATGGTCATCAATGCTACAGAATGATGTGTTGCTATATTTGCAAGATAGATCTGAGTGATCATCAATTGATCTCTGATATTTGCTAGGTTTGGGATTATCAAGATCCCTATCAGGATGCCTTTTTGACTTTGGAATACTGTTACATAAAGTCAAAGATGAGCCTTCATCTTGCAACTGAGCAGCATCTGAAATAGCATCCAAAGATGCATCATGTTTAGTACAGTCCTTCTCACCCTCTTTACATATTTCAACAGAGTTAACTGTCACACACGAGCAATTATCTATATGATTCTCCTTTTTCGAACCAATATCATCGTCCTCAACGCTAGTAATTTCACACTCGGCTTCTCCAGAATGTAATTCTTTATCATCAATGTCAGGAACTGAAATGCCTGATGTACAAGATTCTGAAGAAAGAACAGCATGTTTGCATGATTTGCATTTGTCTGCTGCTTTTTCTGTCAATAACTCGGCATGATCGTCACTTTTCCACTTCCTGCTGCTGTTTAAACGTTCTTGGCGAGCTCTCTGTTGTAAATAATACCGTCGTTTCCATCCCTTGCCAGTCCGTCGTGCCGCAAAACACCGACTGTTTGATGAGGATCCAGTTAAATGGTTCGATGAGGTAACAGGGAAGCCTAAATCATCACAAAATGTACAGTTATTTAAAATTAGTTCAAAAAAGAAAACGAATACAAAGAAGCCTAATGCCCTTGCCAAAAAGAGGGGGAGAAAATAGAAGGCAGGAAAGGAAATGTATGACAAAAAAAAAAATCTGGTAAATATATCTAGAGGCCTCACCTTTTCGAGATACACTATCATCAATCTCCCGAACATCACCCTCAAATACATCCATTTCAACGGCAGAACTGATGAATTCATCATTGGATGTGTCTTCACCATTTCCCTCCAAATTGCACCATATCCATGAAGGTATTTGACAACAACTGAGAAGCTTGTTGTACTATAAAGAATCAAGAGCACAAATATAACCAATGTTAAGTTCAAAATTTTGGACAAGACTCTGCAAAGGTATAAATTTAAACAAATAAACCACAGATTCACCAGCATGAGGGAAAATAGCTCCAAGTATTAAGATTACTTCAGAGGAAATGTTGAAACAAATCAGAAACAACATGGCAGAGTAAATACAGCTGCGCAAAATTATCAATATATAAATATGCATATACACAATTAAGCAAACCACATGCAACTACCAACTCAATAACTTCCATGAGGAAAGGGCAATTGGACTCACGAAGAAAAACCAATACTAGTATTTCAAAACAACTACTACAACAACAATGTCACAGCAAGAACAGAAATATCAATAACCCATCTCGGTCAGCCATTATCCACAGTTACAAGTATAATAACATGTGAATTAATATTAGACAAGGAACATATGAACAGACAAACATACTAAAGTAATACAAGATCATTGAATTCTTACACAACATTATTTTCTTTAAAAAATTCTGTAGAAGCAAGTCCGCCACAAAAAATTGAAGAAACGAACTATCGATCATGATCAATGACAGATTGCAGCTTTAAGTGAAACATGATGAGCTATGATTATACTAAAATTATTCTTGAGAATCGTAAGATTTTGATAACAAAGATTGGGGTATAAATAAAAGAACTTGGGGTACAAATGAAAGACCATCAAAATCTGTTTACGAGAATACAAGTTTAAAAGAACTTCTTGCCACATCATATTTCCTAGTTTATGGTTACTAATATGCTTATCAAAAAAAATTTAAAAAAAAAGAATTAATGATTATTAATATGTACCTGAAGATTTAGTTTCTGAAGGTTATGCATTGAGTCAAGTTCGAGACAACCCAGCGATGATAACCTATTATTTGACAGGTCCAAGGTCTCCAATCTTTGCAGGGATGACAAACCAGAAGGTAGTTCCACCAATTTATTATTAGTGACTTTCAATGATATCAAGGCATTTAAATAAGTTATCTCAGTTGGCAAACTCCTCATCTTATTGAATGAAAGATCTAGATACTCTAATTTTTTAAGGCAGCCAATTTCTGGAGGAAGGTATCTGCAGGAAAAACAACAAACAGAACATCACAACTTTCTCCAAGACGCAAAACATTAACATATAGGAAAAAAGATTAGAAAATGATCATAAATATAGAGGAACTCTATAGTTTGTTGGAATCTTATAAAATGGTAGAATTAAGACCAATACACAAAATAGTTTTTAAACATTTGTACCATTCTGCCTCAATGGACATAGTTTTCAAACTCATTCCCACCCAACAGAACACTAAATAATTGTAGTTTGGCTTGACTGCAAAAGGTTACACCACAATATATAGATGTTGCCCCTTTTTGTTGTCAATAGAATATTGTCAATCAAAAAAGAAAAAAAGTCGTACTAACTGTTTTATATGGTTGATGTGGATTGGGTGGTTCCTCCCTCTTGTATTCAAACGCTATTGATTGATTATAGGGGATTAGGAACACCAATAAGAAAGCTCGAGTTCTTCGGGATTATGTCATTTTTTTATATTTTGGGAAATATAGTGAGAGAGGAATGTAAGGATATTTTTTTATTTTTTTATTTTTTTTTGTGACAAATTTGAAAATTTGAAGGGGATATGGGATAAGATATGTCATTATGTCTTCTTTTTGGGCTTCAGTTGCTTCTACTTTTAGAGAGATTTCATTGTTCTTTATTAGTAGGGATTACAGGGTAGTGTGTGATATTTAGTTTTTGCGTTTTGGTAGATTCCATGTCCTTCACTTTCTTTATTGCCAATCAAAAAGGTAATTTTTAAAAGCTATTTCATGGAAATCAATCAAGAAACTCGAGTTTCGGGGAATTTAATAACTCTAGCAGTAATATTGATTATATATTCTTCTGCAAGATGAAGGTAGTGGAGGTAAAGTAGGCTAGGAAGAAGATGAGATTGGGAGGTAGTAGGACCAGATAGAATTCCCAAAAAAGTCTGAAAGTATTTGGGTGATGAAGGGATAGTTTTGGTTGATTAATTTGTTTAAAAATATTTTGAATTCTATTACAACAATTATGAATAGAGAAAAAGTACATTAGTTCCAATATATAAGAACATAAATTAAATTTAAAATTGCACTAATTATCATCATATTAAACTTATGAGTCATACAACAAAACTTTGATAGAGAGTGATTGTGTAGAGATTAAAACATGTGACGGCAGTTTTTAAAATACTATAAAAATTGAGGGGGGAAAAAAATGGAAAACTAACAAAGACCTTCATATGGTGTTTATTGACTTAGAAAAGCATATGATTGTATTTCTAAAGAGATAATGTGAGTTTCGGATTAGTGACAACAAAAGGAGTAAATTTTAAGCTTGAATTGTGGACAAATATTTACAATATAAAGAGTTTAGGTTAAGTTGATTGAGACAGAATACATGAAAATGTAATGTTAGAAAAACTACAAATAGGGATGAAGAAGGTAAGTAAAATTTTATGGGCATGAGATACATAAGAGTGATCATTTTTTATATCTTGGGTTAATTAGTATTCATAAAAATGAAGAGATTGAGGAGGACGTGTCTCACAAAATTAGGGAAGAATGGATGAAAGGGAGTAGTGCATTAGGAGCATTGTGTGCTCATAGGATTTCTAGTAAGATTAAGGGAAAAAATCATGACTTCTTTTTCGCAGATAAAAAATTGAAATTTATGCAATCGTCATAAGAGTTGCTATGATGTATGGTATAGAATGCTAGGCAACCAAGAAAAAAACATGTTATGGAAATGAGTATAGCTATAATGAGAATGTTGAGATGCATATGGCAAGGTTATAAGAAAAGATAAAATATGAAATGAATTCAATAGGAAGAAGTTAAAAGTGACTCCAATTGAAGACAAGAAAAAGTCATATAAGATGGTACAGCCATGTGCATCATAAACCAACATAATGCTCATATAAGGAAGAGTGATGTGATTCACATAGAGGATGGTAAGAGAAATAAAGGACAACCTACAAGAACTTGGGTTGCGATGATAAAGAAAGAATATGATTATAACCTTACCAAGGAACAGCTAATTTGAGGTTAAAAAAAGACATGGCTATCTTAAACATAACTTGTGTATGTGAATAAAACCAATTGAAGGAAATAAATCCATGTAGCCGAACCCAAGTAATTGAGACCCAAGCTTGTTGAGTTGAGTTGAGTTGAGGAATCGACCCAAAATTATATTAGAACCAACTTATATATATAGAACCTCACCGTTCCCAATAAAAGAGGCTTAAATCAATCCACACCAAAATAGTTCCTTTCTTTTTTTTCATTTTTTCTTTTTTCTAAAAGTGCCCGAGCATGCGGTATCACCACCAACATGAACTACTAATTGATCTAGATTCAATCTTCCCATGCCAAAATAGCTTCACAATAAAAAAATTTAAACACTTCGTCAAAATATTCTAAAATGAAATCGTAAGTATCATTTTGTTTGAAAATGTAATCCATCATTCAGTAAAGCAGGGGAGAGAACACAAAGTTTGATCAGAATGGCATAGACGCTTACTAGTAGAGATAAGCACATAATGTGAAGAATTTCAAGATACATTTGTGTAACTAATAAACACTAACAACTAAAATCTTATTAAGATATAAATTACCTAATTTTGCTTTTCTAATTGTTAGATATTCTTCCAAAATAACCATTATTACCAGCTTAGAGTGAGACCGAGAGGGATTAATTAACAGATTTCAACATGTGGTTGGGAAAACCAAATTAATCATAAAAAAAATTTGCACTACTACTGTAACTGTGTGACTAATTTTAGATAACAATAATCCTGTAGATTGACTCTAGCCTTTCAACATTAATATGCAATACATTATTAGTGCAATTGGGTGCCAAGAAAAACCATCATAACATCAAACCTTAATAAGTAATGGAGAAATATATAGGTTAGCTTCATTAGGGCATGGGTAAGTAAGATAAGTGTGACTAATGCTATGAATCTTCCCAAAACGTGGCCAGGATTCAAGACAAACCCCCAACTACCAAACCCTAAAAGTAATCGATCAGAGGTTACCAGTTCATACCAAATTATTACCATGTGTTGATGTGTCAGTTGCCTGACCAACAATAATCCAGATTTGCATTGCTTCAATAATGCTCAAATGGCATAGTTAAGTACAAAACCCAAGACCTTTATTTTCCCATAAGCTATGCTCCTCTTATATGGCTTCTCCATCTCGCCTACAAACCACAGTAATCCACATTTTGCAACTCTGAAACACAATCCAAATGATGCAACTTATTTGGGCACTTCTACTCCATTTTATCCTTCATTCACCTTTCTATTTTGTACCATTCACAAGCCACCTTAAAACCTCACATGGACAGTATGAATTTCTAATTTATTCTCATCACCTTCTACTCAACAGTCCAATCAATGAAATTCTAATTACTTGTTCATGCAGGTATTAATCAACAATACATTCACTTATATCCACAGTTTAACAAATGGCACAAAACAAATTTCCTCATAATACTGGTCTGGTCTCTATGAGCAATTGCAATCTTTTACACTAAGTAGCTTACAACAAGTCCAATTGACATGCATGAAACATTACTTAATGCAAATAGACTTTCCTCATTTATATCTACAATATTCTGTAGATCTACTGGTCTGTAATTATTCCCTTTTTTAATACTTTGGGAGCCACAAGGTAGTTGAGTCTGTTACTATCAAATGCCACTATTAGTAGTAGCACCAGCCAGCATAGCACAGCCAAATGAAAGATTGAATGACTTCATCACTTTACATGTAAAACAGAACATAACATCAAGAAAATTGGTTTATTAAATTGGATATAAGTTTGTATCAAGTTATTGTAAGAATTTAGGAAATTTTCAAGAAACTGATTTCTAGTCTGCCAATGAGAAAGTAACCGGTCCTTTGTTTAGATATGACATAGGATAGGTAAAGAATTAAAAAAGAACAGTAACCTGATAGAGAAGTGGCAAACAGAGAGCTTTGTTAAGCCCTTGAGCCCAGCAATCTCACTCAACAAAGGAAATGCCGAAGGCCTTGGAGGCACCTTGCAAAGCTCAAGCTCCTTCAAAGCCATTAACTTGTGCAAAGGCAAACCCGTCAAACTCGGCGAAGTTATCCTCAACTGCAAGCATTCCAGCTCAAACAAGTTCCTAAACTCCGTGGGAAAAATATTAACCTCATTCCCGAAGAACTTCAAAGTCTTCAACTTTCTCAAACCACCCAACCACCTAGGAATCAAATTGAACACATTCTTATACATATACAACCCCTCAACCGAATCCTCCGACCCGTTTGGTACCGAAAAATCCAAACTTTTTCCAGAAACATCAAGAACAGAGCCACAATCAGCATCATCTCCAGTTAAATTGGTCTCCAAAGCTCTCGATTTTTCAGATTTCTCGGCTTCTTTCGAGGGATCCTCTTCTGTAACTACAGGTTCGTCCGAATCGGTGACCTGCATTTGCTTAAAACACTATAAACAATAGATAAATATTTTGAGAAATTTGAAAGGAATTTGGAGATTTGGGTTAGGGTTTAGAAGTAGAGAAGATTGAGTGGGAGATCAATGGAGAAAAGAGAGATGACGAGAGAAAGGGCAGAATCGCAGCAGCGATGATGACGCATACAAATACATATGAGTATATGTGTATGTATGTATGTATATCCTAGAGAGAGAAAATCGAAAGGAACTGTGAAGAGCGCGAGGGATAAGAAGACAACAGAAGCGAAGCGCTTACCGAGAGAGAGAGAGAGAGAGAGAGAAACCCTAAAATCTAGAGGAAAACTCTTGGAGAAGGTACTTTTATGGGACAGTCCCCAGCTTTTCCCATTCAAGAGGGAACCACGGGTATGAAAAGTCATAATTGCCCTTATCTTTACTCGGAATTAATTTTATTTGCAATGGCGATTTTGACATTTCGGTGCACCGTGATTATTGCTTTACAAAATTCAAGACAACTAGGTGATTTTTTAATTAAAATTCTTTTAAAGTAACAAAAACAAATTAAAAGTTCGATTTCAAGAGGCCACGTCATTTATATTAGTTAAATATTTTTTATACTTAATTATTTAATTAAAAAAAATAATTTTAAATACATTAGTTGTTTTCACTTAATAAAAAAAATTTAAAAATTCAAATTTCCAAATGGATTCATATATATTTTGTTATATAAAATACACAAATTAAAATATCGTTTGAATCTTTTTTTATATCTAAAAAATATATATTGAATATCGTAAAGGCTGACATAATTATAAAAAAAAAAATTAAAATTTTAATTTACATAATATTTGTTTTTTTTATTTTAGATAATTTACAAATACATATATTGAGATTTACTTAAAATACGGATTATTCTCTATTGTTTGAAAAATTACAAATATCTTATTGTTAGATTTTTTTATTTAACAGAATTAATTGAAAAAGTAAAATTTTTAACTGTTCACCTATACAATAATAAAATTATCTAAATTATTAATTGAAATAAAATTTTAACATTATTAAAAACTATTAATTAACTTGATAATTTATTAATAAAATGACTTATTTGTTATTAAATTAAAAACCTTAAGGGCATAATGTAATTTCTAAAATCACATAGCATAATTTGTAATTTAAGTAAATATCAGATGGTATGTTTCTAATTTACCCTTTTATTTTTTTATGAATTAAATAAAGTAAAAATAACATAAATTAAATATAAGTTAAATTTTTGTTGCTTTTTCTTTTACTTTATCTCTTTTCACAAATTTATTTTCAAAATTTAAATTTAAACTCAACTTTTAAATTAAAAAAAAAAAGTGAGCATAAAAAAAATAATAATTCCAATTATCCTATGGGTGAGATACCGCCTTCTAATAAATCATCCTGAAATTTCAAGACACGTTTAATAATAGCTAAACATTCTTGTTTTATTGTTGGATAATTTTGTGCTGCTTTATTCCAAATTCCTGAAGTGAACCATAAAAGTTCTTCTCTCTTACTGGTAGGATTAAACTGTTTAAGAATACCACCATAACCCAAGTTAAAGGCATTTGTTTCAACAATTTTTTTCCATTCTGGATGTGGTAAAAAAAGACGAGGAAGACTCTTGACTCTAGCCTTAATTTTTTGAATAGCTTCTGTATGTTCTGGACTCCAAGGTGGAAGGTTCTTTCGAAGTCTGGTATATAAAATAGCTGCATCTGTAGCTAGATTAGGGTAGTAATCATGTATGCAATTTAAACTACCAAAAAATTGCTGTAATTGAGTTTTATCTTTAATTTCATCAGGAAATTTAGAGACAAACTCCATACTTCTGTCTATTGGAATTATTGTGCCATTATAAATATTATGGCCTAAAAATCGGACTGTAGTTTGAAAACCTTTCATTTTTTATGCAGAAATCACCAAACCATTTCGGGTAATAATATTCTTAAAAATATGAAGATGTTTCATATGCTGGTCAATAGATGATGAGAAAATAAGAACATTATCAATATAGCAAATTGTAAATTCTATATAAGGATTAAAAATATCATTCATGATGTGCTGGAGCTCAAATGGAGCATTTTTCTACCCAAATGGCATAACATTTCATTCAAAATGTCCAAAGGGTACTGTAAAAGCAGTTTTATACCTGTCTTTTTCTGTAATTTGAACCTGCCAATATCCTAATTTCATGTCAAATTTAGAAAATATGACAGCATCCTGTAAGCGATCTAAGAGATCTTTTTTATTTGGTATTGGATACCTGATCCACTGTAAGGTTTCATTAAGAGGTTTATATTTAATTACTAATATTGGCACTTCTCTTTCAATTTTTGTATTTTTATTAACATAAAATATTGTACAATTCCATGGAGATCGACTAGATCTAATGAGTTTTTTCTGGAGTAAGGTATTGATTTATGTCTTGCAGAGTTCTGAATACTATTTTTTCATTTGATTGGGACGCGCACTGGTTGGAATTTTGCGCTCATCAAAGTCTGGTTCATAAGGAAGAGAAACTATGTGTTTCTTTCTTTCCCAAAATGCATTAGGAACATCACTGTAGACTTCTGTTTGGAATTCTTGTTCAAGAAGTTTAATTTTATTCTGTAAAGAAGATTGCTATAATCTTTATTCTGTAGTAAGAAAAGAAATTTCTTTTTGTAAGAAATTAATTTGGTTTTCTTTTAAATTAACTAGATCCTTAATCTAATCTAATTCTTTGGTGTAAGGTTCTGTAATAAATTCAAAAATAATCTGTTGATTATTTAAGGTTGTATGGATGCCTATGGAATCAATCTTTGTGATTGGCATAAGTAGACATAGGAATGGTGTCCCTAAGATGATGGATTGAGACATATTTTTAATCAAGACAAAAGATGTAGGAAGGCATAACCCTTGGTTACATATGAAAACTTCTGGAAGTTTGTACCTAATATAAAAGAATTACCACTTGCGCTAGTAAGTGATTGTGTAGTTTTTTGGAAATATTTAGTTGGAATTAACCATTCCTGGATACAATTCATACCAGCACCACTATCGACAAGGGCGACAGCATCTTTAATTATAAAATATGGTTTTATAATAAAAGTAATTCTGATATACCGTTTCTGAAAGGTTATTGTATTCATAAGCATAAGATAATCAGGTTTAGATTTTTTATCATCTCGTTTATTGCTGGATTCAAGGATTGTAATAATTCCTTGTTCCTTATTATGGAGTTTACTATTAATTTTCTTATTTTCAGAATTAATTACAATGTTGGAAGTTTGTAAATGTTTGATTTCAAATTTTAAAGCATTTACTTCCATTTTTAAATCCTGGATTGTTATGGGTTTTTCTTCTGTAACATGCGAGAGTCTTTTGAATATTTCTTTCATACTATAGTGGTGAGGAGGAAGAATTTCTTCCTTTTTTTGTTAATTATAACATCATTCTAAAAATTTTAATTTCATTTCTGGATCGGAAATTTGATCAGCAATATTGATCATATTTTGCTCTGTTTTTGTAAGAACATTGATACTGGGTATTCATTTCAACTATGGCTTTACAATAGTTAGCTTATTCTGAAATTTGATTAACATTAGTTTTGCATTTACAAATTTCTGGAGAGGCATCATGTCACGACCCAAACCCACCCCTATGGATTTTGCACCGTAACCGGCCAGTAATCCGAGATTACCGAAGGCCTGCTTAACAATAATACAGAGTATAAGGGCTAGCGGAAGCCAAAACAGTAATTAAAAGATGTTCAATGAGCTGTGATAGTCTGTATACAAAAAAATTTTTCTTATATATATATATATACAATCAGTACCAAAACAGTATATACAATATATACGAGCATTCAGGACAGGGACTCAATCCCTATTAGAACAGTACGGTATAACAACATTCAGTCTATACAGAACATAAACAAAAAGGGGGGAAAAAAACCAAAACACCCCAAAAGCCCTAGCTTGACAGGCTCGAAACCTCGCAGTAAGGCACAGTGGTTGGCTTTGACAAAATGGGGGTCTAACCCACGCTCCTAGCTCCGGTCTGGCGCCTGAACACCTACATATATATATAAACAGTGAGCTAAAGTCCAGTGAATAACATAATGTGTAAAGAGGTTAAGAATGAATATCCCTTCAATATTTTAAACAGTCATTCGCCTTGGTAAATCAGTTATACAATCAGTGGCTTATATTTCATGCCATATCAGTCATTTAGAAACCATAGTAATCGTACGTGGCACATCCGTTAACAGAACAGTACAGTAGATCTTAATAGGCCGAACAGTCATAGATTGGCCATCAAAACAGTAGTCAGTGGGAGTTCCGAACATTGGAACTGGCAGAGATTTTTGTAACAATAGCAATAGCAGTAGCAGTAGCAGTAGCAGTATCAGTACAGTGATAGTACAGTAACAGTAACGGTAACAGTATAGGAACAATACAGTAGCAGTAACGGTGGTAACACAGTAACAGTACAATGGCAGTAGTAGTAACAGTGCAGTACGGTACAGAGCAGTAGTAGTAGCAGTAACAATACAGTACAGAGCAGTGGTAGCAACAGTACAATACAGTACAGAGCAGCGGTAGTAACAGTAACAGTAACAGTATAGTAATAGTACAGAGCGGTGGTAGCAGTAGTAGTATAGTAACAGTACAGAGCAGTAGTAGCAGTAATAGTATAGTAACAGTACAGAGCAGTGGTAGCAGAAATAGTATAGTAACAATACAGAGCAGTGATAGCAGTAATAGTATAGTAACAGTACAGAGCAGTAGTAGTAACAGGACAATACAGTACATCATTCAGAAAATATTCATCTTTGAACATATCTTTACAACATTGTTACTCACAGAGTTCTGGGCTATAAGCAGCTAGTGCGCGCCCAGATGCCAACCCTACACAGTTTACAGGATGAACACACACTAAGTTTCACACTTGGGAATCAATGACTTAGTCCCTATTTAGACTTGGTGTGGTTCTACATCAATATCCTCATTAAGATGCTTTAAACTAGGCCTAGGAACGCCTAGGATAAAATGAGGATGCAAAGATGCACTTTAAAACACTTTTCAGAATTTTCAAAAAACAGGGTCCCGCTCGAGCGTGGGTTTCTCCGCTCGAGTGGACGTGCAAACAAAGGTCTCCGCTCGACCATTAATTATTCCGCTCGAGCGGACTGTAAAAGTACTGGATGTGTGAAATTCCCGCTCAAGCGTCACTTTACCCGCTTGAGCGGACATGCAAGACTCAGTGTTCACGCTCGAGCGTGGAGTTCCCCGCTCGAGCATGAGTCCAAATTCTAGAAAATCCAGATTGAACCTTCAAGCTCCAAATCAACTTTTGATGCATCAAAATCAATCATTTTGGGCTAATTTTCTGGAAAACACTTCAAAACTCATAATATGACATGTTTCAAAGATCAATTTGAGAAATCAAAACCCAAAGGTAGTTCAATTAAACATGATTTTGAACTAAACTTTAAGAACATAACTTCCATGTAACATGCATGAATTCAATCAACTATTAAGCTTCAAATGCTAGCTCAAATGAGCCAATTGTTCTCAAAACATGGTGAAATCATGAACTATGCTCAAGACATGAACATGCATGTGGCAAATTTATGAAGAACATCTACAAAATGTAAGAATATGCCCATGCATGCAAAGATTAAGCCTCAATTCAACACTATTAGACCAAATCTTGACTTTAACTCCAATATGTCAAGAACCATGCAAAAGTAACTTAAATTCACAAGTATGAGGGTGAGTCTCCTACCTTAAATCTTCAATTTCAAGTGTAGAAGCCTAAATATGCAAATTCCCTTTAAAATCTTCAAGTCCCCAAGCAAAACCAAGATGAGGCCAAGTTTTCTCTACCTCTCTCTCTCTCAATCGGTTTTGGTCTCATGAAAAGGCTGAGGAAATGCTATATCAAACATATATGGAAAGTGGTGGAGTGGTTGTCTAGGATTAGCCACTCAATGGCAATTAAGTAATAAAGCCAACTAAAGTAATTCAACAATGTTTAATCTAATTTAACCGTACCAAATTACATTTTTAATTAAATATACCATATAATTGCATAAATTCTAATTAGCATAAAACATAAATCAATTTTTGGTTCGGCCGCCGATAAGGCCTTCAATTTGCAGTTTCAACATAAAACATGAACATATGGTTAAACAGTCAACAAATAGGTATGCATTTAGACCAATACAATCAATCGATCATTTCAGAATTCTAGTCAATCAGTCAGTTAACATGCTTAGTCATAGATTTAGCACTAATTAGTGGTCTAACGGTAAATAGTGGCGAGGGTTGTCACATATCAGACTCGTCTTCTGAGTTAGATGAATATAAAGCGGCAAGATCTCCTTCTGAACTAGCAGCATAACTAGATTCATCAGAAATTATTTTGAGAATCTGTTGTTGGATATCATCGTCTATAGCTAACTCATTAAGTTTTTGCTGGATTTTGGATCTGCATCGATTGGCATAGTGTCCTATTTGCCCACATTTATAGCATTTGATTGTGGGTTTACTATGTTTTTTACTGTAAGAAACCTTTTGTTTTCTTTTTGATTTTGAAGATTGCGATTGCTGGATATATTGTCTTGAGGGTTTATATTTTTTGGATTTTTTGGAATAATACTTAGAAGATTTTCCAAATTTGTGTTTTTTAGGTTTAGAAGGATATTGTAATTTTGTGTCATAGGCAAATTGTTCACAAAATTCACCTAACTCTTTTCTTCTTGTAAATCACACTAGAAGGGGCCGCCTTATTGAGATTTACTTAAAATACGGATTGTTCTGTATTGTTTGAAAAATTATAAATATCTTCTTGTTAGATTTTTTATTTAACTGAATTAATTGAAAAAGTGAAATTTCTATCTGTTCACCTATACAATAATAAAATTATCTAAATTATTAATTGAAATAAAATTTTAACATTATTAAAAACTATTAATTAACTTGATAATTTATTAATAAAATGACTTATTTGTTATTAAATTAAAAATCTTAAGGGCATAATGTAATTTCTAAAATCACATAGGATAATTTGTAATTTAAGTAAATCTCAGAGGGTGTGTTTCTAATTTACCCTTTTATTTTTTTTATGAATTAAAGAAATTAAATATAATTTAAATTTTTGTTTCCTTTTCTTTTACTTTATCTCTTTTCACAAATTTATTTTCAAATTTTAAATTTAAACTCAACTTTTAAAATTAAAAGAAAAAAGTGAGCATAAAAAAAATTTTAAAATTCAAATTTCCAAATGGATTCATATATATTTTGTTATATAAAATACACAAATTAAAATATTGTTTGAATATTTTTTTATATTTAAAAAATATATATTGTTGTAAAGGTTGACATAATTATAATAAATTCTCTTAAAATTTAATCTGTATAATATTTGTTATTTTTATTTTAGATAAATTACAAATACATTTATTGGGATTTGCTTAAAATATAGATTGCTCCATGTTGTTTGAAAAATTACAAATACCTCCCTGTCAAAATATTTTTTTTAATAGAATTAATTTAAAAAGTAAAATTTCTAACTGTTTACCTATTTAATAATAAAATTATTTGAATTATTAATTGAAATAAAATTTTAACATTATTAAAAACTGTTAATTTAACTTGATGATTTATTAATAAAATGACTTATTTGTTATAAAATTAAAACCTTAAGGGCATAATGTAATTTTTAAAACTACAGAGGATACTTTGTAATTTAAGTAATCCTCAAAGAGTGTGTTTGTAATTTACCCTTTTATTTTTTTATGAATTAAATAAAGTAAAAATAATATAAATTAAATATAAGTTAAATTTTTATTGCTTTTTCTTTTACTTTATCTCTTTTCACAAATTTATTTTCAAATTTTAAATTTAAACACAACTTTTAAAAAAAGTGAGTATAAAAAGAAATTAAAAATTCAAATTTCCAAATGGATTCATATATATTTTGTTACATAAAATACACAAATTAAAATATCGTTTGAATCTTTTTTTATATTTAAAAAATATATATTGAATATCATAAAGGCTGACATAATTATAATAAATTCTCTTAAAATACGGATTGCTCCCTGTTGTTTGAAAAATTATAAATACCTCCCCGTCAGAATTTTTTTTTAACGGAATTAATTAAAAAAGTAAAATTTCTAACTGTTCACCTATACAATAATAAAATTATCTAAGTTATTAATTGAAATAAAATTTTAACATTATTAAAAACTATTAATTAACTTGATTTATTAATAAAATGACTTATTTGTTATGAAATTAGAAACCTTAGGGGCATAATGTAATTTCTAGAACCACAGGGGTAATTTATAATTTAAGTAAACCTCAGAAGATGTGTCTGTAATTTACACTTTTTATATTTTTATGAATTAAATAAAGTAAAAATTATATAAATTAAATATAAGTTAAATTTTTGTTGCTTTTTCTTTACTTTATCTCTTTTCACAAATTTATTTTCAAATTTTAAATTTAAACGCAACTTTTAAAAAAAAGTGGGCATAAAAAGAAATTTAACATTATATTAGAAGCTCCGCAATATCCTAATCATAATATGTAACGTGAGCGTAAAATATAAAAATATAGAAGACTATACCATCTAAAAAAATGTAGAAGACTATATACCATCTAAAAAACTGTGAGGTGGATTGTGGAAAATATGTATTCGAAACAAACAAATCCAATTAAGAGAGGATTATCCCATCTAAAAAAATCCAAGGCGAATTATGGATTTTATCATTTTAGATATGAAGTGTGCTTGTAAGGCTTTGTTTGGTTTGTGATTTTTTAGTTTAAAAAATTAAAAAATCATAAAAAAAATTAAAATATCACATACGTAAAAATAAAAAATAAAAAAATCATACTAAATACTCTAACCATTTTCACTACATAAATTTTTTTTTTTTTAAAATACTAAGAAAGTCAATAAAAAAAACATAACTCACTCATTTTTACTTTTATTTTGTTCCAATGGGTCTCATCTCAAATAACAAAGATATATCATTGCATGTCACATTAAAAAAATAAATAAAAAATAAAAAATTATAGTCAATAGGCATAATACATACAATCAAGAGAAGCATCTAAATTTGATAGAGTCTACTGTGCCCATACGCAGCCACAATTGTTGCACATCTTATTGGCCTCATTTCAAAACTCAATTCCATAATTTAAACTATTCATATTTTAGAAGATAGTCATTCTATAATTTAAATCAGTCATATTTTAGAAGATGTCCGGTAGAACATATCTGTAAAAAATCATATCAATCGAATATCGTTAGCCCTTTCATTAAATCATATTTATATTTAAAAAAAATAAATGATAAATATAATTTGAAATATTAAACTCAATACAAATATGACTTGATGAAAAAATTACCGATATCTAATCAACATAATTTTTTACAATTCTGTTCTACTCTATATTTTTTAAAATATGAATGATTTAGATTATCGAATTCAACCCTAAAATAAGCTACGCAACAGCAACCGCAAACACAATTTTTTTTTTTTTTTGATATGATAATCACACAACATGATTTCAATATATTTGTCTTCATCAAAATCATATTTTACCATTTTTTGAAGATGAATATATCATACAACTCCAATTATCATGAGCATACAAGATGGGCAACTTTGATCATAAAAAAGGAATAGGCTCCATGGATCTAAATAGTACCCATCTAGTCCAATCAGTAGACTGAAGATAATATTTACCCTACACTTGTTGGGGGGTGGGAAAACTTTGGCCATGCAGGATAAGGGAAAGTTGCCATCCTTAATCACATGCACATAGCAACTATTGCCAAAGCTAATGTGCTTTGGCAATAACCATGGCCTTAATAAGATCATAAGAAAAAAAGATTACAGAACAAGATGCCATTTAACAGAGTAGGAAGGGTCAACAACGCATCAAATTAACAATTTCCCAAATACAAGCCTCCATGCCAATGTGATATTATTCCATATAATAGGTCTTTTGAGCCCAGAAAAAGCTTCATATTGATGTACCAGATTAAATTGAAACAGTAAGCAACATGTATACCGGCATTGGGCATATCTTGGTTAGCACATCAAGCTCTATACCCATTAAAGCAGCAGTCTTCTAGACAAGAACATGAAAGAAAATGGGAAAAGTAGAAAGATGGAAAGCTAACTAATAATAAAAGCCTTCCATAATGGAGCTGGTTATGAGCTAGTAGTGTTGGGACCAGTTGGCAGCACTCCCAACTCTAGGCATCCCACCAGTTTCCTTCCGAGACTCTGCATCCACCTTAAAAGTTGAACCGCACACCTGACCTGAGCTATCAACCCTCGGCACTGGCTTCAACTCATTAAGGGGGTGCTCGAAACTCCTCAGGCCCCCAGAGGTTGTAAAGAAGCAGCCTGAGAGGGGGGAGGGGGAGGGGGAGGGGGAGGGGAAACACAGATAAAATGAGAAATCTACTCTATTTTTAACTTAAAAAAAAAAAAGAAAAGGAAAAAAAAAAAGAGATAGATAGAAGGTTTTAAAAGGGTGAGACTGATGCTGAAAACAACTAAACCAAGATTATATCAGGTTAAAAGAAAAACAATAAATGAGCCACAAAATGCATCCCAAAATGGATCAAGAAACAAGTAGATTCTCACAATTGTTAGAATATAATGTGTGGGGAAGAAATGTGGAGTTCTTTATGACATATACAGTACCACAAAGTTTAATTTCAACCACATTTCCCAGATGCTGGGGTGATCCCCATGTCATTTCCCTCTCGTTTCCTAGTGTGTAAAATACATTTAAAAAAAAGTATGCCCAGTTTTGATCGCCATTGATGAGGGTCTGGAAGGGGTAGATTAGGTACAGATCTAAACTTTGACATACATTGCACAAAGTGGCTGCCCTCTTGTAAATTTAGCAGCATATTAAAGTTTGTTATCCTTGAGCTTACCCATAATTAGAACAGCTACTTTTCTTTACAAAAGAAAAGAAAATGAAAATGAAAAAGAAAAAGAAAATGGCAATGAAATTTCTAAACAAATGCTCACCAACATACAAAAGAGCATCACTGGCAACCACAAATTGATATACATATGTTTATAGATTATACCTTTTGGAAATGGTGCAAAGGATTTGCAGCAGCCCTTCTTCACAATCTCTACATCATCTGAAAGCACAATATTCCCTTCAGCATCAGCTCCCCAGAAGAACGGAACACTCCCATCGGCATCCTGCGTTACATGAAAGACACCATAAGGTGCCAGGGAAGACCGTGTGTCATATCAATAGCTTCATAGAAAACTCAAATGAAATCAAATACCAATGCTAGGTTCAGAGGTTAACTTACAGCAGCTACAAAAGTAGTCTTTGAAGAGCTATCATAGAGAATAAATGCAAACTTCCCATGCAGATCCCTCAAAACTTGATCTGCAGGATATGGACCTCTATCTCTCAAAGTCCTGTAAGCTTCCATAACAATGATGACTTCATTTGCAGTCTTGTTTAATCCATACTGCTGCTTAAGAGGAGCAACATTCTCAATGTGGCCTTGAAACATGCAGAATATGTCGTCCGTAACAGAAAACAATCTAGCATAGGAGATTGATCAAATTGTTAACAATCCGGTAACATAAAGGTGAGAGGCTCATCATAAATCTATAAGAGCTTGTCATATCCAAGTAATTCATTAATGATAAAAAAAAAAATAAATAAATAAATAATTTGTTGAAACTTCACAAAAGAGAGAGGTGCAATTAATCAACCAAATTTGCACGGTAAAATATGAGGACAATTTAGCAGTCAAATGTAAACAGATGATTTTTACCATTTTGTTCTTCATAGCTTCCACAAGAAAACACATATCACTCTGTAGAATAGTATCATAGAACATATAAAAATAAAAAATAAACTTGAAATTACTTATGAAAAACACATTTATAAAAATTTGGAATTAGAACTTGGAAAAAGGTAATTCCAAGAAATCAATAAAAAAATTCCCATAGAAATCAGTAACTTCTAAACACCTAGATTGTGCAAATAACAAAATGAAAACATCCCCATGGTGCTATAAAGAATACTGGATGCATAATTTCATTATAAAGGACACTGAAAGTCTCTAAAAAACTGAAAAATAATAATTAAAAAGGTATGAAAGCAATCGAACTAGATATACTTTTTTGTCTAATGCCATATCCATTGACCAAAAAGGATCAAAGCAATTTAACAGGATCTGTATTTTGTCTTTTATTACAACCCAATAAACTAGTTATAAACAAATGAAAATAAAAACAGAACATTCAGATCTGGATTGTACGCCTCCATACACCATAATCTATCAAAGATTTATGTACCCACAAAAATTTAAACAAACTACAAATAACAGATTGATCACTCAAGAAATGGATACATCTTTCACTTGGGTTTGCATAAAACACGAATACATAAGAATTTCAGTCCAGAAAACACAACAAAACAATGATCAATATATTTGCTCTGAAAGGAAAACATAATAAATCCCAAAACTAGACTAGCCACAAAGTTAGACAAATAAGTTCCAAAAAAACAGGTATCACCAACAATGATGGATCTAGGGGAGGCTGGGAGACAACCGCGCCCCAAAAATTTGAAAAATACCATATATTATACGAGAAATTTTAAAATAATCTAAAATTATAAGAGTTCGCCCCAATTTTTTTTTAGATAATTTTAAAATTATATAGAGTAGGCCCAATTTTTTAAACTGTAGTAGTCCCCAAAGTCATAATCCTGATCCGTCCCTGATCACCAAGATCTATAACCTCAGTCCTCAGATCATCCAAACAAGAAAATCTCCCAACAAACACACACACACATATATACATTTATGCAAGAACATGAAACCAAAAGAATTGAATAACACAGAAGTCAGCAAGATCGGATCAAGAACAAAAACTGAAAATGACCCAGATCCGGGAAATGGGAATCGAACCTTGGAAGAAGAGGGTTTTGCTTGTCCATGGAATAGGCCACGAGGCCAGAAGCACCGAGGTTGATGGTGACTGAACCAGGGTATACCGACGAGAAGTGTCGAGCCAGAAACCCATCTTTCAGAGAACTGACTGCCTCAGAGTGAGGACTCTGCAGAGCCTCAGGGCTCTTAGCAATCGATTTGTGGAACACTGCTAGCATTTTCTTGGTCTGTTCTTGATTGGAAAATCACAAAAGGCAAAAAAGATCGCTGGGTAAGTAAGCTCACAGAGAAAGATGATAGAGAGAGGAGAGAGATTTGACACGGATATAAAGCTGGTTTTTTTTTAAGACTTTTGATTACCAGAATTGCCCTTATCTCTTGTTCTAATTACGGATATATGGCATCTTTGTCTTCACTATTAACTATTTATTCTAGGGCAAATTACAAACACCCCTCGATTGTTTGGTGAAAATACATATTCTTCCTGAGATTTGAGAAATTACATCCCGTTTCTTGAAGTTTATATTTTCATAATAAATTGTCCCTTGAAGTTTTTATTTTCATATAGATTTCCTCCTAATTTCTCCTAATTTGTTATGAAAATTTGACATCCAAGGAATAATTTTTAATTTCTCAAACCTCAGGAAAAATTTGTATTTTTACCAAATCTCGACGGTGCATTTGTAATTTGCCCTTTATTTAAAAAAAAATTTCTTAGTAAGTTTACTTTTTTCCTCATAAATGTTTAATTAATTCTTATTAACAACGTAAATTAACCTTTTTAACAAAAAAAAAAATATAATTCAATAAAAAAATTATGAAAAAATAAGAGTTTTTTAAAAAATATTATTTATTAAATGTTTTAATTAAGGATATGAACAACATTTCAACATTTGTTGGGTTTTAATCATTTGTAATTTATTTAACTTGAAAATTGAAATCACATATTTAAATTATTATATAAAAAAGTGCGAAGTGTTTGATGCATTAGGCGAGGGGATGATATCATTTGAACTTGTGATCTAGTGACTTGAAATTTTATTAATATTACAAATTTAGAATTTTATTTAAAAACTGTATGATTTAAATTTATTTATGTTTAAATTTCACAACACACCATCTTCAGCTCAACTATATGCATCTCAAATACATATTTGTTGGTTACATATTTTGCATAAGTCAATTATAATTCGACGCGTGGCGTAATAAGGGTAATATAGGAAGACTATTCAGGTCCTCGATCCTGAGTAACAGCGGATCAACAAAGAGATACAAAGTGACGTGGCTTCAACGGTTACTCGCATTTCATATTCAAATTTATGAGGGAAGCTTAACTGCAAATAATGGCGTAATGGAGCTAATATTGGGGCAAAATGATCGATGATCATGGAGGAGCAGCTTGACGGTTGGAAATGCAATTCGATGGTCATCTTGGAGCAATATAAATAGTAGAGAAAGCTTCCAAAAAAGCCCCCAGACTCGGATCCAAAAAACCACTCCTTTATACTTATTTTCCTTTCCAGCTTTACATTTACAGTTTTTTTACATTTACAGTTCTTTACATTACTGCACTTTAAAATTCTTGCACTGCACTTCGCTTCATAGGAGTAGTTCCAAGTAGAGTTGCTGTAAACCTCTACGAGGCTGAGTTTGGATCATTACAAGTCTTTTCATCTTAATGAAATACTTCGACTGTTCTTCAATTCATTGTTATCTGTTTAATTCTTCAAAGTCAAGCCACCAGTAAAAGTCTTCTTCATGGAGGCTGAAAGAACTAAAACACAATCGTCTGATAATTGGTTGGCAAATAATTTTCTGTAAGAACTAATTGATCCTTGCTGGCACGCTCGCAATTACAATAATAACCTTCAAAAGCCAAAAAGCCAACATATATTTTTGGCACGCCCAGTGGGACTACATTTAAAATGGCTAGACGTAGAAGACAAGGAGAAAATGAACGCTTGGAAGAAGACGTGGAAGGAAAGGTAGAGACACCTAATCCAGAGGATAATGTGATAACACATCCTGCGGAAACTCCCATTTTATCAGAACCTATGGTCGAACAGACCAGTACTTCAGAACAAATACCACATGTTCGTAATATTGGACGAGACCAAGGAGTTGGACCATCCACTGTCCCATCTACTCAACCAATGAATCTATGGGGAGGCTTAATAGATGCAATGGGACAACAATTAATGAACACAATAGAAAGGTGGGCAACATCCTTTTTGGATCGAATGAATAACCACCAACTAACAAACGTAAGACACATAGAGGAAATTTCGAATGTCCTTCAACAAAGATTGACTAGAGGTAAACAGCCTATGCAAGTTAATGGACATTCTAATGGTCAAACTAGTAATCAGAACTATGAAAGACCATCACCTCAGTCTTGGTACGAACCTGTTCCAAGGCCTGTAGTATAGGAATGGCAACGGGGCGGGGCGGGGCCGGGGATCACCCTCCCCGTCCCCGATCCCCGATGGTCAAATTTTCCCCGGCCCCGGCCCCGATCCCCGACGGGGAATTTATCACTACCCCCACCCCCGCCCCCAACGGGGATCGGGTTTCCCCGACCCCGAGCAATCCCCGGCTAAAAAAAAAAAAAATAAAAAAAAATCAGAAAATACAACAACAACACCATCATCCAAGACAGATCTGAAACAGATCAAAAAACAAAAAAAAAAAAAATTGTGAAACAGATCTGGAAAAAAAAAATTCAGAAAATACAACATCATCATCCGAGACAGATCAGACCTGAAATAGATCTAAAAAAAAAAAAAAAAAAATGAAACAGATCTGAGACAGATCTGAAACAGATCTGAAAAAAAATTCAAAAAATACAACAACATCATCATCCGAGACAGATGAGATCTGAAACAGATCTAAAAAAAAAAAATGTGAAACAGATCTGAAAAAAAAAAAAAACTGATCTGTGAGCGGCGATGGTGGTCGGCGACGTCGAGAAAGGAGGAAGTGCATGAGAGATGCTGTGTGGTGGCGATGGATTTGAGAGAGAGACAGAACTCAGTGAACCAGAGGAAGATGAGAGACGGAGACGAGGCAGTGAAGAGAAAGACAAGATCTGAGGTGAAAAAGGTAAAGGCAGTGGGTTATAACTAAGGTAAAGGCAGTGGCTTATCAAAAAAATAAAAAAAGGTAAAGTTAGTGGTTTATATATATATATATATATAAGGGTATAATCGTAATTTAATATCGGGGATAAACCGGGCCGGGGATCGGGGACGGGGCCGGGCCGGGGACGGGACTGGGACACTGATCCCCGTCCCCGCCCCGAATATGTTCGGGGATTGATTTTTAAATACCATCCCCGTCCCGTCGGGAGTATTTTTCGGGGAAAACCCGCTCAATTCGGGGTCGGGGGTCGGGGTCCCCATCGGGCCGGTTTCAAATTGCCATCCCTACTGTAGTAGGTCAAAATGTCTTAGTACTTAACAGTGAAGCCATACAATTTGGTGGAACTGGTCCAGTACAAGAAAATGGCATAAGAATGGTTCCAAATCCCATGTTTGAAGCCATACCTGGCACAAGGGGGTTCACTAATCTCTTATTCGAATTAATACCAGGGGGGTTGGAAGGTTTTCCTACAAATGGAAGAGACACAATACCAGTTCCAGCACCTTTCGCAGGTTCTTTCGTAGGACAAATTAAAAGAGGTTACCCACACCCCCAACAGCAACCTGCACCACAGAGACAACCAGTCCCAAACATGCCACCTTATAGACCAAGAGAACCACAACCACAAGTTTGTCCACCAAATCCTATGTTTGTTCCTCCAGCGGTGGTTCAGCAGGCACAAAATATGGTCCCTAGAGACCAAATTACTGACATCGTTAGGGAGATGCGTGGACCAATGGCTCGGGGGGTCCAGACTCCTGTATACAGAAAATCATACCCAGAATGGGTAGATAGGGTACATGAATACCCAAGAGGTTTCAGGATACCAGATTTCACCATTTTTTATGGGAATGGAAACTAGTCAACAGTCGAGCACATCGCTAGGTTCGCTGCTTAATGTAGTGAATTCACTAATAATGATTATATGAAGCTAAGACTGTTTCCAAACTCTCTAACTGGGGGAGCATTTGTATGGTACATTAACCTTACACCTGGCTCAATCCAAACTTGGCAACAAATGGAAGAGGCATTTCATGCCCAATTCTTCCAATCGGAGCCAGAGGTTTCCATGGCAGACCTGGCAAGGTTGAGTCAAAAGCCTGAAGAGAAGGCTACTCAGTTTATTGCCAGATTTAAAAGGGCTCGAAATAAATGTAGAATCATTTTTCCAAAGCTAGAATTCGTAAGATTGACTCAAAATGGTTTAGAGTTTAGGCTTCGAAAGAAGTTTGACTCAACAAAATTCAGGGACTTAATGGAACTGACTTACAAAGTATCTAGATATGAAGCATTACTAGAAAAGGAGCAAGATCGAAATAATGCATCATACAAGACATACTACAAAGATCCTAACTATGAGATTGATACAGTAGAGATTATGGAGAAAGAATCTGTGATCTGTGAAGCATTGATTCATAAAGATACAACAATTGACCAGTAATTTAAAAAGAAAGACCTTCACAGGAAATACTCTTTCGATTTAACTAAGGCAGATGACATCTTTGATCATTTGCTTGCGGCCACTTTCCTTAAGTTACCAAAAGGGGTTAAAATTCCATCTCTTGATGAACTTAAAGGGAAAGTATATTGTAAATGGCATAATTCTTGGTCTCACTTGACTAAAAACTGTGTTGTTTTTCGAGACAGGATCTAAGAACAAATTTAGAAAGGGAGTTTGCTATTCCCAGCCAAAGCTGAAAAGGCCATGGGGATCAACAATAATCCATTTCCAAAAATTGGGGAGGCAGCAGCCAATGTCATTGTGCCAGACCTTCAGAACCTGTCTTTAAAAGAATTGAAAGAAGTCAATATGCAGATGCATGTGGCCAACCAGACAGCTACCAAGAGAGACACTGGAAATCTACCAGTTATTGGACAAGATTTCTCACACCAGGGGGAAGATTTTGATAAGGAAGCACTGGATGACGATTTCTTAGAAGCAGCTGTAATGCAAAGGATGTGTCCCAGGTGCAGACTAAGTTACAAGTGGTTGAAGGGGCTTCCAATTGATGGGAAGTAGTACTACAAGGATGTGCAAAGACGTCCTAAACCAACCAATACTTACAATAAAAGGGCATATCCATCTGGTGTTAGGCAGCAACCATTGATGGTTGAACCAACGGCCGATAGAATGCATTTTAAAGGCAAGAAGCCTTTGTATGAATCCAGATCACCTAATTATTATAGGATGAAGAGCAGTCATTCTGAAAGGAGACTGTAGAAGAGTTCAGTTTATGGGATCAAAGCCAAGGATTGGCCCCATAGATCAATTTCACGTAGGACAGAAAGTGAACACCTTCATGAAGGTCTGAGTTAGGCCCAAAGCATGAAGTTAGGGCTAAGCAGTGGCCTTCACAGACAGCTTCGAAGGTAGTTTTAAAGGAAGAAAGAAGCAGTTCAACAGTTGGGTCAGTAAGTTCGTGGGTACCTAGGGTCCCAGATTGGTTTGTGATGCAAAACAAACCTAGGGAAGTGTTTACTCAAAGAGAGGTAATTGGAAACCAAAGCAGGATGATCAAACCTCCTTTGGTGGCTCCCAACAATTGGGTGTTGCTTAAACACCCAAAAACAAAAGAACCAGATATGGTCCCTGTAATTTCTAGATCACAAAGGAGGAAAATTCAGCGTCGGTACACTCAGTACCAGCAAGACTTGAAAGAGAGTGGAGAGAGCTCTTCATTGGTCCAGACAGAAGGAAAGAAGAATCCAAAGTCAGACCATATTCCAAAACCAACTCCACAAAGCAAAATAGGTTGTAGTAGAGAACAGTTGACCAAAGTTCATTCTGAACTAAAAGTTAGAGAGAAATCCAGTCTAACAGGATTAGATAAGATATTGATGGAAAGTGATAGCGAGGCAGAGAAAGAAGTTGGCTTAGGCAAAAAAAAAGAAATGGTTGAAGAATAAATGTTCGAAGCCTTCATAGCCGAATAAACATTTTTGGTTGAAAAGCCAGTCAGAAAAGACCATTCGAAAGAATCTGTTAGGAATGAAGTGCCAGAATACAGCATGGAGAATGCTTCTGAGGTGGCCCGAGTAACTCTAGGAGGAGTTAAAGCAACAGGAGCAGATTGTGTGGAGGCACGCACAGGAACTGGAGTGGTCAGAACAGTGGAAGAAGTAACAACTCCAGCTCCTTTGGGCTTGGGCACATCCAACACCGTCAGTAGGTCTTGAGGGAAAATGGCCAGGTGCACTTCCATATTGGTCACCCACCAATTTTGGTATCTCTTCAAAATGTTACCTTGGGGAAGGAAGGAGATATACTCAAAATCGATCAAGTCCTGTATAAATTTGAAAGTTGCCTCTTCTAATATGGACCTTCGAACTTTCACATCCCTTGTGGTAAGACTTAGATTGGTGTTACTACAGAGAGGTATTGGGACCCCCTGAGTGAAGCAAAACTATCTAGCAAATTGTGCAGGACAATAGGGCTCAGCAATGCATTTGTAAGCTCTGGGGTTCATGGTCCCAACGAATAATTCTCTAGGGATTAAAATGGAGGCCCATATATCTTTGTGAGCAGGTGAAGGACAGAGCCTATCACTTAGGAAATTTTTCAACCAAAGTGGGCCAATAGTAGTGGGTTCGAAGGGACGAAAGCAGTAGGAAAGAGGAGAAGCTGAAAGTTAGTGGAAGAAAGAGAAGTAAAAAGCAAAAGTAGAAGGATAAAGAGAAGCATTGGCTAGCCTCATGCCATGAGTAGGAGGGTCTGGTTCAAAAAATTTAAGGCATTTGGATTGTAACTCAGGGAAATAAGCAAAAAGCCAAAACTGAAAAATCCAAATCGGCCCCCCTTGATTGACATCTAAGGGTTTCTCACAGAAAAGAGAGCAGGCTCTATATACGTGACCTAGAACGTATGGGGCTAAAACCACCATCTTCTGTAAAACAAGGGCTTTGGCAAGAGGGGCAAATTCAGGCATAATTCTTTGAGAGGAGGTGCAGAAAAAGAACTTGCAAAGCCAATATAATAAGAAAGAGAAGAATTCCTTATCGGTCACAAGACCCTCCTTTCTATTCTCAACCTTGACAAAATCACTATAGGATGAGTTAAGAGAGGGGAGGGAAAAAGGGACTGCTAGGTCAGGATAATCTGGTCCAATGGGAGTTCCAATGAGAGATAATCCTAAAAGATGGCAAATGTCAAGAACAGTAGGGGCCATCATCCCACATATGAATTGGAAGAAAATAAAAACAGAATTCCAAAAGCACAGAGCAGCATGAATTAAAAAGGGGTCCTCTGAGATGGTTAACCTGGATAATCGGAGGGCATCGAGGAGGCAGAGTTCTTGAAGGTCCAGGGTCTTACTAGGGACAACTCGATCATACCATTCTTGCCACTCCGGTCTCACCGTGGGCCAGCATCGGTGAGGGCGGTTCGTCTTCCAATTCCTCCAGTCAAGGCCACCTTCGTAAAGAAGACAATGGTCTTCCAGACGAGGGTATAGAGCTGGAAGCTCAATAGGAATCTCCTTGAATATGGGGCCAAGCACATAGTCTTGTTGCACATGATGACGAGGAATGAAGATGCATCCGTCAATGGCACTTTTCTCCCCAGCTTTGTACTTTTCACATTCTGCATCAATGAGCCTTTTCGGGCTACAGATGGGCTCACACGCTCTATAACTGGCACTTTCAATGAGGAGGAAGCCATCGATAGAACAATTTCTTAAAGGACGAAGCTGGGAAAGGGAGTAGAAAGAAGTGAGAGACGAATAGAGGTAAAGGGTTTTTATGTTGAGCGAGCAAGTGGTTTCAGAATGTGGAATAAAAGGGTTTCAAAAGCCTTTTTATCTGAAAGATACATCGCGTAAATTCGTTAAGTACTAAAAGTACGAATACGAAGAATTTCTTTCAATATTGATACTCTTGGAGGGAAAAAACACATCCCAGATGTTGATACCAGCTTCGAAGTAGAATGTTTGGCTTCGAAGCTAGATTTTGGCGCCAAAAGTCAAATAACAACGACTTCGAAACTAAGAAGCCAGCTTCGAAGCACATTCCATGCTTAAGGATGTAAGAATACTCAAGTATTCATTTACTTAGAAGGGGATTAATGACCTGTTTTAGGCTTCTTAATGAAAACAATGACCTTCGAAGTGAAACTTGAGACCTTGTGAGGATGGGAATTGGTGTTCAAAACATAACACACCAAATTTTGGCACCAAAAGTCCAATAACAACGGCTTCGAAACTAAGAAGCCGGCTTCGAAGCACATTCTGTACTCAATGGATGCAAGAATGCTCAAGTATTCGTTTACTTCAAAGGGATTAAAGACCTGTTTTAGGTTTTTCAATAAAAGTGATGTTCTTTGAAGTAAAGCTAGAAATCCCTTAGGAATGGAAATTGGCATTCGAAACATCGAAACCAATAGTTGGTTTATATATATTCAGAAAAGTTGTCTTTTTGAACTAAAACAGTGCAGCCCTCAAAAGGAGCTTCCATATTTTTGAAAGTATGGACTGTTGTTCAAGACAAAAAGATCAATTTAAAACTGATTGATCATACTAAATCATTGACCATATGTTGGTTGTGATTGAAACAAGTTTTGAAGAGTAAGATTGTTAGATTCGAAGCATGGATCCCAAATGGAAAAACAACAAAAAAACTATCTACTGCATTCCATAAATTGAAAAAGTTCATGGTCGTTTTGTTAATAGTCATTTAAAACTATTGAATCCAGGTTCGAAGGAAAAGATTGTTCAGTTCGAAGCTCTGAAATTGCTTTTAAAGACAAATGGAGACAAGATCAAACCATATCAAACAAAGACAAGTCTTAGTAGTATTAAAGCAAAAGCAGTTACATCGAATGGCCCTATTTGGGTACAAACTCAAGCTCATAAAAATAGGGAATGGAATAAATAACAAGATCATGAAATTTAGTCCAACTATGATCAATGAATTTCTGTTCTTTCTTTATTCTGTCCTCTATTTCTTCTAGCATTGGTTGCATGAGTTGATGTGCTTTCACTTCGTAAAAGAGCTCTTCAGCCTTTATTTCGAAAGCTGTTTCTCTCAATCCTTGTTCCAATTCGTCTATATCCAAGTCATCCTAGTATGCAGAATCTTTATTCTTGAAATCATTGAATTCTTCAATAAAGTTTTCTGCTTCGTACTGGACATGAATTCGAAGGGACGAAAGTTGGTCTAAAGATTGTGTGGTGGTCACAAAGGTCCGATGCCAGTGGGGAAGCAATAGAAGTTGGTCCAAAAACATGTGAAGCTCTGCTTGGGCGAGGGGGTTGAGGACGTGACCCCGAGTCAGAATATCACAAGCCCATCGAAGGTTCTTAAGAGGAACTTCGTCCTCAAGAACATTGAAGGGCAAGTGGGAGAAAGCCGCGAGCAAAAGTTGAGCTTGCTTCCGCTCAGTCGGAATAGGGGAAGGTGGAGGTTTATAAGGTGGAAAGACCTTATCCAAGGAGAGGGCAAGTCTCAGTTTCTCTGTCCAGCAAGGACTTGGCGGAAGAGAAGGTGTGGATGCTTCTATCTCAGAAGGTGAAGCAAGGGCAGAAGGAACAAAGGCATTGATATAATCGAGCTAGTCAGAAGAACAAATCTTCGCCTTCTGGCTAAGAATGATGGATTGTACCCTTGTGCCTCTTCTAGGCATCAAGCAACATGCACTGTCTTTGTAGGCGTGGAAGATGTATACCATGCCACAAGCAGATTCTCCTCCAAACTGCGTCGGTGGTCAATGGGCACGTAAGGATAGACCACCGAGCTTCGCGCATAGGAAGGGAATTCTAAAGGGTCAGTAAACTCAACAAAGTGATGGTTGATTCACTCCCTTAAATCACAGGCCTCGGGTTTTGACCAATTTGTCCAGTCAGAAACCCCAGAAGAGGAAGAAGTTGCAGCCTTATCCCATGCAGAGGGTTGTGAAGGAAAACTTCCCATGTCCATATTTGTAACTTTCTGAATCAAAGGATTGAGAGCAGTTTGTTCGTAGTCTGAGGATGAGTTAGAAAAAGACCTTCCCATGTCCATATTTATAAGTTTCTGAATCGAAGGATTAAGGGCAATATATTCGAAGTCCAAGGGTTAATAATCTGTAAAGGCATCCATGACCTGAATATAGAAGGGTGGGTAAAGGTGGCTAATTAATGCATGAAGGTTCTTTCGAGGAGGAACAACATCATCATATGACTCTTCGTGTACTCGATCAATAAAGGGAATAATTGATTCGGCCATAAAAAGTGTACCAGTCTATTCGAATACTAAGGTGGTGGAGGTGTTCAAAAGATTAAAGGGGAGTTTAATGCAGATGATAAATGACTGTTGCATTTCTGGAAACCATGCACGTTCTAAGACGTGGGAAAAGACTTTGATCCACTAGTATCACCAAGTATTGGGTATATTAATGCGGGGGGTGATGTTGGCTACATATTTTGTATAAGCCAATTACAATTCGACGCGTGGCGAAATAAGGGTAATATAGGAAGATTATTCAGGTCCTCGATCCTGATCGTACACGTGGCAGTTAGTATTGGTTATTAAGAGATCTAAGTAGCAGCAGATCAACAAAGAGATACAAAGTGACGTGGCTTCAACGGTTACTCACATTTCATATTCAAATTTATGAGGGAAGCTTAACTGCAAATAATGGCGTAATGGAGCTAATATTGGGGCAAAATGATCGATGATCATGGAGGAGCAGTTCGACGGTTCGAAATGTAATTCGATGGTCATCCTGGAGCAATATAAATAGTAGAGAAGGCCCCAGAAAAAGCCCCCAGACTCAGATCCAAAAAACTAGTCCTTTATACTTATTTTCCTTTCCAGCTTTACATTTACAGTTTTTTTACATTTACAGTTCTTTACATTATTGTACTTTAAAATTCCTGCACTACACTTCGTTTCATAGGAGTAGTTCCAAGTAGAGTTGTTGTAAACCTCTACGAGGCTGAGTTTGGATCATTATAAGTCTTTTCATCTTAATGAAATACTTCGACTGTTCTTCAATTCATTGTTATCTGTTTAATTCTCCAAAGTCAAGCCACCAGTAAAAGTCCTCTTCATTGAGGCTGAAAGAACTAAAACACAATCGTCTGATAATTGGTTGGCAATTAATTTTCTGTAAAGACTAATTGATCCTTGCTGGCACGCTCGCAATTACAATAATAACCTTCGAAAGTCAAAAAGCCAACAATATTACAACTCTTGACAAAAATCTAATAAATTTTGTTTTAAGAGCTAAGATTTATTGATTCAAGCTTAAAATATTTGACCACCAAATTATCTCTTTTACACGTAACCATTTATTTATATTGTTTATAAATATTGACTATATTACATGTATTTGAATCACTATCTTACCAATTTTTCAACAAAAGAAATACTATCTAATTCGATATTATTTAGATATATGTTATTTGTATATTTGTTTGTGAGACATGCCTTTGACTGAATCTTTAATTATATATGTCATTTAATTTATAAAAATTCATGAATCATTATAAATGTTGGAAATAGTTTGGAAAAAAAAACTGGGTTTATAACAGATTTTTTTTCTAACTTCGGTCTAATGTTTAGATGGGACCCGTGCGTCGATTTTCGTGGGTCAAAGTGGTAACGCGTTCTATGCCGCATTGTGATTCACTTGGTATATTTGGTTGCTCAAAACCATTACCGAGTGAATGAGAAATTGAGGCCAAAGTATGTTCAATGGAAATGGAGTTTTGGTGGAAAATCCTTAAAGGTTTGAATAAGGCTTGTCTCACATTGATTTGGTGGGAAGTTTTGAATGGGTTTATAAGGCATGGGTTTGGTACTTGGGGTGTGTCCCAAGGGGTACCCAATTGTTTTAGAGAGGGAGGTTGTGGGCAAAATGGGCTAGACCCATTGGACCCAAAAATCACCACACATGCGTGCGCGCGCGCCGCCCGTCTGGTCGGTCAGGCAACGGGCTGGGCCTGGGCTTGGGTACGGGCGCGGGTGCGTGGTGTGAGGTTGGGTTGGGCTTGTCCGGCCCAATACCTATCTTTTTGGGCAAAAAACATTTGAATTTAATTTAATTTTTTGGTAAAATAAAATCCAGAATTCAAATTAATCCAGAAATAAACTAGTCCGGTTTTACTGTATACCCAAACAGGTCTCTTCCCGTTTTTTATCTGTTTAAATTCAAAACCAAACAGGTTTGCATCTGTTTAATTCAAAACCTACTGTCACGACCCAACCCCAGGGGCTTAGAGTTGGAATCGTGACTTACTAACTTATTCTTATTCGTAGCAAATTAAGATGCGCAAGTGGAAATAAAAATAATTAAATAGAAATTTTACTTCATTTTACTATTTAAGAAAGATGAAATACATTTCTAGGGCTTTCATTATTTTATTATTCAGTGACCAGCCCCGAATAGAAACAAAAGGGAGCGAAAATATTAAAAAAAGAAAGATAAAATAGTGATTCAATATCAGTCCATGTGCAGGTTCCATTTTGTGGGGTTATGGGTTTCCTTTACATCTCGTCACCTGAAAGGGTAACAGCTATAAGCACACAGCAGAGTGAGAAATATTATGCCAATAGTGCAGGGAATACAAAATAACCATGGATAATTAGGTAGGCTAAAATATTTTCATAATTTAATTTAAAATGACAGTTTATTTAAAGTGGCAGAATACAGAAATCATGTAATAAATAATCATAACCACGGTATAAAACAGAACAAAGCAGAGGTCACAGAAGTGACAGTCAGAACAGAAGTCAATGGATCCATGACAAACAGAGGACCACAAAGTGGTCAAACAGAAGCCAATGGTTATTTAAGTCCCCCAAGACGTGGGACTCCTGTGGTGGTACTTACAAAACATAATTGTTTATAAGGTTATAGTCAAATATATACTAAAATTTAAACAAACATATTAATGGGTTTCCTTTTTAAGTAAATAGAGTTTAGAAAGTAATTCACGTAACTGAAATATTTATAAACATAACTTTTATTTATATAACTTAATAAATATAACTTGTATAAAATAAGTTATGGTAACTCAAAACATTCGTAAAACATATAATGGTAAAGCAAGGTATAATATAACTCACCTTAATTATAACCCTTAGCCTTACTTTACTATCAGAACTTCCTTACTATCAACTCCTCACTCTCACTTACGTACCTTTCTCTCTCGGCTTCCACCATTTTGTTCTTTCATTTTTTCCTTTAGTAGTTTATCACACCCTTGCCCCCTTTTTATACTGTGAGCCAAGCCTCACTTGGAGTGCCACGTACCCTCCTTCTCTTGGCAGGCATAATGAGGCTAGGGGTGGAGTTCTTAATTGCAAATTTAAGATGAGATTTGAGATAAGCATAAATCTTATACTTGGGCCTTATTACATACTTGGGCCTTTTTTTTTTTTTTCCTTTCTTTCTTTTGGGCCGAAGCTTACAATCCTTGCTGGGCAACTAGCTTATTTCTTTGTATTCATTTATTATTATTTATTACTATCTTTAGGTTGACCCAATTAATATTACAATTCCATAAATGTGTTAATTTGCTCCCAAATAATAATTCCCAATTAATCCTATAATCCAATGCCAAATTAGATTTATATATTTATTTATTTAATACCCTATCATCACAAGCAACCATAATTATATATAATTCTAACTATTTATGTGATACTTAATTAAACATTTAGGGTGTCACATTTCTCCCATTCTAATTAGAAGTTTGTCCCTAAACTTGACGTACCTTAACTTTCGAAGAGGTGTGGGTATTTGGCTCGCATTTGTTCTTCGGTTTCCCACGTAGCTTCTTCGATGCGATGATTTCGCCATAAGACCTTTACCAGCGGTGTGGTCTTGTTTCGGAGAACTTGATTATGATGATCGAGAATCTGTACTGGTTGTTCTTCGTAGGTGAGATCCTCTCAAACTTCCAAGTTCTCATAGTCGATGACATGTTCTGGATCTTGGAGATACCGTCGGAGCATTGAAATGTGAAACACGTTGTGGATATTAGATAGCTCAGGAGGTAGTGCAAGGCGATAGGCTACAAGACCAATTCTTTCCAGTATCTCGAATGACCCGATGTAACGTGGGTTTAGCTTTCCGCGCTGTCCGAATCGGATCACTCCTCTTGTTTGTGAGATTTTGAGAAACACATGATCTCTTACTTGAAATTCTAAGTCTTGTCTCCGAGTATCTGCATAACTTTTCTGGCGGCTCTGAGCAGTGCGAATCCGTTGTTGGATGAGTTGGATTTTCTCACTGGTGATTTGTACGATTTCGGGGCCTAACAATTTCCTGTCCCCGACCTCCATCCAGCATAGAGGTGATCGACATCTCCTTCCATACAGAGCTTCGTATGGCGCCATTCCAATGCTTGCCTGATAATTGTTGTTATAGGCGAATTCCACCAAAGGTAGGTGCTCATCCTAGTTACCTTTGAGGTCCAACACACATACACGTAACATGTCTTCAAATGCCTAGATTGTTCTTTCAGATTGCCCATCAGTTTGTGGATGATAGGCCGTACTGAACTTCAGTGTAGTTCCCAACGCTTCTTGCAATTTATTCCAGAAGTGAGACACGAAACGAGGGTCTCGGTCAGACACGATCGATACTGCGATACCATGCAACCGAATAATCTCCTTGATATATAAAGTGGCAGATTTATTCAGAGGGTACATGATTTTGATTGGTAGAAAATATGCTGACTTTGTCAATCGGTCTACTATAACCCATATTGCATCATTCTTTGAGAAAGACTGTGGTAGCCCGACCACGAAGTCCATAGTAATGTGTTCCCATTTTCATTCAGGAATAGGGAGTGGTTGCAGTAGCCCTGCAGGTCTCTGATGTTCTGCTTTAACACGCTGACAATGCAGACATTTGGAAACATGGCTTGCTATATCTCTTTTCATTCCAGTCTACCAGTAGTGTTTCTTCAGATCATGATACATCTTTGTGTTGCCAAGGTGGACTGCAAATCTCGAGTTATGAGCTTCCTCCAGTATCTTCTTCTTGAGTTCTGGGATGTCGGGTATGCAAATTCAATTCTGAAATTTCAGTATCCCATTGCTTATAATAAAATCAGGATCAGGCTTGTTCCTTTGTTCCTCGTACCTTTTCTTCAAAAGTCTATCTTCCCATTGGCGTGCTTTAATTTCTCCAAACAATGTAGGCTCCACGGTTACATTGGCGAGCAACCCATTGATCTTGCAGAAAATGAGAGTACATGTCAAACTTCTCGTCGTCTTTCGGCTCAGTGTGTCTGCCACCACGTTAGCTTTGCCCGGATGGTGATGAATCTCTATATCGTAGTCTTTCATAAATTCCAACCACCGTCGTTGCCTTATATTCAGTTCCTTCTGTGTGAATAGATATTTTAGACTTTTGTGATCAGTATAAATTTCGCAGGTTGAACCGTAGAGATAATGACGCCAGATTTTGAGAGCAAAGATCACAGCAGCCAATTCCAAATCGTGATTCGGGTAGTTCTTCTCGTGATTCTTCAATTGTCGTGACGCATAAGCAATGACTTTTCCGTCTTGCATGAGAACACAACCCAACCTATTGTATAGGGCATCACTATATATTACAAACCCATCTGCTCCCGTAGGGAGTGCTAGTATAGGGGCTGACACAAGTCAACCTTTTAATTCTTGAAAGCAATACTCCTGTTTATCGGTCCATTCAAAAGGTGTGTTCTTCTGAGTTAGCTGAGTCAAGGGCGATGCTATCTTTGAGAAATCTTGTACGAAGCGTCGATAATAGCCAGCTAGACCCAAGAAACTTCAGATTTCTGACACATTAGTAGGTCGCGGCCAGTCCACGATTGCTGCAACTTTTTGGGGGTCAACCGCGATGCCATCTTTATTAATGACGTTACCGAGAAAGTGTACACTAGTGATCCAGAATTCGCATTTCTTCAACTTGGCGTAGAGTTTATGATCACGTAGTGTTTGTAGAACCATTCGCAAGTGCCGCTCATGAGCTTCTGGTGACTTGGAGTATATGAGGATGTCGTCAATGAAGACGATGACGAACTCATCAAGATAGGGTTTGAACACTCTATTCATGAGGTCCATGAAGTCTGCTGGGGCATTTGTGACGCCAAAAGGCATGACGAGAAATTCATAGTGCCCGTAACGGGTTCTGAAGGCAGTCTTTTCAATGCTTTCCAATTTAACTTTTAGCTGATGGTAGCCCGAACGTAAGTCAATTTTGGAAAATACTTGCGCGCCTTGAAGTTAATCGAACAAGTCATCGATTCGCGGCAGAGGGTATTGATTCTTGATGGTAATCTTATTCAGCTCCCGGTAATCGATACATAATCTCATTGTGCCATCCTTTTTCTTCACGAACAATACTAGAGCTCCCAAGGGTGAGGTACTAGGCCGAATGAAACCTTTGTCCAAGAGTTCCTGGAGTTGAGTCTTCAGCTCTTTCAATTCTGTCATCGACATGCGGTATGGAGCTTTTAATATAGGCTGCGTGCCAGGTTGGGTTTCAATGGTGAATTCGATTTCCCGATCAACTGGAATACCGGGTAGATCTTCAAGAAAGACATCCGGGAATTCTTGAACTACAGGAATTGCATTAACGGTAGGGTCCTCTTTTTGTGTATCAATCACATAACAAATATAACTACCACAACCCTTTCTTAGAAGTCGTTGGGCCGCCATGGAGGATATAATACAGGAAGGGTTAGAAACTTCAGTCCCATCAAAGACAAGTTCGGGTTGGTTTGGTAACTTGAAGGAGACCTTTTTGGCTTTACAATCGATAGAGGCGTGGTTAGCAGCCAGCCAATCCATACCTAAGATTACATCAAAGTTTTTAATACGGAGGGGAATCAAGTCTGCATATAAGGTTTTGCCTTTTAGGAATATAGCACAAGATTTGTACACATTAGTACTACAGGCAGGCTTACCAGAAGGAAAAGACACAGACAATGTATATCCTAATGGTTCGGGTGTTGATGTCAACTTGGCAGCAAAGTGTGGTGCAACAAAAGAATGAGTTGACCCAGAGTTAATAAGGACATGAGCTAAAAGACCACAGACAGAAAGTGTACCTGACACAACATTTTCGGTAACTTTCGATTTTCCAAGTACCAAGGCGAAAGCTCGACCTTGGCAGTTTTGATCCTTCTTTTCTCCTCCCGGTCCCGCGGTTCTCCTGACTGGGATAGAGGGGTTGGCTGTAGGGTTAACCATCTTTGGACAATCCTTTAGCAAGTGGCCAAACTGTCTGCATTTAAAACATGCTCCCGTGTCACGATGGCATTATCCTCAATGAGTCTTCCTACAAGTGGGGCAAGTTGGAATAGTGCCATCTCGGGGGTTGGTCGGACCTTGGTGGCCGGAGCTGGTTGTGCCCATGCTCACCTTTTTATGAAGTGCAACACCGGGTCTTTTGTTATTCCTTTCCCAGAATCGCTTCTTGAAGCTTGGTTCTCCGGAACGTGAGGCTTTAATTTCCTTTTCTGCGATGTACGCCCGTTCCACCACTTCTGCATAGGTTGGCAATTTCAAGACCTCAAGTCTGTCTTTTATTCCAACATCCAATCCTGCTTCAAATTTTCTTGCTTTTCGAGCTTCAGTGGGGATGACGTATGTTGCAAACCGAGCGAGTTGTGTGAACTTGCTCTCATATTTGGCCATCGTCATGGTTCCTTGCTTAAGATGTATAAATTCGGATGCCTTCTGTTCCCGCAATGAATCTGGAAAGTATTTTTCGTAGAATACTTCCAAGAATCTCGCCCAAGTCGTAATTGCTTCTTTGGCCAGAGTGAGAAGCCACAATTCCTGTGCATTGTTTTTGAAAGTGAAAGTGGCGAAAGTTACCTTTTGTCTCTCGGTGCAGGGTAGGGCATGAAAAATCTTTTCCATGTCTTTAACCCAAGCGTCTGCTATCATTGGGTCTGGGTTGCCGGTAAATGTGGTGGGTTTCAGGTCCTGGAACTGTTTTATGGTAACCAGCCCTTCTTGCCGTTCCGGCGTCCCATTGTTGATGTTAGTTTGTAAAGCTTGCAAAAAGCTAGTAACCGCTCTTTCCATTACCCTTTCCATCGATTCAGTGCCACTAACTGATGACTCACTTCCATTACCATTAGCCATTCTACAAGTAATAAATGAGGCATTATATTCTCAACGCAACATATATATATATATATATATGTATATATGTAGCACAATACATATGTAGTACACTTTATATTTATATAAACTGCCAACATTACACATTTTTATTTATTTATATATTTTTTTCAATTCGCATTACATTAGTCAGAATATGTTAGTGTCCCATCCCTGCGGTAAACAAAACAAAAGTCAACAAAAGGGGATTAGAACATATCAAGATCAACATACAAAAGATTTTCTACTATCCAGATCTAGAGTGGTGGGTCAGATGGACCGAAAAACCAGGGGAAATAGTGCTGCATAAAAAGCTCAAACTCTCACCCCAACTGGACTACACCAAAACACATCCATGATACCTGGACCGTGAAAATGGGGATAGACCGTATATGACCCACAAATACTCGGTCGACAATCCAAACAAGTGTCTCAACATATGACAGATCATTTTCGAAGTCAACATTTGGAATATTAATGATTTCCAGTGGGTTAGGGACTGTGGTGACAATATAATCCTCGGGGTACACGTTCCCCCTCCTGGCTGCAAACTCTGGGGGTAGAGGGCCTATAATATAATGCGGGCGGTCGTGACCTGGGGCGACGTTAAGGACGTGAGATGGTCCGAGAAAACGTCTGCGTGTATGGACAAGGCTGTGCCTCCATAATAAGTGTGGGACATCGGTAGGGTCAACCTGGATATAAATGGGCCGACCCATCAACCGGCCAAGGCCTAGGTGCAATTCCCTGACTATTTTCTCAGAATCTCCCCAACCCTCAGGTGAGACGGGGGCGGGAGCAGGGTGTTCAGCTAAGATTTCATCTAAATTGATGGCCTGGAGGTCATTCCAAAAAGCATCATCAAGGTAAATTTCTGACATCCCTACAATATCAGAATAAACGTAAGATTTTACTCAGGAAAACTATCGTCACAGGTAAATATTTATTATTACTATTTTATTTATTTATTTTTACTATATATATATATATATATATTTTCTCTTAGCTATATGATTATTATTATTATTATTATTATTTTAGGATTTATTTATATATTTATTTATATATATATATATATATTTTTAAAACCGTTGCTCTGATACCACCTTTGTCACGACCCAACCTCAGGGGCTTAGAGTTGGAATCGTGACTTACTAACTTATTCTTATTCGTAGCAAATTAAGATGCGCAAGTGGAAATAAAAATAATTAAACAGAAATTTTACTTCATTTTACTATTTAAGCAAGATGAAATACATTTCTAGGGCTTTCATTATTTTTTTATTCAGTGACCGGCCCCGAATAGAAACAAAAAAGGGAGCGAAAATATAAAAAAAAAGAAAGATAAAATAGTGATTCAACATCAGTCCATGTGCAGGTTCCATTTTGTGTGGTTATGGGTTTCCTTTACATCTCGTCACCTGAAAGGGTAGCAGCTATAAGTACACAGCAGAGTGAGAAATATTATGCCAATAGTGCAGGGAATACAAAATAACCATGGATAATTAGGTAGGCTAAAATATTTGCACAATTTAATTTAAAATGACAGTTTATTTAAAGTGGCAGAATACAGAAATCATGTAATAAATAATCATAACCGCGGTATAAAACAAAACAAAACAGAGGTCACAGAAGTGACAGTCAGAACAGAGGTCAATGGATCCATGACAAACAGAGGACCACAAAGTGGTCAAACAGAAGCCAATGGTTATTTAAGTCCCTCAAGGCGTGGGACTCCCGTGGTGGTACTTATAAAATATAATTGTTTATAAGGTTATAGTCAAATATATACTAAAATTTAAACAAACATATCAATGAGTTTCTTTTTTAAGTAAATAGAGTTTAGAAAGTAACCTACGTAACTGAAATATTTATAAACATAACTTTTATTTATATAACTTAATAAATATAACTTGTATAAAATAAGTTATGGTAACTCAAAACATTCGTAAAACATATAATGGTAAAGCAAGGTATAATATAACTCACTTTAATTATAACCCTTAGCCTTACTTTACTATCAAAACTTCCCTACTATCAACTCCTCACTCTCACTTACGTACCTCTCTCTCTCTCGGCGTCCACCCTTTTGTTCTTTCGTTTTTTCCTTTAGTAGTTCATCACACCCTTGCCCCTTTTTTATACTGTGAGCCAAGCCTCACTTGGAGTGCCACGTACCCCCCCTCTCTTGGTAGGCATAATGAGGCTAGGGGTGAAGTTCTTAATTGCAAATTTAAGATGAGATTTGAGATAAGTATAAATCTTATACTTGGGCCTTGTTACATACTTGGGCCTTTTTTTTTTTTTTCTTTCTTTTGGGCCGAAGCTTATAATCCTTGCTGGGCAACTAGCTTATTTCTTTGTATTCATTTATTATTATTTATTACTATCTTTAGGTTGACCAAATTAATATTACAATTCCATAAATGTGTTAATTTGCTCCCAAATAATAATTTCCAATTAATCCTATAATCCAATGCCAAATTAAATTTATATATTTATTTATTTAATACCCTATCATCACAAGCAACCATAATTATATATAATTCTAACTATTTATATATGTGATACTTAATTAAACGTTCGGGGTGTCACACCTGCAGCCACCAATACATCTATAAATAGGACAGCCCTCATTTGATGTTTTACATTCAGAAATTTCGTACTTCGGCTCTGCAAATTTATTCTTCATTTTGCTGCATTTTATTTTTTGTGAGAAAGAGTATAAACACTTAGTATGTTCGTTAGGCAAACAATTTGTAGTGCTGCTATTGTTTGTAATTGATCATTTCATCCTGGGAGATAGACGTCCACATTCTGAAAGCACTGTGGAGAGGACGAATCTCTCTTAAGGACAAAGTGTCAAACACTGGACTTGATTAGATTATTAATCGAACAAATTAATCAAGTAAGTTGTTTAATTTATTATTCTGTTTTTATTTATTTATTTATTTATTTCTAGTTTGATTTTTGTAATCAAACAAATTCTCTCATTTCCTTTATTTCTTTATATTCTGGTTGTTATTTAGTACACAACAGAATTTAATCTATTTAAATACAGTGAAGATTGTCCAGCAATCTTAAGACAGAATTGTTTTTGATGTCTTCATTATATTTAATTTTCTATGTTTTCAAAGTGATATTCTGGTTGGAAAATACAAATAGTATTATAAGCTATTTGACAGGTAGTAGTAATATACTGTCTATTTTCTTTGACAACTAGTAGTAATATACTGGTGTCATTAACAATTGCAGAATATTATTTGGTGTTATAGAAAATTAATTTGTGGTATTTTATTTTCTAGTTTTAGTAACAAAGAAAATAAAATTATTTTGTGTTATAATTTATTTTCTGGTTTTAGTAACTAGAAAATTAATTTTGTTAATCAATCATGTAACTTTGTGTCTCAGTCATAATCTGTAAATTTTGTACGTGACTTACGGTTTCGTTTGGAAGACCACTTAATTTTGAGCCATTTGTGAAAAGACGTTAATTCTTTTGACTTTATCATAGTTCATTGTGAGTATACATGGAAGAATTTGTTTCTTGAGTAAAATATTAGTTTTACAAACTAATTTCATTTTTATTACGAAGAAACCTTTGTGGCAAGTTTATTTTATTTATTGGTTTTTTGAATCATTTTTAATTTCTGTGTGTGGATTTGTAATCGTGAATAGTTTCTGCATATGACTAGGAAATATATATATATTCACAAGAACATTTTAATGTTTATATATATAATTAGTTTATTTGTGTACTAATCAAACTGATTAAATCAAGGTATGCTTTGTCGGTTTTGGAGTTTATAGTTTAAAACGTGTTGTTTTACTTACGTTGGATTTTTGGGTTGAGAATCTTTTTATATCATGATGCAAGTTTTGGGATCATGCATGATAAATTTATTTTGTTAATTTATTTTTTTATTTGATGCATTTGATATGCATGTATTGATATCAACTCAAGTTATTTCTTAAAAAATAATCTCATGTGATTTGGAATGATAATTGATATGTTCACTTTGTACATAAGCAGATTAATTTGAGTATTTCTAATCAATTTGAATGGGTATTTAAACACCTGAGATATTTCAATAACATGAAGATTTAAATAGTTTTATTGTTCTATTTAATTGGAAGTAATTTTGAGAAATCTTTTATGTGGATTATTATTTGTTGAATTTGTGACATAAGATGTTGTCAATCATTATTTTACTTGTGTAGTAGAATTTTTTAAATCATAAACCATTATTTTAATATGGGAGTGTATCTCTTGCATTAGAAGAGATAATTTAGTTTTCTTTTATCACAAATATTTTTGTGACAGTGATACTTATTCGTAAATGAGTTGCAAGAATTTATACAATCAAATGAGATTTTTGTTTTGTTTGATTCTTAGGCAAAATCTTTATGAAGATATGATTTTGTCAAAACATTAATTCTGACTTGTGTAGTCATAATTATTTTGATTTTTTCATGAATTTGTTTTGAAATTTATTGATTTATATTAGAAGTGATAGGGGTGGTGAATATGATGCACCATTAAATGAATTTTGTGCACAACATGGCATTATTCACCAAACTACAACACCCTATTCTCCACAGCAAAATGGAATTGTTGAAAAAAAGAATAGAACCCTAAAAGAAATGATGAATGTCATGTTACTAAGTTCAGGCTTCCCACAGAACTTGTGGGGGGAAGCAATATTGTCTGCTAATTATGTTCTTAACAGAATACCCCACAAGAAAATCAACAGCACTCCCTATGAATTGTGAAAAGGTCGACCGCCTTCCTACAAATACTTAAAAGTGTGGGGGTGTTTAGCAAAAGTTGAAGTTCCTGTTCCTAAAAAGACTAAGATTGGACTAAAAACAGTATATTGTGTGTTTATTTGTTATGCTCAGAATAGTAGTGCATATCGATTTCTGACTTATAAATCAGAAATACCTGATATAAATGTGAATACTATTATAGAGTCAAGGAATGCTATGTTTTTTAAACATGTCTTTTCTTGTAAGAAAGGACAGGAATTAAGTTCACAGAAAAGAACTTATGATTGTACACAAAGTCAAGAGACTAATGACAATCAAACACAAAAGACTAGTAATGGTCTCGACCAACAGGATTTAACTGATGATGAACCAAGACGAAGTAAGAGAGCGAGAACATCAAAATCTTTTGGTCCAGATTTTCTAACATACTTGTTAGAAAATGAACCTCAAAGCTTTAAGGCAGCAATGGCAGGTCCTGAAACACCTTTGTGGAAAGAGGCTGTTAATAATGAAATTGAATTTATTATACAAAATCATACTTGGGAATTGGTGGATCTTCCACCAGGTTCTAAACCTCTTGGATATAAATGGATATTCAAGAGAAAAATGAAAGCAGATGGTTCAATTGACAAGTATAAAACAAGACTTGTAGTAAAAGGTTACAGACAAAAGGAAAGTCTGGACTATTTTGACACATATTCCCCTGTGACAAGAATAACATCCATTCGCATGCTTTTTTCTATAGCAGCTTTGTTTAATTTAGAAATATATCAAATGGATGTTAAGATAGTTTTCTTAAACGGTGATCTAAATGAAGAGATCTATATGGAGCAACCCGAAGGGTTTGTAGTGTTGGGACAATAAAAGAAAGTTTGTCGGCTTGTAAAATCCCTTTATGGATTAAAACAAACACCTAAGCAATGGCATGAAAATTTTGATCATGCAATGCTTACTAATGGGTTTAAGATAAACGAATGTGACAAATGCGTCTATGTTAAAAACACTGACCTAGGATATGTCATAGTTTGTCTTTATGTGGATGACATGCTTATTATTGGAAGCAGTCAAAACATGATCAAATCAACAAAGCAAATGCTTAACAAAAGATTTGATATGAAAGATATGGGGGTCACAGATGTTATATTAGGAATGAAAATTACTAAAACATCTGACGGATATGCATTATCTCAATCACATTATATTGAGAAAATTCTTGGTAAATTTATCAAGGATGATATGAATTTAGCTAGAACACCTGTAGACGTCAATCTTTATTTATCAAAAAATAAAGGTGATGCAGTGTCTTAGTTAAAATACTCCCAAATCATTGGAAGCCAATGTACCTAATGAATTGTATTCGTCCTGATATAGCTTATGCTATCAGTAAATTGAGTAGGTACACTAGAAATCTTGAAGAAGACCATTGGAAAGCGATCATTCGGGTTCTTAGATATCTAAGATTTACTCGTGATCATGGTTTGAACTTTACTCGATATCCAGTAGTACTCGAAGGTTATTGTGATGCCAATTGGATATCGGATACTAAAGATTCAAAATCCACTAGTGGATATGTCTTTACTCTAGGAGGCGCTGCTGTTTCTTGGAAGTCCACGAAACAAATTGCATCGCACGATCCACAATTTAATCCGAGTTTATTGCTTTAGACAATGCAGGAGAAGAAGCAGAATGACTTCGTTACTTCTTAGAAGACATTCCAATCTGGCCAAAACCCGTGCCAACTATTTGCATTCATTGTGATAGTCAATCTGCAATAGGCAGGGCACAAAATCATATGTATAACGGTAAGTCACGATATCTTCGTCGTCGACATAATACCGTAAGGAAATTGTTGTCAAACGGAATAATCTCAATAGATTATATAAAATCTAAAGAGAATATTGCGGATCCGTTAACAAAAGGTTTGACAAAAGAGCTAGTGTATAGTTCATCAAAGGGGATGGGATTAAAGCCTATTACATAAGAGTCGTCATAATGGTAACCTTACTTATATGACTGGAGATCCTAGGAACTAAGTTCAAAGGGACAACTAAGTTATGTATGGCTCGGCAGAAATCACCAAGGGATTAAAATTCCTACCCATTCCTATGGTGAGAGTGATATTTGCAACATATGTTGTATGCAGGGGCATAAGGATAAGTTTTGCTTTTAATGATTACTTATATCTTGATTAAGGCATAAAATCAAGACGAGTATAAGGACATACTCACAATAAGAATCACCTATATGAGTGTTGAACTAGGGCCGGTTTTATGAGAATGAAGAGGCTAAATTCTCTAGAAACACTCATAAAAACCAGGAGCGTTCAAGACCAAAATGAACACAACAGTGAGAATCATGATGTGTTAGAAGATATTTTGTGTGAAATCTATTGTCTTGGCTTACATAAACCGCTGAACAATTAAAGGCATCGCATCCATTGGTTAGCTAGTAAGTCCGATAGGTTATCACTAGAGAAGGTTCAAGGCCGAAGGCTACCTATCCTGATATAAAATATTTTCGACTTATACTCTTTCGATAAAGTCTGCATATTGTTGCATTTCCGTTGTCATCAAATTCCATTCATGTGGGGGATTGTTGGAAATGGTTTCGAAAAAAAAGAAACTGGGTTTATAACAGATTTTTTTCCTAACTTTGGTCTAATGTTTAGATGGGACTCGTGCGTCGATTTTCGCGAGTCAAAGTGGTAACGCGTTCTATGCCGCGTTGTGATTCACGTGGTATATTTGGTTGCTCAAACCATTACCGAGTGAATGAGAAATTGAAGCCAAAGTATGCTCCATGAAAATGGAGTTTTGGTGGAAAATTCTTAAAAGTTTGAATAAGGCTTGTCCCACATTGACTTGGTGGGAAGTTTTGAATGGGTTTATAAGGCATGGGTTTTGGTACTTGGGGTGTGCCCCAAGGGGTACCCAAGTGTTTTAGAGAGGGAGGTTATGGGAAAAATGGGCTAGACCCATTGGACCCAAAAATCACCACACATGCGCGCGCGCGTCACCGCCCGTCTCCCGTCTGGTCGGTCAGGCGGGTTGGGCTTGGGCTTGGGCGCGGGTGCGTGGTGTGAGGTTGAGTTGGGCTTGTCCGGTCCAATACCTATCTTTTTAGGCCAAAAACATTTGAATTTAATTTAATTTTTTTGTAAAATAAAATCCAAAATTCAAATTAATCTGGAAATAAACTGGTCCGGTTTTACTGTACACCCAAACAGGTCCCTTCTCATTTTTTATCTGTTTAAATTCAAAACCAAACAAGTTTGCACCTGTTTAATTCAAAACCTGTAACCACCAATATATCTATAAATAAGACAACCCTCATTTGATGTTTTACATTCAGAAATTTCGTACTTCACCTCTGCAAATTTATTCTTCATTTTGCAGCATTTTATTTTTTGTGAGAAAGAGTATAAACACTTAGTGTGTTCGTTAGGCAAACAATTTGTAGTGTTGCTATTGTTTGTAGTTGATCATTTCATCTTGGGAGATAGACGTCCATATTCTGAAAGCACCGTGGAGAGAACGAATTTGTCTTAAGAACACAGTGTCAAACACTAGACTTGATTAGATTATTAATTGAACAAATTAATCAAGTAAGTTGTTTAATTTCTTATTCTGTTTTTATTTATTTCTAGTTTGATTTTTGTAATCAAACAAATTCTCTCATTCTCTTTATTTCTTTATATTCTGGTTGTTGTTTAGTACACAACAGAATTTAATCTATTTAAATACAGTAAAAATTGTCCAACAATAAATACTTGAGGCATGTTATCTATGGAGTCTTGTTAGGTTTTTATTCTTGACAACCTCGTTTGACAAAACTTCTTTAAGTTGTATTTGTTTTCGCACTTTTTATTTCAGTGAGGCTATAAGTGTTTAGATGCGAATCCAACCCGAATTGTGTCTTGCAGAGAAGTTTGTGATGTTAATACTTTCAAGATTGCCACTTCGCTGATTATGACAGGGTCGAGCTGCCTGGTCAGCTCGCAAGGGTCTAGGGGGCAACGCTTCTTGGCGGGTTCAGGGCAGCGCCATGGCGGGGTCAAGGGGCAGTGCCCCCAAAGCAAAATGCAAAAATGCATTCAAAGTTGCCTCCCCGCTCGAGCGTCCATTCCCCCGCTCGAGCGAAGAATACTGAGTTCCAGAAGTTTGGTGAGTCTGCAAAAATACTGTGATCTGTGTTTTCACGCTCAAGCGTCGAAATCCCCGCTCGAGCGTACATCCTGGTTTGGAACACGTGAACACGTTATATAGTGTCCCCGCTTGAGCGTCCATTTTCCTGCTCGAGCATACACCCTAGTGCGGAACACTTCATATAGTGTCCTCGCTCGAGTGTCCATTCCCACGCTCGAGCGGACCTCGCGATTTCAGATTCTATAAATTGCAAGTTGCTCCAAATCTAGGATAACTTCTCCAGATCTTCTTTTTGGGTTCTAGGGTTTATATCTGGGGATATTTTGCTAGTTTTCTTTGATGTTTTGATTGAGTATTAAACTCATGGTTTAAAGAGTATACATCAAAGGATTATTTGTTTGTTCTACACAAAAGAGAGAGTTGTTCTTCGGTGGATTCTGAAGAATTCGAGCCTGAAGCTTTGGTGGATTCTGGAGTAGCTCATCGTCAAGACAATTCCGAAGTGAAGACGGAGTTGGAAGAGACACATAGAGGTTGGTTCAATTTGGGCGTGGATTCGCTAGGTAATTGAGAGTATACCTGTGTAATTCTTTTATATCTTCTTAGTGGATTGTTTTGTGGCTGTTACCTGTGATTTTTTTATCACAATTGGAGGTGTCCAATTGTGATTTTTTCACGTAAAATCATTGTGTCGATTTGTCTTGATTGTTTGATTGAGATTATTATATACTGCTTAAAATTGATACATAATCACAAATCAACATCTAGGGGATTTCTAGATTTTTCAAGTCTTATAGAGGAGACAGATCTAACTCTGAATTCTTTATTATTATTGACATTTTCTTAATTGCGTCTACATATATTGTCCATCCAATTTTCAATTTTTATACAATTGTTTACATTTTATTATATGTGTTTATTGCATCTAATTTTTTAAGGGCTTGGGTTGGTTTCTCATAAATTATATAAACAAAACCAATTAAAATTCACTCTCCCACTAGTTTCAATCCATGCCCATATGACCTTGTTAATACATGCACCCCTTTTTATTCAAAAAATTAAATAGATTTATAACATTGAATTACATATTTTACAATTAAAGTAGCTTAAAGAGTGAAGTTTCTTTGATATTTTGTTCAAAGAGTTTCTTTGTTTTTTATTTTATACTTGTTCAATGAGTTTTTTTTCAAGCACATCTATATTTTCTATTTACGTACAAACATTTAAACCACTACTATTTAATGGATGGTGATTATTATGTAAAGAAAAATCAAGTAACTGCACATTAATGTAGTATGTAACAAATATTATATAAATATATTGCTATTAAAAAAATTGATGATGTATTTTTATTATAATGTCTTATATTACAATAAAATTTAACTTATTATTAATACAAAAAAATAAAAACTTCTAAAATAAATAGAGAGAATTTTCAAATAAATATAATGAAAGATCTTACTGACAGTAGCAAAATTGATGATGATTGAATCACAATACCAAAATATTGTAAATTAAAATATTAAAACAGATATATAAGAGGGGTGCTCTAGTAATTTAAGCTCAATAATGCATTTGGATATAAAAAGATTGACAAAAGAACTCAGAGCATCCCTATCAGTTCCTTATAATAGTCTTTTGCTATTATAAGGGGTTAATTCTTTAGAATTTTTTTGTCAACAGATTCCTTATACCATCTCTTAAATTTAGGATTATTATAGTAACTCTCTATTTGTAGGGAGCCACTGTAACTCCTTTATATCTGATAAATTCTTATTTTATTTCATTAAAGGTATGAAGGGAAAGTCTCTTGGATATCCCCCCGAACGTCTCAGGACATCCCTCGAATGTCCATGAATGCCCTGTAACTGAAGAAAAAAAATGCCAAAAAATGACCTAACCGATCGACCTCCCCTATTTGTTTTCCTCTTCTTTGCTGCTAGTGTTTGGTTGTGCTGCTGCCCATAAATGCCCAAAAGTGCCCTGGTTGGCTTTTCAGTATTTTATTTTTAAAAAAATATTTAAATTTAAAAGTAATTACAACTATTATTTTAATAGAATAAAGAATGAATATTTACTAATAAATCCCATCGAATAAACAACTATACCAATCAGTCCCACTTTTGAAATGATGATAGGATAAGTCCTACTGGTGGAGAGGTTTAGATCTATGCGATCCTATTTTCCAAGTTTGGTAGTTAGTTCTGGTCATTTATACCCTTTCTTATTTGATTGGGTCTATTTTAAAGGGATCACCTTCATTTTTGTTAAGTTACACATTACAGTGATACACGTTTCCAACATTGGCTATTAGGGTTTTGGGTTTTTGGGTGGGGGCGGTGCTGCGTGGTCTGTGTGACATCGCAGTAAGAAAAGCATTTTCGATCGTTTATTTCTCTGTTGTTATGCAGCTATATATATATATTTTTGTTTAATAACACAGAGTTGTTGTGTTTTATTGGTAGTATCTATTTTTGGTATGGGGATTGTTTGCATCCATTTCATTATGGGTTAAATGTAGGTTGTGGGTTTTTGGGGAGGGGTGATGCTGCGTGGTTTGTGTGATGTCGCAGTAACGGTATCATTTCATGTCCTTCAATTAGTCCCTGTTATTCAGGTATGGATGGGATGGGTGTATTTGATTGGTAAGAAGTCCATGGACTTGATCTCTTACGAGAACCTGAAACAACAACAACACACCATTTTTAGTTTAAATGCAATTTCCAACATTAAAAAACAAACTTAAAATGGTACACATCACAACTACACTATGTTACACCCAACCACAACAATACATTTCATAAAAACATAGACAACAATACATATCACATTCGTTTCCCAATTTTTCCAACAGCCAACACTGAAATTAAATAAAATGTGCACGTGTATTCAAAACACCACCCACACACCCCACAAAATCACCTACGAAACACCGTCACCAAACAACAAGTTCTTGTTGCTATGAGTACATGTTATGCATAATCACTATAGCGCCAACATGAAACATGTCATATCGTATCAGAAGCATTTTAAATTTTTGTCACTCACACGGAACAAGCATCACACGTCCGTCACACACGAATACTTCACGTTTACAGAAAACCCACTCGCCAAACTCGATCCCAAAAAAAAAAAAAAAAACCAGCCAACACCTGCATTTACTACTCTGTTCACAATTTTTTCATAATCCCACCCGTATTGCACACACACCAAGCTTATCTTCGTGTGCGTACATTGTTTGCAGAGTTATTATACAACCACCTCTCAACATGTCACACTAGCCCCCCCAGTTATTCAACAGGAACACAACATAAAAAACCATTTCTGATCATAACCACTACAGACAACACACACACTTCATATCAAACACACCCAAACCCCTACCCCCATCCCCTTACCCCCACACACCATACGTCACACATACACCACAACACCTAAACCATTTACAACAATCTTCGTACATTACAAAATTCCACACCAACTTGCAACAAATAAAGTAAAAAAATGGGACCCTAAACATCATAACCTATTGAAAACACATATACCCCGCAAATTGGACCCCATACTACAAACTATTATGAGAACACATACATAACCAAACCCTACACCAACAAATAAAGTCAGAAAATGAGATCCCAAAAATCAAAAGCAATTGACAAAACACACACTCCGAAAATGGGATCCCAAACTACAAAAACAACTGATAACACATAATCTCCAAAAAATGGGTCCTCACATATCTATCTAATAAACCAAAATCAGCAGCAGGGTCTTGCTACATACCTTTTTCCGCCATCGATCCAGTCCACTGGGTTGAACACTAACACAATAAGGCTTTCAACTCACCGTCTTCCTCCCCGTCTCCTTTGAAGTGTGACAACGTAATCAACAAAACGTTGCACCTTTTCAACGTGACAATCTCGCACCTTCAGCAAATTCCAATCATTTCTCCCAAATCACGCACATAATCGTAATTCAATTTTTTTCAAAACGTAAGATTAGGGTTTCACACAACGCAGTAAACCTCCCCTAACAAAATGAGTAAGGGTCGTGGGTCTAGGTTTCGGGTATTGTGATTCGATGGCGTCAGGTCGAATTGTGTGACACGTTACAACTCCATTACTAAGGCTAAAACGACAAAAAGCCTATAGTGCGCTCCTCTACTATGTGGCACCCACAAGGTGTCATGTGTCTAGACCCACCAACCATACAGTACGTACACAACACCCCCTATGCACGTAAATAATGTGTGGCACACGACAAATCACACCAATCCATTTGCAACTAATACGCCAATCGTCCTGATGATGGCAAATAGGTCATTTTAAAAACAGAAGGATTAAACGGATCATTAGAAAGTATTTGGAACTAATTGGAAAACAAGTACAACTTTTAGGATTTATTGGTAAATTTCCCAATAAAAAAAGAATAGGAAGTTTGATGGGGAAAGTAAATGAAACAGTGATTCTTAAAATAATGAATGAATTTTTTAATAATATTTTAGGATAAAATTTAAGTAAATTGATAGTGATGCTCTTTGTGTATTCTTTGTGTATATTATTTCCACACACTAACGGGGTTGTTTGGGGTATTCTAAATAAGTGTATTTTTTGACTTTTTAGACAAAAAAGTTGAGGAAAAAAATATGGTTGTTTGGGATAACTTTTTGACTTTTTACGAAAAAATGTGTATTAAAAAATTGTATAAATTAGTGTATAGGGGAAGATTGGAATAAAATAGGTTGTACGGTGGGATGAAGTAAGGGACAACGTGCTGTGTATTGGCTAAGAGATAATTCCCTCCTTTTCGGGCATTGAATTGAGCGATGCTGTTCAGCCCGTGGGGGCTTACCACGGGTCCTGTTTTGCTAATCGGAGCCGTTAATATGTGGAACTCGTCAAGTACTATATGCCTGTAAAAAATCACATTGATCGAATATCAATAGTTATCTGATCGGATTAACTTTTTTTCAACCGTTAACTATAACACCATCCATTTTTTTATACAAAACTGATTTGATCATGTAGTTAGCGATATCTGATCAATATAATTTTTTATAAACACATAGTACTCGACGAGTTGTACACATTTAACGGTTTAAATTATCAAAATGGGACCTGTGATGGGTCCCTACGGGCCGAACAACACCGTGTTGTTGTGCACCCCGCCTGTGCAATTTTTCTCAAAAAGTCAGCTCGTGCCTATGGGATGTTAGTTCAGTTTGTAATAATTTTGTCTAAAATTAATTTTTTTATATTCTTTTTGATGAATAATGATAACTTTCAAAATTTTTTAATAACTTTTTGACTTTTTAATTTTTTTTTATTGATCCCAAACCAGGCCTAAATATTGGCCCTTTTAAATCTTATGCAAATTGATAGGTAGTTGTTTGCATGTATATCTGTGTGTTTGGTGCGCACTTGGTAAGAAATTCATGAGTTACATTAATAAATTGGGTTTTTTGAGAGTGTAGAAATTGACTTTAGCTATATTTGAAAGAAGTTAAAGATAATTAAACATTAATTGACAAGAATTTACTTCAGAAAAGTCATTGAAAATAAGTTAAAGATAATGGAACATGAATTGACAATAATTTGTTTCGGGAAAGTCATTTTAAGCCTTCGTTTGGCTTATGAGTTTTTTGGATTTTTTAGGTGAAATAGTCATAAAAAGGTAAAGGTTAAAAAATTAATAAAACAAAAAATCATATCAAAATCATAATTATTTAATTTTTCTTTTATAAAAGTCAAAAAATCTATCTTAAACGAGACTTTCTAATCTCAAACTAAAATAATTAAAAATTAAAAAGTCAAAAAAAAACAACTCACATTTCAAATGAAGCCTTAAATACATCCAATTTTGAAATTCATTCGACCTATAAGACCATCTCCAACGGTTCATCAGAGTTGATATCAAATTTAAATTTTGATGAAAAAGCCACTGTTCACAGCTCCAACGGTTGCACCAAATCAATATCAGATTGAGATTTCATCAAATAATTGATTAAATCGACGACAAGATATTGATTTCACCAAAACAATGTTGGTGATCGTTGGATGGAGGACCCGGTCGACCAACCGGTTGCCCGGCCGGTTGACCAACCGGTCGACCGAATTCCTTTGAAATAGATAGGTTCAAACCGGTCAAAAAAGGTTCAAACAGGCAAAAAATATATATATATATATATATATATTTTTGCCTTACCGGTTGACCGGCCGGTCAACCAACCGGTCGACCTACCACCAAACTGTTTCAATTGATGCATCTATGAGAATGAAAGTTGCAACTGGTGGATGAATCAATGAGAATGAAAGGCAATTTCAATTGGTGGGTTTTCACGCCAAAGATATTGACAGCAACCAAACAATTGGTGAGTTTTCATCAATTGATATAATTGGTGGGTTTTCATCAATTCAAATAATTTCAGAAACATAGCGTTCTAAAAAAAAATATTTATACTTACCGGTCGACCAACCGATTGACCTACGGGATTTGATACAGGATTTGATGCACACTGTTGGAGGTAGTGATATCAAATTTGATGAAATGAGTCATTTTTTACTCAGATTTGGTAAAAAAAAAGTTCACCGTTGAAGATGCTCTAATAGTAGTGACTTTGCCGACAAATAAAGTTGGTATTTTTTACTATTTAAACTATTTAACAAACATGATTGACAATAAACTTCTTCATTTTGGATGAAAGGTGATTCAATTCATTATCATTTCATGGAAATATTTTACAATAAATAATGTTATATGGATCAATTAATGTACTAATTAATTACTAATAAATAATGTGATATAACTTTAGAAATTTTAGATATTTGTAATTTATATGATAAGTAGAGTTAGTAATAATAGTATAATACTAGTTGGTATACTAGTGTTGTACGGGGAGGAAATAATTCTCCTCGTATAATCCTGTTGACCAAGTCCACGCTCCTCCGTACGACGTCGCTTTATCACCTGAAAACACAAACGTAAGCTAGCCGGCGGGTGTGTGCCGGAAACCTCTCCGATGCCTAAGTCAGTAAGCTTGACAAATAGACAAAGTTTTATGCTCTCGGAAAGAATTATGTTCAATTACCTCCTCCAAGGTGATGTTTATGGGTTTTTATAAGTTTCCCGTGGCACAATCCTAGTAGGACTTGTATTTCTCCATGCAGAGTCCTCCTAGGATTCATACTCCTAAGGATAATGCTTATCCTTTTACACCCTCCCCCACTGCTTAAACCAAGTGGGATGGTTTTCTCCATGGCCGAATCACCATTTGAACGAAGTAACACTGGCTATGCTGAGCCACAGAGAAGACCGAACTATCCATAGCTCGGTTTTCCCCTTCAACTCCTTATCTCGGCTTTCCCCCGTTCAACCATGATGCGTTTAGACCAAGCTTCTGAGTAGCAAGCTCTGGTCGATCTAACCATAATACACCGCAACCGGACTAACTTTGAGACCGGAATAACATCAAGTTACCTCCAGACCGGAGTAGTTTTACACCATCTTGGGCCGGAGCAATTACACCTCTCCTAACCGGAGTAACCATACCTCTCCCGGGCCGGAGTAACTATGTTTCTTCTGGGCCGGAATATCATTACGGCCTTTTACTGAGTCCTTCACACTTTGGGCCATGAAGTCCATCTTACAGCTCGGTCCAATTCTCTCCAAAAATTACCCTTTCAAGTGTGTACATTAATTGATGTATATAATACCACAATTCTACAATTTACATCAAAAGATTTTGTGTCAAGTTAAAAAAATTGACTGCTAATTATTATTATTATTTTTCTTTTTCTTGCAGCAATGTCATCAATAAAAATTGATAACGAAACAATAGTGATTGCGAAGTAAATGGGCAATAGGAATGATGGCGGCAATGCTAATGGCAATGGGAAGGTTTGCCAAAAGTGGAGAGTATGATTAGGATGGTCAAAAGGTGAGCCGAGGATTTAGGATTTAGATGATTAGGAAGGTCAAAAGGTGAGCCGAGGATTTAGGATTTTAGATGAAAAGATGAGGATATTTTGATATTTTATTTTAAAATAAAAATATAATATAAATAAATTTATGAAATATGTGGATTGAGAAAATTTAAGATTTGTTTAGTTTGTATGTCAAGATATAATTTTTAGAAAAAAAAAATTAAATTTTATTTGGTTAAAATTTTTTGAAAGAAATTTCAAAATCATTCTCTCTCTTTTACACCTCAATTAATCACTTTTTCTCTCTCTTCTTTTATTCTTAACGGTAGTGTTACATGCACTAGTTAGTATACCAACACTAGTTATAACATTAGTGGTGTTTTGAGAAATTGGTAAAAAACTAGCTTTTTAACTTTTTCAGTAACTTTTTGGATAAAAAAGCTGGTTTTTTGTCTGAAAAAAAGCTAAAAAACCAAAAAATTAACTTTTTTAGCCTCTTTCCAAAGTGCCCTTTACTATTAATCCCACTCATTTATTCACATTATAAATCTAAAAAATCTCTTAAATTATGACACATAATCAATTGATACACTAATTAGTACATTAATTGGTGCATATATCATTATTTTATTCCTAAACATTTTTTTTCTTACACACATCTACTTAATTATAACAAAATATTAAATTATTTCAAATTTCAAAATTATTTTTAAAATATATAATTAAACAAATCAAAAAAATTTATAATTTTTTTTTTTTAAAAAAAAAAATTATTTCAAAACATAACTAAACGCACCTTAATGCGTGAAAATAGAATTTTTCAGAAGTTAGAGCTTATCCAAAAACAAGCGTTGCTTGCGTGGCGAATTGCGTTCACGCCACGAAAAGACACAATAAAATATAGTTTGTTAATGACTGTTTATTGCAACGATGAAACAGTGTGAATTAAAATAGGACACTTAACTGAAGGGATTGTGATATTTTAGGCCTAGTTTAGGATCTACTATATAATTCATTTTTTTATTTTTTTTTTATTATATTATCTCTTTATTTTTCTGTATATTTTTTTATAAAAAGACAAAAAATATATTTTTTTAGGACAATCCAAACCAACACTTAATAAGATTTTGGGATATAAATCTTAAATTTTCAAGTTATATACGTTTTGGGGTCAATTTTTAGGAATTTGGTGTATTGGTGTTATGATGATCTTTTAAATGTCAAACGACGTTATGAAGTCAATGTATACACTTGAAGTCTATTCCTCATTCTGCTTCGATTAAAATTGACATTAGGTAATTAATTCTAAAGCCAATAGAGGATAAGTTTGAAAAGTTTACTAGTTAAAAATAAATAAATAAATAGAAAACTCAGTTTATAAATTAAATTTAAAATTTTATTCATCTAAATATTCATATTTTAAAATATTTTATGTATAAGCATAAATTATTATAAAATAGTCAAACTATCCCCATATATATATATATATATATTATTTTTCAATTCAAATCATAACCCGTATCTTTCCGCCTCTCTATTTCTCTCTTTCTCTCTCTCTTCTCAATTTTTTTCTCTCTCTCTAAAACCCATCCAGCTCTCTTTGGCTCTTTCATTTATCTGAATGGGTAAAATTTTCGAAATTTTTTTAGTCAAGTAAAATTTCTCTGTAAAAATATTAAAAACTTTTAATTAATAAAAAAAATATCTTAAACTTCTTTTATTATACAGTTAAAAATAGATATTTCACTAATTTTTCTCATAATTTATATATTTTAATTTTAATTTATTTTTTTACATGATATTATTAAGGTTTATTTTAGAATGATGGTTGAAAACTGATTTTTTAATTTTTTTAAAAAAATATGTAAAAAAATGTAAAAAACAATGTGATTTAATAAATTAAAAGTTAAAAAATAATTTTTAACTATTTTTCAAAATAAAGTTGTGATTAATACTTCTTATAAAAAAAATTTTATTACCAAGTGACATTTCAGATTAAAAAAAAAAAAGACATTTCAGCGAAAGTTCACGTGGACTTTGGTAATGATTTTGGACGGTACACGTGTCTTCTTTAATTTTCGGCTCTTTTTGACTCATTTTGTAAATAGTAACATTAAAGATCCTCAGCCTTCGTTCGGGAAATGGGTTAATTTTTTAGTTTTTTTGACTATTTTAACTTGATTTAAAAAATTTGATTTGAGAAGAATTTTTTGACTTTTTTAATTTTTTTTGTAAAAAAAAAGTGTAATGATTATGATTGGATGTAATATTTTATTTGTTATGATTAAAATAATTTATTTTATCTTTTGTGACTATTTTAACTATAAAATCACTTGCCAAACACCATCTAAAATATTTTGAAATGTCTTATATAAGTGGAAAACACGGATGAGATTATATGAGATGGGGTTTACACACTATTGATAAAAAATATTAGTCAAATATTTAGAATTTCCACCATTTTTCTTTTGAAAAGCAGGTAAAAAATTATTTTTTTAATTTTTTTAAAAAATGGAAAAAGAAGAAGTTTAATGTGATTTAAAACAAATTAAAAAGCTTATTTTTAACCTAATTGACAAAATAAACCTTTTCTACAAATTTCCCGGGTCGAGTACGAGTCCACTAAACTTTTGGAGGGATTCTATTTGAATTCAAAATAAGTACGCCTAATTTAACTTTATAAATTTAATTCTTATTGTATCTTAATATGAATTTATTAATAAAGACAATACATATTAAACCTTAAATAAAATAATTTTTTTCATTATGATACACCCTAATCAGTTATTCATATTCAAATTTCTATATCTTCTTCCCAATAGATCAAAGTTATTTCTTTTTCTTTTTCTTTTTCTTCTTCATCCTCCCTCCAAAACTCCAATCCACCCAACCAAAACTCACCATCATCATCAACATCATTATTTTATATTTTTTTTGAAACCCTAAATTCCATAAGAAAATTTGAACAAAATCAAATAATGGATAAGAGGAATAATCAAAATAGTTTTTTGAAGCAACCCATCAAAAATGATGTAAGTATTCATATAAAGAGATTTCACAATTTTTGTAAAATACCATCAATTATTTTCTATATCGTTTTTTTGAGAAAAATTAAAAGGTCCAGTAGTTAGATTAACAATAACAAATTATTGGAGTTGTTCTTATTTTATCATTTAAATAGTACATTATTTGATAACTACTATTTCTTGTTAGTGCCTGATACTTATGTACTTATAAGTTTGGTTTTTATTTTTCCATGAGCATTCTTGCTGATAATTCATAATGTAAAAGTTTTTTTTTTCCTGTATTGAAAAGTTTTATAATGCTTATGTAAAAGTTTAATTTTTTTTGTATTTATAATATTTACGTGCTTATAAGTTTGGTTTTTTCCCCTGTATTTGAGAATTATTTTCTGTATTGAAAAGTTTTTGAAATAATTTAGTTTTTTTAATTTGTTTATTATTTATTATTTGGGTTTACCTTAAGGGTAATTTGAGAAAAACAATAGGGTGTAATGAGAGTAAAATAAAATTTTAAATAATTAAATAAGGTGTATTTAGAAATTGAGAGTATTTAACGATTTTTTTTATGTAAATAGAATTCTCCAAACTTTTGGCATGGACTGTCAGGTGGGCCCAAAGATCAAAAGCACAGCCGGGGCCCAACGAAGTCAAATGGTCGGGAGGCCCGGAGGGAGACGCAAACTCATCATTATTCATATTGGTCCAATGAGCTCCATTGAAGAAAAAAACAAACAGAAAGTTGATCTCATTTAAATTTGTAAATCTTATTATTTTATACTACGTAAAATACATATTTTGTTCACACTTTTAAAAGTGTTAATAAAATCAAACTCCACCCAATGCTGAGATAAAAGATTTGTCATTTCCTTACTTGATTTTCGTTACTATCATATCATGTGATTATAAAAATTTAATGGTATTAAGCGTGGGAAACTCAACCAACTTGTATAATGTTTAAGTTTAACTTATTTATTAATTAAATTTAAATTTATACATAAGCTCAGTTCTAATACACAATTGAACGAATTTAAAACTCAAATTGAAAGTGAAAGTACACTATTATATATATATATATATATATTACTGATAATATTACGCACATAAAATACATTTTATAATATATATTATAAAATAATCAAGCTAAACTTTACCGAGAGATTATTTTAACTCAAATTCAATTCAAATACATAATTTTACAAGTTTGAATGAGATGCAAATTCGAGCCGTTCCTCTCGTTCTCATATAATGTACACAGTTGTAATGATTATAGTGCTAGCAATGTTTATCACAAATTTCAACCAATAAATTAACGACATTCTCAAGTTAATAAAATGGAACAAAAGAATTCATACGCAGTCCAAGTCTATGCAAATTATTGGAGAACGGATTGTAATCAGTGTGAACAACTCACTACTCAACTTATCATCAACTAATGACAACTGTGTACATTATATGAGAAATAAAGCAAAAGCTAAAACACATTGATAGCAGTGAAATAAAAGGATTCCAGACATGCTGCAGAAAACCACACCAAGCAAAATGCTTGCCCATTGGCTTTCAACATTTCCAAAATTCCTATGACCAAAAAACAGCTTCAGAACAGAATTTACTAGACAGAGGGTTGGAGATGGAACGCAGTAACTAAACACATTCTTGAGTGCATGAGAGAGAATTGGCTGGAGTAATTAAGAATAATGCACTCATTAAGGCAAGTGTTTGTAATATACATAGCAAGGGTTGACAGTTCATACAAGAAATAGTGAAATTGTTGAATCATTCCTGAAGTTTCTGTCAAAAGTATGGAAACCAATGTCTGCCCCATTGGATATTAGTTCCGCAATCATCCACAAAATCTCACAAATTGGCAACATAAAATCAAAATCATTTGGAACATTATCTTAATCAGACTGAATATCTCAAGAAGTCTCATTCTTCTTTACTCGAAATGTATTGTTTTTTCCTACACTCAAGGCACATTGTTCACAATTAAAATCATATTAAGACACGTTTATCTAAACTCGTAGGCTAGACTCTCCAAACACTGACCCAACTGGTTAAGAACAAACAACAATACAGGTAGCTTTGATGTCGGGCCTCAAACCCTGTTGTATCCAACTGACTTACTGAACAGGCGGTGTATATACGCAACTTGAAGTGCACTTGCAAGAGCCAGCATAATGTACTCTCCTATTGTGTAAAGTATAACACGCTTCCGTGTGCTCTCATTTGCTGCAACAGAAGAACAAGACATGGCTAATAAGTAATCGGTATGAGCCTATTTAGTTAAGAACCAGTACAAAATTGCAAATAAAAAAAGCTTATTATTGATGCAGTTTTGTGTAGATCAACACTCCATAGGAAGAAGAAAAATGAGAAAAATAACTTACTATGACGATGACGAGTATCACGTGCTTTCAGGTAGTTCTGTTCTGCTGTAACAGATTCCAATGCCTCCCTCAGCTCAGCAATTTTAACATTAATAGGGTCCAAATGTTCTGTAACAAACCACCATGTAAAGATTACAAAGACATCTTTATATATTATCAACCTCATATTCATTGGATGACAAGGTTCAAGATGCAGTCAAAATATAACTATCAAGGTGAACTGCTATTTGTAATTGTTAGTGCACAATTAGGTACTATGATAGATGAATACAACATGTTACTATGTAATGATAATAATGCATTTATATAAGAATTGGACAAACCATCTTTGGCGAGATCATGTTCACTAGGGATGTGGCCAACATGTATGTAGAAAGACACAGTCTCTGGTGTCGAGTAAGGATTATGGAAACAGAATTTGTACATTCCGCTTCGTGGGGCCTTAAAGTCAAACTTGTCCCCTGATGTTCCCTTCTGAGAGTGCACCACATTACCTGCAGGAGAGGTCACCTGCACAAAACCAAGAACCAATGTCCTGAACTGGTAAACTAAATATGTGTTTATTGGCTGCATTATTTGCCAGTCGAGAGGTTTTCTACAAAGCATGCCTCAAGGACTATGTGACAAGAAATAAAACATGGTTACCTGGCTTATAGAACCCAATGGAACTAGTTAATAAAATTATAGGAGTTAAAAAACTGTTGGTGTATTGTTTCCCATAAACAATCATGGTTAATTCATCATCATCATCATTATCATCTGTTTTGATAACAACCCTCTGAACTTTCCAAATTCATGTAGCTCGGTAAATAATGCTTTGTCCAAACCATTTGGGTTGACCATAAGAATTTGTGAATCAGATTTGCCATTCTGCCGTATCCAAAATCAAAGGTTCTATTTCATAACCCACCAAGTCCTCATTTTTGGGCCAAAGAGATGTGTTTATGAATACATTATAATATTGTGCCAAACCCAAATGAATACTACAAGAAGTAAATAAACAAGAATAAAAATATGAGAGAGAGAGAGAGAGCAACCAAAAAAGAAACACCAACCATTTTACGTGGTTCGGCAATTGCATATGTCCAAGGGCTGGGATCCAATCAATCAACTATAATCAAACAAGGAATGCAAGTACAATAGATACACTACATAGTTACCCTTGCTTGACTGAATACAATTAACTCACTGTCAACAACTCAACTCAAACAAAGTCGCCTTGTTTTGGTATGGTTAAACCCAGAGTGGAACACCAAAGATAAAGGCTACAGTGCTCTGAGACAATAGCACTTCAAGAGATCTCACTGTTTCTGGTCTCGCTTGAAGCCTCTAAAACCTACTTTTTAAAGTCTTTTTCACTCTGTTTCTCTCCTGGAAAACACCATGAGTACCACCTTTTTATAGGTGCTGAAGGAAGCATCTAAATGCTTCTATATGGATGTAAATGTACGAACATTGGAATTCTCAAGCAAGGTATATTCCTATTTGACGTTTAAAGTACAGGATAGATTTCTCAAAGAATCCATGCAATACTTGCTTTGAAATATCCAAGCATGCATGCATCTTTTCAAGACTTTATTCAGCCAATAAAGAATGAGCACTGACCACCCTCTTGCACTTATGCCAGAATAATTGTTATCCCATAGCACTCACTGTCTCAATCGACATCAGTCTTGACATCTACTAGGCTTGGCAACACCCTATATATGAACCATATTACTCTTATCTCATTAATGCATATTGATTTCCATTACACATATCCAAATCCCACTAAATTCAAAACACCTGACAATTCAAGGGAACAGTTGAATTCATCACCACCGAAAATCAAAGCCAAATGGTTCCTTCTCATTTCCAATTCCATGCATAGTCACACTATTCTTCCACAAGGATGTTGGTTATTGGTTCCCTCTTCCCATTATTCCTTACAAAAAAGATTGGTTTGATATTCCTAACTAGCTTCAATTATATTGCTAGCAAAAAAAGTAAATAAATAAATCAAATATGAAACTTTGCTATCTGATCTTCCACAGTTGTGAGAGACTCGGAAGAAGTTTAATGAAATATTTATACCAAATCCATCATGCTTTCATCCTTCGATCTCTCAAACTCTTCTTCTAGCATACAATCCATAATTTCCGTAACAATCAAGTTCAAGCACTCTGCCCCCCATACCAAATTATAGCAATGCAAAAAATTGTGCTAGGCACAAAGTTTAGCAAGAGCTCCTCTGTATCTCTATCTTGATGAGTCCCACAAATGACATTTATATTTGACAGCTTTTGAAGAAAACAAAAGAAATAATATTTGCACCATTGAAAAAATATTGTCAAATCATGACATTTGACTTTGTACCATCCCAAAATTTAGGTTTAACATTAGCATTTCCACACAACAATTGGAGATGCTCTTATGGTATTTTGAGCTCAAGGTAGGTCCAAGGGAACCTAATAGTCAATTGATCTAGGTGCGAGGTGAAAGCAACAATGGGGACTAGGAGCAGGAATAGCCTACGGAGTTCTAACAGTGTCTATCAAACATCTAAACACAGTTATAATCAAACAAGAAGTTAGGTGTAATAAAATAAAGAAACAGAAATTCTAACATCTATACGTATACATAATCTATGATTATATACATATACAATTCTCGATCTTTTCAAGATCAATTGATTAGAAAATTAAAGTCTTTCAGAAATCCGAATGAGCTAATTGTACTATCAATCACGCGTAGAAATCAGCAATCTAAGGCTGCAAAACCCAGAAAAATCTATTGGACCCATCAATCTCCAGCAGATCAATAAATTTCTAAATTACCATGAAATGAATTTGCACCCAAAAACAAACTAAAGAAAGAAAAACCCAATTCTGATATTTAAAAAAAAAAAAAAAAAAAAATCTCCAGCAGATCAATAAATTTCTAAATCACCATGAAATAAATTTGCACCCAAAAAACAAACTGAAGAAAGAAAAACCCATTCTGATAGTAAAAAAAAAAAATAAAAATAAAAAACACATAGATCAAGTAAGCATGAAACGTAGAAAAAAACAAATGACGAAGAGAGAGATTACGATGAAGTCGATGCCGGGGTGATCGGAACTCCAGAAAATGTCGTGATCGACGACGACGAAGTTGCCGGTGACGGAGTCGCCTTCGTAGAGGACGTACTCGTAGATGCATTCGACGTCGTTTACGGTGACGGAGAGAGCCGAGAGGTCGCTGACGAAGCTGAGAAGAAGAAGCCCCACCAATACCAGAGGGTAGATCTTCGATTTCGTGCCCCTCTTTCTCTCTCCTCTCTCCATTTGTTTTTAGGGTTCGATTTTGACTTTTGATTTTGATTACAAAGATTTGATTTTGATTAGAAAAAAAAAGAAGAATCGAAAGCTCAGAGAGAGGCACGATTTAGAAAGAAGGAGAGGAAAAAATAAAGAAAAAGACATTTTTGCACAAAACGTTTCTCAGATTTTATCCAGACAAACGACGGCGTTTGTATGTTGTCGGGAAACGATATCGTTTTTGTAGTCAAACAAAAAAAAAAAACAAAAAAAAAAAAAAGGAAATTTGTTTTTTTATTGTTTTTTAGGAAATTGTTAGATGATCCCATTAGATTTATAATTTAAAGGGGGAATTGTATACAGGTTTAGGGAAAAAAAAATTATCAACACACATCCTAATGAATACAATTGCACTCTATGGTCATGTTTGTTTGGGTGGATATGAGCTTGGGATTGGACTAATAGTCCTATAAAATTATTAATCTGATGTTTGGTTAAACAATTGAACTATGGACTAATTATTTTAAACTTGACTATTAGTTAAGATAGGATACATAATCCAATGAATTCGTAGTCCTAAGACTATTAGTCATGGGAATGCTAATCCAGTCCCGCCCAAACAAACATGGCCTATGTGTTTGTAATTATTTTTCCCAACTCTTTGCTGTATGTACATCTCTCTAATTTCAATTGGATATGGATGAAAAATATGAGGTTAGTATACTTGCAAAATAAATATAATGAAATTATATAATTATAATTATTAATTTTTTTTACAAATAATTTATACATACAAACTTAAAAGATGAACAAAGCTGGTGCTATTGAAAATTGGAGACTTTATAAATCAGTGGTACTATTCTAAAATAACTATAGATTCATAGAAAATTTTGTAATTTTAATCATTAAAATATATTAATTTTTTCATGAATCTTTAGTTATTTTTTTAAAACTAACAATAATGTGCTATTTTTCTTTTAAAATTTTAATAATTTATTTACTTTCTTCTATTATATAATAGATTAACCCTTATTAAGAATTTTTATCAAAGTCTTTCAGCTTCCTAATTAGACTCTTTCAATTACTCACTCAGTTGTATATTATTGTATAATAGATTAACCCCTCATCAACAGCTCTCACCAACTCTCTCTGAATAATTCGTTTTCCAACTCATCACTTCCAATAACTTTAGCTTCATAGAAGTTTGTTTTTGTTTTTGTTTTTGTTTTTATTTATTTATTTATTTTGTTTCTTTCTTTAAGCCAGAACAAAATAGAATAATTCATCTCTTAGGCTTTTTTCAATGAAAAAAAACAACTCAAATTAAAAATCAAGTGAAGCCAAAAAGCTTGTCAATTTAGGTGGTCCTTTTGACAGGTTCATTCCAATATGTATGTGTCATTTTTCAACAATCTTGTATGCATTTAATTAAATTTATTTACAATATTTTAAAATTATGCTTCTTAATTTAACAAAAATTATAATCCAATAATTAATATCTTTGAAAGCTTCATGGAATCAACTTTATTGATGGGGAAGGAAGCTTGTCCTTGTCTCCAAATGGAATTGAAGTGCTATTCCTCCTTGTTTTGCATCTTCAAACCTCCAAGCTCTCTTTTGTTGAAGAGAAATGGAAGACAACAATGATATCCAGATCCCAAGACTGAAACTGGGTTCACAAGGACTTGAGGTAAAACCTTCTTGTTACCAGTTCTTCAAATTGTTTTGGGTTGGGTTTGGATCATGAATTTGTGGAGGTTTTTGTAGAAGGAAAGGTAAAGGGAGGGGAAAAGTGAATGAAACCCTCCTGAAGTTCAACATCCAAACACAACCTTAGCTTATTGATTTTCATTTTTTCATAAATGAAATCATCTTGACAATTTAACTGGGTTTGCTAGCTTCATGCCTTCATCACACTATGAACTTGAATTTAATGTCAATTGTTGTTCTTAGCATGCCAGTTCTGATACCACATGCAATGAACTGACAAATCATCCATATGGTGAAACAATCTCCCTTGTGAAATCTGATTCAATTGATGCCCCTATTTTTGAAATGAATTAAAGGGCAAATTGGTGTATTGTCAGATCGAACAGAAATTGAAAATTGTCGAGTTAACTTATCATTGATGTATTGTTTCATTGAGACCCAATTCAAATAGGTTTATTTCCCTTGACAAGTGGGCTTTTATTGAATATCAGATTGGTTTGGCTCTGTTAACTTTCATTCTATTAGTAGTAATGTTTTGTCTGCCTTTTAGTGTAGCTCTTTGTGAGCATGTCTATATATCATTCTCTTTTCGGTGGTAAGTAGATTTTATGATGAAATCAAGTTGAAAGTGATTTTGTTAGGGAAAAGTTGAAACAAAAATCAGAAGATTAGCAGTGTAGTTCAATCAAGCAGTTTAAAATTACAATTTCATCTTAAAAAAAAAGAAAAAGAAGAAACCTACCATTTCCAAGTGACGGTGTTCTTTTGTCGTGCAGGTTTCCAGATTAGGCTTTGGATGTGCAGGACTTTCTGGAATATACAATGATCCTCTCTCGCACGAGGCTGGGTGTTCAATTATAAAGGAAGCTTTTAGTAAGGGTGTCACCTTCTTCGATACCTCTGACCTCTATGGACAAAATTATGACAACGAGATCATGGTTGGCAAGGTGCTGCTTAAAATCTTTAAAATTGACCCCAAAATGCGTATTGCAACAGCTTATAATTTCGAACATTGACATCTTATTCTCTTCTCTGTTGATTTAAATAGAAGATTCATTGTATTGCAGCAGAATAACAATGTAAAATCCAATAAAAAGAAAGAAAAATTAAACAGCACAAAAAAGAAATTGGAATTAGAATATGGTTGAGCTTATGCTTCATTTATGTGGCAAGAAGTATCATAGGTCTGCAACATGTTCATTACGGTTTAGTTCTGAACTCTGATAGTTTCAGTAAAATGTATCTTTTCCTTGAGCATCCTGGTTAGATTCACATTGTTGATTGTCAAACAGTTTATTTTATTTTTATTATTTTGGGAATTTTAGGCCCTGAAACAATTTCCGCGAGAAAAGGTTCAGTTAGCTACAAAATTTGGGATTATCAAATTAGAGGGTGGTCAATTTGATGTCAAGGGTACTCCTGAATATGTACGGCAGTGCTGCGAAGCTAGTCTTAAACGACTTGACCTGAACTATATTGATCTGTACTATCAGCACCGTGTGGATGTTTCAGTGCCTATAGAGGACACTGTAAGTGTCAGTCATTCATTTTCATTTCAGTTAGTATTGGAACCAATTGTGTTCTTAATTTCTGTACACACAACTGAATATACATGATTGATCATTTAAATGTTTGAATTTTTTTGGCACAGATGGGAGAGCTCAAGAAACTGGTAGAGGAGGGAAAGATAAAGTACATTGGATTATCTGAAGCTAGTGCAGAAACAGTAAGGAGAGCCCATGCAGTTCATCCCATCACTGCAGTCCAAGTGGAGTATTCTCTATGGACTCGTGACATTGAAGAGGATATAATTCCACTTTGCCGGTTAGTTAAGCGTGCTAATTTTTTTTTATTTTTTTGTTTTGGGTCAAAAGTCAAAACTAGAAGCTCTTGGGCTTGTTTAGAAGATCAGAAACTCAATTACCACCCTCTATTTTAATCTCACCGAGTTTATAAACTTTGCACCCTCCTCGTCAACAGAGAGCTAGGTATTGGGATCGTGGCGTATAGCCCTCTTGGTCGTGGCTTCTTTGGTGGGAAGGGAGTTGTTGAGAGTGTGCCCAACGGTAGTCTATTGGTATGTGACTACAGATCAGAAATAAGTAATTGCAAATCTCTTTTTCTTGTATATTACTAGACGTAAAGACATGAATATGACTTTTTTCACTGGATGGCATGATGACTTGCACACTGGGCACTTCACAGGGTTCATTCTTAAACCAGGCAATGTGACCCTTTGTGAGATGTTGCTTCCATACCAGACACTGATGAGCATATTCATTAAATTCTGAACTCAAGTTGATCTGTTGCAGGCTCACTTTCCAAGGTATACCGGAGAGAATCTAGAGAAGAACAAACAACTATATGCCCGTCTAGCCAACATTGCTGCAAAGCATAATTGCACCCCTCCTCAGCTGGCTTTGGCATGGCTGCTTCATCAAGAAGACAAAGTTGTTCCAATCCCGGGTAAATTATGCTCTTAAATCTAGTCTAGCCCATTGTTTTGCATTGCTGAGTTTCAATTCATAAAAACTAAACTAATGGTCATACCTCATACTTAAAAAAAACTCATCCTTCATAAGTCTATGCATATCAACCAGGTCAAGCATCATTAACTCATTCTCTATCCCCAAATCCCATATACTTCTACCATCCCCCACTCCCCCAAAGCTTACAGCGGAAACCCATGTACATGGTTTTGAGCATAATCTGAGATTTTGATTAACTGGATAGCTTTAATTTTTCTTGGGCTATTTATTAAACAGGGACAACCAAGGTTAATAACCTTCATAGTGCAATTGGATCATTAGCACTGAAGTTTACTGTAGAGGATATGAAAGAAATTTCTGATGCAGTTCCGGTGGATGAAGTGGCTGGTGACAGAGATTTGGAATACCTTAAAAAACACTCTCGGAAGTTTGCAAACACACCAGCAAAATCATAAGTTAAAACTACATAATGAAGCTATATGGAACTCATATTTTATCCACTTCCTCATGGTTTTGTTTCTGAAAGTCATACTTTTTAGTTGTGAACTTGTAATGCTGACAAATAAAAATTACAGGGTGATAGACGCCACACTGTCTAAATTCAATATATACATCTTTGTGTGAGTTTTATTTTATTTTATATTTTTTAACTACTCTCAGTGTGACAAAACAAGAATTTTTTATTTTCATTTGGGTAAAAATATTCAAATTAGCTACCTCAACTCTATCTTCTGTTCGCTTTATTAAAAAGTGGGACTTAAAGTTATAGACTAATACACACCATTAAATCTTTAACTATGTCTAAAATCATCATTTTCAAGTTAAAAAATGCTCACTAGTATCCTAAAAATAAAATCTAATATTTGTGCAATATAATTGACTAGTGGAATTAAAAATGAGATATAAAAAGGCAATAACATGATACAAATCTTCAAGCAATTGACAACTGTATTCTTCAAAAAATTTATTTAATATCAAACTTTTTTTTTTTGAAAAATCAAAAAGAGAATTCTAAAATATAAAATTGGTTAAAAATGAATACGTAAATTTAAAATTACAAAATTGTAAACTTCAAATAAAAAACACATTAAAAGACAAGATAATAATAATAAGTAAAAAAAAAAAATTGCTAAAAAGATGCATGTACAGCTTTATCTTATCTATTGTGATATCTATTCTAATTGTTTAAATATTACATATTTTGACAAACTTATTTTAATGGTATATATGTTATATTTTAGGATGATCAACATATATAATTTAATTTTAATTATACAATATAATCGTGTGAACTTAATTATATATTTAAATTATAGTTGTAATTAAAAGTCTACTACCCTTAAATGTAATTTTTTAGGGAAAATTGGTCTAAGGTCCCTCTCCCACTTTTCATAATGGAAGAGATCCACAAAATTATTTTTTGATGTCTAAGATCCCTAAACATACAACAGAGAAATTTCAGTCCTTTCTACTATCTTCATCATCTGACCCACTGCCATCCCCAACAACCCGACTCTCAGTCCTCCTCATCTTCCAATACTTCCCAAAGCTTTACCCAGTGGAGATTCCCGGCCTCGTTCTCCTTCTCTCCTTTCCTCTCATCGCAATCGCATACATCTTCGTCTCCGAAGCCCTCGTGATCCAGGCGCTCATCTTTATCTCCTACGCCGGACTGAAGATCCGCGACATCAACCTACTTCGTCGGCTCTGGACATGTGTTTTGGTGCAGCGTTGATCCAGGTTCGCTTCCGACGGTGCTGGGTTATACTCTATGATATTTTTGATCGGCACTGGTTGCGTCAATATTCACTTAAGTTCACTTCTGAAGATTCTTCTAGGTGAAGTCGTCTTTGTTGAAGATTACAGTTTATATCTAACACAGTAATTATTTTGTTTGATGAACTTCCAATAAAGATGGATACCCGTATGGAGTCAAGTACTTGGTGTGGTTCTAGTTTGTTCTAAGTTACACGTACAGTTCTGTGTATTTGTTCTCTTTTAGCATTTCCAATTATGTTTTGACAAAAAGCAATACATTGACTATTGAAATGTTGGTGTGCTGTTGTATTGGAGGATCTAAATCCTATATTCTTAAGTTCACAAAAATAGAAATTGAAGCCAAGTGTAGATTAATGAGAAAAGTGATCTTCTGGTTGAAACTAGAGAAATTCTTTGATTTTTTAACTGAATTTGCTCTGGGTTGAAACCAGAGAAATTCTCTGGTTTTTGAACTCAATCACCAAGTTCTGTTCATAAAAATACAACTTTACTATAAATAGAGAGAATTTCTCTAGTTTGTCTGGTTTGAAGAGAATTTCTCTGGTTTTGAACCAGAGAAATTTGTGGGTTTGTGGGTTTGTTAGACATGGGTTTAATTGTAGTTAATAGAGCCAGAGAAATTTGCGAAGTCAAAGAAATTTCCTGGATAGCCATACAAATTTCCTTTCCACAATTTTCTCTGGATTTATTTGGTACTCAGAGAAATTTCAATTTTCTCTGGAGAGAATTTCTTTGGAACTGAAATTTCTCTGGATGTGTATTTGTTCTCTTTTAGCATTTCCAATTATGTTTTGACAAAAAGTAATACATTGACTATTGAAATGTTGGTGTGCTGTTGTACTGGAGGATATGAATCCTATATTCTTAAGTTCACAAAAATAGAAATTGAAGCCAAGTGTAGATTAATGAGAAAAGTGATCTTCTGGTTGTAACTAGAGAAATTCTTTGATTTTTTAACTGAATTTTCTCTGGGTCGAAACCAGAGAAATTCTCTGGTTTTTGAACTCAATCACCAAGTTCTGTTCATAAAAATACAACTTTACTGTAAATAGAAAGAATTTCTCTGGTTTGTCTGGTTTGAAGAGAATTTCTCTGGTTTTGAACCAGAGAAATTTGTGGGTTTGTGGGTTTGTTAGACATGGGTTTAATTGTAGTTAATAGAGCCAGAGAAATTTGCGAAGTCAAAGAAATTTCCTGGATAGCCATACAAATTTCCTTTCCACAATTTTCTCTGGATTTATTTGGTACTCAGAGAAATTTCAATTTTCTCTGGAGAGAATTTATTTGGAACTGAAATTTCTCTGGATTTCAATTTTCTCTGGAGAGAATTTCTCTGGGATTGAAATTTCTCTGGATTTCAATTTTCTCTGGAGAGAATTTCTCTGGGACTGAAATTTCTCTGGATCCTGTTAAGGGGCCTTAGACATCATGAAAATATTTGATGTCCTTTATACTATAAAATCATAATATCAGGGACCTTAAAAAAAATACCCCAATTTTTTATGGTAGTTTTTAAAATTTTAAATTCATTAGTAAAGTTTGAATATAATCACACAAAGCACATGGAGAATGGAATCAAAAGGTAGGAAGTTGTCCCTTCCTGAAAAATGAAACTGAAATGCTCTCACCTTCTGACACCTACTATAAAACAATGACATGGTAACTGAATTCAATTAAACAGTCCCTTCACTGGTCTAAAAAGAGTTACACATTATAGTATTCCTTCTTTGCTTTGCATCTTCAAACATCCAAGCTCTCTTTTGTTGAAGAGTAAATGGAAAACAATCATATCAAGATCCCAAGACTTAAACTGGGTTCACAAGGACTTGAGGTAAACCACCTTCTTCTTCTTCTTCTTCTTCTTCTTCTTCTCTCTCTCTCTCTCACCCCATTTGAAGAAAGTAAAGCTCACATAACTGTTATCAGTTCTTCCACATGTTACAATTTCTGTTGCTTTTTTTAAGCTGTGTTTGAATCATGGATGGATTTGTGGAGTGTTTTGTGGAGGGAATGGAAAAGGGAAGTAAACCCTCCTCAAATTCAAGATACAAATACAAACTTAGGATTGTTGAGTTCTGTTCTTTCATAATTCAAAGCATCTCAACAATTTTAACTTGGCTCGCTTGCTAGCTTCATGCCTTCATCACATTGAATCCTAATTTAATGTCAATTGTTGTCCTTGTCCTTGGCATGATCTGTAAGGTATTACCATTTTGAAGGTGCAAATCAATTTGACTTGGGATAAATAAACTAAAAAAAAAACAGTGTTTCCAAGTGATGGTGTTCTTTTGTTTTTTGCAGGTTTCCAGATTAGGCTTTGGATGCGCAGGATTTTCTGGAATATACAATGATCCTCCCTAGCACGAGGCTGGATGTTCAATTATAAAGGAAGCTTTTAGTAAAGGTGTCACCTTCTTTGATACCTCTGACCTCTATGGACAAAATTATGATAATGAAATCATGGTTGGCAAGGTAGTACTTAAAAGCTCTAAAATTGACCCTGAAATGAGTAAATAGATGATGAAAATAGGTTACTGGAGAAAGTTGTTTCTTTCTACCCCTGTTCTCTTTCTGTTGATTTATGTATAAAGATTCATAGTACTGCAGCAGAGGAGAGAAACAATGTAAAAATCCAATAAAAATGAAAAATAAAAAAGCACTGAAGTGAAGATTGGAATTAATACAACGGTTAAGCTTCTGCTTCATTTTTGTGGTAAGAATTATTGTAGGTCTGCAATATGTTCATTACAGTTTAGTTATGAAGTCGGATAGTTTTAAACGGATAGTTTCAGTAAAATGCATCTTTTCCTCAAGTCTCCCTGCAGTACACTCACATTGTTGCATTTTTAAACAGTTGATGTTGTATTTTGGGCTCTGAATCTGCTTCCTAGAGCAAAGATTTGTTGAGCATCCTTGGTTAGATTCACATTGGTGATTATTAGAGATTTGTTTTAGAATTTATTTTAAGGGTCTGAAGCAGTTTCCTCAAGCAGAGGCTCAGTTAGCTACAAAATTTGGGGTTGCTGTATTAGAGGATGGTCAATTTGATGTCAAGGGTACTCCTGAATATGTACGGCAGTGCTAAACAGCTTGACCTGGACTATATTGATCTGTGCTATCAGCACTGTGTGGATGTTTCAGTGCCTATAGAGGACACTGTAAGTGTCACAGGCAGTCTTTCATTTCAATTAGTATTGGAACCAATTGTGTTCTTATTTTCTGTATGTGGAACTGCAATTACATGATTGATCGCTGAATGATTTTGAATTGTTTTGGCACAGATGGGAGAGCTCAAGAAACTGGTAGAGGAGGGGAAGATAAAGTACATTGGATTATCCGAAGCTAGTGCAGAAACAGTAAGGAGAGTCCATGCAGTTCATCCCATCACTGCAGTCCAAGTGGAGTATTCTCTATGGACTCGTGACATTGAAGAGGATATAATTCCACTCTGCCGGTTAGTTCATACCTAGTTCTCATGTGTAAGGAGTAAGCCTGTTAATTTTTTCTATTTTGGCCTTGTTTAGAAGATCAGAAACTCAATTAACACCCTCTGTTTTAGTCTCACCGAGTTTATAAACTTTGCACCCTCCTCATTCACAGAGAGCTAGGTATCGGGATTGTGGCATATAGCCCTATTAGGCGTGCCTTCTTTGGTGGGAAGGCGGCTGTGGAGAGTGTGCCCAACGTTTGTGTGTTTGTATGTGACTACAGATCAGAAATAAGTAATTGCAAGTTTTTCTGTTTCTTGCATATTTGTAGATGTTGAGACATGAATGATTTTTTTTATCATTAAAAGAGCACATTCATTGTGAAGAAATGGATCCTAAGCTCACGTTGATCTATCTATCACAGACTCACTTTCCAAGTTTTACCAGAGAGAATCTAGAGAAGAACAAACAACTATATGCCCGTCTAACCAACATTGCTGCAAAGCATAATGGCACCCCTCCTCAACTGGCTTTGGCATGGCGGCTTCATCAAAAAGGCAATGTTGTCCCAATCCCAGGTAAATTATGCTCTCTGGTTACAAGTTTTAACAATGTCTTTAGAGCTGAAGTATTTAGCAGTCTCAATAGTTAAAAAATGAAAAATAAAAAACTACCTAAATTAGTTACAGAAATGAGTTCATAGTTTGATTAACTGGATGGTTCTAATTTTTCTACTGAAATTTATTATGCAGTGACAACCAAAGTTAAGAACCATCATAATACCATTGGGTCAACTGCATCGAAGCTTACTGAAGAGGATTTGAAAGAAATTTCTGATGCAGTTCCCATGTATGAAGTGTCAGGTGACAAAGGTCCAGATAACCTTAAAGTACACTCTTGGAAGTGTTAGAAATGGGTTTTGGAAGTTTTGGAAAAAAACAGATTTTTCCTCAACTTTGGTCTATTTTTTAGGTGAACTCATGCACCAAAGTTGATGGGTCTAAGTGGTAACGCGTTCTATGCCGCGTTGTAATTCATGTAGTATATGTGGTTGCTCAAAACCATTATCGGGTGAATGAAAAATTGAAACTAAAGTGAACTCCATGGAAATGGAGTTTTAGGTGGAAATTTTTAAGTTTTGGTTTAAGGCTTCTCCCACATTGGTTTGGTGGGCAAACTTTGAGTGGGTTTATAAGGCATGGGTTTGAACTTGGGGAGGGCCCCAAGGGACACCCCAAGTTTGTAAAAGGGAGGGGTTATGGGCAAATTGGACTAGACCCATTGGACCCAAAAATAAACGCACACCCGTCAGGCGGCCTGAGCCTGGGTGCGTGGTGTGAGGTTGGGCTTGTTTGGCCCAATACTTATCTTTTTGGGCCAAAAACATTTGAAATAAAATCTGTCCAATTTTTTCCCACCCAAACAGATGCATATCTGTTTAAATTTAAACCAAATAGGTTCCAATCTGTTTGAATTAAACCGGACAAATTCAATATCTGTTTAAAATTCAAACCAAACAGCCACAAATTTTTCTATATAAAGGTAGTCCCTTATTTGGATTTTTACTCCATTTTTCGTCCCTAATTTTATCAATACTCTCTGCATTTTGTTACATACAATTTTCTGTGAGAAATAGTGTAAACACAAAGTATATTCGTTGTACAAACAGTTTGTAGTGCTACTACTATTTGTTGTTGATCATTTTATCCTGGGAGATAGACGTCCACATTTTCAAAGAACCGTAGAGAGGACGAATCTGTCTTAAGGACATAGTGTTAAACACTGGACTTGATCAAAACTTTGTTCGAAAAATTAATAAAGTAAGTTGTTAATTCATTTTATGTTTTATTATTTATTTATATCAGATTTTGATTTTGTTTTTGTAACAAAATAAAAATCTATTTTTATTTATTTATTTTTATTTACTGGTTTGATTTTTGTAATCAAACAATCTCTCTCATTTCTTTTATTTCTTCTGTATTCCGTTTGTTTTTTATTACACAAACAAAATTTATTTCATTAAACACAGTGAAGATTGTCCAACAATTTTAAGACATATCATTTTTTTGGTGTCTTCATTGTATTTATTTTTCTGTATTTTCACAAAGTGATATTTTGGTTGAAAAATACAAATAGTAGTAATATATTGTTTATTTTTTTTGACAATTAGTAGTAATATACTAGTGTCACGACCCAAACCCGCCCCTGCAGGTCTAGCATCGTAATTGGCCAGTAATCCTTGGATTACCAAAGGCCTCTTGACAGATTAGCAAATAATAAGGGGCTGCGGAAGCAAATATATAAAATAGACAAGGTCCAATGAGCTGTGGTAACGTACATGAGACAATAGATTTCAAAACTTATATATATATATATATATACATGAGCATGCCAGTCAAAGGATGCCAATATTTACAAAGTATTTATAGAAGTGTACATCCCAAGACTTGACTTTACAAAACAGTCACATAGACTAGCATGAATACAAAAACAACCATGCATTAGACTTCGATCGGAACCTCCTCAGGAGGCACAATGGTTGGCTGACAAAAACAGAACAGAAAGCCGTCAACTCTGGCTCTGGTCATATGCCGGCCCACCTACATACAATATAAACTGTGAGCGAAAGCCTAGTGAATAATAACAGAGTAAAGGGGTTTCAATGAATGAGTCCGTACAGATTCAGAAATCATAATTTAGTTTCGTATCAAATCCATAATTGATCCAGATCATATACAGAAATAATAAGTCATGCTTGAGTTTACGTGATACATCCATTAGCAATAACAGAGCAGATGCAGAACAGAGGCAGACACGTGAGGGTTACAAGTAACCAGTTCCTTAAAGGAACCTCCGGATCCGGGTAACAGAACAGAAGCTGAGCCCCCATGACGAGGTCTCCGGTACGGGTAACAGAGTACAGACGGATATAAGTTCCATAAAGGAACTTCCGATACCAGGTAACAGCCAATAGACATCACATGATACTAAGGATGTCACGAATACATATCAGAAATCGAACAATCATTCATTGTATAGAACATATCATTTCGGAAAACAGATCTTATTTTATCACACAGAAAATAGATACAGTTGAACATAACTTTACTAAGTTATTACTCACAGTTGGCTTTGAGACAAACAGACGGAGCAGATTAGTCAGACAGAACGCGGTATGTGACCTACATAACACATAATAGATACACACTTGAAACATACGTTCTAATTGTACAAAACTTACGTCGATGGCTCTTAGTGTGTTTCTAACCTTTAATCCTCATTAAAAGGTCTTAAACATGGCCTAGGAATGCCTAGGAAGGAATGAGGATGCAAAAATGTCTTGAAAACCATCTCCTAAATTTTGCTAAAGATAAGGTCCACGCTCGAGCGTGGATTACCTCGCTCGAGCGGACATGCAGATATTGAAGTTTCGCTCGAGCGTGAACTTCCTCGCTTGAGCGGACTGTAAAATCGACAAAAGTGCTGGATGCATGATTTTCACGCTCGACGGGCGCTCGACTCCCGCTCGAGCGTGAGACTCAGAGTCTCACTCGAGCGTGGTTTTCCCCGCTCAAGCGGATTGCAAAACACACAAAGTTCTAGGTATACGCATTTCACACTTGAGCGTAACTCTCGACGCTCGAGTGGAAGTGCATGTACTCAGGATTCACGCTCGAGCGTGAAAGTCCCCGCTCGAGTGTGGGTCAAATTTATGGAAAATCCAGATTGACCTCCAAGCATGAAAGTCAACCTTTAAGCCTTCAAAACTCATTTTTTGGGGCCAATATTTGAGGAAACATATAATAGCTCATAAAACAACATGTATTAAAAATCATTTCAAGAAATCATGGCCCAAGAGCAGCCTAATTTGTGCAAAATTAACATGAACTCTAAGAACATGCCATTAATACAACATGCAAGAACCTCATTGAATCCAAACCCTCCAAAACATGATCAAACTTGATAATTTGATGGACAACAAGATGAATGACCATAATGTGAGTGAAATTAACACATGCATGGAAGAAATCTTAGAATTCAAACTCAAAGCATGAAAATTTATGCATGCATGCATGGATGGACTCTCAAAACCACACTTTGAGTACAAACTTGACTTTAAATACCAATTTCACCATGAACCTAGCAAGAACAACTCACATTCATAATTAAAAGGATGAATTCTCTACCTTTAGGTCTTTAATTCTTCTAAGTTCAAGCAAAAATCTAGATAAACTCAATCTTGTTCTCCTACTCTCTGTCTCTCCTACGGTTTGGTCAAGAAAATGGCTGAGGAGAGATGCTTCTAAGTGTAATAAGGTGTGATAAAGTTGGTCTCAAATCAAGCCACTAAGTGGCATTTCTGTAATTAGGCAAACTAATGCAATTCAACATTATTTAATTTAATTTACACATTCCAAATTGAATTTTAATTAAGCCTACTGTAAAATCACATAAAATCTAACTAGTGTAACACACTAATCAATTTCTGAATCAGTCGCCGATAAGGCTTTCAATTCGCAGTTCAAAGTCAACACATAAACAGATCACTTTATAGCAAACAGATAGAAACACAGAATTAATGCAATATATATGCAAATTAATCCCAGATTCCTTCTAAATTACTGTTAGGCGTAAATAAGTGTGGATTAACATTAATCAGAGGTCGGGGTTATTACAACTAGTGTCATTAACAATTGCAGAATATTAATTTGTGTTACAGAAAATTATTGTGGTATTTTATTTTTCTAGTTTTAGTAACAAGAAAAGTAAAATTATTTTGTGTTATAATTTATTTTCTGGTTTTAGTAATTAAGAAATTAATTTGGTTTTGGTTTTTTCTGATTTTTTGTAATCAGATATTATGGTTGCTGAAAGTAGTACTCCAAATCCGATCGTTACAATGACTCCGGTCCCTATCCAGAGCCATATTCAAGTTCCAATAAATCATTGAGAAAAATCAAAAAAATTTAATGGCACTGAGTTTAGGAAATGGTAGCAGAAAATATTGTTCTATCTTACAACTCTAAATTTGGCCCGGTTTATCCGTGAAGAGGCTCCAGTACTTAGAGAGGATGAAAGTGATCGGCAAGTTGTTGCCGCTGTAGACGCTTGGAAACATTTTGATTTTCTGTGCAGAAACTACATCATCAATGGCCTTGATAACATGCTATATAATGTTTGCAACCCTCTGAAAACAACAAAAGAATTGTGGGATTCTTTGAAGAAAAAATACAAGACAGAGGATGCCGACACAAAGAAATTTGTTGTCGATAAATTTCTGGACTTCGTTATGGTAGACTCCCAAACGGTAATTTCTCAAGTTCAAAATTTTTAATATTTTGCATGATATTCATTCTAAAGGTATGTCTCTTAGCAAGTCTTTCCAAATCGTTGCTTTTGTGGAAAAGTTACCACCGGCTTGGAAATATTTCAAAAATTATTTAAAACATAAACGCAAAGAGATGACCGTGGATGAACTTATTGTGAGACTGAGAATTGAAGAACATAATCGGAAAGCTGAAAAGAGAAATGGTAAAAATCCCATTGAGTCCAAGGTTAATGTGGTTGAACAAGTGCACAAACCACATAACAAATAGAGGAAGTTTGCTGGAGATGGTTCTAAACAAGGCGACAACAATGGTAATAAGAAGTTCAAAGGAAAATGCTATAACTGTGGCAAGACCGAACATCGAGCTTCTGATTGCCGCTGCCCTAAGAAAGATAGCGGAAGTACAAGCAAGAAGACTACCAATCAAGCCAATGTAACAGAACTTGATTACATCTCTGACGGGGTAAATGACATCAATCTCTCTATTGTGGTGTCTGAGGCTAACTTGATTGGAAATCCCAAAGAATGGTGGGTTGACATTGGGGTAACTCAACACATTTGTGCGGACAAGAAGATGTTCACTACTTATAATGATGCTGCAAATAGTGAACAACTTTTCATAAGAAATTCTTCTACTTCTACTATGGCTGGACAAGGAAAGGTGATCTTGAAGATGATATTAGGGAAGGAACTTACCCTCAACAATGTATTGCATGTACCAGACATTCGGAAGAATTTAGTTTCTGACTCTTTGTTAAGTAAAAATAGTTTTAGGCTTGTATTTGAGTCTGATAAATTTGTATTAATAAAGAGTGGTATGTATGTTGGTAAGGGATAAATGAGTGATAATCTCTTCAAGTTGAATGTAATGACGGTTGTACCAAAACTTGATATTAATAAGAACACAACTTTTGCTTATATTCTTTAGTCAAATTTATGGCATAGAAGATTATGACATGTGAATTTTGATGCTTTGCGTAGATTAATTGGTTTAGATTATATACCAAAGTTTGAAATTGATCCTAATCACAAATGTGAGATTTGTGTAGAAGCAAAACTAACTAAGGCTCCATTTAAATCGGTTGGAAGAAAAACTGAACCTCTAGAATTAATTCATACTGATGTATGTGATCTTAAATTTGTTCAAACTAGAGGAGGCAAAAAGTATTTCATAACATTTATCGATGATTGCACAAGATATTATTATGTATATTTACTTAGAAGTAAAGATGAAGTCTTAAAAATGTTTAAACTCTACAAAACTAAAGTTGAAAATCAACTTGGTAAAACCATTAAAATAGTTAGAAGTGATAAGGGTGGTGAATATAATGCACCATTAAATGAATTTTGTGCACAATATGACATTATTCACTAAACTACAACACCCTATTCTCCACAGCAAAATGAAATTGCTGAAAGGAAGAATAGAACCCTTAAAGAAATAATGAATACCATGTTACTAAGTTCAAGCTTACCGCAGAACTTGTGAAGGGAATCAATATTATTTGCTAATTATGTTCTTAACAAAATACCCCGCAAGAAAACCAACAGCACTTCTTATGAATTATGGAAATGTCGACCACCTTCCTACAAATACTTACAAGTGTGGGGGTGTTTGGCAAAAGTTGAAGTTCCTGTTCTGAAAAAGACTAAGACCGGACAAAAAACGGTGGATTGTGTGTTTATTGGTTATGCTCAGAATAGTAGTGTATATCGGTTTTTAACTTATAAATCAGAAATACCTGATATAAATGTGAACACTATTATAGAGTTAAGGAATGCTGTACTTTTTGAACATGTCTTTCCTTACAAGAAAAGACAGGAATTAAGTTCACAGAAAAGAACTTATGATTGTACACAAAGTCAAGAGACTAATGACAATCAAACACAAGTGACTAGTAATGGTCTCAACCAACAGGATTTAACTGATGATGAACCAAGATGAAGTAAGAGAGAAAGAATATCAAAATCCTTTAGCCTAGATTTTCTAACATACCTGTTAGAAAATGAACTTTAAAGCTTTAAAAAAGCAATGACTGGTCTTGAAGCACTTTTGTGAAAAGAGGCTGTTAATAATGAAATTGAATCCATTATACAAAATCATACTTGGGAATTGGTGGATCTTCCACCCGGTTTTAAACCTCTTGGGTATAAATGGATATTCAAGAGAAAAATGAAAGCAGATGGTTCAGTAGACAAGTATAAAGCAAGACTTGTAGTAAAAGGTTACAGACAAAATGAATGTCTGGATTATTTTGACACATATTCCCCTGTGACAAGAATAACATCCATCCGCAGGCTTATTGCTATAGTAGCATTGTACAATTTAGAAATACATCAAATGGATATTAAGACAGCTTTTTTAAACTGTGATCTAAATGAAGAGATCTATATGGGGCAACCCGAAGGGGTTATAGTGTTAGGGCAAGAAAAGAAAGTTTGTTGGCTTGTAAAATCTCTTTATGGATTAAAACAAGCGCCTAAGCAATGACATGAAAAATTTGATCATGCTATGCTTACTAATGGGTTTAAGATAAATGAATGTGACAAGTGCGATTATGTTAAAAACACTGACAAATGTTATGTCATCGTTTGTCTTTATGTGGATGACATACTTATCATTGGAAGCAGTCAAAACATGATCAAATCAACTAAGCAAATGCTGAGCAAAGCATTTGATATGAAAGATATGGGGGTCGCAGATGTAATATTAGGAATGAAAATTACTAAAACATCTGATGGATATGCATTATCTCAATCTCATTATATTGAGAAAATTCTTGGTAAATATATCAGGGATGATATGAATGTAGCTAGAACACCTGTAGATATCAGTCTTTATTTATCGAAAAATAAAGGTGATGCAGTATCTCAGTTAAAATATTCCCAAATCATTGGAAACCTAATGTACCTAATGAATTGCACTCGTCCTGATATAGCTTATGTTGTTAGTAAATTCAGTAGGTACACTAGTAATCCTGGAGAAGACCATTGGAAAGCGATCATTTAGGTTCTTAGATATCTAAGATTTATCCGTAATCATGGTTTGAACTTTACTCGATATCCTGCAGTACTAGAAGGTTATTGTGATGCCGATTGGATATCGGATACTAAAGATTCAAAATCCACTAGTAGATATGCCTTTATTCTGGGAGGCGCTGCTATTTTTTAGAAATCCACGAAACAAACATGCATCGCATGATCCACAATGGAATCTGAGTTCATTGCTTTAGACAAAGCAGGAGAAGAAGCAGAATGGCTTCGCCACTTCTTAGAAGACATTCCAATGTAGCCAAAACCTGTGCCAGCTATTTGCATTCATTGTGATAGTCAATTTGCAATATTTAGGGTGCATAATCATATGTATAATGGTAAGTCTTGACATGTTCGTTGTCGACATAATACCGTAAGACAATTACTCTCAAATGGAATAATTTCAATAGATTGTATAAAATCTAAAGAGAATATTGCAGATCCATTAACAAAAGGTTTGACAAAAGAGCAAGTGTATAGTTCATCGAAGGGAATATGATTAAAGCCTATTACATAAGAGTCATCATAATGGTAACCCTACTTATATGACTGGAGATCCCAAGAACTAAGTTCAAAAGGACAACTAAGTTATGTGTGGCTCACCAGAAATCACCAAGAGATTTAAAATTCCCTATCCATTCTTATGGTGAGAGTGATATCTACAACATGTATTGTATGCAGGGGTTTAAGGATAAGTTTCGCTTTTAATGATTACTTATATCTTGATTTAAGTATAAAAATCAAGACGAGTATAAGAGATACTCACAATAAGAATCACCTATATAAGTGTCGAACTGGGGCCGGTTTTATGAGAATGAAAAGACTAAATTCTCTAGAAGCACTCATGAACAACCAGGAACGTTCAAGGCCAAAATAAACACAACCGTAAGAACCACGATGTGTCAGAAGATATTTTGTGTGAAATCTATTGTCTTGGCTTACACAAATGGTTGAACAATTCAAGGCATCGCGTCCATTGGTTAGCTAGTTAGTCCGATAGGTTATCACTAGGGAAGGTTCAAGGTTGAAAACTACTTATCCTGATGTAAGATATTTTTCGATTTATACTTTTTCGACAAATTCTGCATATTGTTACATTTTCGTTGTCATCAAATTCCATTCATGTGGGAGATTGTTAGAAATGGGTTTTGGAAGTTTTGGAAAAAACAGATTTTTTCTCAACTTTGTTCTATTTTTTAGGTGGGACACGTGTGCCAAAGTTGGCGGTTCAAAGTGGTAACGCATTCTATGCTGCGTTGCGATTCACGTAGTATATTTGGTTGCTCAAAACCATTATCGGGTGAATGAGAAATTGAAGCTAAAGTGAGCTCCATGGAAATGGAGTTTTTGGTGAAAATTTCTTAAGGTTTGGTTTAAGACTTGTCCCACATTGGTTTGGTGGGCAAAGTTTGAGTGAGTTTATAAAGTATGGGGTTTGTAACTTGTGGAGGGCCCTAAGGGGCATCCCAAGTTTGTAGAAGGGAGAGGTTATGGGCAAATTGGACTAGACTCATTCGACCCAAAAATAAACACACGCGTGCCCGTCGGTCGGTCGGGCAGGCTGGGCTTGGGCTTAGGCGCGGGTGCATAATGTGAGGTTGGGCTTTTCCGGCCCAATACTTATTTTTTTGAGCCAAAAAATTTGAAATAAAATCTGTCCAATTTTTTCCCACCCAAACAGATGCATATCTGTTTAAATTTAAACCCAACAGGTTCCAATCTGTTTGAATTAAACCAGACAGATTCAATATCTGTTTAAAATTCAAACCAAACAGTGCCTTAACTGTTCAATCTGTCCCGAACAGATTCTATACCTGTTCAAATAAGTTTTGCACCTGTTTAATTCAAACCAAACAGCCACGAATTTTTTTATATAAAGGTAGTCACTCATTTGGATTTTTACTCCAATTTTCGTCCTTAATTTTGTCAATACTCTCTGCATTTTGTTGCATACAATTTTCTATGAGAAAGAGTGTAAACACAAAGTGTGTTTGTTGTGCAAACAGTTTGTAGTGCTGCTACTGTTTGTTATTGATCATTTTATCCTGGGAAATAGACGTCCACATTCTGAAAGCACCGTAGAGAGGACGAATCTGTCTTAAGGACACAGTGTTAAACACTGGACTTGATTAAAATTTTGTTCGAGAAATTAATAAAGTAAGTTGTTAATTTATTTTCTGTTTTATTATTTATTTATATCAGATTTTGATTTTGTTTTTGTAACAAAATAAAAATCTGTTTTTATTTGTTTATTTTTATTTACTGGTTTGATTTTTGTAATCAAACAATCTCTCTCATTTCATTTATTTCTTTTGTATTCCATTTGTTGTTAAGTACACAAACAAAATTTATTTCATTAAATACAGTGAAGATTGTCCAACAGGAAGTTTGCAAACACACTGGCAAAATCATAAGCAAAAACTGCAGATTGAAGTTAATGGAGCTCATATTTATGTACTTTCTTATGGTTTTGTTTTTGAAAGTAATATACCCTTTAGTTATGAACTTGTATGTAATCCTGATAATTAACGGGATGATATACTAGTATCTGAATTCTATATGGACATCTTTGGGTGAAATCTTTTAACTATTTGGAATCAATACTCTCAATCTATCTCTCTGTGACAAAACAAGGGGGGAGACCAGAATTTTTTTTATTTTTTATTTTATTTAGGTGAAAATATTCTAATTAGCTATCCCAACTCTCTATCCACTTTCTGGTAATAAGGTCATGAAGAGTACAAACTAACCAATCCATAGAGGGGTCTGTTGAATTCCATATGACTGCACCTTTGCCTTCTCTTAGGGGAGCTCATAAATACAACATTTTTTTTCCTTTCCACACTCAACAAAAAATATGTTTTAAATGATTTTACCCTCAACAACACAATTACCATTAAAGACAAAATTACAAACTTGATAGGCCATTTATCCTGAGTTGTGATTGTGGGACATTTGCCTTGTGGGTTTTGGAGAGGAAGTATGTTTTAGAATTTTATTGAATGAATTATTAAAATATTTACTGTATTAACAGAAGGTTACACCAATTGCTTTGATGCCAATTGGATATGGTGCTCAGTAATTGATTTGTAATGCCAGGAAAAAAGAAGGAACATAACAGAAAATTTTATTCTTGTTTATTCCACTGTATGAAGTTTTTATCACGTCTAGGAAAAGAAGTTTCAATTCAAAATTAGTAGGCATCAAGAATTCTTATGGACAAGTCTCTTTTTACTTCTTTACTTGGTTTTATTATATAGTAAATTAATCTCCCATCGAGTATTTGTGGAAAAGCCTCCTTTTACTTCTTAGTTAGTCTTGTTCGAAATGGTCACTCACCTTCAATAACTTATTTATTTCGTACTACTATATAATATAATAAATTAACCCCTAATCAAGAACTTTTACCAAAAAATCCATTTTTCAACTTCCAAAGAGAAATAACTAAAAATAAAAACAATGTGAAATGAGAAAATTGTCAATCTAGATGGTTGAATCTAATTCATGAATGGGAGAGAAATTCGATCCTTTTAACAAACGTGCTCTAAAATTTAAATATAATCTTTTAACACGGATTACCACATAATTCATTCTAGCAATGTAATTGTATGTATCTAATTATATTTATTTACAATATTTTTAATATTAAATTATATGTATACACACAAAACACAAACAAATTAGAATTTGGAATCAACTTTTCCAATGGGTAGGAAGTTGTCCTCTCCAAAATGAAATTGAATCGCTCAACCTTTCCTACCTTACTCTCAAAGGATATATAGTGGTCTAAAATAGTATAGTATTCTTTCTTGTTTTGCTTCTTTGAAAATACAAAGCTCTCTTTTGTTGAAGAGAAATGGAAGACAACCACCATATCCAGATCCCAAGACTGAAACTAGGCTCACAAGGACTTGAGGTAAACCTTCTTCTTCTTCTCTCTCACACCCCATCTCAAGAAAGTCAAGTTCACATAATTGTTACCAGTTCTTCAACATGTATCCATTTTTTTTTGTTAATTGTTTTGGGCAATATTTGGATCATGAATTTATGAAGAGTTTTGTGGAGTTGTCTTGGTTATTGATTTTCATTTCTTTCATAAATGAAAATATCTTGACAATTTAACTGGGTTTGCTAGCTTCATGCCTTCATCACAATATGAATTTGAATTTAATGTCAATTGTTGTCCTTAGCATGACAGTTCTGGTACCACTTGCAATGAACTGACAAATTTTCCAAATGCTGAAATAGTCTCCCTTGTGAAATCTAATTCAATCAAAAGAGCAAATTGGTGTAGGGTCAGTTAAAAAAAGAATTCGGAAATTATCGAATTAACTTATCATTGATGTATTGTTTCATCGAGACCCAATCCAAATAGGTCTATTTCCCTTGACAAAGTGGGCTTTTGTTGAATATCAGATCAGTTTTGGCTTTTTTAACTTCCATTTTATTAGCAGTAATGCTTTTAGTTATCTTGTAGCTCTGTGTGAGGTCTAGGTATCATTCCTTTTTCCATGGCAAGTATATTTTATGATGAAATCAAGGTGAAAATGATTTTATTAGAGAAAATTTGAAATGAAATTCAGAAGAATAGTGGGGTAGTTCAATTGTATTATACATTAATTAGTTTAAAATTACATTATCAAAAAAAAAAAACTACCATTTTCAAGTGATGGTGTTCTTTTGTCATGCAGGTTTCCAGATTAGGCTTTGGATGTGCGGGACTTTTTGGAGTATACAATGATCCTCTCTCACATGAGGCTGGATGTTCAATTATAAAGGAAGCTTTTAGCAAGGGTGTCACCTTCTTTGATACCTCTGACCACTATGGACAAAATTATGACAATGAGATCATGCTTGACAAGGTGCTGCTTAAAATCTTTAAAATTGACCTGCAAATGAGTATTGCAACAGATTATAATTTCGAGTATTACATCTTATTCTCTTCTCTGTTGATTTACATAGAAGATTCATTGTATTGTAGCAGAATAACAATGTAAAATCCAATAAAAAAAGAAAGAAAAATTAAAAAGCATAGAAAAGAAAATTGAAATTAGAATAATGGTTTAGCTTATGCTTCATTTATGTGGCGAGAAGTATCATAGGTTTGCAACATTTTCATTATGGTGTAGTTCTGAAGTTTGATAGTTTCAGTAAAATGTTATCTTTTCCTTGAGCATCCCTGGTTAGATTCATATTGTTGATTGTTAGACAGTTTATTTTATTATTATTTTGGGCATTTTAGGCTCTGAAGCAATTTCCACGAGAAAAGGTTCATTTAGCTACGAAGCTTGGGATCAAATCAGAGGGTCGTGAATATGGTGTCAATGGAACTCCTGAATATGTATGGCAGTCCTGTGAAGCTAGTCTTAAACGGCTTGACCTAGACTATATTGATATGTACTATCAGCACCATGTGGATGTTTCAGTGCCTATTGTGGATGTTTCAGTGCCTATAGAGGACACTGTAAGTGTCACCACTTTTCATTTAAGTTAGTATTAGAACTAATTGTGTTAATTTTTTCTTTATGAAGAATTGTGTTTACATGATAGATCGCTTAATGATTTTGACTTATTTTGGCATAGATGGCAGAGCTCAAGAAACTAGTAGAGGAGGGAAAGATAAAGTACATTGGACTATCCAAAGCTAGTACAGAAACAGTAAGAAGAGCCCATGCATTTCATCCCATCACCGCAGTCCAAGTGGAATATTCTCTATGGACTCGTGACATTGAAGGGGATATAATTCCACTTTGCCGGTTATTTAATGCTGTTAATTTTTATATTTTGTGTCAAAAGTTAAAACTGGAAGCTCTTAGGCTTGTTTAAAAGATCAGAAGAGCAATTACCACCCTCTATTTTAATCACACCAAGCTTATAAACTTTGCACCCTGCTCATGAACAAAGAGCTAGGTATTGGGATTGTGGCGTATAGTCCTCTTGGTCGTGGCTTCTTTGGTGGGAAGGGAGTTGTTGAGAGCATGCACACCGATAGTATATTGGTATGTGACAACATATCAGAAATAAGTAATTGCAAATCTCTGTTTCTTGCATATTAGTAAACGTAAAGACATGAATATGATTTTTATCACTGGATGGCATGATCACTTGCACACCGGGTACTTCACAGGGCTCATTCTTAAACTGGCCAATGTGACCCATTGTGAGATGTTGCTGCCCATACCAGACATTGGTGAGCATATTCATTAAATTCTGAACTCAAGTTGATCTGTTGTAGGCTCACTTTCCAAGGTATACCGCAGAGAATCTGGAGAAGAACAAATAACTATATTCCCGTCTAGCCAACATTGCTGCAAAGCATAATTACACCCCTCCTCAACTGGCTTTGGCACGGCTGCTTCATCAAGAAGACAATGTTGTCCCAATCCCGAGTAAATTATGCCCTCACATCTACTTTAGCCCATTGTTTTGCATTGTTGAGTTTCAATTCATAAAACATGTCTATGCATATTAACCAGGTCAAGATTAACTCAATTTCTATCCCTAAATCCCATATACTTCCACCATCCCCCACTCCCCCAAATCTTTTTCAGTTCACTATTAGAAAACTTTCAGCAGAAATCCATATACGTAGTTTATGGTTTTGAGCATAATCTGAGATTTTGATTAACTGGATGGTTCCAAATTTTCTCGGCCTATTTATTAAACAAGGACAACCAAGGTTAATAATCTTCATAGTGGGATTGGATCATTAGCACTGAAGTTTACTGAAAAAGGATTTGAAAGAAATTTCTGATGCAGTTCCCATGGATGAAGTGGCTGGTGACAGAGATCTGAAATCCCTTGTAAAATTCTCTCGGACATTAGCGAACACACCAGCAAAATCATGAGTAAAAACTACATAATAAACTATGTGGAGCTCATATTTATCCACTTCCTAATGGTTTTGTTTCTGAAAGTGATTCTTTTTAGTTACAAACTTGTAATGCTGATAAATAAGAGGATGGTATACTATCCTGCTTGAATTCTACGTATACATCTTTGTGTGATTTTTTTGGAATAAATAATCTCAGGTAGCGTTTGGTTCATTAGAATAAAATGGAATGATCATTTCATCAAAATATTTATTCTCATGTTTTGTTAGATTAAAAAAAATAATGACTAATGCATTATAAATGGAATAAAGTTTCACCATTTTAAAAGAATGGTCATTCTATAAAAAAGCCTAAGGAATCACCATTTCATTGCATTCTTTTCCCTCTCATTCTCTCATTTCAAAGAACCAAATAGCGTATCAATCTGTCTCGATCTCAAGTTATTTTTATTTAAACCAAACTAAACTAAAATTTAAGTCCTATCAAATGGGATCAGCTATATGAATCCTTCTTGTTCATTTGACTCTATCAAAGGCTATTGGTTTAGTCAAATTAAGGAGATTTATATATCTATTTACTACACCAGTTCGCATCAATCTAGGTTTGCCTCTTCCCCTAACATTTTCCTCTACTGTCACTGTATTGCATCTCTTCACTACTGCCTCTATTGGTCTCCGTTGTATATGGCCAAACCATCTCAATCTATTCTTTCTTAACTTATCTTCTATCGGTGCTACTCATACCCATTCACGAATATACTCATTTCTAACTCTGCTTTTTCTAATCTTACCACGCATCTACTTTAGTATCCTCGTCTCATCAATATTCATTTTATCTATATGTTATTTTTTAGTTCCCCAACATTTCGTCCCATACAACATTGTTGGTCTAATAGCCGTTCTATAGAACTTTCCTTTTAATTTAGTGGGTACTCGTTTATCACATAGTACCCTAGACGCACTCTTCTACTTAAGCCACCCCGCCTTAATTTTATAGACCACATTTGCTTAAATCTCCCCAGCCGTTGTGATAATTGATCCTAAATAACGAAAAAATTCACTCTTAGGTAGTTCTTGGTTTTTAATCCCCACTTATCCTCGATTTTCATTATTACTATTACTAAAATTACACTCCATTTACTCTGTATTAGTTTTGTTTATCTTAAATCCTTTAGATTCAAGTACTTTTATCCAAGTCTCCAATTTAGTGTTAATTCTTTCTCTAGTCTCATCTACTAACATGATATCATCTGCAAAAAGTATACACCATGGCACATCACCCTGAATATTTTTCGTCAACTAATTCATAGCCAAAATAAAAAGATAAGAGCTTAATGTTGATCCTTGGTATACCCTCACAGTAATTGAAAATTCACTTGTTTCTCCAGCCAACGATCTAATAGTGGTTACCATGCCTTCATACATGTCTCTAGTCCTATCAATGTAGCCTTTTGTCACCCCTTTCTTCTCTGACACCCACCAGATTATATCCCGAGACACTCTATCATATGCTTTGTTAAGATTGATAAAAACCATATGAATGTCTCTTTTCTTCTTTTTACACTTTTCTATTACTCTCCTTATAAGATAGATCGCTTCCATTGTTGACCTACCGGGCATAAATCCAAATTGATTCACTGACACCTCTATTATATCTCACAAACGACGTTCCATCACTCTTTCCCACACTTTCATTATACGACACATTAGGTTGATTCTTTTATAGTTGTTGCAATTCTTGACATCTCCTTTATTTGTATAGATTGGCACCAAAATACTCTTCCTCCACTCCTCTGATATTTTACTAGTTAACAAAATCTTGTTCAATAACCTAGTTAACCAAGCAACCCTTTCTTACCTAAACATTTCCAAGTTTCATAGGAATATCATCAGGTCCTAAAACTTTATTCGATTTCATATTTTTAAGTGTAATCTCCACTTTAAAGTTCTTAATCCGGCGATAGAACCTGTAGTCTTGGTTTTCCTTATTACGGGCTATTTCCTCCTCTTTTGACCTTCATCCATGTTCCTCATTTAACAATTTCTCAAAATAGTTCTACCACTTATACTTAATCTCTTCATCTTTCACCAATACCTTAGAGTCCTCACTCTTAATGCACTTAACTTGATTAAAATATCTTGTTTTTTTCTCTCTTATCTTAGCAAATTTGTATATTCTCTTCACTCCCTCCTTACTATCTAGTTTAGTGTACAAGTCATCATAGACTTTCAACTTAATCTCTCTCACTACTTTTTTGACCTCCTTATTAGCCAATATGTATCTCTTAAAGTTTTCATCAGTTCTATTCTTCTGTCACTTTTTAAAACACTCTTTTTTCGTTTTTAGAGTTGGGTCCCTTTCCTTTCGACTCTCTAAGGATTTTCCTTGACATTCTCCTCATACAATTGGCTATCGAGTTCCACATAGTGTTAACATCATCTTCCAAGCCCCAAGTACCTTCTTCATCTATTTTATTCTAAATACTTCTAGTTTATCCCCTTTTAGTTCCCATCATCTCGTCTTACAACACCCACTATCCTTCCTAGCTTAGTGTTGCCTTTTAAAGCATAAATCTAATTCCAAAATCCTATGTTGAGACGTCAAGCTCTCTTCAGGATTCACTTTACAGTCGTTACATTTTAAATAGTCCACTTTTCTTACTAGAAAATAATTTATTTAACTCATAATTGATCCACTCTTAAAAGTTATCAAATGTTCTTTTTTTCTTATACATAGTATTGGCCACCACTAGGTCAAAAACCAATGCAAAATCTAAGGTTGAGTTTGGTAGAGTTTTAAAATTATAATTTGATAATAGAGTTGTATTTTGAGTTTGTGAATTTTGCAATTGTGATTTGAGTGTGAAAAATTTGTTTGGTTATGAATTTTAAAAAGAGTTTGAATTGAGTGATGTGACATATAATATTAAAAAGTGAGTGTTTTGAAAAGTGGGTGTGAAATTAATTTTTTAAAGTTGTAACCAAACAACATACTCAAACTAAGGGATAGAATTAAACTTTAAAACCTCTACCAAACAGAGCCTAAAATACTCTCTCCAGTCTCATTTCTATCACCAAAACCATACCCACCATCCGGTGAAATCTCTATCTATGACAAAATTCTCTCCACCGAGTATTTCCTATAATACCTCATCCATTTGGTTTTAAAAATCTCTTTTAGTCTAATCATCTAATCCTACTTGGAAGGCATATACACTAATAACGTTCACTACTCCACTAAGTAATTTAATAACGTTCACTTTATTAATTTTAATTTGGATGAAAATAATCAAATTAGCTATCCCAACTCTCTTCTATGCACTTTCCGGTAATAAGGTCATGAAGAGTACAAACTAACCAATCCCTAGACGGATCTGTTCAATTCCATATGACCGAACCATTACCTTCTCTTAGGCAGCTTGTAAATACACAAACATTTTTTTCTTTCCACCCTCAAACAATTTATTTTTTAAACAATTTTACATTCAAACACAATTACCATTAACAACAAAATTACAAATTTGATAGGCCATTTATCCATGTTCTTTTATGTTTAAACAAGGAAAGTTTTTGAGCAACTATATTATGAAAGCTGACTTTGAGCAAAACTCTCTTATTCATTACCTTTGTGAAATCTCAAATTCAACTGTACACAAAAAGGCCTTCATCGGTCAGTCTCTTAGACATATAAATATAAAAGAATGAGAAGAATACATTTGTTTTAACCATTTATATATATACGTATTCACGGTGAAACATGATCATTTTCTGAATGGGTGTACTCCATTGCACCTTTCATAGGTCCACCTGAACAGTGTGCCTATTCACTTCACTGTTTTGATGCGGGTCATTGACTTCTTCTACTGCATAACTATCCTGTTTGCAGCCAAATTGAACAATCATGTCAACTTGTGAAGTTGTAATCACATTTAAGTTAAGAGTGGTCTGTCGAATATAAATTAACTTGTATATACCACTGAAAAGAAATAAAAACAATAACCATAACAAAATATCATATAATCCCTAAAATATCATATAATCCCTTGACCAAATTCCATCAAACAAGTTCTGATAAACGAAGCCAGAACTCTTTCTGCTTCTACAAATGATAATTTCACTCAACAAAGATGAAAAAACTCAACCAACAGACAACAAGAATGCCATTCTAATCCAATAGTTTTTTTTTATTTTTTTAATTTTAATTATGATTTTCTAGAGTTAACATTAGTCGTAAATTTTGAAACTGGGAGCCACAACAGAATCAATGTGGATGCTTGCTTATCATGTCTAGGAAAAGCAAAACAGGCATACACTTGTCAGACCCAATACAAAATATTTACTACACGTCAATCATTTTTATGAAATAAAAACTTAGTTCCACACAAGCTATTGACTTGGTCTACTGTCATGAGCTAGTCTACTTTTATTTTTATTTTATTTATTTATTTATTTATTTTTTTGGATAAATAATCAAATTTTATTAAAAAGTATCAAGACGATGCAAAGAATATAAAAAGAAGCCCACCAAAGGCTAAACAAAACTAACTAATCAAATTCTCCACAAAATTAACAAAAATTAAAACATTTGGATCAACTGTACCCTTAACCCAACTATGCAACACCATCAACAATCAACTTTTTAACCATGAAATGAGATGACACTCATCCTGAAACACGCGCCCATTCCGTTTCAACCAAACCAACCAGAGCAAACAATGGGAAGAAAGCACCCAAGCCTTGCGGCGCTTCTTCCCCACCCTAGCCCTACCCCAACTCTGTAATACTCCCAACACAGAGACCGGTTGCACCCACACCAAGCCAAACAAAGCAACCACAAAATTCCAAAGTCTAGACACAAACGGGCAATGAAGAAGCAAGTGATCCACCGTTTCCGCATCCCTACAAAGTCGCCGCCGAATCAAATTATCAATAGTAAGAACACGACCCAAAGCATCCCCTGCAAAAGAAAAAAGCCACCTTCGTTGGACAACCCGTCGCCCAGACACACTGCCAAGGAAACACACCGATAGCATCCCCTTCAAGCGCCCCATAAAATGAAGCCACTGAGAAGACACCTTTAGACGTCCAAACATCCCACACTACAAAATCCACCCCATACCCCCGCAACAACTCATGAGCTGGTCTATTTCCAGCTCCTGTTCCATATGTATTATAGAAAAATATAACAGAAACATATTCTTCATCACAGTTGTGACTTACTACCAACAATTGGTGCTGGCTGCACAACGTAGTCTGCTAAGGGAAAATATATCCATCTGTTAAATATGACGCATATCATAGAAGCACTTCTTCCAATTTCTTCTAAAAACATCCTAACAAAATTATGCAAAATAGAACATAACTCCAGAAAAAAAAAAAAAAAATTAATAAAAAAAATAAAAATAAAAAGAGAGCAAGGTAAGCAACCACCTAAAAGCAATATAGTACATCAATATTGAATCAAACAAAAAATATCTCTTTGAGAGTTAACTCTTTCTTTATGAGTTAACTCATTTTCACAGCACACAACATTTTCACAGCACTAATATCTAGAAAGCTATGAAGCATGGGTACTTCAAAAAATATGCCGTACCCGTACTGAGTACTTACCGGCTTATGGTACCTCGTATGATACTTCTGCGTACGTACTGGGCGCATGAAACACGTATCCAAATTTTTTCTTCTTAATTTTTGACGTACCCAGACGTACCTAGTATATACCCAAGCCGTACCGTACCTCAATTGAAACAATATTTTCTTCTACCACAGAGATAAAACTCCTTTCACTAGACTTTCTTTTTTATTTTTTGTTTTATGCTTAGCATGATTTTAAAATTAAACTATGGTTTCTAAGTTATTTAATATATTGACATTTAATTTTGATTTATATCTTTAGTTTTGGCATTAAATATTAATTATAGGTTGGACCTTAACAAATTAAACCATTTAATTAATTATTGCATTATCTAAATTAAAAATAAATTTTACAAGTGTACCAAGTCGTACCCGTACCGTATTAACATATTATTTTTTTAATTTTACCGTATTAACGTATCCGTATCGTATTAGTACCAATACTCGTACTCGTACCCATACCCGTACCCGTGCTTCATAGCTAGAAAGAATAACACAAATACTAGCAGAGTATGAAGGGGTGAGGAACAATCAGTCAGGCCCATAAAAATCAATGAAGCCAAAAATAAAAATAAAAATAAAAATAAAAAAGAAAATAAAAGAAAAGAAAATTCTTGGATTCATGATTGACATCTTTAAAACATTTGAGGAAACAATATACTTACTTTTACAGGCAAATCAACTGGAAACAGATTTAGGCTACTGGGATTAAAACTGAATGAGCTGCAGAAAGGAATGTGACAAGAAAAAGAAATTAGTGCCTTAGTGGTATGCAAATATGAATGAAAAGGTTGAATAAATAACGAGATTCAAGATGGCTCCATTCAGTTGCTAATATTTAGTTAATAGACCCAATCATGCTTAAAAATTCAATCAAAGCTATTCTTAATCAACTAAAATCTACAAATAAGTGCATCATGCTAGAAATTACAGACGGCAACATAATAAAAACTAATCCATCCACAGCATGCATATCTTTATTTCCGTCTTTTTAACAGGAAAATAATGTTCTAAAGTGAGAAAAAACAGGTACTAACTTTAAAATGTAAAATGCAGTTTGTTACATTGTATATATTTTTATAACATCTTTTAAGGCAGAAGCATAGATCCTACAAAAAAAATGTGCATCACGTGCAGGAAACATACCTGCGAGATATAACTAGCTGCCACACATAAGGAATAAAGAACTCCTCAGGATGGCTCTCTTGTTCATATGTAAAGCGTAATTGAGTAAACATCTGTTAATTGGATAAAAAAACCATAAAAAAGGATCCCACTATTGGATAAACCTACTAACACAACCATTTGCTTTGTACCTTCATGCCATCACCACGCCAAGAACGACAATTTATGATTATGACTTCGAGGACTCTCTCCACCGACCATTCACCATTCATTCTTTGGGCATCCATGCGGCTATTGAAAAAATCTAAGACCTACAAAAATTAAAGATTATGAGGGAAGAAAATAAAGGGAAAAAGACGTATATACAACCTACAGTAAGAATGTTCTCAAGCACATACAGTAAAAATGTTCTCAAGCAGCTCATTAAAGCGAGGATGATTCCTGAAAGGCTGAAAGACCTCCTGCCTGTGCATAATCGCATATACAACCTGCTCCAATGCATACAATGAAAAATACCCACAATATGAGAGGAGAGAGGTGGGGGAACCAAATCCAGATGCATATGGTCTCAGTGACAATGATGATGATACCTCAGGATTACGTGGAAGAGCGTAAGTCAGTATTGCATTTAATATTTCCAGAACAATCCTCAGGAAATCAGTATAAATATGCAATTCTGTCGACTGCAAGAAATATATGTGTGTATTTAGAAGAAAAATAATTTGGAAATGTAAGATAAGATCTAAATAGTAATGAAGCTAAAGGTATCGATTATGGTGACAACCATCTCTTCTGGAAGGCTGTCTCCTCTTGATTCACCATTCCCTATACGCATCTCATCATTTTTTAGCTCTGCTAATTTGGTGTACCTAACACACAACGTTTTAAAAAGATGACCAAATCAAAATCCCATAAAAGTAAAGATTCTATTAAAGTTATCAAGTATTCCACGTAAGAAAATTGATCAGACTGCTCTATGGAAACAATAAGAGACATACTTGCGTGAGAGCATATCAAAGAGGCTAACGAGTCTCTGTGATGCATATGCACTCAAACGGTGGACATGGGGTGCCATGTTGGCCAAAATTGCAAGACAGTTTGTGTGGAGGTAAATATCCTGCACCAATTAAATATGTCAAACACTACAGTAGGGAAGCCTCTGTAAAACCAACTGTTTCAGATACTTATCTAGATCTCAACACATCCATCAATATATCCCATATGCAGGGTAAAGACTTACTTTCCAGTGTATTTACAAATGTTTGGTAAAAACTTACTTTCCAATGTATTTTCTGAAGGTTACAATGTCTATTGACCATATAGATATAGACACATCCATAAATATATTGAATGGCCCTAAAGATGCTAAGAACTGAGGCTCTATATCCTATGGAAAAAGTTCATTTTTCTCTTGCCATCATTTAGACTGTATTTTTAATGTGACGAAGTTGGGGATGTTGCACCCTTCAAAAGAGATCTGTCTGTGTAATTAGAATTAGGATAAGTTACATGACATGTGAGAGACAACTAAAGTTATTAGCCCAAATATGAGCAACTATGTAGGAAGAGATTGTCCTTTGTCCTTTTGCATTTAAGGTTTATATAATAAATGTTCATTATTGTTATGATGATTTGCCATTAATTTTATACAAGTTAGAGATATATGAAAATGTTAATAAGCAATGGACTAACAAGAAGAGTTAATAATATTCTAACAGTACTGTAATTTTCATCATTAATTTGTAGTACTTTTTTTTAAAAATTTTTTTTGAGTGAAGGGGCGCATCAACTAGATAACTACAAATAAAGATAGTCAAAGAAATTCTGCCCATGGTGAAAAGATACTACATTTCCATCAGAGGTAATTCTTGTATTTTAGAATTGTTAATATATCAGAATGTTTTATGTGTGGACTGTGATTATTTTCCCATGGCATAACTAATAAATTCTCTATCAGTATACCACATGATTTTGTTCTTCTATTAATGTGTGTTCATGTAAGTCTTAAAAGGGAAATTGCCTGAACTCACAAATTTTCCACGCACAAAATATATATATATATATTTAAGAAATTAAAATATATATATATATATATATATCTTTACTTAGCATCAACATTGAAATTGATATATCTGAATTTTATGATCTCAACGTATCTCCAAAAATTCATATTGTAAGCATTGACAAATTTTGACAACAAGCACGTAGACAATCTTCTTTTCACGGGTCATACAAATCAATCTCAATTTCTGAACTGAAACAAGGAATCTATCACAGCAATACCAAGAGAACACATAACAAAGTATTAAAATATAAATAATCAGCAGACATGGGCACCAAGCCATACCCGTAGCTTAGATAGGTTGTAATTCACAGTCCTTATCAGAATTATGATCATCAAGGAACCAAGAGAAGTTTGATGGAGCAAGCGTTCTTGGTACCATGAAACACTGGGCAGCATCTGTTCAAATAAATAAGATGTTAATATGATCTTTATATAATCCAGTTAAATGCTAGCCTAAAGAGGCAGTGCTCACCAGCTTGTGAATACTGGCATTGAAAGAAGAATCTTGACTAAGTATTAGCAGGATAATCAGCACCATGTAGATTTGATTGGATGTCCCTTTTGAAGCATTATACAGTGTTTCCAGCATGGGCATCAACTGTTGATTTCATTGCATAAATGCAAATCAAATTAGGATATGTGGCATTTATGTTACGTAAACTACTAAAATGATGACTGCTCATAAGATTTTGTAGTAACCATTGTACACAAAATCTTGTAAATTGTGTCCATAACATCACTTATCTGACAAGTAATAACCATTGTTCTTTTTTTTCTTCTTTTTTTTCTAAAAAAATTATTTTATCTTTTGCCAAGGTTACCACACAACAATAGGTGGGCTAACTAAATACAAATAAGATGGGAATGATAGCTGCCACTCCATACCAGTGTATCCAAATCTGTTCGCACCAAAACATACTCCAGAAAATCTGAGTTCCCATGCACTAATGAGTAAAGCAGTAAGATAGCAGTTTCATCAGCCAAGTACCTGAGGAGACAGTAGTCACAAAACCAATAAATTTACTTAAAGGATAAACAAATAGATAATACAATTTGATGATATGCACATAAAGTTTTTAATGGTGAATGCATAATGCTAGGCACTTTACCCCTTGTGATACAAACCCCTTGTGATACAAGCTATAAGCCTCAAGGCGTAAACATTTTGAATTCTTATATTTAGTAAACAACTAAAATATGTTAAAATATTGTAAATTAAATATAAAAGTGCAAATACATTTTGTCTCAAAGCATCAAACATTTCACTCCAGAGAAGGAAGCTTGCACTCTTTACACGTGAAATCAACATTCTTAGCTTCAGTTTTCAAGCCTTAGCTTTGTGTTTTTTCTTGGTCAATAATTTACTTGATTTTTCTCATGAATATAGTTACAAAAGGAGTTCTTTTTATGTTTAAATAATGTATTAGACTAAGTTTAACAACAATCCAAGATCAAGATCTCCATATGCATAAGCCTTTGAGGAGTGTCGCCTAAAAATAAAGCCTCAAGGCAAGGCAAGCCTCGATAATGCGTTTTAAAACTTTGTATGAGAGAGAAATAGAGCAATACCATTTTCTACGTTTTTTCATTTCTTTTAGATGGATGAGATAGGTCAGTTCATGCTGCTCAAAGACCAACCTCAGTTAATAAAAAAAACACTCTTAGCAATTGTCAAGAAAGAATTTATCTAAGGAATTAAAAGGGGAAATGATTAATATAGTGTATGAGGCAATATGGAGCATAAAAAAGACATTTCAAAAACATTTAAAGCTAACATGGTCTCATACATATTATCCATTACTACAAAATGCTTAACATTAGTAATACTACGGGGCACCACAGGACATCACAGTATCATATTACTTGCATTACTTGCACCAACAGGCATAAAACAAGAGGATTCTATTAAGGAATCTGTAACTTGAATTACAACCAAGATTCTAATCTAGTTTATTAAAGAAAGAAAAGAAAATCTGTGAATGTAATCCAAGGATGCCAACAAAGGATTAAAAAGGTAAGCAACCAAATAAAAACTCTAGCATTTAGATTTTGGATCTATTTTTCATATACTAAAATAATCATAATACAGATACTCACATGCCAAGAGTATCAAAGAGGGAAGCAAAAGGTAATCTCACAAGTGGACCACAGTGTGCATTCCCCTCAATATCAACACGATCAACTGCAAGCAGGGGACTGGTTTACTTAGCAGTGCACAAAATAAGCCCCATAACAATCAAACGATTACAATTTTGAGAACCTTACATTCAATATCCCTAACATTCTCTAAGGCCTTGCAGTAAGAGTTTTCAGAAAAATATGCATTTTCTTTGAGAAGAAAATCTGAAGTGGGACTGTCATCGCTTTTATCTTTCACAGTCTCCTCCATAACACATTTACGATAATAAATGAGAATAAGTAACACATGAAGACTGCTGTCTGCCAAAGGCCTTCTGGTAGCTTCACCACTTGAACTGACAAAGAAATTAAATGGCGATAGCACAAAACTTGCTGCAAGACAATCATAAAATTCACAAACTTCTGTCAGTAAAATAAGTCAAAATAATAAATAAACAGAAGAAAAAGACTCCAATGGTAAAAGGGGAAAAAAAATAGAAACAAACAACAACAATCTAGTGAAATTTATGAAACATTGCATCCAAATAACTCCGAACAACACTATGCTATTTTGATGACAAATGGCATAGCTATGGTGCATACGGCATATTAACAGAATAAAACCATACCAGCTGATTACTTGTAAAAAATGAGCATTATCAAATATATCACCATACCAGCTGCAGAACCAACTCTCTGTAAAACACCGGGCTGATTTCCTTCAGAAAACATGTCATAAGATGCAGTATTTAAGGCGAAGTGAGGTCGCATGATGTAATTAAGTAGCAGTTTGCGAACAACCAAACCAACAAAAGAGCTTTCCTGAAAATGTAAGAGCAAATTGACAGGCCAACAATACCGTTAAAAGAACTGCTGATTTTGGATGAGCTAAAAAAAGTCAGAAGTTCTGGTCACCTGGACCATTGCCATATCAATGAATGGGTGAATATCCTTGGGTCCTGGTGATGGTCCAGAAAGAAGCTGAGTTGACATGGCTACAAGCATGAAGTTAAGCAGCTCTTGGTGTAGGAGATATGTATTGGGACTTGCCAAAAATTTATAAGAAAATTAAATAAAATTAGGAAGATGATAAATACAAAATCGCAGCACTAATAAACATAGAGGATAGTCTATCACATACCTTACATCTACTTTGCCAATAAAGCTAAGCACACTATGCATAACAAGATTTTCAATATTTCGACCTGCAGTGCAAAACCCAAGGTCTCTTAAGGCGATGGAAATGAAAATCATAAAAAACATTTACAACAAACTTGTAAACTGAAAGTTGGAAGAAAATATAAAAAGATCTCTAAAAAGATGGAGTCAAGGTTCTGAAAAGCGGTTGCGCTCGCCGTAACGGTGGCGGTGGCGGTGGCGGTGGCGTGGTTGTGGTTGCAGAGTGTAAAGGTCGTAGCGTAACGGTTGCGTTAACCGAAACCGTGAATTTTTTTATTTTTCGCACAATTTGAAAAAAACTTACCGATACGCACATTTTTTTCTATGATCATATTTATTGGGTTTTAAAATAAATATTGATCAATTTTTATAAATTTTTAAGTTTGATCCAATATATTTCATATTTTTAAATCACTATAAATTGAGTTTTTTACATTTTCTTTTAATAATTAATGACTTTATATTATACAAAAAATCAATCACTAACTATTATATATAAGATAAACAATCACAAAAGTAAGAGAATAAATAAAAATCTAAATATATATATATATATTTTAATCAAGCCAAATAAATAATGACTACACTTATTATTATTATCATTATTATTTTCAAACAATATATAGATAGACACACACAAACAAAATGTGAGTGATAGTAGCTGAATAAAATAGTATAGGTCTTACAGCTTCAACAAATCAATAATATGTTCTTCATCTTCCCTCTTCTCTCTCTATCTCTCTTTCCCCATTTTCAACTCTTTTTTTTTTTTTGTGTGTGTATTTTTTTGAAAGAAGCAATTCGGAACCATTACGTAACGGTGCATAACAGGCCGTTATAGCACCATTACGACCGCTATAGCAGCCACTAAGGCCGACATACCTGTGAACCTTAATCACATTGCAAAAGCGGCCGTAACGGGTGGCGGTAACTACCACAACCGTTACGTAACGGCGTTACGTAACGGTGCGGCCGCTTTTTAAAACCTTGGATGGAGTTCAAATGTCAAGAAAGCCAAGAAATCCCCAATCTGGTTGCCATCAAATATTAAGAGCCTTTTAACAACTGAAATCTGTCATGAAATTAGAGTTGACAAATCAAAGTGAGCCCTGAACTTTCTTTAAGCCTCTATTTAGCTGTCAAGAATTAATTTCTGAATTGAATACTTTTTTTTTTTTATGATAAATAATTTCTGAATTGAAGTTTATGGAAGCAAAATTTGAGAATGTACACTAGTTCTTAATTTAAAGTTATTTGTTTGCGTCAACTTCAAGCAACATCAAAATATTAGGTCTGTCTCTAAATTACAGAATTCAATGCAAACTTTAAGGGTCTGTTTGAAAATAAAATTGGCGAAATGACACCCGGGGGGGGAGGGGGGGGGCGGTAATCAGCAGGTGTTTCAAAAAATTTCCAGAAACAGGTCGTTTCAGGAAACTTAAGGAAGCACCTTCTGCAATTTTAACTAAAGTTTTAAAAGGCTTTACTGAGACTCGCCTCGAGGCACGGCTAAGGCAAAATGCCTCAAGGCTTTGATATTTAGGCTTTACTCCCCAAAGGCTTGCACACATAGTCTAAGACATGCGCCTTAGGTGCGTCTTGTACACCTTTTATGCATAAGCATGTGAGGAGTACGCATATGAAGTTTGTCTTAGGGTCTTGTTAAACTTACTCTAGTAGATGGTTTAAAAATAAAATAGAAAAAAGAACCCCTTTTAAAACTATATTCTATAGGAAAAATTAAGTAATTGACCAATTAAGAAAAAAAACAAAATTAATGCTCAGTGAGAAGCTCAATCACTAAAACTAAGAATACTAATTTCACTTTCAATAAAGGAAAACTTCCTTCTTGTAGTGAACCTTGAGCATAAAAGTATTTACACCTTTACATTTTGATGTATTTATTTATTGTTTTAAAACATTTACTAAATATAAAAATTCAGAATTTGAAATGCTTACGCCTCAACGCCTTAAGGCCAACGCCTTGTCTCATGAGAGGTAAAACGCCTCACATTATGCATTCGCCTTTAAAAACTTTGATTTTAAGCATTCACACTGATCAGAAACTGGAACCTCAGTAGCAATTTCAAAGTTTGGATCTTTTTCATTTACACACACACACACACACAAAAAAACTGTTTTCAGAAGCATGGTTTTGACAATGATTCCCAGCAAGCACTAAGGAAGTGCACCAAAATAAATAACACCATGAAGTATGAGAACGAATGGGCAACACCATCCTTGCTTCACCAAAACAAATAACACCATGAAGCATAAGGACAAATGGTGCAACAATCAACCTCACTTCACCTAGAGCTTAAATGCACGATCAAAAGTTTTTTCTACTATTATGTTAATTGTGGCAGGATATATGAAAAGAATATTCACCTTCCCAGATCAAGTAATCCCGTATTTCAAACAGCAGAAAAGAAACCCATTGAAAATTATACACCTAAACCGTCACTGTGTTCCACAAGGCCTTAACAAAGGCAAGCTAGCTATGCAGACTGATATTCTTGCTCAATCATTTGGCAGTAATAAACACACACACACACACACACTTGATGAAAGTGACATCAATGAAAATATGAACACACAATTATAAGGTGCAAGTGAATTACCTCTGGAGAAATCATTCGATACTGCTTCACTCTCTTCTAGACACAGGTATAATTCCTCAAAATTATCATTTTTGGCATTTTCAATCAAGTACTTCAGAAATACAGATGAAATGTACGTTGCATTAATAGCCTTCATATGAGCAGATGGCGACACACCAGAAGTAGAAACACACTCTTGCAAACACCATGCTAAGTGAATTAAAATTTTTGCCATATGCCTTGTGTAATAGTTGTTCTGTGCTGCACAAGGTGATACATATCAGATAGATTAACAAAGCAAAAAGAGTTGAGTAATTAAGGCCTTGTTTGGTTTGTTTCTCAGAAAAATTTTTGGAAAAAATTCTCTACAAACAAATTTTCAAGAGTAATCAAACCAAACAAATTTTTCTAAAAAAAATTTCAAAATTTTGTTTGGTTACTTACTTTCCAAAATCACTCTCTCTCTCTTATACACATCAAATCAATCACTTTTTTCAAAACTCTCTCTCCAAAACAATTTTCCAAAACCATTTCTGAAAAAAGGCAAACCAAACAAGTTTTCATACTTTTTATCTCAAAAACTACTCTACAAACACAAACCAAACACACCCTAAATGTTTTTAGAACACATTACACTACCAGGGGTCTAAGACATACACAGTTGTGTCCACTGTCTATGCTATCATCTACTGATTTCAGCATTTTTTTGCAGCATCCCCCACAATCAGAAATATGCTAAACTTACTTGGTACATCGAAAACAAAAAGTTAAAAACCAATCCTTTACATGACAAACTAAGACTCAACAATTCATTTATCTATCAATGATGATCAGATTCAAAATTTAATAAGAAGTCTTTTCACAAAATACGGCATTTCACAGCATTGCATGGTTGAAAAAGATGCTGAAATGTTTTTGAATCATCGTAAAAACTATTATATTTGTTCTCTTTACACTTAGAAATGAATTTGATCATTATATGTGCCATTTGTTAGTGCATATTTTCTGTTCTAACTAGAGATTTCTAAATGTAAACCCAGATCCACATTCACTAGCAATTTCCACCTACTGCCTCCAAGTAATATCTAAACGAAGAATGAAAAATTGACAATTATTTCCTCTCCAATGTTAATGATTTCAATGTTTTGTTACATAATTTCAACACACCAAAACAAGCCTTGTGTCCCCAATCAATTAGGGTTGTCTACTTGAATCCTTCATCTCTTTTGCTCTCCTTGAGCTTGTTGGGCTTGAGTATGATTCCTTGAACCTCAGGTCAAGGGGTCAAGATTTAGTGTCATAAGATTTTTTTTCAAAAAAAAGAAATATATATAGATATCTCCATTATGCTCTATCAGGGGCCACATGTTTAGTTAAATTAAATACATACAAAAATTTACTATAATATTCCATGTCAATCTAGGGCTTTCCCTCCATCTAGCATATCATTAGCCATGATCCTATCACACTTCCTCACCATTGCCTCTTACCAATTTTTATTGTATATGACCAAATCATCTTAATCTATTTCTCACACTTGCCTTCAATTAGTGTTATTCCAACCATTTTAGGAATGTATTCACTTCTAATTCTATGTTTCCATGTGTTACCACACGTCCAACCCAACATTGTGATTTCAACTACACTCATCTTGCTTACATGTTTCTTAGTTGCTTAACATTTTGTATGGTAAAACATTGCTAGCCTTATAAATGTCCTATAAAATTTTCCTTTCAATTTTATCAGTATACATTGATCACATAATATGCCATAAACACTCCTCTATTTTAGCCAACCTACTTTAATTCTACAAGCCACATCACACCCAATCTCTCTATTCTTTTTAATAATCAAAACTTTTGTATCACAATTTTTATAGCCGTGTGTATATTAGCAATGAATAGCTCCAAGTCTGCTTGCTTTGCTTTTATGTCTATTATTATAGACTATTTCATATATCAAAGAAGGCAACAATAGCATGAGCCATCACCCTGGCTTCGTTTAGGATGTGTGTTGGCTTTTTTACTTTTTTAGCCTAGGCCAAAAAGTCTTGTTTGGGATAAGCTTTTTGACTTTTGTGAGAAAAAATGAAATGATTATGGTTTGGATGTGTCATTTTGTTTTATTGGACAAAAAAACTTCTTTTTTTTTTTTTGGGTCTATTTTAACCCCAACCCACCCCAAGCCAACTACCCAAACTATAGCATCAAAAGCTTATTAGAAACTCTATCAAATATACTCAAAATTCAAAGTGAGAATTTCATGCAGACTGCCGACAAGCTCACCACACAACGAGATAGTGAGTTCAAGAATTTCATAATGCACAGCATTTCTCCTAAAATCGTGAGCCTATAGACTTCCATAAACCTTTGAATTCTCCAATTAACAATTGAAAATATCAAATGAGGAATTGCAATGAAGCTTCAAACCCTTGCATCAAAAAGAATCTACCAAAGTTATTCAGTTTGTAAGCACAGTTTCACAATGATATTGCAACTGATTCAAAATTGAATGTAGCCAAGAATCTGAATACTCATTATGACCTATATATGAATGCAATATCATGAATAAACAAAAACTACTAACCAAAAACCTCGCAAGCTTCAGAAACACGCTGGGGCGGCCATTGGAGGCTGAGAGGAAGCTCGAGCAATTTCTGCCAGAAATCGGAGGCGAGAGGAAACGATTTCTCGCCGACGAACGTCCCAATTAGATACTCTTCCGTGTCTTGCGGCCGCGCAGCACTGCTCCGGCGCGGCGTTGAAGGCACGGCCCCCATGAACAACCAGCGAAGCTCACTCTCTCTCTCTCTCTCTCTCTCTCTAGTATCGGAGTCGAATTCGATCGAGTCAACGATTCAACACTCAATCGATCACAGCAAATGTCATTGCCAAAACGAAGCAACTGAGACGTAAGAGATGGTGATCGGAGCTTTGTGGATCTATGATTGTTTGACACTCTTCGAGTACGAAAGAAGTCAGGAAGAGAGACGCTTCGAAACGAAGGTTGTAACAGGTGTGTGAAAGCGAATCGACATTTTTGGTTCCGGATGGTGAAAAATCGATATAAATTTCCTCAAATTATAAATTGACTAAAGTACCCTTGAAACTTTGATCCAAACTTTATTCCAATTTGACATCAAAATTATAGAAAATTGGGGTATTTTTTTTAAGGTCCCTGATATTATGATTTTATAGTAAAAAGGACATCAAATATTTTCATGATGTCTAAGGTCCCTCAACATCAATCCAGAGAAATTTCAGTCCCAGAGAAAATTGGTCCAGAGAAATTCTGGGAAGAATTTCTCTGGACCAACCCAGAGAAAATTTAGTTCAAAACCAGAAAATTTCTCTGGTTTTAACCCAGAGAAAATTCAGTTAAAAACCAGAGAAATTTGAAAAATCCAGAGAATGAGGTTCAAAGCAAATTCAACACATCCAACTCTACAAAGCCCATGAATGTACGTGTTGTATGTTACAATAGTTGGGCAATTAATAGTTCTTCTATGAGTTTGTGATAGATTTTCTTTAAACTTAATGGTATGAATTTCTCTGGGTTGAATCCAGAGAAAATTCAAATTTCTCTGGATCACTTTCTCTGGGTTGAATTTCTCTGGGTTGAATCCAGAGAAAATTCAAATTTCTCTGGATCACTTTCTCTGGGTTGAATTTCTCTGGGTTGAATCCAGAGAAAATTCAAATTTCTCTGAACCTGAAGATATTATATTCAACACTGGATATATATATATATATATATATGTGCTGACATTGTATATATATATGTATGTATCGTATATATATATATATATACGTTTGCAACCATAGATAAGATAACTAAGAGTGACTGTTTGATTATGGTTGAAAAACCACCACAAAACCCTAGACAACAACAACAATCACATCATCAATGTGGAGACAAGAACCCAAATACCCAGTTCAACAAGTGACGAAGGCACCTTAGATCTGGTTTCGAGAAATTGAAGTCTCCTACTGACTGTTTGTTTCTCGGCGACGCCATTGAAGGCCGGATCCAGTGAAGCTGGAGCTCAATCGGTTGGAGAATGAAGTTAGGGGTGAGGAACAAGAGTTGATCTGGACAGGTATGAGAATGGAGAAGTTTAGAGAGAGAGAGAGAGATGAGTTTTGATTTGGTAAGGTCAAATTTCTCTGTGATATGTTTAGGGACCTTAGACATTAAAAAATAATTTTGTGGATCTCTTCCATTATGAAAAGTGGGAGAGGGACCCTAGACCAATTTTCCCTAGAAAATATTATGACACACATCTGTCAAAAACTGTCTTTTATATATATCTTAAAAGTATAATTAAAGAAAAATTTGTATAATTTGATATTTTTTTAATTATAATTAAAAAAATTATCATAATTAAATACAACATGCGACATAACTAAATAATTCATGAGTCATAATTAAAAAAATTAATCATAATTAAAGAAGAAAATGATATAATTAGAGAGGTATATGATGCATCGTTTTAAGAGTGTGCATGCTAAGAATTTTCCAAACTTTATTACCATTTTAGGTCCAATCAAATTATAATTCTATTAAATTACATGAATATTTAGGGGTGTTTCGGAAGCTTCATAAAAAAACTAGCTTTTTAGCTCTTTTAGCCAAAAAAAAAATCACAAAAAAAAAAATCACAAAAAAGTTAGCTTTTTAAACAAAAAAAGTCACAAAAAACTAAAAAAAATTAACTAACCTCTCAAAACACCTCTTAAAAGTACGTATTAAAAATCTTTAAATTTTATGAGTTTATATAGAAAATCATATTTAACCAATCAATAATTATTATTTGAAACGTCAATTATTATGAATGTACTACAACAAATTTTTAACTCATAAATCTTAACTCAAATATAATCAAGATTTAAATATAGATTTGTTGGTACTACACAAGAAATTATACCACTCGGGACTATAGTAATATGATTATGTTGAGATTGAAGAGATGTGAGATGAGATTCATGACCTTTTTTTATTTTTATGTTGGACTATATGTTTAAACAAACAAAAATAAATAAATAATTAGTTGGATAATGGAAGAAACGTGAGAAACATGTAAAAAGATTATTTTCTTTTTTCTTTTTATATTTCTTGATCACTTCCAAAATCCAGAATTTTTTTTGAGAAAAAGTGAATTGCCACCACTTATGATAAACAAATAATTTTAATATACCCTACATATACTAATAAAATATTATAGTTTTCCCTTTTTCTGTTTTTCTTGTAAATAATACTATTTTTCTTCTTTTTTTTTTTTTCTTTTTTTCGAACCTCTTTTTTCCTATCTTAGATTGTGTTTAGATTATAAATTTTTATTTTTCTCTTTTATTTTTAAAATGCCTATTAAAATTTATGATTCAAACACATCCTTAAATAATGTTACTTTCCCTTTTCCTTTTCTCTCCTTCCAAACATTTAAAAAAGAAAGAAAAAAAAAAAAAAACTTAAAAAGACAAAAATTGAATTACATAAAAGAAAGGGTATTTTAGGTATTCAAACATCTTAATCGGGGTAGATTCTCACTAATTGCGATTTTTTGTAACAACAATGATAGAGACCATTAATTTTAAAACTCTAAAAAGACTACTAATAACATAACACTCAATAAAAAAAAAAAAAAATACAACACTAAAACTAAAACATTAAATCATCTACGATGGAGCCCGTTAGTGCTCTCTCATTTTCCTTCCATTTTTTTTAAGTCATTAGCAGCTGGTTTTGTTGCCTCGTCGGTGAGAGGCCACGTGGCGACCGCCATTGCATTGTCAATTCTCTCATTTACCGGGCCCACTCGCCTTAAAGATCGTCAATATAACTTTCCCATCCGCGATGATGGGTTGCAAATCGACGACTGAGAATCGATATTGTCATACACGCGCCACTTATTGTGTTATTGCTCGTATTTTTATTAGGACCTTTGATTTTGATCTTGTGCTTCGCGATCTATTGTATTATTCTGTACCACGGGTTTCATCACCGTTGACATTTTAATATTTGCGTCTTTTCCTAATCTTTGGATTTGATTATCGGCCCAATTCGGGAAAAACGCGAGGCCCAAATTTTATAACGAAGAGGGCTTGTCATGACCCATAACTGGGGCTGATTCTATTTGCACTCAAATTTTATGTGTTTTTGTGTGTACATAATAAATAAATAAATAATTTAATAGTTATAATTATATAATTTTTAAAATAAATAAATGACAAGTATAATTTTAAAATAAAAATTATTTTAATGTTTTGTAATTTGAAGAATTTGGAATAATTTTTAACAGGTCATATTGACTTGATTTATTTATTCACAAGCCTTGAGTGAATTATTTTACATATTTATCTCTCGTTTTGATAATAAGAAAAATTTTAAACTTTTTAGATGTATTTTTTATTTTTGGATTTATTTGTTCACAAGTCTTGAGTGAATTATTTTACGTATTTATCTCTCGGTTTGATAATAAGAAAAATTTTAACTTTTTAGATGTATTTTGTGTTATTGGAATGATCATTTGTAAACTAGTAATAATACTGATAAATTTATCAACGTGATAAATGACTGAGACATTTTGACTTTTGTTTCTGAATTTTAATTTATTTATGTTAATTTATATTTAAATATAATGTAAGAAGTGTAAATAGTTGAATTGTATTTTTTTAAAAAAAATAATTTATTTTTGATAAATAAGTCAAATCCAGCCGACCAACACATACCCCTTTGAAATTTGAATTTTTGAATCTATTTATTATTATGTCATCTAGTTGTTAACGTATTATTTTTTATCTAATTTTGAATATATGACAACAAATTGAAAAATATGAATAAGTTTGTTTGTTTTTATTTTTCAAAAAATATTTTTCAGAAAATTCTACTTTCTTATTTTTCGTATTTTTTTGTTTTTACTGAATTTTTTAATATTTTAAGCAATTTTTTTACTTTTTAGACATACCTAACATAAATACACCTAAAAGTAAAAAAATTGTAAAAAAAATCTTTTAAAAATTCACTAAATACCAAAAATACAAAAAAAAAAAAATACAAGAATTCAGTACATTTTTTTTATATTTTTATGTATTTATTAATTTTTTAAAATATTTTTTCACAGATTTTTTACTTTTTAGATACATCTAACTAAGGTGTATCTAAAAAAGTAAAAAAAATGTTTCAAATTTAAAAAGTATTCACTAAAAACAAAAGAATATGAAAACTAAAAAACTGAATTTTTAAAAAAATTAATCCAGAAAACTCAAATCAAATACACTGATTAAAATTATAAACAACTAAAATAAATAAAAATAAACAAAGCCCAGAGTGGAAAACAGTGAAACTAATATCAACTATTTGGGGGAAGAAAATTGAGAAAGAAGTTTGACACCCAAGCCAATTCTCTTTGTACATGCCAACTACACTTAGCTCATGAACTGTGAACAGCATTCGCCCCGTCTCTTGCACAGACTGGCAATATATGAATGGCAACATCTTTTGTGATCCAAAACCCAATTCTCAATTCCAGCGATGCAACCCATCAACAATTTTCTATGCTTAACTTACTTTGTGCATAGAGATGTTAACTTTGTTTGTTAAGGAGAAACTTACTTGACGAGTTTAGAGGCACTACAATGAAGATGTTACGTAACTCATTAATTGACCCATCCTACCCCTACCAACCCATTAATAGAACTTGAAAAAAAAAAAATGTGACAAGTAACCATTTTTCAAAGTTCACTTAAAAAAAAAAAAACGATAAACAAATATTATTTTATTACAATAGGATTAACAATTACTTGTTAACTCAGATTTTATAGTTAATAAAAAGTTTAACATATGATAACTAAAACAATTCCAAACTTAAAACTGAACAGTTCTGTTGAAGGATGAAATGCAAGAATTACTTAATTCTATGATAAAATCTGACATTAAATTCATTGAAGAGTCTCCATTGTGGATGCTCTCAGGAAGCAAATGAGCACCCCAGCTTTTGCCCATTTCCTTTAATACTTGCACCCGAATATATCATATATATAATGATGACACACTCTTTGCTTTTGCTGTGCCTCCCAGCAAAAATGTTTCAGTCCATTAATTAAAGATCACTAATAGATCACTAATGATGTGACACTAATGTGGACTCACTATTGATGTGATAGTTTGGCTTCTTTTTTTTTTTTTTTTTTTTTGCATTGCCAGCTCATTAGAGATGACATTAGTGATGCAAATTTAGAGCACTGAATCAGTGTTGGCCTCCCCATAGGTCCCAAGGGCCAGTTAACACTACCATAAATGATCTTGTTCGGTTTTGGGTTCATTGATTTGAGATAGACAAACATAAATCATGATGAAATATGCATTTAAAGAATGTTAAAGTTGAAGAAGATTGTATAATATTAAGTTTAATTATTAGGTTGCATTGCCTTTTTTTTAAGTGACAAAAATTCTCACAATTTATGTTGATGAATTACAAGATTATATGTTATATCACTCTTTTAATATTAAGTTTAATTATTAAGTTGCGTTGGCTTTTTTTGAGTGACAAAAATCCTCACAATTTATGTTGATGGATTACAAGATTATATGTTATATGACTAGAGTATAAAAGTCGATTTAATTCAACGATGAAATTTTTTATTGATATTTTAATAGCGTGGATTCAAATCATAAAAATAGTTTTTACAATCTCCACAAATGGGAGGGTAAATTATGTATGTTTTTAATAAATTAGGTCTATATATTTTATTTTGAGTATATTTTTATGAGTGAAAAGTATTTCCAAACCCTATACATGACATGAATGACATGCATGTCAGTGTTACATCATATGGCAAGTATATTTAGTGCACAAATTTAATCATATAAACATTATTCAGATTAAACATAGAATAGTTTTTAGTGAATTAAGTACAAAAAATGCTATGCACCGTACTTATATGATCTACCCATTTCACTTGTTAGGCTCTTTTTTTTAATTATTTTTTAATACACAACATTATTGATTAAGTACAATGACATCTTACCTTGGTCTTTGTGTTGAGTTGAGATAAAAATTGCTAGTGTCACCTGTTCGAATTACGGCATAAGGAGACATGTTTGTGACCAAACAGACAAAATAAGTTAATTATTCTATAATTTCGAAATATAGACACGTGATATTTCATAGTATAATAATTGGTGGAGAAAGTAAGTAGGTGAGGTATTATGTTGGATGATTAGAAAATATGAAGAAACCTATTAAATGATGATTTATTAGAGAATACAAACACGTGACATTTCGGAAATATTTAATAATTTCCCGACAAAATATGAATGGACAACAATTGTTAAATCAACACTTTATGAAAATATGTTTTAGATCAAAAATTACTGTAGCAACTGTGGCATGAGGACTAGTTTTTGTTGCCGACAACACATTAACAATATACAAATTATTTTTTGGGCCCAAAATATATATATTTTCGTCTCAAATGCATTTTCAATAAAAAATCTCAAATACAAGAATATTGAGATACGATTATACAACTGAAAATATATTAAGACGTAAATTTTATGAACAAAAGATCTCGTATCTTAAATTTCTTATTTCTAATCTTTCAGTTAGAGGATTTTGTACTCCAATCTTTTTTTGTCCCAAATCTTCCATGTCACAACAACGTACATTCTCTCTATACTACACGACCAATCTCTTATGTTTTGATTCTTTCTTATGTTTTGATTCTTTGGTTGAAAGAATATTTTAGGATAGGAAGACAGTAAATCCTGTGATCTTGCTAAAGAGAAAAAAAAAATAAAAACAAAAATAACTTCGAAGATGTTACGCCAATTTATGGATTTTGAATTTCCGTAGTCCAAACAATTCGAGACCAACTACTTATAAAATAAATAAGAATTAGTCTGTGATAGTTACACCAAATTTTGGGTTCATGAACATACCATTGCAAGTAGTGCTTTGCAATCGTAATAGAATTCAATTTCATTGAACCTCCAAATGACAATCAATACTCCATATTGGTTACTCAGTTCCCTCCCACTTCTCAATGCTGTAAAAACCATATGAATTTATAGATTGTTGAAGCAGACATAGGTACAGAAGTAGACAAGCCAGACTCCATTTTGAGAGAAGTTATATAATATTCCGGGAACATCATGTGACCAATATTTGACCATTTTTTAGGGAAACTAAGGACAAAGTGACCACATGACCGCATGCCATTAGCAAGGGGGATGATCATGTGGGAATGAGAAAAGTCAGGATTATGAAATTTTTTTTCATGAAAATGATCATGAAAGATTTATGATCCTTGGATTACTTTGATTAGTGTGTAGTGTTTTATTTTAAGTGTAATCCAAGGGTCACAAAACTTTCATGATTATTTTCATGAAACATTTTTCATGATACCTAACATTGCTATGTTAGAATTCCCGACTCACCTGATAATTTTACTAGTTTGGGCTAGAACCCAAGAAACCAAGCTGCTCTGCCAACACATCTACATTCTCTTCATCTTCTTCTTCAATCCCTTCATTCAACAAGTCCTCCCAAAACCCTTCATCAACTCCTTTGTCTCCTCTCTCCTGCATTTCTTCATTCCCCACATGTTCTTCCTCTACGTTCTGTGATGATCCACTTAATCCCTGTATGTCCCCCGCAAGTTGCTCTAGCTCCAAATCACTGAACCCAGATATGTCGTAGTCTTGATTTTCTTGCTTAATATCAAGGCCTTTTTCACAAACTCCAACATCAACATTGACAGGACCTTGATCAATTGACCTCCTTCTCTTCCTACAAATCGCTTCCTCAAGCTCTTTTCGTCTCTCCTTTTGCATCAATTGTTGCATAAAACTTGGATTCTGTATTGCCTTTGCCAAGAAACCGATCATTTGTTGCTGTTTCGTCTCTGTCCCAATTAGTCTTTCCTCCATTGCTTCAAGGTAAGCTCTAGTATTCTGCTGTTGCTGTCTGAGTTTCACCAACTCCGCCATTAAAACCTGCTTGTCACGCCTCAACCGATCAACCTCTATATCCAATCCAAACGTACCCACTTCGACACAAGGCTCTAGGCCTTGTCCCCTTGAAGTCTGAGAATGAGAAGATGTTTTTCTCCTCCTAATGTTCCTCAGAAGATGCTTTTGTCCTCTCAAGAACCCTTCATTAGCAAATTCCCATCTGTCTGGATCAACCTTTTTAAAGCCCTGCACATTTCATATTACTTGGCCATGATCATACACCAATGAAATCTACATAGGTAGCATTGAGAATTGTATAAAAGATATATCTAAGTTTGATGAATAATGAAACCTTCTATGTAACAATATTGCAAATGGTGAATAACAGATTTGATCAGGCTGTCTGATCTATATATCACTGTATTGTCGATACCGACTGGTATTGTTATTTAAAACCATGAATTAGATAGTGTGACATTTATAGTTTATTTTACTCATCCCTCCACTTGCTTTATTAAACCAACAAACAAACAGGATGTCTACATTGATGAGAAACTCATTAAACAAAGAAAAGAAGTACCAAATCAATCTATCATAACTGAAAAATAAACATGAACTTTCTAGCCGTTTCTTGAATGAACATGAAAGATGCCAAATCTGAACCACCCACATCAGATTATGATATTAAATCAAGACAAACTTCCCATTTATTGATTGTAACTAAAAAGATGAGAAGGAGGTGTTTGAGTTTTTGTTGAAGGGAGTAGATATACTTACGTAAGTGTTGAGTTGCCTAACAAAGCTTGAGAAATTGCAATGCTTGAAGTACCTAGGAAGAAGATTCATGGAAAAAGCCCGATGGTCCCAAACAACAAAACTGTTGTTGCCTTTGCTCCAAGAAATTACATGATTGGTGTTTGGATCTTCAACTAAGTCATAAGTTTTGGAGAGGAAAGGTGGAGGGCCTGTGCCATGAAGTCCCTCCATTGGTCGAGGAACAACTGTGGACGGCTCACCGGGGTACGATGAACTCAATCCAGGAGGATTCATGATGGAGATTGATCAAATGAGAAGGAGATCTATGAGGTTTGCCTATTAGAATGTGGTTTGGTTGTTGGGTAGATACGAAGAAGCCTAATGGATCTTCAGTCCTAACAACAAGTCTCCAGTCCTAGATATGTAGAAGCCTTATGGATCTTCAGTCCTAATAACAAGAATGCAGTTCTATGTAAATCTTTCCTGAAATGGGTAATGAGTTTTTCTTGATGGGTTTTAAAAATTAAACACTATACATACATACATACACAAAAAAAACCCAAGATTAAAATGAACGATCGATCAAGATCAAAGGGTTAGCCTACTAAATGAGGTGATATATTACGAAGCGTGGTATCTGAGTTTGAGTCTTATCACTGCCTATGAGAAGTTTTCTTGGAGAAGAGACATGGAAACAAAAATGGGTCCTGGTGGAGATTGAGATCAACATATAGAAGGTAAAAAAAAAAAAAGTAGAAGTTTGAGAATCTGGAAGTGGTTTTCTGGCAATATAGATAAGAATCATCTGAAATGGAAATCAAGAAACACAGAGAAAATTTGAGAAACTGAGAAACAAAAAGACTAAATAGGAACTGAATGTCAATGTCATTGATTCATATACATGTGATGATGATGCATGTATATAGGTGTACATGCTTTGTGCTAGAAATGAATAGATGGGAAGCTGATGATGGAAAAGAGAACCAAAATTGGACTGTTTGACTCTTTAGCTATTTTTAATGCCCCACTTCTTACTCCTTTTGGGAAGGTCGTTTGGCAACAACAAAAAAACAATTCTTTTTTTTTTTTTTTGTTCTTTGCACAGCCAAAAGACAGGTAATAATAGGTGTAGGATGAGCTCGCGTGTACTACCCCCATTCAAACCTTTTTGCTCTTTGCTCTTTGATTAATATTTATTTATGATGTTAAATCGCAATAAAATGATTAAATTATCCCTATGCAATTTAAAATATTTATAATTTCACTCATGTAGCATATTTTGGCTCATGAGAGGTAGAATTGTAATTTCACCAGTGACTGAAATCCAACTTCTCAAATGTCTAAATACAAAAAAGCCAACTTTTAACTTTTGTTACAAACGCACAAACGTGGCTAAAAGCCAAGTGCCCAAAACAGGCCTCTGTCTCCATCCAAAGACAGAATTAAATAATATACAGCAGAAGCTCATCAAAGATGCTGTTGATATCCTCTTTATTTTTAGTAGTCATATATATATTTTTATGATTAAATTATGTGTATATAAACTATCAATACTAAAGCAGAATTTTTTATTTGTTAAAAAAAATAAAGTCTTTATTACCTAAACTTGATCAATTCCTTTTGTTTATCAAAAAAAAAAAAATTATAATGACTTCCTTTTGAAGTTTTGAAAAATACAGTAATATAACTCATTTAAATTTATTTTGAATTTGAATGAGTTCAAACGGGCTTGTGGATTGTGCTCCAGAATTGTCTGGAATTTCCACTAGGGGAGGAGTGATGTTTGAAGCATTCATGGTGCCTTTGTGTCTAGTTGTATTATTTTTAGTTTCTTTTTCTCTTTTGCAAGTAAAAAGTGGACCATACCAGATTTTAGGTCAATAATGTTGGTGAATTCTTTACTTACTTGACATGAAAGAAAAACTGCCTTATTGTGTTGAGTTGAGCCACATTAAATTAAACTATTGTAAGCTTTGTAGCTGAAATAGTTTTAGTTGGTTGGGAGAAAATATCTTGCCATCTTAATATTATTATATGCATTAGTCAAATAAAGTTTCATTACAAAAATAGATAGTATTTCTCTTGCGTAAAAGGAGTTTACAATCATTATTGGACTTAAAAGGATTTATTCATCGTTGTCATTTTTCTTATTATTTTATTTTATTTTATAATTTAAGAGAATGATAAGTTGCATACCTCAACGATAAGACTTGGATTTAAAAATCATACTTAGTAAAGATGTAACTCATTCACCAAGTTAATCCCGAGTTTTGATCCTGTTTTTCATATTCAATATACAATTTTTAGAGAAAAAAAATGTCAAGCATTAAAGCACAAACCAAGGTGAAAATGTAGGACTTAATAGAGATTTTACCTCGAATTACATTGCTTTAAATTTTGTCTGCTATTGTTTGGTGAAATAATTCATCCGAGGATTCTTAAAATCCAATGGTGTTCAACAGGTGGACAATTTTGATTGGTTCACACTTGCAATATGCATCTTAATATTAATTTTTTAATAGTTGGTTCATTTTTGAAATTTGAATCCTTTCTAGTTTAAAAATTATATTATAATAGATCCAATTTCAGATTCAATTAACAAATTTCATGTTGTAAAATATAATTAATATTGTAAAATTTTTTGTGAAATATAATATTGTGAAACTTTTTGAAGCGAGGCACCACCATAAGCATAATAGCATATTACAAAAATAACACTAAAAATCACTATATTAAAATTAAAAATTGACACAAACATATTCATCGTATTCGTATTTAATTTTAATTAGTTGATGTTATGTGAACCGCACAATAGTTACCAAATCCCATATATTCAGACAAAACAAGACAGGTCATAATTTAGAACAGTGACTAACATGGAAAAAAGGAGGAATAGCATAAACCAAATTAGACAAAAACAAACCAAATTAGACAAAACCAAATAAAAATATTAAACTAATAAGGAATATGGAGCTTCAAGATGGTTGTAGAAGATGAGATCACAAGAGGCACCAAATCCAATGGAGAATTTCAAAAGCAAAGTTGGACTTTAAAGAAAGGTCTGCTACATATCTACCTTTAATTAATATTTCTCTCCCTTTTTTTTTTGGGGGGGGGGGGGGGGGGGGGGTATTATGACTCCTGGAACAAATTATTGCCTCCAAGATATGCATATTGAATGTTAATAATTTGTAAATAAAATTAAAAATAAAAAAAACATGAGTAATTTTAAAAAATATGTATTTATGTTATTTTTACCCTATAAACTATAAGAAGAATTTATAACCATAACACAAAATCTCAAGAAAGAAAAAAAAAAAAAAAGAAGCAAGAAAATAACCATAAACATTTTATTTAAACTGTAACTAACAATACCACCTCAAAAAACTTAAAAAAGAAGCCATTCAATAAGCACATGCTCTCACAAACTCATATAAGCAGATTTACATGATGTTACTTTCATATTTATAACCATCATTCCTAGAACATATTCTGGACATGTAAGTTAGACAAGCATACAATTCCATAGATAAAAGGTATGTTCCCTTCCCTATTATTTTTCCTTATTTTTTTAATAAGAAGTCACAACAGTTCCTAAGTTTTTAAAACAAAAAAACAGAATTCAAGCTGCAGCAACAGCAGGACTGGCAGCTTCCTTCTGCACAAAGGTTTCAAGATACTCTTTCCTGCAAATAACAAGCCAACTTATTTAGACTAAAGGAAGAATCCAAAATATTGAATTATTATTGATGGAAAAAGGAAATAAAATGATCATGAGAACAATAAAAAAACAGAGTCCACGATGATCAGCAACAGAAAACAAAGGTCAAGACATACCTTGCAGGTAAATCTATGTTACCAGAGACTTACCCAAAAAAAATCTATGTTATCAGAAAACGCTAATACCCTAACAAATTACGTATAGGTACGCACGTTCCGAAATATGGTATATTTCTATTCCAAAACGGTAAATTTAGTGATCCAAAGCGATTCTAATTTTTTTTTTTTCCTTTCAATATATGTCCTTAAATGTTACCTTAGGAGGAAAAAAATCAAATATATTGAACTAAAATCTAAGATGAGGTAAAGTTTTGACGAGACGAAAACATCAAAAAAAATGTCATAATGCTCATAAAAAATATTACATTTTATTGGATGTCTAATAGTTTAAAAAAAAATTATTCTAGAAGTACCATAAATTCTTAAGTATAATGCATACAGATCTACCCCTTATCATACTACATTTTAGAACATGTGGTGTGTTGCGTTCCCATTTCCGTTCCATGTACTGAAACGATCCACATTTCAGATAACATAGGATAAAATGATCATGAGAACAATTGAAATGAGTCCAAAATGGATAGTTTTACTTGTCAAGTTTAATGGGATCTTCCATTTTATTTGTCAAGTTACATAGAATTATATACTAGAAGGTAAAATCTCAAGCTTACGTATCAAAGTCACATAGAATTTTCAAGTTTATACAAAAAAAAAAAAATTATTTTATTTTTTTGGCTAAAGATAGGAGATTAAATTATTATTGATAGACATTCATACTTCTCTCCACAAGCTCAAACCCGAACCTCTTGTGTTTAAATGTTAAGAGTCGCAAAAGAATTTGGATTTACATGCCAAAGCCACATTGCATCTTTGTCCCAAAAGTTGGCATTAACACATCTCTCTTTAACAGGCATGACAAAAGTTGACTTTGGCATTCTCAATTAAGTAGATCTGAAGCCAAATTAAGGACATAAAAACTTGTTTATTCCCTTGAATTGAGGGCTCTTTTCAACTTACGATCTACAAAAAACCCTCCACTGCTTTATGGTCTTATATCGGCCTAGAAATACCTATCTACGGAGCACTATTAGATTAAATAAAACACAAGGAGTAACAATTTTATTGATACATCATCAAAAGAGGTTGTATTAGAGTGACATTATGGCATTACATACATAATGATAAAATATAACATTAGACATGACATAAGTACATTTCATACACAAACTGAGCTTCAATGACATTCCCACCCACCGACAATTTCATCGAATGCAAACCGCATCACACAACAAATCAATCAAGGACACTTATGACCTTTATTTCCAATACAAAGTACGAACTATATTCAGTAAATAACACTAGACAAAAAATTTATAAAAGCTTTTGTAGTAGTTTCACGTATGTCCAAGAAAGCAAACTAAACAGCACCGCCACAGATACAGTTTTGAGAAGCAGAATATATTTCAAGCTGAAGCATCAATAGCGTGATTAGCTTCTCCCTTTTGCACAAAATTTTCAAGATACTCTTTCCTGCAAGTACAGTCCTCATGACTTGAGTAAAACACTAATATGTCTAATTGTCAATGGTTTTTTAAAGAATTAACACAACCATAAAAAAGAAGAAAAACAAAAACCATAAGAAAAATCATACCTTGCAGGTAAATGATCATGAGGTCGATTATATGGAGTCCAAACTGGCTCACCAACAAACAAACGCATTGCCTACAAAGAACATATTCCATTAAAAACGCTTGATTAAAATCATAGACCCAAAAATTTTCACCAGCAATGATCTGTTATATATTAAGTATCAGATATAAATGTCGGCAGATCCCAAGTAACGGGATTAAGGTTTCTTAAATTTGAGTTCAGTTGAGATCTCTGTCGTTCTGGTATCACAGCCCTTATTCAATCCCAACTCCTCCACCATTGATTTGTAAACAAAGACAGCATAAAAAGACAAGTAAAAGATTATTTAATCTAATTCTATCGAGAGTATGATACTCCCATATCTCAGCACTACAAGTTCGGTATTTCTTTCCAGTTAGACACCCTTCAAAATTAACCATGATGTAAGTAATTAATATATAAAAATCATAATCAAATTTGTGCCTCTGACAACAGCTAGGTTCCTAACAGACAGCGACAGAGGTAAGTTTTTATGTATCATCAAGAAATCAAAAAAACTATGCTTGTATTGTTTGTACCTTAATGTAGTTGTTTGAATCAAGTGTGAAGCGATGATAAATTCCTGCAGGTAGGACAATCAGTCCCCCTTTCTTTAGCCAAACACGGATCCAAGATTCATTGCAATCCCTCACATCAAAATATCCTTCACCATGAAATACAAATTAGAACTTTGAACTTGGCATACAGAGTGGGAGATATATTTAAATAAATCTAACTTATCCTACCACTTCCTGCAAGACAGTAACGGATCTCCTCATCTGTGTGGAGATGTTCCTCAAAGAAGCTTTTAATCTTTTCTTCATAATTTGGCAACTTCTCCGGGCAAACCTCAATTATGTCCTGAGGAAAAGTCCGCATCTTGTTAAAAGATGTAGTAGGCATGCAGAATCATCTATGTTGTATTTTAAGGGCACAAAACTCGTATAAACAAAACCCTTGATTTAAAATATGAAGATAATAAACTACTCACTCCACAGAAAAGAGTGGAATATAGATGGAAAAAATAAAAAATAAAAGAGTTTCTTAACAAACCGTGTAGGAATATCCACGATCTTCACGAATTGTTTTCAACTTATCATCATTTTCATAGTTATCAGCGTCCAATTGCCAGCTAAGTACTCCCAATTCTACAAGTTAGAACAAAAGTTCATGGTGTAAGAAGGTAAAGTTTCATACATTTGGTGATGATCTTAAATATTTAACCTAAATGTGAGTAGTACCAGCAAGTTGGTCCAGCGATACATATTCTTTGGGACTGCGGTGATGGTGGAGCCTCTGGTCTTCATCACTATCATCCATATACCATGCTTGTATGACTTCCTCTCTATCATCCTGTAGGAAACAAGAATGTTAAGAAAGAGCATTACAGGATTATCCTGTTTGGTTTACACATTCTTTTCCCTAGAGAGAGAGAGAGCGAGCAACAGACCAACAGCACAGGCAATGGGCTGCTGTCTAAACAACATTAAAACACCATATAAATTTCTAAGAACTTTCTGCGTTATAAATTTCAACATCTGCTTGTTGTTTGGTAGATTTTCTCTATAAAAGCAAGTAACAATTAGCATATGGATTTTCATCTCAAAAGGTGGAAGTAAGAAACAACTCATTTTTTATAAGATAGCACAATAGCTTTTACAGTCCAATTTAAGTTCAACCACCAGCCCATTAGATGGAGGTGAGGAGTAAAATCGGTACAAACCTAACTCTCAGGTTCAAACCCACAATGTCAAGGTTAGTGGGCCGATATTTAACCACACTAAACCAATGCCATTTTATATGAATCTTGATAATCAATTATTAGACTTTTATAAATTTAGATTGATTTCAATTTATCTTTCCAAATATTTTTATGTATTTTCAAATTATTTTGTATTGAAATTTGAAACAACACATCACCGAAACAAAATTTTGATTCTTGCTTTCACTATGAAAAGTTCAATTTTTATAGATAACTTTGAATTCGTACTTTATCAAGGACAATTAGGTCCACCTTGCTAACCGTGGCAAAACAAAATTGCACCAATCCAATCTAAATGCACACAACCCCACCACCACAATCAAGCAAATCTAACAAACCACTTGATTTATTCGTGAAGTAGAAGCCTGTAATCGCAACAACCCAATACGCAGAAGAAGAAGAAGAAGAAGAAGAAGAAGAAGAAGAAGAAAATTTCAAAAACCAACTAACAAACAGATTCAAATCCATGGTATCAAATGGGTTATTATTGAATTACCCAAATCCTAACAAATTTGAATCAATTAGCATATTACTAACTATCTCAATACGTATATGTAGAAGTCAAACTCACAGAATTGGGATTCAACAGATTGTCGATCATTATAGCAATCACAAAACCATAATGGGGAGATGAAATATGTGAAAGATTTAGCAATTACCTTGCATGAAGACCCCATGTCTGTGATCTGGCTTTCTTTCTCTCTCTCTAGAAATCTCTAGCTAACTCTGTCTGTCTCTGAATGTTGTGAGCTTTGAAGCAACGCTATATAATGTAACTCGTGTCGTGTGAATAATTGAATATCAGTTACCAGAATAAACATAACATAATAATGACACTATGTAGAAAGGCGACGCCCTTTCTATATTTTGACTATCCATCTACCTCTGTCCAGATTCATCGACCTTTGACCCACCCAAACCAATGGAACGGAATCAAGGTTCTTTTGGTCATTTCACTTCAGAAATAATAGGTAATGCATGACGACATGTTGATTGTTTTTTTTATTTTTTTATTTTTCTTTTTGAGGACAAATTATAAATTAGTAGAGGAATGAGAATGTAATTCGTGATAATCTTTTTTTTTATGAAAGTAACTTTTTTTATTTTGTGCAAGTGTTATTGGTGAAGTTGTACGAATTGAAGTTGCACCAACATTTAAAATGAAATTATTTCATTAAAATTAGTCATGTGTACATTCCGATAAAATCATTGTGTAAGACACTCAAATTTAAAAAAAGTAAGAGCTACTATTGGTTCAAACCTATACTAACTAACAAAATTATTCAGTGTATTTGGTTTGAATTTTTTAAATTAAATTTTTTAAAAATTAAATTTTTTTATTTTCGTATTCTTTTATTTTTAGTGAATATTTTGTAAATTATAAACATTTTTTTTTACTTTTTTATATGCACCTTAGTTAGATGTATTTAAAAAGTAAAAAATTTGTGAAAAAATATTTTAAAAAATTAATAACTACATAGAAATATAAAAAATGTACTGAATTCTTGTATTTTTTTTTGTATTTTTGGTATTTAGTAAATTTTTAAAAGATTTTTTTTACAATTTTTTTTACTTTTTAGGTGTATTTATGTTAAGTGTGTCTAAAAAGTAAAAAAATTACTTAAAATATTTTTAAAAATTCAGTAAAAACAAAAAAATACGAAAAATAAGAAAGTAAAATTTTCTAAAAAATATTTTCTGAAAAATGAAAATAAGCAAATTGATTATTATTAAACCTCAATCAAATAGTACTCTCCCAAATTTCAAGTCTAAATTTAATGTGTATTACAATTGTTTGTAGATAAGTTTTTCAAAGTTAAAAATTGGAGAACTGACCCAAAGGTCCAAGCCCAACATATCATACCCCATTTAGGTCCAAAACAAATTTAATACTCCATTAAGTCCTCAAATTATCTATAAGACAAAAATACCCACAATATATCATACAATTTACACGCGCGCAACCATCACTCACGATCATCTCAGTCTGATTAGTACACTGTCACATCTCCGCCGCTCGAAATCGAATTCTCAGTCCTCCATCTCTCTTCCGTTCGACTCCATTTCCTCTGAAACCTTACCCTAACCACAAAACGAAACCGTTTATCTCCATTACCGACGATCATCTCAGTCTGATCAGTACACTGTTACATCTCCGCTGCTCGAAATCGCATTCTCAGTCATCCATCTCTCCTCCGTTCGACTCCATTCCCTCTAAAACCCTACCCTAACCACAAAACGAAACTGTTCATCTTCAAACACAACACCAAGTCGTTCATATTCTCCAATCGGCGACTCTCAACAACACGAAAAACCATCACCACTCTGAAGAAATTTCATAGTTCCTGATTTCCGATTCACAGAAATGGGGAAAAAAAGTAACATCTCTCTTCACCTATTCATTATTTTTTTATTCAAATTTGTACATTATTCTTTCATATTTCGTATATACACATTTTACATACTTCAAAATGTATAAACCCTCTTTTATATATAATCCCCTATTTTAAAACATTCTAATCTCCTGTTTTTAAACATTCTAATCCACTGTTTTTATACATAAATCCCTGTTTTTACACATTCAACACCTTATTCTTATTCTTGTTGTTCAATATTGGCTTTTCTTATTGTTATTGTTGAATACTTAATCTTTTCGTTGTTATTGTTGCTGTTTACAAAATACAATGGGTTGTTCTTATTGTTGATACTGTTTATAAAAACTGTAACATCATACAGTTTCATTTCATCACTCTACAAGTAACATATCTAAATTTATTCAAACTGCAAATGAAACTGCAAAATTACACAGTTTAATCATTACTCAAAACAAATAGGTAACTTATTATAAAGTGCAAATCAAACTGTCAAATTATATAGTTTCGTAACTGTTACTAACAAATACATATAACTTCATATTAAACTGAATATAAAACTTCAAAATTATACAGTTTTGTCACTATATTATTCATACCCTGCTGTCGTTTACATTTTTTCAGAAATAATTGTTGGAAGATATTGGAAGAAACAAACCCATATGCCCAAAAATCCAATCAGGGATTTAAGTATCTCCCATTTTGAAAGTCCTTCTCCTGTATCCACTGAAATGCCACCAATATCTCCCCCTCCACAAAAAACTCAACCACCACAACCAAAAACAACCAAACACCACAGACCCTACCAAAAAACCCACAAAACAACCACACTACTTACAAGAAAAAGCCCAAAAACTACACCACAGACCCCACCCACACAACAAACACCAACCACACCTCCAACCACAACAAAAACAAACAAAAGAAAGCCAACAAAAAAACAAGAAGCTCCTACAACCAAAAAAAGAAAGTTCCAAGAAAGCCAATCAACTCCCAAAACAAAAACCAAGGCATCAAAAGAGAAAAAAGCAGCAGGCCCTGCAAAGAGAATCCAACAATTTAATTACCGTTCCAACATCGGAACAGTAATCAAACTGTTGAAGGGGGTCAAATTCACAAAAGCCTAACAGACAGAGCTGGAAAAAACTCCTTTTTGGCCCATTATAAATGTTCTCTCCTCAACACAACTGAAGGTCTCTTGGTGCAGATGCTACAATTCCATTGTAGCAGAAATGACAACACTCTACAACAAAAGAAAAAGAGCATTTATACTTGGAAAAAAGGAAAGGAAACTCAGAAATAGTGATGTCAAGCTTATTTTTGGTATCGACTGTGGAGAAGACAGCATCACCACCAAATCCTATGCAAGACCAAAGGATTTTGAGCTTCTATTTTACAAACGAAGATGCAAATCAGTAAAGAGATTGGATGGCAAGTCTTTGACCAAAAGGTTTCAATAAACAAAAAAAGGAAAATCAACCAATGATCATCAAGATCTTGCAAGGGTCATCACTTTTTACTTGTGTTTGAAATTTCTCATGCCTACAACATGCCATATACTCAGTTGGAGTTTTCTCAACTATGTTGACAATCTCAACAACATCAAGAAGTACAATTGGGTTGAGGCAATAAAAGACACACTGATGAATTCAATGGCAAATGCAAACAACAACCGAAGGCATGTCACTGGATGCGTTATGTTACTCTTGGTAAACACATTACTCAACTACTTCACACAAAAATATTAGACATCCACCTATTTCTAACTATCTAACATATTTCAATTTTTTTTTTTTACAGTACTGGTACTATGACACAGTAAACTCCTCCGACCATCTAACAAAGAAGGCTTCCCAAGGTTTATGAAATAGAACCTTGGCAAAATGTACTCTAAGTAGAAACACATCAGCCTTGCTCACTTTGAAAAGTTATTCAAACTCTTCTATACTATCATAGCACAAATATATTCAACACCACTTTCACAGTCATTATAGTAAAAATCATGTTATGAAACTGTCAAATTCTTCAGTTTCAAACAACATGTATTCAACACTTGACTCACATTATTCACAATACAAATCATATTATGAAACTGTAAAAGTTTGCAGTTTCAAAGCACACATTTATTTAACATCACTCATGTTATGAAACTGCAAAAGTTTATAGTTTAAACGCACAAATCTATTTCACATCACTCATATTATGAAACTGTAAAATTTTTCAGTTTCAAGAAACATATTTCGACACTTAACCCACATTACTCACAGTACAACTCATCTTATGATTACTGATATATGCCACATTGTTCCAATGCAGGTTAACCAAAGTGCTTTAACCCCAACTGAACAAGAAATATAGTTATTACATATCAATCAAAGCATATAAATAGACTTTTCAGCAAAGAAACATGACCAAAAAAAGGGCAATAAGCAAAAAAAAAAAAAATCAAAAAAAAAAAAAAACTTCTAGACAGTGATGAGGATGACTTTCTCGAAGAAGAACATCAATCAGAATCAGAATCAGAACAAGAAGAACAACAACAAAAAAAGAAAACAAAACAAAAACCACAAGAAAAACCAGAAAGTGATGAACAAGAAGAAGAGAGTGATGATGAAAAAAAACAAGTGACTGATGAAGAAGAAGCTGATGGAGAAGAAATTGAAGAAGAAGAAGAAGAAGAACCTGATGAACAACAACACAATGATGAAGTAGAAGAAAGACAAGAAGCAAAAGGTGATCAACAAGAAGACACTGATGAAAAAGAATACCAACAACAAGAACAAGAAGAAGAACAAACAAACCAAGAACAAGAAGTCAATGAACAAGAATTGACAAACTAACAAGAACTCCAAGAGAAATCTGACATATTTCATGCACAAGGTAAACGATTGTCTAATACTAAAGCAAACTGCAAAATTTAATTAAACTAACCAAAACACAATCCAACATTTTTATAGGTCATGACCAAGCACAAACACCAACCAAAAAGGACGACAAGGACAAGCTTAAATCAGCCATGAGAGCACAAATGCAAGATATAGAACAAAAATTCATGGCTGAATTGCGTAAAAAAGAAGATCAATTGAAAGAAATGTCCACCAAAAAAACTGGCAGTCCCCAACAAAGATCAATGGTTAAAAGAATCAAACAAAAATCAAGAAAACAAGCACATGACCCATATTTTGAATACCAACCAATGACAAAAGCCAAAAAAGATACAAGGAACAAGACACAAACTGTTGCTGATGTATCCAAACCAACAGAGGGTACCGATAAAGAAAAAGAGATTGAGAATAAAAAGAAAAAAGAAGAAATCGAAACAGAGACAAAACCTCCTACTGAACCCGAGCAAAAAGAAGGTGCTAATGAAGCAAAACAACAATAGAAAGAAAAAATGCAAGAAGATATTGGCCAACAGAAAGTAGTTGCTGTTGAAACGAACCCAAAAGAGGATGCCAATCAAGAGAAGACACAACTTCAAGTATTGGAAAGTGATAATGATTTCAAGGAAGAATCAATCCAAAACCAGCCACTCGCCATTTCATGCCGCAAAACAAACAAAGTTTGGCATAGCCTATCCAAAAAAGACCAAGACCAAATTCAACTCATCAACAACACACAATCAAGTGCTTGTGTCTGGTCTGGCAGTGAAGATAAATTGCATATACTTTTCAGATATATACAGATTGACCAACAGGGAACCCTTATATGGGAATGTAGGTCTCCAACTGCACAATTTTACAGTTTCTGTTCATATTCAATAACCTATTCCATAAACCTAACACATTCTCATATATAACATGTTTCAAGTCATTGACGCATTCTCATAAAAGAAATTGGCACTCCAACCAACCATTGAAGAATTTGAGAAGAATGATCTAGCCTTTGCAAGAAATCTATACGCGGGAAGATTTTACGTTTTCTCAACACTCATCAATGTAAGCAAAACTTAACATACCTTTCAATATTATTCAAACTGTAAAATTTTATACTTTCTTAACATGTCTTACTACATAGTTTTATAACATATTTCAAACATATATATGACTTACAGACTCTACTACAAAACCAAGATCAAGCACTGAGAGAAAAAATGATGGACAACCATTTTCCAGAAGCAATGAAAAACAGATATATCCATTTCTCAATCAACCACGACAACCATTGGACAATTGTGGTTTTTGACAATGATGATGGGATATGGAGACACTATGACTCTTTGAGACCAGCAAAAGATTGCCACAACAAGCACTTTAAAATTGCAAAGGAAATTGAAAGTTAGATAAAATTTTCTACTTAGTTCCATTCCTTTAAAAACATCTCAACTCATCACTATAACTAACAAAAATACTCACTAACTATTTTGTAGTAACAATATCAATTGAGATGGAATAAAGCATTACTCAGAAATCAAGGAAACATGTTATCATCTCAAGAGTGCGAGACAATAATTGCATCAATTGAGGAATGTCCACAACAAACCCCACAATCATAAGATACAAAATCAATAAACTAATCTTCCAATATGCTAAATTTTATAGTTTTACCTAACTAATTAACTTCATCTAAAACTTTGTAGGAATGATTGTGCAATCGTCGTCTGTAATGTTATCAACCCATATATCAACTGACAACTTGTGCAGAAATCACTTCGACCAACTGAGTGGGTCAAATTTCGAGCAGAAATCATCAGTCAATTCCTCAATGATGAGAACCGATCTTGGAAACTCGAGCACTACCAAATATTGACAAAATATACCAAACCATAGAAACAATGAACAAACTTTTTGACAATACAAATATTCAAGTGAACATATTTTTGTACTTTTTTTTTTTTTAACATATGACAAGTACTTTATATACTTTTGGGAATGATCTTCTTCTGGTTATTATGGTGAAAATGATTGTTGTCATTAATGTTGTTGTTGCTATTCTTCTTGTTGTTATTATTGTGGTTGTTCTTCTGATTGTTTGTGTATTTGTTTGTGGTTGTATATATTTTCATACGGTAAAGTTTGTTTCTAATAATTCTTAAAACTGCAAAATTATGCAGTTTCACCAGGTTATTTCTAATAATTCTTAAAACTGTAAAATTATGCAATTTCATCAGGTTGTTTCTAATAATTCTTAAAACTGCAAAATTATACGGTTTCATTACTCAAAAAAAAATTATGCTACACAATTATGCATCTAATTTCATGACTCAACAAATAGATGAACTACATTTCAAAATTGAAAATAAAACTGCAAAAGTTTACAGTTTTGTCGCTATGAAATATGAAATAAATGAATCATGTAGTAAAACTGCATTTCAATATTATACAGTTTCAATAAGAAATTTTCAACAACCTTCTCAGCATTCCATAAAAATAAAACCAACCAAACCCACAAAAAAAAATAAAAATAAAAAACAAAACAAGATTGTTACAAAACAACTTCAATAACTAAAAAACACATCAAAAAACAAAAAACAATTCAACTAACTTTATTCATTACTTCCATAATACCAAGTATCACATTTTTTATTATCATAATTCCTCAATTTCAAATACAAATCCAAAAGAATAGACTATGGCTTCAAATAGCAGCCTTGCACGTTTTCTTATTGTGATTCCCATATTTCAAGCACCTCCCACACTTGAATTGGTTTACATTCTCACCCTTAGAAGGTATCCTCTTCTTCTTGTTCCGCCCAGGCTACTTCTTCGTTATAGAAGGTTTGATAATCGAATTACCGGCACTATCAAAGTCAAATCGCTCACTTGAAGGTACTGGATAAACAGATTCCTTGTATGACTCTCTAAAACAATCTACACGAAAAAAGGGATCAATGAAATCATACGCATCTCTACCACTACTACGCAAAGCATGCACAACATGACAACAAAGAAAACAATTCAATTGCCATTCATGGCAAGAACAAGTCTGTCTACCAATATCAACATAAAAAGAAATAGAAGAATGAACCTCAAGCATAGTATCACTAACAACAATCACATCCCAAGACTTAGCTAGCTCCAAAGAGCCCACCAACTTCTTTTCCATAACTGGACACAATTTCATAGTCCATCTTCTAGATTCAGCTCTTCTATTCGACAATTGAGTCATGATTTGAACCCTAATCATATCAACCATACAAGTAATAGGTAACTCACGGGCCCCACCAATCCAATTATTGTCAGACTCGATAGCATTAGATGACATCTCACCATATCGTTTCCCTCTAAAAAATGCATTCGCTCACTCATCATTTTGCAAACCATCCAACATACTATCAACTCTACCATTTCCAGCAATACCCCTCAATTTCTCCATATAATATTGGAAAGAAGCAACCGTTGGCGCATAAGCACATTTAACTAATATTTTCATCAAACTCAGTTTATAGTTAGTACGAAGTCCCACCAATTTGTCAATCAAATTTTTCTTAAAATGATTCAAGCAATATGCATGATGTGCATTGGGAAAAACCACCGAAAAAGCATCTAGCAATCCATGTTGACGGTCTGACACAAAGGTCAATCTCCGGCCTGAACCAACAGCTTTTAACAACTGACTTAAGAACCACATCCAATTATCTTGATTTTCAGCGTCAACAATCGCAACAGCCAAAGGAAACAGACCTGCAAACAAAATAACATGAAACTGCAAAAATTAACAGACTCATAATACAATAACACACTGACAAACCAAACCTATACTAACTGCAAATAAATACACACATTGATTACCATCCTTTGATGTTGCTGCAAGAAAATGCCCCTTGTAACGCCCCTTCAAGAATGTACTATCAACAAATAACAACGGACGACAAAATTGAAAGCCATTCAAACATCCATGAAATGCCGCAAACAACCTCCAAAAACACCCACTACTTTCATCCACATCTAATTCAAGCACACTTCCAGGATTCGTTCTCATAGTCGTCTCAAGGTACCATCGAAGTTGGTCAAAAGAAGTTACAAAATCACCAAACAACCCACCTCTTGCCTTATCAACTCCTAACCATGCAACCCGATAAGAAACATCTATACCATATTGCTTCTTCAACTTTTTTTTAAGGGCAAATTACACAAATAGTCTCTATAGTTTGGAGCTTGTATCACTTTGGTCCCTGACTTTTCAATTGTGACACATTTGACTATGAATTTTAAATCTTATTCCAAATAAGGACAATTGAATATATAATTAGATTTTTCAAGGGTAAAATTGTCAATTTGATAAAATATAAACTAATTTGACAAAAATAAATGTCAAACAAATATTTTTAAATTTTTAAAAATTATTTCTACCTACTAAAAATAAAATTATGTAAAATTGATAAATCTTTTAGACATTTATTTTTTTTTTACCAAAATAATTTTTATTATGTGTTTGAATGATGATCATGTAAAATTATTTTTAAAAAATTAATCATGTAATTTTTATTAATTTTACACAATTTTATCATTGGTGGATAAAAATAATTTTAAAAAAATTAAAAATATTTTTTTGACATTTATTTTTATCAAATTAGTTTATATTTTATCAAATTAACGATTTTACCCTTGAAAAATCTAATAATATTTTCAATTGTCCTTATTTGGAATAATATTCAAAATTCAAGATCAAATGTGTCACAATTGGAAAGTCAGGGACCAAAGTGACACAAGTCCCAAACTATAAGGACTATTAGTATAATTAACTCTTTTTTTTAACTTCAATAGGACGAGTCAACGGATTATCACTAATATCATTTTGCACAATATCAGACACAAGTCTAGAACCAACCATTTTGCTACAAGATCTACGAGCAACAACCCCACAAGTATGCACATTAGCTTCATTATAAAAAAGATACCAGAATTCATCAACACCATTCCATGCACAAACCATTTACAACCCGTAGACGATTTCATCATACATTCAGCAGTTACTCTTGTTGCATCGTTTTTCAAATAATTCACTGCAAAACCACACTCAACTGCATACTTAGCCAATGCAATGCGGAACACCGGCACTCCACCTTCAAATTCTTGACCAACACTATGTATAATCCCTTTCCAACTAGCAGACAACAAAACTCTCTCTAATTCTGGATAAAAACTAGGCAACAAACCATCAAAATCATCACAATCGTTAACCAAAGAACTCTCACAAATTACAGAATCAATCCTACAAGAATTATCATCATCAACCTCCACAATTCTCTTATTACCCACAACAACATCAACAACACGACAACCACTACCACCTACCATTGACAGCATATTCCCTAAATCATCATCACATTTAACAATACAATTAGAATATCCGGAAATAGAGAAAAACAAACAAAAGTTACCAACACTCAACTCCTTGAACTTCGTACATATTTTCTCAACAACTTCATGATAATTACATCTCTCACTAATTTTAATAGCAGCACAAGAATTACTGTATTTGCACATTAACATGAAACACCTCTCCATACTACAAAATCACAAACCAACAAACAATTGTTCACCGATTCCAAACTGCAAAATTATACAGTTACAACATATCAGTACCAACAGCGCACAATTCACAATTCCAAACTGCAAAATTATACACTTACAACATATCAGTATCAAAACACCAGAATTCATAATTCCAAACTACAACTTCAAAACACATTACACTATACAACAAACAAAATCAACAAAATCAAAATCATTATACTATATCACATACAAAAATCAAATAAATAAGTATTAAACAAACAAAATTTATCACAAAACAAAGAACTAAAACAACATTGCCAAACACAAACCAAATATCACGCAAATTTGCTTATCTATATATACATGCATATATGTATCGATAGATACAAACCACATACACACACAGAGATATATATATGGATACATACACGCACATACATATATGTATCGACATATGCAAACCAGATACACAGAGAGAGAGAGAGAGAGAGAGAGATAACGTACGCAGAGATCGCCTGTACACAGAGATTCAGATCGCACAATCAGATCCACCTCACAGCACAATGAGATCGACCACACAGCACAATGAGATCGCCATAGCGAAGAGAAATCGAGATTGCAGAGGCGAAGATTTGATTTTTTTTTTTTGAACGGAGCAAATATTTGATTTTTCACGTATATATACATCTAAAAACAAAGGGTAATACAGTCATTTACAAAATACGAAAATAAGAAACAGGACCTCTGGGTATAAAACTTAAAAAACTGTGGACCTATTAATCTATTAAAAATATATTAGAATTAGAAGAGAAATAGATCCCCTACATAAGACTACATAGTAATTTTTCTTTGAAAATTTATCAAATTAAATTTGAACATGGCCCAAGTGATTATACTTTTAAGTTTTAAAAGTCAATTTGCAGATCCAACTTGAGAAGTGTCAAGCCCTCATTATAGTAACATAATTTATCAACTAACAAACAATTTGCTGAGTGCAATAATTTTATTTTTATTTTTATAAGGTTGATCGTTTTTTTTTTTTTTTTTTGGGTTAACAATGCGATACGAAACACAGAATTAATTACCTATAATGTCCATTAAAAACAAATTATAAAAGGGTAAATTATAAATATATTTTCTGTAGTTTATTTAAATTATGAATTATTTCTTGTAATTCTAAAAATTAAATTATGCCTTCTGAAATTTCTAATTTCACAACGAATAAATCATTTTATTAATAAATTATCAAGGTAATTAGCAGTTTTTAATGTTGTTAAAATTTTATTTCAATTAATAATTTAAATAATTTTATTATTGTATAAGAGACAGTTAGAAATTTTATTTTTTCAGTTAATTCTGTTAAATAAAAAATTCTAACAGAGAAGTATTTATAATTTTTCAAACCACAGGGAGTAATCCGTATTTTAAACAAATTTCAAGAGGTATATTTATATTTTATCTAATTATAAATAAGCTAAATTATGCAAAGTTAATTAATAATTTTACAACTAAAAATTCATCAAGAAGAATATTCAACTAACATTTCATAACTTGATCAAATTTTGTTTGATATATTTTTTTATAAATGGAACTTTGGAATGAAAGAACAAGACCAGATTTCATTATTTTGAGTTCTTTCTTAATTTATGTAAATAAAATTTAGGTCTCGTTTGGGAACAAGTTAATTTAGTAACTTTTTGACTATTTGGCTAAAATACACTACAAGAAAAGGGGGTAAAAAACACGGAAGCATTAGCGACGACGCTTGTCCCGTCACAAAAAATGGTTTTTTGCGACGGCAGCATAAACCGTCGCAAATGAAGGATTTAGCGACGGCGTTTTCCCCGTCGGTAATAAAAAATGCGCGGATAGGGAGTAAATGCATCAGTATTAGTGACAGATGTTTTTACCGTCGCCAAAAGAAATGTTTTGAGACGGCGTACGTTTGCTGTCGCAAATAGTTTACTTATTGCGACGGCAATTGTCTGTCGCAAAAAAGTCTAATTTAAACGGCGCCGTTTTATGAATAAAATACTTGCCATTTACGACGGTGTAAAACCTACCGTCGCAAAAAGTGAAATTTTTTTTGCCCCCGCTCTTCCCTATTCATCTTGCCGCTCGATCAAAACATAATCCAAATCCCTAAATGTTTGAAACCAATTTCTTTCCCCCAAATCCCTACGAAGCCGAACAGCGAACGGTGAACGGCGAACGGTGGTGCGGTGATGCGGTGCTGCTGCGGCGAGGACGACAGGTATGCTCTCTCTCTCTCTGTGTATATATATATACAGATCTGTATCATTTATATATATATATATATATATTGATAATATATACATTATTAAATATGTATATATATATATAAATCTGTATATATATTGATAAATCTGTATCATCTATATATATATATTGATATATATATAAAAATATGTAAATTATATATAAATATATATATACATTATAATTCTAATTACATTGATATTATAAAATCTGTATATTTAAATAAATAATAATAACATTTATGGAAATCTGTTTTCATTATTATATATAAATATATATATACATTATAAAACTAAAATATGTTTTCATTGTTTTCCAATCATTTTATTTTTTTGAAAATAAATAATAACACTTAATTTGTATATTTAAATAAATAATAATAACATTTATGGAAACACTCATTATTTCCAATCATTTTATTTTTTTGAAAAATAATAAACTTTTAAAAATTCACAACCTATTTTTATATATTTAAAAAAAAAAATTGTTAACGGGTCTCTTATTTGTGGCCACTTGCTAAAAATGTTGGAAATGAAAATATACATGACTTATAAAAGTGAATGATGTATAATCATTTTTAGCCTGATTAATCAATTGTTTTAGTAGGGGTGTTTACATACTAGTTTAATTTGTTTATGAGATGATCCAAGTACTAAACCTATCCTTAGAGAAATTTTGGAATCATAAATTCTGAAATTTTAGAAATCGAACCAAAACCAAACTGCAAAATTTGTTCAAATCCAGTTTAGTTCCACGATTGAAGAGTTTCAAAAAATTTCATTGGTATACTTCAAATTTCATAATATAACCCAACAAATTTCTCATATTATATACACTACTTAATCACTAAAGTAATGCAATTCTCAATAATATAAGAAGTGTCCAATAAAAAATAATATGAAAAATTAGGAAAAAAAAAAAACTCAAAGTTTAAGTCTTATAATAAAATAAATCATGAGTTTAATTTTGCTGATACTGTTATTGATGTACCTATCATTTGTTCTGTTTTTCTTCCAGGCAACTATATCGAAAAGTAGTCTTTTTGATCATTTGATAAACTTTTGAGAATTTAGGCCGGGACTTGATCCAGGAACTTGAAGCCTTTATTTTTTGGTAGATTTTAAGTTCCAGTCACCACTCTATCGACATGTAATGGTTCTGTGCTTAATTTGGTTATACTGTATATCTATCTAGTCTATGAACTTCATAACCATAGCTAATGCAGTTCTGCTATCATTTCATTATATGTAGTTTTTGCATTTTCTTTCAAGGAGAGCATATCTTACAATGTTCCCAACATGTAGCGTGCAAGGCATTTAAGTATTTACGTTACCTGGTTGATCTTTGCTGGTGTGTTTGTGGAAGTAATTTGTAGTATGGAAAGTAATTGGGCCTCCATATATATAGATAGAAAAGAAACTTGGACTGGGCTTTCTTATTCTACTTTGTTACATAAGATTATGTATGTGATGTTCAAAATTATAATATACAGAATAATGATCCATTTTTATTAAATAATGTTTGAGACAATATACTTGATTAGTGTGTTTTTGTATAACTCATCTATCAAGTTCATAAATAATGCCGCATAGTATTATGGAATACTAATAATTTGGAGAATTCTACCATACACATCCATTTATCATATGCATCATTAGTTATGTCATTTTTTTTTCTTTAGTTATGATGAATTATCTTCGTTAATTATGATATTGTTTTAGTTAAGACTTATAAGATCTTTGGTTGTGCCTCATGTGGTGTTTGGTTATGATTTATTTATTTTTTAAGTTATGACTCAGAAAGTATGAAATTATATCATTTTTTTCTTCAATTAATTGATCTCACGTGTTGTTGTATAAGTATTTCATTTTTTATGTTCTCCTATTAAATCGGTAAATAACTAACTAGGATAAGACTACCTACCTATTTGAGAGAAATTGGATGGATAGGTATCATGGTACATGAATACGTAGGTATTATATTTAGAGTTACTTTGATGAGATATTTTTGTGGATGTGTACAGATGATGGATAAGAGTTGGATCGATTTTCCAAATAGGATGTCGAGCGAATACATTAATGGGATTGATGAATTCCTTGTGTTTGCCTACACCAATAGGGTTAAAGGTTCGATGATCAGTTGTCCGTGTAGGAAGTGTGAGAATCGATACTATTTTGTACGAGAGGGTGTACGGGAGCATCTGATTTTGAATGGTTTTTTAAAAAAATACAAACATTGGATTAATCATGGGGAATCTTACGTATCTCTGCATGGTAATTGAGAGAATGAAACATTAGCTAATTCAGACATTGGGGATGATATGATTGGAATGATACAAGGGGCTATGGGAAATCCACATGCCGATACAAGTGTTGAGGGTGATGAACCACAGGGGCCTGATCCCCATGCATTTGAACCCCAGCTCGGTCCAAATGCAGAGACTGCAAAATATTTCAAACTTCTTCAAGATGCACAAAGTGAATTGTATCCGGGTTGTCAGAAGTTCACATCTTTGTCATTCATTGTTCGACTTTTACATTTGAAGGTGCTTAATCAGTGGACAGACAAGTCTGTTGACATGCTGCTTGAGTTATTGCATGAGGCGTTCCCGTTGGGTGTGAAACTCCCGGACTCATATTATAAAGCTCAAAAGGTCACAATAGATTTGGGCTTCACGTATGAGACGTGGGATGCATGTCCCAACAGTTACATGTTGTTTCGAAACGAGGACGCCAATCTTGATAAATGTGTCATATGCAACAGTTGTAGATGGAAATCAAATGGTGATGGTGGTTCAAATGGTCCTAACAAAGGTGGCAAACGAATAGCTGCAAAACAGATGATGTATTTTCCTTTAAAGCCAAGGTTGCAGAGGTTGTTTATGTCATCCAAGACGGCCAAGCTAATGAGATGGCATGCAGAGGAACGAACTGATGATGGTGTCTTCAGGCATCCTGCTGACTCCCTTGCATGGAAAGATTTTGACCGTTGGAATATTGACTTTAGTAATGATTGCCGAAGTGTAAGGCTTGGCTTAGCATCTGATGGTTTTAACCCATTCAGAACGATGAACATAGTTCATAGCACTTGGCCTGTTGTGCTCGTTCCATACAACTTGCCGCTATGGATGTGCATGAAGCAACCATTTCTAATTTTAGCCGTGCTTATTGACGGCCCAAAAGGACCTGGTGACAAGATTGATGTGTACATGCAACCATTGATTGAGGAGTTGAAAGAACTATGGAATGAGGGTGTGTCAACATTTGATGCATCAAAAAATCAAATGTTTCAAATGCATGCAACTTTACTGTGGACAATTAGTGCTTTTCCTGTATACGCAAACTTGTCAAGATGGAGCACTAAAGGCGAATATGCATGCCCTTGTTGCAATAAGGAAACTACATCGTGTTGGTTGAAGCATAGTAGGAAACAATCATACTTGAGTCATCGCAGATTTTTACCTACTGGCCATAAATTCCGGAAGGATAAAGTATCATTTGATGGTACTCGGGAAGTCCGACTCAAACCTAAATTGTTGTTTGGAACTGAGATGTTGCTACAATTAGAATCTGAGGGTATTTTAACCCAATACAAGAGGGATGACCTTAAGGAGAGGCATAGGAGACAGGTAGAGAAGGAGAAAGCTGGACATCGCACCCACAGTTGGAAGAAAAAGAGTATCTTTTATGAATTGCCATATTGGGAGCACAATCTAATAAGACACAACCTCGATGTGATGCATATAGAGAAGAATGTTTGTGACAATGTGTTGTGGACAATATTAGGGGTTGCAGGAAAATCGAAGGATGGCGTTAATGCTCGGCGTGATTTACAAGATATGAATATTAGAAAACCCCTACATTTGCAGTTAAGAGGGTCGAATAAAGCCTATTTACCAGCAGCACAATTCACGATGACCAAGGATGAGAAAGATTTGTTCTTGAAAGTGTTGAAGGAAGTAAGAGTTCCCGACGGGTATTCATCCAATATATTACGTCGTGTGCGCTCACATGATAGAAGTATTAGGGGTCTTAAGAGCCACGATAGTCATATTCTGATGCAACAACTTATTCCATTGGCTATTCGAAGATCGTTACCGAAGAATGTAATTGAACCCTTGATTGAATTGAGCAATTTCTTTAGACAATTGTCTTCAAAAGTGAATCGTGCGACGGATTTGCAATATATTCAAGATCGTATCGCTATAACACTTTGTCATCTAGAGAAAATATTTCCTCCGAGTTTTTTTGATATAATGAAGCACTTGCCTATACATCTAGCTGATGAAGCCTTATTGGATGGAGCGATTCAGTTTCGATGGATGTATCCAATTGAGAGGTATCTTCTTACTTTGAAGCAATACGTGCGTAATAGAGCTCATCCTGAAGGATCAATTGCTAAAGGATATCTTATGGAAGAATGCATGAATTTTTGTGCACAATATCTCAATGATGTGGAAACCAAATCTAGTCGACCCATGAGGAACTATAGTGGTGCTGATAATTTGGGTCATGCTATTGGTGAAAACACAAGCTTTTATCTTGATAATACTTCTTGGGTACAAGCTCATCGGTACATCTTATTCAATACAAGCGCGGTTCAACCATTCATAAAGTAGGTTAAGTCACTCACTCAATATTTTATTATGTTTTATTGAATTTTCTACAAAAATTTTTGTATTGCTAAAATTTCAATTTACACAGCGAACACCTTGAAGTACTTAAGCTCAAAATGCCTCGTGTTGACGATCATCAGCTTCGGCGTGAACATTTTGAAACTTTTCACATTTGGTTCAAGGAACATGTATGTATTTAACTCTATAGATTCTAGTTACTTAAGTTGAACTACATTTTAAATTTTACATTTTCGTGTAAAATAGGTCCAAACTTTGCGAAGGACTACTGATGTCATATTTTCTGAAGAGATTATTCTATTGGCAAATTGTCTTCATAACTTGGCAAGGAGGTTCAACGGGTATATACTGAATGGGTTTCGGTATTGAGTAAAGGCCATGGATGATCGTCGAGCCACACAAAATTGTGGTGTAGCTTTGAAGGCAGATACCATAAGTTATGCTAGTCGAAAAGACAAGAATCCTCGTGTGGGGTCTGTGTACTATTATGGACAATTGACAGATATTGTTGAGATTCGATATTCCAATGAGAAGAAACATGTGTTGTTTAAGTGTGATTGGATTGACAACATTCACGGAAAGAAAGAAGATGTCTTCAATTTCACGTTGGTGAACTTCAATCATTTGTTGTACCGAGATGATCGAATTACCAATGAACCTTTCATCTTGGCATCCCAAGCAGAGCAAGTTTGGTATGTTGCAGACCCGTTACAACCGGACTGGCAAGTCGTGGTGAAGATGTCTCAAAGAGGTTTATTTGATATGAGTTCGACTGATCCACAAATCGAGCCATACATGAGCCAACAATTGGAAGAAAATATAATGCTTCGTGATGAAGAAGTTGGTTGGGTGAGGGAAGCCGCAGAAGGGGAAACAGTTGATGTTCAAATAGGCTGATAGTGGTGGAAACATTAATAATTCAATTAAAGCCAAGGTTGTAGTTAATCATCAATTTCTTAATTTACTTTGTCTTTGTAATTGTATTAGTTCAATTAATGTCATATTATAGTTGATAACAAACCATTGTCTATGTTTCTAATGTCAATTAATGTTATATTGCTTGCAGATTATTATGGGAAGGAAGAGGAAGCCTGATCATCCCCGGCGCATGATGTCTGATGTGCTACATAACAGGACATCAGTAGCACCACCATCAGAGGAGGCATCACATTGGCCACTATCGGAAGGGCCTTTAGTGGCACCACAGCAGCTACCATGTACTCAGCCTCCACGCCTACCATCGGTGCGTCCACCATCAGTGCCACCACAACAACTATCATCATCAGCTTATGAGCCATCCGCAGGTATATAAATTTGCTTTGATTTGTATGAAAATTATTTAAACATACATTTATTTATGCTCATTATATATGTCACGACCCGAACCCGCCCCCGTGGGTTAAGGACGTAACCGGCCCGTAATCATGAGATTACCTACGGCCTCAAACTGTTCTAAATGTATTTTAACAGAGTTAATGGGGGCCAAACGGAAGCAAAATTAAAAACTTTGTCCATAGAGCCGTGCTTATATGCACATCAAACAAACCATACTCAGATATGTTAATAACTCACATCAAAAGTACAGCTTCATAAAATTCATTACAGACAGGATCGTCCAAAACGAGTCAACCTATAACAGACTATGTACAGACATGCACTGGGTCCTTGCCAACAAGACAAAACATAGGTACATAGTAAAAGGGCAAGGATGGTCTCATGCGCGAGGCACAAGGCTGACTCTCCCAAAACTCCTGTTGTTCCTAGCAGACTTCACTGGGGCTGGGTTTGGACTTCCCTTGGCTCGCCTACAAATACATGAATGAGCGTGAGCGATAGCCCAGTGAATAATATCAAATATAACAGTTACATAACAATATGTAGATCAACATGCTCCAAACGGCCTTGGGCCCAATTCATACTTCTGTTTAACAGCAACATATATATAACTATACGTAATGCAAGTCAAGTAGCTGTAGTTCCAAACATTCTGGCCTTTGGCCCATCCGGGTTTCCATTCATGGCAAAACGGCCTTCGGCCCATTCATTCATGTCAAACGGCCTTTGGCCCATTCATTCATGTCAAACGGCCTTTGGCCCATTCATTCATGTCAAACGGCCTTTGGCCCATTCATTCATGTCAAACGGCCTTGGGCCCATTCATTCATGTCAAACGGCCTTTGGCCCATTCATTCATGTCAAACGGCCTTTGGCCCATTCATTTATTTATTCTTGTCAGACTTTTGTCCACAATCCCAATTAACAACTCATAATATTTATAGGGGAACAACAATTGGGTATTGACAAGTTTTCAAATATTGATATTACTCACAGTGATCGGCTTGTGGATGCGCCCTGGAGCTTGACCCTACACATTTCATGAATACAAAAGGGTCACTAACAGTTCAATCCGTTCTTTAATTCACATATTCCTCTTTAGGCTTTGTTCTTATCTCATTAACTCATTTACAATGCTTAACACATGCCTAAGAGTGCTTACAAGTGAAAGAGAACGGAAAACGAATCACAGAATGCATGAACAAAATTCCAGGAAACAGGGTCCCCGCTCGAGCGTAAGATTCTCCGCTCGAGCGGACCCTTAAGGCCTGCAAGGTACTGGTTGCACAAAAGATGCGCTCGAGCTGAAGGTCCGTCTACAAAAATCCACGCTCGAGCGTGAAATGTCCCGCTCGAGCGGGCATCCAACTCTGCAAAAATGCTGGGAGCACGATTTTCCCGCTCGAGCGGCCATTACCCCGCTCGAGCGGACCTCAAAAATCTGGGTTTCCCAGATCGTGTTCTTGAGCTCCAAATCAGTTTTCCATCTACATTTCTTGCATGCAATGGTTCAAATTACACATTTACACATGCTAACATGCTACTAATGCAGATTACAACATTAGGAAGCTCAATTACATGAATTATCTACATGCATGTCCCAAATTGTCTCAAACCCATCATCAACATGCTCAAATTCAACATTCAAGACTTATACTCCCATGATTTGTACATGCATGTGGGAGATGCTCATCATTCTCAACTTAGATGGTACAAATGGCGACTACAATATGAGCTTTACCCAAAACTCCACATGAATCATGTGTTTCAAGCTCAAACATGCAACTTCAAAGTAATTTCTTACATGCATGAGTTCTAAGACTTCAATCTCAACAAAAATCAACTCATTACATGTTCTTGATCACAAACAACCCTTGAACTTACAAATTACAAGTAAGAGTTCATGAAATCACTTACCTAAGAGCTTCAACACTCAAGCTCTAGCCAAATCTTGAGCTAGATCTTCAAATTCCCAAGTCTTGAGCCCAAATTACACAAATCTCTCCCTTTTTCTCTCCATGGCCGGCCTCTCTCTCCCTCTCAATTGTCTAACTCAGATTTTGAGTTTTAAGAGAGCTAAAGGAGAGTGCAATACAAATATACAACAAGCCCCACTAACAAATATTTTAATATAAAATAATGGGGTACTTAATTTCTCAATTTAATCAGTTTAAATTGACCAGAATCAAATTTCAATTAAATTTCACCGTAGGCCCTAAAAATTATGCCAACCACAATGGCGTAATCAATTTCGGGTTCCGTGGCCGATAAGGCCCTCAATTAAATTTCCAAAACAGACTACTCAAACAGATATTCCTACGATGAACAGATAAAATTTCAAACCACATATTTTCACATAGTGGAACACAAAATCATATCAAAATACATAATCACATCATGTTAAGGACCAATTAACATACTACGGAACAGGGGTGTCACAATATATAACTTGTTTATTCTCATTGTATTTTACAGACCCTTCGACTTCTTCACAGCCCACCTCAGGTTTATTTGATATGATTTGTATTCACATTATTTAAATTTGCATTTGTTTATTACCATTGCATATTGTTTATTGTTATTGTATCTCACAGGTCATGTTAGTTCTTCATCAACCTCGACTAGGCGTGGTAGAGGATGTGCCAAGGGCATTAAAGAGTGGGGTACTGGTAAAAAGCTAGACATACAATTTGATGGAAATTACTGCCCAATAGGGGATAACGTGGCTAAGTTAACTACTCAACTTGGCATTATTGTGCGGAATGGTAACATTGTTCCTCTTACTTTTCTTGACTGGAACAATGTGCCTGATGATATTATTGATGCTATCTGGAAGGATGTGAAGGTAAAAGTATATTTTTGTCCACAAATTCGAATTCCAAAATTGTGTTATTATTATTTAAACTTTGAAATTGTGTTTTATAGGACAATTTGAATATATGTCCAGAGGAGTACAAGCCAATCTGCATGAAAAACTGCAACAGCATATGGAAGGATCACAAGAACAAGCTTAAGGCTAAGTATTTCAAGCCTAGAAGTTCTGATCCTAATCTGAAGGATGATGTTCCTATGCACATTGTGCCAAGCCAGTGGGAAGAACTTGTGGAGTATTGGCGTACTTCCGATGCTGAGGTATACAAATAAGTTATATTTATGATATGTAAACATACAAATCATATTTACATACTCACATTTGTCGAACCTGTTATAGAAAATCGCAAGTAGGAACGCTAAAAATCGGCGAGCTCACGGCATAGCTCATACCACAGGGCGTACTACTTTCTCTCAGATACGGCATGAGGTTTACATTTTATTGTTTTATTTTTGTATATAAATAAACATTGTATATTTACAAATTATTTACATTCTAATTTTCATATTTCTAAAAAATTGCAGATGACCAGTAAGGAGGAGTCTACTGATAAGATGAATGTTTGGCTTATGACACGTAGAGTAGATGACCCAAAGGTTATTCAAACCTTGGTAGTTTCCAAACACCTTTGATTGTATTTAAAGTTTATTTTTTGTGTGTCAACCATCTTAATTTGGCATATACTTGTATGTCTTATTCAATACAGGATGAGTTTAATCGTCAACTCTCTATGCTACCTGAGGATGGTCGGACTTTGGAGGCTAGGAATGCCATTTTCCATGAGTTGATAGGTCATGACGGACATGGATATTGTCGCACATACGGGCGAATTGTGCCTCGGAGAGCGGTGTATAAAGATGGTGCTGGGCCATCACAATCAACACCCCAGCCATCGACTATTGATCAGATCACGCAGAAGGTTCGTGCAGAGCTAAGGGATGAGTTGAGGGAGGAGCTGCGAGCAGAGTTCTCTACACATTTATAGCAGATGAGAGCTGAGATGATGGCCTTAGTGTCATAGGGGGCAAGTGTGGATCCCAACAGACAGGTTCGATATAAATTAAATTGTTTGATAGTTCAATTTTCACACAAGATTATGTATAAAATTCGAATATGATTACCACACTATGTATTGACTATCATAGGTTCCTGATGCATCGAGTGGCCACCGGGCATTTAGGGAATCTGCAGAAGACGAGAATCCATATACACCACCACCAGAAGATCAGGTATAAAATGTATCTTTGCATTCTAAGCTAAAATGTATCTTTGCATAATTTTGAGTTAACACCCCAAAATCACCAAACGGCATCGGTTTAGCATGAAACTTGGCACACACGACCGCCTAGGCACGAGAGACTTGTGGGAGAAGACGGGGCTCGAATCGGGTTCCCGGTTTGGGAGTTAGAGTCGGATTTCACTTTAGGCAAACTAGTTCCTTAAGAAACTTGAACTCGAGGAGTTAACGCCCCAAAATCACCAAACGGCGTCGGTTTAGCACGAAACTTGGCACACACGACTGACTAGGCACGAGAGACTTGTGGAAGAAGACGGGGCTCGAATCGGGTTCCCGGTTTGGGAGTTTGAGCCGGATTTCACTTTAGGCAAACTAGTTCCTTAAGAAACTTGAATTCGAGGAGTTAACGCCCCAAAATCACCAAACGGCGTTGGTTTAGCACGAAACTTGGCACACACGACCGCCTAGGCACGAGAGACTTGTGGGAGAAGACGGGGCTCGAATCGGGTTCCCGGTTTGGGAGTTAGAGCCAGATTTCACTTTAGGCAAACTAATTCCTTAAGAAACTTGAATTCGAGGAGTTAACGCCCCAAAATCACCAAACGACGTCGGTTTAGCACGAAACTTGGCACACACGACCGCCTAGGCACGAGAGACTTGTGGGAGAAGACGGGGCTCGAATCGGGTTCTCGGTTTGGGAGTTAGAGCCGGATTTCACTTTAGGCAAACTAGTTCCTTAAGAAACTTGAATTCGAGGAGTTAACGCCCCAAAATCACCAAACAACGTCGGTTTAGCACGAAACTTGGCACACACGACCGCCTAGGCACGAGAGACTTGTGGGAGAAGACGGGGCTCGAATCGGGTTCCCGGTTTGAGAGTTAGAGCCGGATTTCACTTTAGGCAAACTAGTTCCTTAAGAAACTTGAATTCGAGGAGTTAACGCCCCAAAATCACCAAACGGCGTCGGTTTAGCACGAAACTTGGCACACACGACCGCCTAGGCACGAGAGACTTGTGGGAGAAGACGGGGCTCGAATCGGGTTCCCGGTTTGGGAGTTTGAGCCGGATTTCACTTTAGGCAAACTAGTTCTTTAAAAAACTTGAATTCGAGGAGTTAACGCCCCAAAATCACCAAACGGCGTCGGTTTAGCACGAAACTTGGCACACACGACCGCCTAGGCACGAGAGACTTGTGGGAGAAGACGGGGCTCGAATCGGGTTCCCGGTTTGGGAGTTTGAGCCGGATTTCACTAAACTATCTTTCTAATTATATGGTAGTTAATTTTTTTATATTTTTCTGTAATTAAAATATTACCACCATTATATTGTTATTAATTATTTTTATTTTGTTTTTTTCAGATATTTCCTGAGTAGCAGTTTGCTTCGCGTGGAATGTGGGCGCGTAAAGATTATGACCAACTTCTGTTTTTGTAACTCGCGAATGAATCAAGACGAAAACTTTTGGTTTTGATTTTGATTTATGTTATTTAAATTTGTGACCAACATTATGTATGTATTATGTGACCAAGATTAGGAATTTTTATCATTTGCCAACTTTTGTTTATGTATAGATTTATATTATTATGTCATTTTTTGATTTTTTTTAAGCTATTTTTCATTTGCCAACGTTAGTTATTTTATTTATGTATTTATATTATTATATCATTTGCCAACATTACAGGTTATTTTTATATTTTAAATAATTGTAAAATAGGGATTTTTTTTTTTTTTTGTAATTTTTTTTGAGACGGCAGAACACCCTGTCGCAAAAAAAAAAAAAAAAAAAAAAAAGGCTGTGCCAGGCTTTTTTGCGACGGCAGCCATACCATCGCAAAAGGTGTAGAATTTATTTGAGAAACAAGGCTTTAGCGACGGTGAAATTTCCGTCGCCAATAGTCATAAACGCCACATTTTTTGCGGCGGCATTTTTTGCGACGGAATTTTGCCGTCGGCAAAATCTCATTAGCGACGGAAAGCTTGTGCCGTCGCAAAAAAGCCCAGATCTTCATCCACTATCGGCGACAGATATTTGCCGTCGCAAAAAAGAAATATTCCCGTCGCAAAAACAATAGCGACAGCAAGTGCCGTCGCTAAAGGTCTTTTGCAACCCCCCTTGTTGCGACCCCCACTTGCCGTCGCAAAAAAAAAAAATTTACCGTCGCAAATAGCTTTTGAGACGGCGTTTGGATTATTTACGACGGCGTTTTGCCGTCGCAAAAAAAAAAAAATTTTGTAGTGATATGAACTAAAAAAACTAGTATGTTTGGAATGACTTTTTAATTTTTTACGAAAAGATGTACAAAAAGTAAAGAGAGAAAAAAATCTTTCACTTTTTGGTATGGGTTGTTGACTTTTTGACTAATTTAATAACTTTTTGACTTTTTGATTAAAAAAGAAGGTTCCCAAATGAGGCCTTAGTACTGATGCTAGCAACTAAAAATAATTTTATTTATCCACATACAACATGCAAGAGTTATATGGCTGTATTATACAAATAAAAAATAAAAAATAAAATAAAAAGTTAACTTTTAATCATGCTTCCATGAACCATACATAACATTAAGCCTGTGTTTGGCAAGGGCTTTTTCAGGCTTTTTTGGCTATTTTAGCCACAAAAAACAAAATAGGCTATTTTAGCCATAACAAACAAAACATCACATCCAACCTATAATCATTACATTCTTCTCTCACAAAAAAAGTCAAAAAAGCCAAAAAGCCAAAAAGCCCTTCCCAAACCAAGCTTTTTAGCCCAGGCTAAAATAGCCAAAAAAGTCAAAAAGCCAAAAAGCCAACCCACTTCCCAAACGGAGGCTAAGACATGTTATTTTTATTTTTATTTTTTTAGGAATAGCATTTTAAGACATTAAACGCACAACATACAAGACCCTAAATACAAATACTAACGATACACTCATCAGTGGGCCCGAAATTCAATGAGCTTGAAGTGGGACCCCAATCTTCACAATGTAGTTCTTCCTCGCCGGGTGATCCTCCTGCGGACGATTGTACGCCGTCCACACCGGCTCTCCCACAAACAACCTCATCAGCTGCACCCATAAATATAATCAAGGAAATTTTTTAAAAATAACCATAAATTTTATAAATATCAATGATTAGAATCATAATTTTTTTATTTATAAATTTGTAATAATTTTCTGAAATTATAATTGAATGATAATTTTTTTTATATCAATTAACGATTTTGATCAAACCATTTGACCTTAACTAATGAGTAGTTTTGAATGTTCTAAATAAGTATATTTTTTAAATTTTTATAAAAAAAAATATATAAAAAAATAAGTAGAAAAGTAAAGACGAAGTATTGATAAATGTTGATTGATGTGACCTAAATAAGTGTATATATATATAAAAAAAAAACTTTTTTAATGTATGACAAACAAGCACTAAATCAAAATTCACTTATGATCGATCAAAAACTAAATAATTAAACTTAAAAACATTTTCACTTCACTAAGTTTTTAAAAAAAATTATGTATATTAAAAGTGGTCATCAAAAATAAAAAATAACACAATATTCATATTTTAAAAATAAAAAATATAATTAAATCTTATTTATATATTTATTATCTACTAGTGACGTCATCAAAAATGGTCTTACTACAAATGAAACATTTCACTAAGTTGTCATTAAGTTAAAAAATAGTGCCAAATTATTAGGAATCTCAATGTAATTTTTAAATATTTTTTTACATTTTTACATATATCAAGGCTAACAATTATCCATTCAGGGATCAGTAGCAATTTTTTATTATTAAATATTAACAAATTTAAAAAAAACACGCACACACAAATTATATGTTATAATAACTTAATAATTTTTTATGATAATCATATGTTTTTTTTTTTAATCAAATGTTTATGTATTTTTTATTTTATTTTTTTGACCTTGACGTAGTTAGAGGTATCGAGAGTGAAGCGATGGTAAATTCCAGCGGGCAAGACAATGAGATCGCCGGCCTTAATCCAGATGCGAATCCAACGGTCGTTCTTGTCCCTCACATCGAAATACCCACTCCCCTCCAAGCAGTACCGAATCTCTTCGTCTCCATGGATGTGCTCCGTGTAGAAGTTCCTCAGCTTCTCTTCGTAATTCTCCATTTTCTCAGGACACAGGTCCAACATATCCTTCAATTCAAACCAAAACAACAACACAAAAAGCAATATGCATATTACTAATTCATTCATGTCCTGAATCGGAAATTTTGGGGAATAATTGAATAGTAAGGGAGTACTACTGTGTAACTGTAGCCTCTGTCTTCTCTGATCTTCTTCAATTCCTCGTCGTTTTCGTAGTGCTTTGGGTTTAAATGCCAGTATAGCACGCCCAGGTCTGTGCCACAATTAATTCATCAGACAGATGTATATGCGCTTAGAGAGAGAGAGATAAAGAGAGAGAGAGAGAGACCTGCTAAGTGGTGGAGTGAAACGAACTCTTTAGGGTTGCGATGATGAGGGAGCCTCCGATCCTCATCGTTCTCTTCCATGAACCATGCCTATTATACATAGATTTTTATTTTATTTATTAGTAACACATAAAACTGTGAAGTAAAATTTTGATCGATTGAGAGAGGGAGTAGTGACCTCAATCGCCATGAGAGTAAACACGCAGTCCTCCAAGAACTTGAGCTGAATTTGGAGTGTAGAAGAGCGCAAGCTGATTAAACGTCAAGGAGGGACCTTATTAATCTCGATGGTGCTGCACAAAAATCAGTTTGTGATTCGGGATTTACCACGTGTACGGCTCATTTCAATTGCTATTTTGTGGCATGTGTTTCTTTGTATGCCTATCTCTCTCTCCTCTGGTAAAATATCTTCTTTATTTTTTTAGTCTGATTTTTGAATTAATTTAATTTGACTAAATTAATTCTCTTTGGAACACACTTTTTAACTTTTTTTTTTTTAAGAGAAAAATTAATATAATTATAAATTTAATATGACTTTTTATTTTATTGACTTAATTAATCTATTTTACCTTTTAGTGTTTTTCTAGTTTGACTACAAATCTAATTCACTTGTCAAACTAGAGTTAAAAGTGAAGCGTTAATACAATTATTTATTTATTTATTTAAATTTAGGTATCAAACATTTTATACATTTTATAAAATATCAAACTACAAATCTAATTCACTTGTCAAACTAGAGTTAAAAGTGAAGCGTTAATACAATTTATTTATTTATTTATTTAAATTTAGGTATCAAACATTTTATACATTTTATAAAATATCAACAATGTATTAATTTAATGAATTTTACCTTTTCAAACAAGTTTAGACACACTTATTTATAAGTCATTTTTCAAACACTTATAGTAGGTTAAGTCATATGTAATTTTTTACAGAGTCTCAAGTCCTATTTAGATAAGAATGTATTTCACAATATCCTACATAAACGTAACGTGATGTGACACTTACATGAGCATCTCCAACCGTAGTAGGCATTTTACCTATCTAAATATTACTATAAAGTATATATTTTATTTTGCCTATCAACTGTTTTATGTTTTTACTCCAACCATACTCTTTGTTTTATCTATTTATCCAAATACTATTAATTTTATAGAATGTCACGTCAACAACAAAGATGGAGAGAAATAATCCTAATGATTGAATACATTTTTGCCTAGCGTTGAAGGCTAGCTACATGTAGCTAGTGAATATGAGTTGAGCCAAAATGCCTAATCATATGCCTAGTGCATTGGAATTGAAAAAAGTGAATCACACTAGGCATTTTAACTAACAAGTATTATATGCCTAGTGCATTGGAGATGCTCTAACGTGACACCTATATAAACGTAACGTAACGTGACACCTACATAAACGTAACATGACACCTACATAAACGTAGCGTAACGCGTGTACGTAGCGTAACGTACGTTTATGTAGGTGTCATGTTACGTTTATATAGGTGTCACGTTATGTTACGTTTTTGGTAACATTCAATTTCCTATATATGGTTTTACTATTATTTATGATATTAACAATTAATATTGAGGGTAAATGTATCAACAAACTTCCCACAGGGCTTGTGGGAACATAAATTTTTTAATATGAACATATGTAGCATAAGTCTCCTTAATAGGACTTATAAATAATTTTCTCATAATATTACACCTAATTGTACACCAAAAAAAAAAAAATTTGGTGACGATCTACAAAATTTACTACACAGATTTGGGCCTTGAATATATTTAGCTCATTTTGGGCTCATGTTTTTGAACAACTTCAGCTGAATAACATTAGCCCATAGCAACTATGGCCATCCTTGCTGGGTTCAAAACTCTTTTAACCCAAACCCATGAACAAGTTTGCTTCTTCGTTTTATTTTGTTAAAAATGTTTTAAACAGAATTCTTCACCGAAATAATAATATCAAAGTGACATTTATACAATTAAGAACTATGTTGGAAGGCACTTTGTCTAAATGGTTGTGTTACCACTACAGGAAATATAGTATTTAACGACGTTTATTTAACGGCGTTTTTTTAAACGTCACTGTTTTTAACATTTAACGGCGTTTTATAAACGTCGCATTTTATTTTGACTAAAACGGTACCGTTTAAGGAATTGAAGTCGTTTTTTGAACGCCTTCACATGTGTTAGAATAATATGTTTTTCCTCGCTCTCACTCTTATAGTCTCTGAGAATCAGGACCCTGCTCTCTCTCTCTCTCTCTCTTCAAGCCTCATTTTGAATCTGGGAAACCTTCAGTCTCAGAGAAACCAATCCCGCAAATCTCTCATTCACCCGATCGCTCGCTCTCTCTCCAAACCCTTCAGTCTCAGAGATTACGATTCAACCTTCTTCAGCTCGATTTCATCTCAGATCCAATCTCAGAGTGATTTCGATTTCGAAGTTCTCTCTCTCTCTCGATTTCGAAGCTCCACCGCCACCACATCTGCATCGTTGACTAAGGTAAGCACCACCGTCTACAATCTCAATTTCGTATTCTCTCTCTCTTGCTCTCTCTCTCTCTCTCTCTCTCTCTCAAGCTCTTCTTTCCGTCGATTGTTCTCCTAGGGTTTACATATGTTTAAGATTTGAGATTTGCGATTTCTTTTCCAAAAACATATGTTTCAGATCTGAGATTTCTCATTCAAAAATATGTTTGAGATTTGAGATTTCTTATTCAAAAACACATGTTTTAGATCTAAGATTTCTCATTCAAAAATATTTGTTTGAGATTTGAAATGAAAGAAATTTACCAACTGTAAATTAGGCAAATTGTAGGAAGAACTTGTGAAATTAGAAATTTACCAGATCTGGAATGAAAGAAAGGGATAATTTGTAGGAAGTACTTGTGAAATAGCCCTCATTCACCAACAGTAAAAGATGTAATTATTAAATAAAAAACAGAACCTAATATGTAATTAGGCAAATTGTAAGGAGATATTGTTAATTTACCCTTAAATTTATTTATTGGAAAATGAGCAAATTAATCAGGAGCACTAGAAAATGCTCACAAATATTAAGCATACTTTAGAATACATTTGAGAGCCCTTTTAAGATAATTAGCACTGTTACAAGCCACAACCAAAACTGGAGCCTAGTAATTCAGAAAAGATGGATGCATATGTGATGACTTTTAGACAGAAAAATAAATAAATAAATTAGAAGAATTAAAATGATAACATTACAACTATAAAATTACAAACAAAAAAGCACAAATGAAAAATGTGCAGGGGAATAATGTAATAGCCTAAGAATTTGAGCCAAGTTTTTCAATTGTGTTGAACAACTACACCTCAAATGGTGTTTTTTTTTTATATGCTTAGAAGTCGTTTACTTGGTTCGTTTACTTTGTTCTCAAGGGAAAAAAAACAAGTGAATTGAGTTCATGTGAAGCAAGTGATGTTTTTTTTGTTATCAAGTTTTGACTTATTGACAATGTCTATTTTGTAGCTTATATGCTTAGAAGCCGTTTACTTGGTTCTTTTTCCATTTTTCATATTTTTGTACAATGCCTTTTCTTTTCTTTTTAATAGATGTTAATGTAATTGGAGTTGCAAATATTTCACTTATTAATGGATCCATTCTCATTGGGATTTTTTGTCAAACGGGTGTTAATAGGAGTAATAATAGTAATAGTTGTGAATGTAATAATCTTTTGGAAGACAATGAAGCATTAAGATTCAGTCTCCAAATCTCTTTATTCTAATGTATATTTAGTTGTACGAATGTCTTCAGATTTTCTACTTCTCAATATTATATGATTGAAAATATATTAGAACAAATGGACACAACAAAAATTTGCTGGCCTAGTTTGGCGTTCAGTTCAAGACATCTTAATTGCTATTACATCTATGTGTGTGTATTCATTTGAGGACTTGATGGGTAATACATGCAGTTGCAGTGTTGGTGTTTGCATTTAATTATTGTCTGGGATAAATTTTAGGGGAATATTGTACCTATAAATATATAAGTTTCCAAATGAAATTTTGTTGATGGATACTATAATTCCTTATTGGTACAATTATTTTACTTACATCACTGTAGAAAAGTTGGCTCGAACTCTGGAGGCAAAAGACATTTCTGTTACTTATTCTGCATACTTGTTAATAGTGTTAGTAATTTTCAAATTCAGGCATCAACCTTTTGTTTTCTTAGTTATTCTTTCATAACATTATGTACAGTTTTGTTATTTCTAATCTGGTCTACAATTTCCCTCCCCTATAAACAATAAAATTGTGAGTGTAATGAAGCCTGCGTCACATAGTTACATGGTTACATGGTTATTCACATGAATGGAATTTGTAGTGAAGCCTGCCTCACATAGTTACATGGTTGCTTGCACATTGAAGAAGAGGAGAATAGAGGTACAAGATGAACAAGGATTGCTCCTACCAAAACGCTCTCAATAATGGCCATGACCATGACGACACACACTGCCAAACGTGCAGTTTGTGGGTGCCCTGCCCCGAGTTCATTTGAGACCCTTGTGTTGTTTGAGGGAAATAGAGAGTATGAATCTATGGTGACAAACAATACCGAAAAATTTGAGAAATTGCCCAAAATTTGAAACCTTAGTATGAATAAGGGAAGCCACAAAATTCAAACAAGTATAACAGACCTCACTACATTACTGAGTCCATATGGGATCATCCAAACTGTTGAAGCTGTGTTGAGGCTGTGGATTAAACTTATATTAGTAATGGATGATAATTTTTAAGATTTAATTCAAGAAACCCACTAAAGTTCCAAAAAGAAAATTACGCAATCCTAACCAGATAGATAGCACCGAGGTTTCTAACTGAGGATTAGGAAGAAGACCAGATAGCAGAACCCATCATTTCAAATGACCACATTTCCAAGCTGTTCAAGAAAGTATCAATCATGAATTTTCATTACATAAAATCCAGGAGTCCTACTTATTGATAATTATGTGCCTACAAATTTGTACCTTTTATACCATGTTATTCGTTTGATTTCACTATTTAGTTGGAAACTGTCTTGCCTTCATCAGTCTGCAAATATCCTATATGATTAATGTATAGATTTTCATTCTTCTTGATTGTTCTTCTTCTTTTCTTGTTAGCATTTTATGTCTTTCAGAAGAAAAAAATGCCTAACAATTGACAACATGTGTACAGGAAGTTCTCTTTGGGAGATTGATACCCTCCTTCATGTCTACCGCCCACCTGTTTCAAGGTGCAAGCTTTAACCTGATCATCTCTGCCTCCTCTCTTGAATATGCATGCTTGTTTGCGTTCTTTAGAATAATGTGTTTTAATTACAATATTTGGCATGTCCTTTTCATTGTCTATACCTACTTTCTTCTTTTTTTAGATTTGTTTTGTCGCTTGAGAATGATTTGACAGTAAGAAGCAAAATGACTGAAGTTGCAGTTAAAGATTTCAGTTCTGGTTCATTTGAGCTTTAAGGTGGTTTCATAATCTCGGGTGTAGAACTTTTTCATAACCAAGATAAGAAAAGAGGGGAGGAAAAGAATATTGAAGTCTTAAGTTGCAAAGTTAGTTGAATTTTGTCAAACTTCCATATTATTGTCCATCTAAGGAAAGACATATATTACATCTAATGTTTTTATTTTTTTTATTGCTGGTTTTTCATGAAGTAGTTTTGAATTAGGACAGCTGGAAAAGCTTTTAATGATCTTACTATGTTAAACTTGGTATCTGTCATTGATTATTATACCATCTGGCAAAGTCATCTGCATATTGGCTCTCCATCTTGGTTATAATAGTCTTAGCATTACTCCCTCGCTTTATTTGGAAAGTTATACATTAAAATTTTTGGCCTTCAGATATCCAGATAGCTAGAGAAGCTGAGATACTGAGAAAAGAACCTAATTATTTTGGGTCTAAGCCAGATCCAGGTTCCAGTTAATATGTATATTATTAACTGATCCAATTTGCTATGACCTGGCCAGAGTTTGTCCAGCCAAATGTGAAATTTAATGGTAAGTTCAGTTTCATTTATACATCTATTCCTTTTCTGTTTCATTCAGGGTACCTTCCTTGCTCTCTGTCTCTGTGGTTGGAGAAAAATAATTCTCACCTATGGGCATGAGCTTTCTCGAACAGTAACTAGCCATATGTTAAACCCCATGGTCAACCCATTTTCTCACTTTCATCATCATCATCTTTCTCTTTAATTGAATTTTGCACTTGTGTGTACATATCATGTTAAATATGTAAATGTCTAATTAGTATATCTTGTTAAAAGAAATATGTACTTGTGTATACATATATATATATATATATATATATATATATATATATATTAGCATTTGGGCCCATGCAATGCGTAGCAATTCATTTTGGTCCTCTTTTTTTTTTTTTTTGTAAAATTCATAATATGAATTTCTGTTTCTGTTTAAATAGAGATATGGTTGAGGGTAGGCAGTTGAAACTGTCATGATTTTTCTCTGAACTTCGGTGGCGACTTGATATTTACATGTTTATCCCTTTTATGATGAAAAGCAGAGACATATGGCATGGTTTTTCTGGACAAAGAGGTAGCGTGACGGACCTTAAAATATGTGTTCACATTATATTATATAATAATATAAATAGTATAGATGTATGTATTGTAAGTTCAAGGAAACTTATACCATGAGAAATAACACACAGATTTCATGATAAAATGGGCAGTTCAGAGATCAGTTAGTCTTCCTACCACATCATGTAGCGGTAATAAATCACATGGCTCAGTTTCAGCTGGTACGCATAAGTTTTTGACTTTTTAGTAGTATTTGTATAGTATACTTCAATTGAAATCAAATGGACATGACTATCACAGTTTATTTGTTTATTTGTTTGATCAATTACAGAGAATTTTATTAATCATTAAATATGATTTTATATTATTTTTGGTGATTGATCTCCTTGTGCCATTGTGCGATGTGTTCATTGTTTTGTTCAATTACGAAGGAATCTTATCGTGACAAATTGACAGCTTGTCTCAAACCACCCCCACTCCCTCTCTTACTTTTGCAACTGCTTGTCTCTTACTACATCAGCATAATTTGCCAATGCCTGAACTCTCCTCTAAAACCTCTTGATATGCTGCCACTCCTATAACATCAAAAGGATTTGACCCCTATCAAATGCATAGAAATATTACAGAAACTAGTGGGGTGGCACTCATTACATGAGTGCAAGTGCCACAAAGAACCACTAAGTTAGCCAATTTTTGAACAATAGTGCATAGAGAGAGAGAAAGAGGTGTACTAAGTAGCCTCTTAATTAGGAAAGAGAATTTTTAAAACTAACTGGGAGTTCTAGGCAGTTGTGGGGAGTTCTTTAGAATAATGTGTTTACTTGAACATTTACCCTCAAATGAATATAGAAGCAAAAGGATTTTAATAATGCATAATTTAATTTTCTTTGGATAGTTTAGGGAAATGAAAAATATACACAAAATTAGTGTTCTACTTTTATATATTAGCAAAGATGACATGCTTGACAACTGAAGTAAAAACGAAACTAAAGCTATTAAAAGTACACATGATGATAATATATATGCATCAATTATGAAGTGCACAATGCTCTAATGGAGATGCCATTAAAGTTGTTGCATGTTGACATTGCTAATATTGGTGCCAAATTTAGTACAAGTCTTGGCAGATTGTTAGATTTTGGAATTGCTATCAACGGTTAGATGCATTTTCTATTATTTATGATTACTGATATCAACTTCTCTCTCTCTCTCTCTCTCTCTCTCCCCCCCCCCCAAAAAAAAATTGTATTCATGTTTTTAAGTTCAGGGAACAACAGCGATAAATGGAAAAAGTGCATTGGAGACAATGATGGAGAGGCTGGATTAATGATGGAGAGGTTGGATTACAAGTTAACAAAACTCAGATTCCGAATATAATTGCAGAGACGCAATGCATAGAGAGGGGCATCCAATTGTGGTGAACTAGGTTGATATGGTAGGAAAATGATTTGTGTGAATGTGGTTATTGTGAATGAGAATAAGAATATCAAGTTGGTTCAAATGTCCAGATTTGTATTTTTGGTGAACTCAGATTCCTATTTTGGCTCAAATAGAGGGACATCCAATTTTGGTGACTCCTTAATGTAATTCAAACGATTTGTGTGTGAATGTTTTTTTTTTTTTTTTGGTGACTCCTTAATGTAATTCATTTGATAAGATTTTACTATGTGAATGGGAGTTATTATTTCATATTAGTGTTATTTTTCAGTTTTATTATAGGTTTTTTTTTGGGTTCAATAACCTAAAATTAGCACAATTAAAAAAAGGGGCTATCACGGCGTTTCTAAAAACGTCGTTAAATAGCATCAGATATACGATGGCGTTTTAAAAACGTCGCTAAATAGCATGATGACGTCATGTTACAGTTGGCAGAACTTTTAGCGGTTTTTAGAAAACGCCGCCTATTGGCATATAGCGACGTTTATACAGCGCCACAGAGTTATAGCGACGGCCGCATCTTCGACGTTTGGTGCTAAACGCCACAAAAATATTTAACGGCGTTTTTAGGACCTATTGCGGCGTTTTTTAAACGCCTCTAAAACCAGAATTTCCAGCAGTGTACACACATCAATTGGTATATCAATTAGTGTACCAACAAATATTATGATATTATCATTGCAAAGGTATGACCTCACCTATTATACAAATTATAAAGATTCAAAATCTTTAAAATTACGTCATATCATCTATTAGTACAGTAATTAATATATCAATTGACGCATATAGTATTACTCTTGTCTAAAACTAGTATGTTTTACCCAAAGAAAAATGTTTAGCACTCTTGAACTATCATTATTAAATTTATCTCAAATAATGTGAATTGTTATGCATTAGTTGTTCATTTGTGTTGTAATTAACCAATTAAGATTTAACTCACTGCTGTGTTAGAGCTAGGTAATGGGCCATTCTGTGGGCCGTAGTAAAAAGGGGTGAGTAAAAGGGCCTGGTAGTTACCACGGTCCAAAAGAGTTTTGTAGTTAGCTCGGTCGGCATGGTCAGAATGACAACAGTTAGCTCAGTCAAAACCACATTGAGCCGAGGTATTTTGGGCTTTTTCTCAGGACCTTACTGCTGAATAGCTCGGTCTAAACACGTTATGGATAGCATGGTCTCAACAGGTGAAACCGAAGTACTAGTAACAGAGGAGAGAACCGAGCTAGGTTGAGCTCGGTCGTTTCGGCAAGTTTCGCATGGCTATGTTATCTCGGTTGTATTGACATCCAACCATGGTAAAACCATTTCACTTGGTTTAAGCAGTGAGGGGGGTATTGAAGGATAAACATTATCTTTCAAGAATGTGATTCCTAGGAGGACTCTACATGAAGGAGTAAGAGTCCTACTAAGATTGTGCCACACGGAACCTATAAAAGCTCGTAACATTACCTATGGAGAGGTAACACAACTTTGATTCCCGAATACACGGAGCTTTTTGTCTATTTGTCTATTTTTCTGACTTAGGTATCGGAGAGGTATCCGGTACACCCCCGCTGGCTAGCTCACGTTTGTGTTTTCAGGGAGTAAAGCGACGTCGTACAGAGGAGCGCAAACTTGATCAATAGGATTATACGAGAAGATTATTTCTTGCTCGTACAATTGGCGCCGTTTGTGGGAATCACAGAAAGAACAAAATCTCTTTATCAAAGTTTTCCTCGCTAGATTAGACGTAATGGCACACAATGAGGATTTGCCGCAGTCTGCCATTGACGGGTAAACCCCGGAGGGAGGTGGGAGGCGCGAAGGCTTGCCTTCCATCCCTCCCATGGCAGATCTGGAGCCCCAGCGACAGAATCCCCAGAGGGATGTAAGGGGAATGCGGGGTAACAGCCCCCGTCGCTCATCAAGTCCAGATAGGCAGAGGAGAAGGATCGACCCTCAAGCCTTGGAGGATCGGGTAAAGGAGCAGGACGAGTTAATCAGAAGGATGGCGGCGGACATGGAATTGATGAAGCGCCAGATAAAAGGGAAAGGGGTGGTGACAGGAAAGGAGCGCAAAAGCAATACACCTCCTCGCCACTCTGAAGATCGTGGTAGGCATACCACGCCATCGCAAGCAGAGAGTAAAAGCCTCAGGACATGCGACACTCAATCAAGGACTTCCAGAACTCATTACTCCAGGTCTGAGAGAACGAGATCATTGAGGTCTTACACTGAAGGAAGTACCTATCGGCCCTCACATACGCACCAGATATCATCCAGGCAAACGGAGTTTCCTAGATCATCCGACTTACGGACTGTGCTTGAAGAAAGGGCACGACGGAAGGAGGATGCCAGGACACGTGACCCGCACAGAATTTCAGCCCTTCAGCGGTTGGCTCCTCGGATGCACGGAAGCGTCGAGGTAGGAATGCCAATACCGCACCTTGCCTACGAACCAACAGATAAAGTATTGGCAAGACTACATAGCTCGCCGTTCGTCCCGGCGATTGAGAATACACCCTTACCTTCAGGCTTCATCTAGCCTAAATTTACGACTTACGAGGGGAAGACAGACCCTTACATGCACCTAAACCACTTTCGCCAGGTCATGGCAGTATATAGGCGGAACGAGGCTTTGATGTGCATCCTATTCCCATCCAGCCTTGGCGACCTAGGTTTAACCTGGTTTGAAAGGCTATCAAAAGACAGCATAGCCTCCTGGGCACAATTAACAGAGGCGTTTGTAACAAGGTTCAGAACGAACACCAAGACGCCAGTGGAGATTGATCAGTTACTCTCTATTAACATGGGCGACAAGGAAACATTGAGATCCTACAACAGTCGCTACTGAGAGACATTTAACCAGATAGGGGACTGCCCTACCAATCTCGCCATCGCACAATACAAAAGAGGACTTCCAGTCAGAAACAGATTGAGGGATTCAATTACAATGACTCCACCTCTCACGATGGAAGCCTTGATGGAGAGAGCGCACCAACATATTCGAGTAGAGGAAGATGGCACCCGTGCCAAGGCAAAATTTGGTGTAACAGCAACACCAGATAAGAAGACTACGGCAAAAATCAACACGGTAGAACGCTCAAGCAAGAATGGACGAGGCAGACGAGACAACGAAGAGGACAGAGATAAAAGATGGTTGAGAGTCTGCACTGCCATTACCACGGTATTCAAGACACCAATCTACCGAATTCTCAGCGAGATACGCGATGAACCTTTCATTAAATGGCCAGCTAAATTGGGAGAGGCACAGAAGGACTACGACGAAAGATCTCGGTATACCTTCCATAAAGAAAAGGGGCACCGAACTGAAAACTGCACGCCGTTGAGACGGTATGTGGAGGAGTTAGTGGCAGCTGATCACCTCGACTGGTACATAGAGGGAGGGACGCAGCCAGCCCCCCAAAACCACGATCACCCAGACAGAACACCGATTGACGCCCCACCTCAAGGCGTGATAAACGTAATATATGGGGTATTCGAGCCTGAGCGAGTATGTGAGCTCAGGGGCATGATAACGAAGGCTAAGCACTTAAGAGAGGTATTGAGTGCACAGCCCACCATTAAAAAGGGAAAAACAGAGGCCACAAACGTCATGTCTTTTTCAGACAGAGACTTGGCAAGGATATATTGCCCTCACAACGATGCACTGGTCGTCACTCTCCGCGTCAAGGATTACGACGTCAAGCGAATTTTGATCGATCAAGGGAGCTCATGTGAGATAATGTACTACGAAACTTTCAAACAGTTGAATCTGGAAGACAAAGACTTGGCACCTGCCGTATCTCCCCTGATCGGATTCAACTCAATGCCAGAGTGGCCAGTCGGCAAGATAATCCTCCCAGTCAGAGCAGGAAGCATGACTAAACAAGTGGAATTCTGGGTATTGAAAGTCCCTTCCACTTATAACATAATTTTGGGGAGAACATGGCTGCACGCCATGCGATCGGTAGCGTCAACCTACCATCAAGTAATGCGGTTCCCCAACGAAGCTGGAATAATTGAAGAGGTCTACGGAGACCAAATTATGTCTAAGCAATGCTTCGTCACGATAAATAGTAGCCGAGTTGCCAAGGGGTTTGTTCTGATTGGGGAAGAGCCCGGGAGTAATGAATTGTTTGCGGATGTTGGCAAAGCTGCTGAACAGAAGGCAGTGGAAGACTTGGTACAGGTAAGAATAGATGAAAAGAACCCGGATAAATTCTTTTTGCTTGGCTCATCTATGTCCAGCACTGAGAGAATAGAGGTCATGGAATTCTTGACCTCTAACATCGAAGTGTTTGCCTGGACGCCGTATGACATGCCTGGCATTGACCCAAGCTTCATCTGTTACCCATTGAATATCCACCCAACTGCCAGACCAATTATACAGCGCATTCGCAGATCGGCACTCCACCATGCCGAGACAGTGGCAGAAGAAGTGGAAAACCTGCTAGAAGCAGGAGCTATCAGAGAGGTGCATTACCCCAGATGGATCTCCAATACAGTAGTGGTACCGAAGAAGAATGGAAAATGGCGTGTCTGTGTGAACTATAAAACAGTCAACAAGGCATACCTAAAGGACATCTTTCCTCTACCACGGATAGACTAACTGGTAGATCTGACGGCAGGACACAACCGTCTTAGCTTTCTTGATGTGTACAGAGGGTACCATCAGATCGCCATGTATGAGCCAGACCAGGAGGTTACATCTTTTACGACACCAAAAGGACTATATTGTTGCAAGGTCATGCCCTTTGGCCTTAAGAACGCAGGGGCAACATTCCAATGGATGGTTACCAAGATGTTCGAACCATTGTTAGGTAGAACAATAGAGGCCTACATCGATGACATGGTGGTCAAGAGCAAGAATAAGAATGACCATCTCAGGGACCTAGGTGAGATGTTTCAGATCCTGAAGAAGCACAAACTACGCCTTAATGCATCTAAGTGTGCGTTCGGCGTAGGATTTGGCAAGCTCCTAGGCTTCCTGGTGACCAACTGAGGTATAGAAGCAGACCCCTCTCAAATCAAAGTAATTCAAGAACTAGAGAGACCCAACTCAGTAAAAGAAATACAGTATCTCACCGGCATGGCAGCCGCGCTAAACCAGTTCATAAGTTGATCGTCAGACAGATATCGACCATTTTTTCAAGCATTAAAGGCCAAGTTTGAGTGGGATGAAGAATGTGACCGTGCCCTTGAAAGTTTAAAAGAATACATGTCTTCTCCACCGCTGCTAGTGACCCCAATACCTGGAAAAGAACTATTTTTGTACCTGACAGTCTCACAGCACGCAATTAGCGCAGTGTTGGTCCGAGCGGAAGGAATCCAACATCTGTCCATCTTTTATGTCAGCAAGACATTGGTGGGCGCAGAAACCAGGTACTTACCATTGGAAAAACTGGCCCTGGCCTTAGCCTTGATGATGGCCTCAAGAAAATTGTGGCACTACTTTCATACCCACATAATAATCGTCCTCACAGCTTTTCCATTAAAAGTTTTGTTTAAGAGGGCGAACTTTTCTGGATGAGTCTTGAAGTGGGTAGTCGAGTTGGGATAGTTCGACATCATGTTCCAACCCTGAACTGTGATAAAAGCCCAAGCCTTGGCAGACTTTGTCGCAGAATTCATCCCAGGAAGTCATCATATCTGCCCAGTTGACCTGACTGATACATTCGAACTAGGGTTGGAAATTGACGCAGGAATAGCGCAACCCCTGGTGCAGGATACCTAGTCAGACCTTAAGGCAGACCAGAGTAAAGTAAGGGAGGAAGAAGCAAGCCGTGCTACACCAAGCCAAGACTGACCAACAAATAAAGACTTGGTACAATCAGATAGCGAGGGACAAAAGACAAGTATGGACCTTGAAGAAAACACCAGCAACACTCTTGATCCCAAGTCATCATTTGATCCCTCCACTTCCTAGAAACTGTTCATTGGAGAGATGTGGAAGCTCTTCGTGGATGGAGCATCCAACAGGCACGGTGCAGGACTAGGCATAGTCCTCATCTCACCAGATGGCCTAGTGATAGAACAAGCAATCAACCTTGGCTTCCTAGCATCAAACAACGAAGCGGAATACGAAGCGCTTCTGGCAGGCTTAAAATCAGCATCCCACATGAAGGCCACCGAGCTAATGGTTTACAGTGACTCACAGCTGGTGGTAAACCAAATTTCAGGTGACTACGAGGCAAAGGACGACAGGATGGCTAAGTACAAAGAGTTAGCTAGAAAAGAGATCAAGAAATTTGAAGTAGTGCGGATAGAGCAGATCGGCATGGAAGAAAATAGTAGAGCGGACAAACTAGCAGGCTTTGCTTCAATGACAGATACATCCGTCCCACATCCGTTATTGATTGACTACTTACCAAGACCAAGCATTGAAGAACCTGAAGTAGAAGAAATATGTTGCGCCGAACTAGGCCCTTCATGGATGGATCCCATCATAGCATTCTTAAAAGACGGTGTCCTACCGAAAGAGAAGAAAGAGGCCAACAAAATAAGAGCAAAGTCGCAGCGATTTTGGCTCTCCCCATCAATGGTCTTGTACAAGAAATCCTTCACAGGACCTTACCTAAAGTGTGTCCATTCCAGCAAAGTTAAAGCATTCTTGTTCGAGATACACGAAGGCGTATGTGGAAGCCACTAAGGAGGAAGATCATTAGCTTACAGAGCCATTTCACAAGGATATTGGTGGCCATACATGCAAGCAGATTCTGAGAAGTATGTCAAGAAGTGTGAGAAATGCCAGAAGTTCGCACACCAAATACATCAACCAGCCAGAGAGCTTCTACCTTTAACTAGTTCGTGGCCCTCTGTAATGTAGGGCTTGGACATAGTAGGACCACTTCCAACGGCACCCGGCAACAGAAAGTTCTTTCTTGCAGCAACAGACTACTTCACAAAGTGTGTGGAAGCAGAAGCACTAGTATCAATAAAACAGAAAGATGTAAAGAAGTTCGTCCGGCAAAACATCATCACTCGGTTTGGCATACCGAAAGCTCTGATATCTGACAATGGCACTCAGTTCGACAGCAAAATTTTCAGAGGCTTTTGTGAAAAGTACAAGATAGAGTTCTATAATTCTACACTAGCATACCCCCAAGCGAATGGCCAGGCGAAAGCATCAAACAAAGTCGTCTTGGATGGACTAAAGAAAAGGTTAGAGAAAGAAAAAGGCAAGTGGGCAGAGAAGCTCCCCCATATTTTATGGACTTACCGCACCACACCACGGCGGTCAACTGGCGAAACACCATTTTCCTTAGCCTATGGCATGGAAGCAGTAATACCACTGGAAGTTGGCCTCCCCACCATCTGAAGCGAAAATTTTGATCTAGACTTAAATAGAGAAGCCATAGCATTGGAGCTTGACCTTGTAGAAAAAAGAAGAGAAAGAGCACTAGTTCACATTGCTTCATACCAGCAAGAGTTGTCTAGAAAGTATAACAAGACAGTGCACCCAAGGTAATTCAAGATTGGAGATTGGGTACTGTGCAAAGTAATGGGAATCAACGTGATACCCGGAGATGGCAAGTTGGGACCCAATTGGGAAGGACCTTACAAAGTGGTCAGATTAGCAGGAAAAGGGGCATACCACTTGGAAGATGAGGACATCAAAGCCATTCCCAGGCCATGGAACATTGCCAATCTCAAACTATTTTATTTTTAGCTTTTCTTCTAAGTATTTGTAATTTTCTTTTTTCTTTCTCAATAAAACAAGTAGCCTCTTTTCAGCACAGTTGTTTCATTCTGTAAAAGATTGTTTTAGTAAGTTAGGGACATTGTAAGCATAGTTGGCCGGAATAACCAACTTTGCACACTTTACTCTAGATTGGCAGGAATAACCAACTTAGAGGTTGGCTGGAAAAATCAACACCCCTCCTAAGCCTAGGATAAGGATCCAGGCTATAGGACGTTTGGTTGGAATACCCAAACACTTCACTCTAGGTTGGCAGGAAAAACCAACTTAGAGGTTGGCTGGAAAAATCAACACCCCTCCTAAGCCCAGGATAAGGATCCAGGCTGCAGGACGTTTGGTTGGAATAACCAACATTTTACTCTAGGTAGGCAGGAAAAACCAACCTAGAGGTTGGCTGGAAAAACCAACACCCCTCCTAAGCCCAAGATAAGAATCCAGGCTGCAGGACGTTTGGCAGGAATAACCAAACACTTCACCCAGGGTTGACAGGAAAAACTAACTTTTCGCTCTCTTAAGCCGAGATAAGGATCTAGGCTGAAGAGGTTGGCTGGAAAAACCAATATTTACTGTTCTTTAGGCGAGATAAGAATCTAGGCTGAAGAAGTTGGCTGGAAAAATTAACACTTATTATTCTTCAGCCGAGATAAAAATCTAGGCTGAAGAGGTTGCTGGAAAAATCAACACTTATTGATCTTCAGCCAAGATAATAATCTAGGCTGAAGAGGTTGGCTGGAAAAACCAACACTTAGTACTCCTTACGCAAGATAAGGATCAGGTTGGAAGAGTGGTTGACCGAAATACAACTTTTTGAGATCCTCAGCCAAGGTCAAAACTGAGGCTGAAGAGGTTGGCAGGTATGACCAGGTTAGATTGCAAAGCTAAAAACCAGGATAAAAGTATCTCAGCCAAAGAATGTTGCACTTCATTCAGATTACAGTTAGAAAGTTACATGCATGGCAGTTAGCCGAAATAACAGTTGGAACAAAAGAAAATTTCATTGAAGATTCAAGTCAAGTACAAAAGATGGGGCCATAACCCGGTTACAAAAAGTTTGCACACAAACAAAAGAAAAATCAGGAGAAGAGATCATCCAAATCAGTATCCCTAACAACTCAGTCCTCACCCAGTGGTAGCTCGGTTGCGGCAAGCACCTCCAGATCAAGCTTGGTTGAAGGCACTGCATCAGACACAGCGGGCAAAGGAGGGATGGAGACCACTGGAGTTGGGGAGGTAGACTGGCGGCCGGGTTGGGTGTTGTCCTCCGAAGCAGACTCTTCGTCTTCATCTTGTAGAAATTTTTGCTGAATGGCAGCAGCATACTCCGCCATAGAGCTCGGTATGAAGTACGGAGGACGGTTGAGGAAGACCTCAGTCTCTGGACCATGACCGAGCTGCACCACAGCTGCCGCCCATCCACACTTGAAGAACAGATCTTTTGCGGCCTCACATTGCTTAATGTAAGTGGCCTCCCCCTCCTTGAAGCCTCGGTCTTCAGCGTCCTTAACCTTTTTCTAGAGCTCCGTTATCTCGGCATTTTTTTTCCCCTCAAGCTTAGCCAGCTCGCGCAGATACTTATCCTTTAGCACGGCCGCCGCCTTTTTCTTGTCTACTTTAGCCGAGCTAACAAGACTGGTCAGACGAGCCGTCTCGGTCTGTAGCTCGGCAATTTGCTTTTTCCCCTCTTCTAGCTCGGCGGTCTTGGCGGTGACCTCTGCCATGGTATAGACGTCCCTGAACGTCCCGGGAGGAAATCTCGTTTTGTTCATTTGGGCTTACTACAGTTCAGGACTCAATGTCACGGTCCTGTATCTAATCTTGCAGAGTGCAATACAAGACCGATGAATCATCAAAGAGTCTAAATCCGGTAAATCGTTTTTGAAAAACTAATTTTTAGAAAGAAGTGCCAAACATGGACTGCTTTGCTAGATACAGAGTCGCCACCTAAATATTTATTTTTGGGAAATTTTAGGAAACCCTGACTCATTGCCTAAGGCCACGTGTTCGTCATCACCAAAGTTGCCTCGGCTTGGGAACTTAGGTACGATTGGAGAAGGTCAGCTATGAGCACCCCCGCTCGCCCGATCAAAGATCGGCTACTACTAAGCATGATATCGAGTTTTGAAAACATATGTGCTCTTATTTCGGTTATTAGCCTAGAATTACTATGTGATGCGCACAGCATACAAGTATAGACTGGGTCGCCTGAATTGGAACAAAACATGTCATGTTCGTTTTGAAAAACAGTTTGAAGGTGCTACTCGCAAGTAGGCTAAGACGTGAATTTTGCCACCCTCGGGTGGGCTTAGAAAACATGATTTTGCCACTCTCAAGTGGGCTTAAAACTCTCATTCAATGCATTATTCCAATTCAAAATAACCCAACCTCCACCCACAGGCATTCAGGCAGTTATATCACATAAGCAAATAGCCTTATGGTAAACATGCTATCATGGCAGTCACTCACACGCATGCAAGGATGCTAAAGCATAAACACTTACCGAGTACTCCAAGCCAAAACAGAAACTAGTTAGTAATCAATGCATGATCCTAGTCCATATTAAGAGGGCTAATGCAACACATGCAAAATGTAACTAGAAATAGGCTCAACTAACCTAAGAATGGCATATGAGATGCTACAGTTAACACGTATTCAACTTGGAATTGGAACACAATGCAGTTAGTATGATGCGTCGAGCCCGGTGCATGCAATACAGATGAATGATGCAAACATGCAAGCATAAGTATGCTAATTGAAACATGCCATAATCTAACCATCATAAGCTGGTAAATAAAAGAGAGAAAGACGTGGGATTGGAAGACATACATCACACACACACACACTTATTACAACAATTGGCCCTCTCTCGGAGGGTCTGAAAGAATATTACACAACCAAAATAAATAACGAATTATTACACAATACTAATTACTTAACAAACGAATTAGGTAAGCAAAGTAAACTAGCATGCTATGCTACGTGCAATGGATTGCCTCAGCTCTGTTCCGAATGATGAAGGATGCATGCATACTCGGGTTGCCTTGTCGGAAAATTCCATTGCGACGCCTCGCCTCACCTTTGTTTGCAATTGATCTCCGAAACTTGCACAAAGCTCCAGAAGGCTGAAACTCCACCTTGGGAAGGCCACTGACCAGTTATTAGCATGAGAGACCACTTGCCGACCACCCTTTGTGGTGGAGACCAAAGAGGGTGGTCGGCCTGCCGGAAAATCTGGTCAGCCGATCAGTTTCCACCTCTGGTTCTTGGTTTTTCTGCAACAAGGGCAAGAGAGAGAAAAGGCAATGTATTTTCAACAAATGTGTGCATGACCACTCTCCCCGTCCTTGCACAAGCTCAAGGAAGTGTAGTCCTCGATCCTCGTGCCACCAATCACGCATCTCGATGCATGATGGCCAAGAAGTCGAATTGCACGACTCGATGTGAAATGAATGCACATATAAGCAAATAAAGCCAACAACTCTATCATGGACAATCAAGAGTGTCGGCGACCGAGAATCGAGACACGTTTCGTCACTTGGAGTACGAAACGTCCCTCGTTTCCCGTGTTCGAACTAAACCCTACTCCAAACACAAAGCAATGAGATGACATACACAATGCGACTAACATTCAACCTAGCATACGCAATGCTATGGGCTAAAATGGCATACACAATGCACGTGACCCTAACATGGCATGCACAATGCACTTATGAAGACTATCATACGCACATGAACTAAATGGCATATACAAATGCAAGATGGACTTACACCGATATGAGTGGACCTCAGCTACACTCACATCAGTGGCCATATGATAGAAATGAGACAACCGAAATACATGCAAACATGCACGGATGCAAAGGACCGATCCTAAGGCACAACATGCAACTCTAACTAAGCATGGCAAATGATGAAGTACGGCATGCAAACACACATTTTCCAGCTGTGAAACATAATGTACAATGGTTCCGAATCATGCAAATATGTCACACAATGCATGCAAGATGGCTCGAATACCAAAAATAGTGAAGCAGGTTACACTAGAGGTACACAAAGCAATGTATAAATAGTAAAACTAGCCCCAAAAACACCCTAGGCAAGTCTGAAACAGTGGGAAAATGGCCCAAAATGACGACTTAACATGCAAAGAAACGAAGCTCATGCAATGGTCCGAAAACGAGACATTTATGCACAACTCTCAAACACGTTTAAAGAGTGGAAATCATGGGAATATGGCATTCATATAAGCTCTGAAATATGATGTATAATGACCCCAAAGCATGAAAACACCTCAGTATATGCATCCAATATACCTCAAATCTCAAAGCTAGGCATGGATATTGAACTACAAGCATGCAAAACAAGCATCATTCGACCATGAGACCCAAAAACAGAGTTAAGGCAGTCCAAAATATGCACAAAATCAGTTTAAGGCATGGCCAAAAAGTGCTAACATGAAGGGCCGAAACAACATGCAACATAGGCTAGTAAGCATGGTTTACACTACATGTATTTGAAGCACATGAGGGGCCACCAAACCAGCCAAAAACAGAAACATGGCATGCCAAAATATGACCAAAAACCCATTGAAACTCGGTCAACACTTGTTAGAATGAAGTGTTCCTTTGAAAGGCCAATGAGAGGGTTGTTCTACACATGTATGATGGACACACAAAATGGCAAAACTACCTCTAGACAGAGGTTATGAGGGCCCTAAAACTCACTAAAAAGGGCCTAAAATGGGTCTAGGAAGCATGCAAGTAAAGGCCCCTTTGGAAGGCCTTGAAGAGGGTTACTCTACACATGCATAATAGACAATCAACATGGCAAAAAGGGCTCTAGACAGAGCCTATGTAGGTCACAAAACTCACAAAAAGTGGCCTAAAACATGGCTTTGAAACATGCAAATAGGGGCTCCTATGTAAGGCTAACAAAGCTAGTAAACAAAACAAGGGGTGAGATGGTCACCCCTCTCTAATTTTGAGGCTCAAAGACATATGTTAGCCACTGAAAATCCACTGGATTTCAGTAGCTAAAAGGCCGAACCAAGGCCAACACAAATGCTCTAATGCATAGCTCAAAACAAGAGGAAATGAAGCATGCAAGGGGGTAGATGACCCCCAACAGAAAAATGGCCTTAAACAAACATGTTTAGAAGCTCAAAACAAGACTTTTTTCAGTTTATGACAAAGCCTAAATATGCTTGAAAATAAAGCTAAACTATAAAGCAAAATAAGGCTACAAAGAGAGAAATAGAGACTTACCCTTGTAGAGAAGAAGGCCAGCAGCTTCTGGACCAAAATAGGAACTCTTCAACCTCTGAAAATGAGCTCCTAGGTGCTTAGGTTGACCATGGAGGTGTTGTTCTTGGAGGTGTAGTGCAATGGGGCAAAAAACTAGGAGTTTTGGACACCAAAAGAAAATGATATAGAGAGAGAGAGGTATATGCTTTAGCCAAAATTTCTCAACCTTGGTTCATGAGGGAGAGGCTCCCTCTTATAGAAAAGGAGGTCCATAGCTTCTCTAAGAAGCTTGGAGCAAAGAGGCCAAGCTTCTACAGGAAGCTAAACCAAAAGGGTCAAGCTTCTTGAGGAAGCTAGACCAAAGGGGTCAAGCTTCCTCAAGATGCTCAACAAAAGGTTAAGTTTCTCTTAGAAGCTAAGCAAAAGGGACCAAGCTTCTTTAAGAAGCCAAAACAAGAGGGTCAATCCTTGGAGGATAGGGCAAATGCCTCCCAGCTGGCACAGCTGAATAGCACTCAAAGAGACAAAAAAGCAGAAGGCTGGCCGACCAGGGGTCAAAAGGTTCAAGTTGAAAATGTGGTCGGCTTACCCATATTGGTGGTCTCCCAGGTGAATGCAACTTAATGGTGGTATGGGAGACCAGAAATTGTGGCTCAAAAGTGAAGGAGACCACTTACTTGTCAAGAAAAATCGGTCGACCGGGGAAAGGTGGTCTCCAAGAAGAAAAGGTGGTCTCCCACCCTACTACCACCTTCCTAACAATGAAACTCGGGTCCATGCCAAAAATGAACCCACACCGATGCGAAACGAAGGTTCGGGGGCCAAAACGCGCAGCCGGGGGCCCCAAAAACTGATTGTTAAGCATCGAAAGTGGCGTGCGACCATGAAGGTAGTCCCTCGGGCCACAGTGTCCCTCTATGGAGAGGAAACAAGGTGTGTACCAAAAATCGGAGCAAATGGAGGTAGTTAAGCGGTCCCGAACCGAGGCACACGGCCGACGGTTCCGAAAATCGAAAACTGGTTTCCAAACGGGAAAAATGGCCTACGACCACGAAACGTAGCCTACAGCCACTGAGAGATGGTCTACGAGACCTCTCCCTCCCTTCAGGAAAAGAAAATAGAGAAAATAGGACCTGGTTCACAAACCGAGGCAAGGCACGAAAAGGTTCCAAAGCTAGGAGGCAAGGCTCTCAGCCGAGACTTTGCAACCTCAGAACGAGCACAATATGCAACATCACCGAGCGCTCAGTTGGTGACGTCTGAGTCTTAAGGTCGGTCAAAAATGGGGTGTCTACAGTTACCCCTCTTTGACAGAACTCGAAAGTCATAAGTGACGGGAGTGAATGTCAAAGCCCAGAGACGACCCATTTTTGACAAGGCCGAAGAATTAGACAAACAGGCAAGATAAAAGAGATGCGCCCACAGGCATGCCCGCAGGCGGGGGCAAAATGCAAAATGATATGCAAGAAGATTTTGACAATTGGACTTACACGCTACGCGAAGCCGATTTGAAAATTGGACTTATACGCTACGGGGAGCCGGTTTGATAATTGGACTTATACGCTTTCGCGAAGCCGGTTTGGAAATTGGACTTATACGCTACGCGAAGCCAGTTTGAAAATTGGACTTATACGCTACGCGAAGCCGATTTGAAAATTGGACTTATACGCTACGCGAAGCTAGTTTGATAATTCAGAATTTATGTAATGCAATGTAATGAAACAATGCAAATGACATGCAATGCATTTGAGATGATCAAACCACAAGCAGCGTAAACCACACAAATATCATAAAGATGATGGAGATGCAAAATCCGTCTACCATAGAAAAGGTGCCGACACCCTCAAATCACAATCCCATCAGTGGAATAGGCTCATACACATGCAGAACTATGTGTGTGTAGACGGAACACAAGATACAAGTAATTAGGTGGCATGATATAAGTGAGGAATGATCTGCTGAGGAAAGATCATGATCCTAAATGCTTGGATGCAACACACCACACTACAATGTAATGAATGCAATGTATAAGGGGCACGGCCAAACCGTATCTTGCCTAGGAAAGGCATGGACACAAACAAACCACATCTAACACGGAAAATGGTGCCGTCACCCTCAAACCACAATCCCATTAGTGGAATAGGTGCGTACACAAAATCTCATAACCATGCTTCGATGTGAAAAGTATTGGCACATACCAGACCAAGCTCAACATGGAAAGGCGCAAGCCATAAATGGATAATGTAGTAAATGCATGCAAACTATTATGCAATGTATTCTATATGCAATGCAATGGACATACTAGATGATGTAGTAGTTAGGAAGCGAAGGTACCTTACAGGGGCATTTGGCAATGACCTACCTTAGCAATGTCCTACCTCATGCTGATGTGGGAATCTTCCCTTTCTTCTCAGTTAAACCGCAGGTACTACTTTTCTCCCTGACTATGGTCGCAGCTTTCCCTATTCTCTAACAGGGTGACAGACTAGGTTGATTCGGTATCCAGAATTGAGGCGCATACACATGCTATCTCAATCTATGGGGCTGCCATACAGATTTCAAGCCGAGGATAGACCCCTGGGTATTTAAACCAGACTTTAGTCTCGGAAATTCCGAACCTTTACGTTCTAGGTATGAGCCATTCGAACTCTAGTTTCCACCGTCTCAGTTGGTCTTCTAGGAACTCACCGCAAACACAGACAGGTGGCTATACCAGACCATCGGAAGTCGTTCGGGCACGACAAACACCAAAAGAGTTGCACTTTTAGAGGATTTAAGGTCTCCTAGACCAGAGAAAGGTGCACAAGACAGTGCGATGTAGAGTGAATGCACAAAATAGTGCTAAACAGATGCACAAAATAGTGCGATGCTAAAGGTGTACAAAACAGTATAAGCAAGGTGAATGCACAAAACAGTGCGATACAGATAAGGTGCGCAAGATAGCGCGATGCAATGCACTAACAAGTGCAGGTAAGGTGCGCAAAATAGCGCGATGCGATATGCAAAGCACAAGACAGTGCGATTGAGGTGCGCAAAATAGCGCGAATGAATGTAATGCACAGGGCAGTGCGATACGCAAAATAGCGCGAATGTAAACTGCACAAAACAGTGCGATTGAGGTGCGCAAAATAGCGCAAATGATAAACTGCACAAAACAGTGCGATGCGCAAAACAACGCGAATGTAAACTGCACAAAACAGTGCAATGCGCAAAATAGCGTGAATGTAAACTACACAAAACAGTGCGATACGCTAAACAGCGCGATTGATTTGGAATGCACCAACAGTGCGATACGCTAAACGGCGCGAGTAATTTGAAATGCACTAAACAGTGCGATACGCTAAACAACGCAAGTGATTTGAAATGCACAAGATAGTGTGAGCGAGATACAACCACAAGATGCACAAGACAATGCTAGTGAGATACAAAGTGTAAGTGCACAGTGCGATAAAATACATCTTCTATGCAAGTATGAGGGTATTTTCTACGCAACAGATATGAGCATTTTCTATGCAAGTATGGAAGCACATTCTATGCATTATTGAAAGCATATTCTATGTATGAGACAAGCAAAGCATATTCTATGCAGAATCGAAAGCAAGCATATTCTATGCATGAATCATAACGATGCGCATGCAACAACAGTGTATATGAAAGTGCACATTCTATGTAATAGAGGGGCATCAAACATGTACTCTGGTGCCTCTAATTTATCTCTCAGAGGGCTTTGCAACACACTCAGCTCGAAAAGGGTACACCCCGTTTATGTTGGCAAGAGATGACATTGGTATGTGAAAACCACATGTGCTGCTTAGACCGCCATTTTGACTTGAAGTAGGCTTACACTTGAGGTAGAGGTGCACTCATACTTCGGTAGCATTAACAAGGTCTGAGGAGGTGCATATGGAATGCAATCTAGGAATTTTCTGAAGGTGAAACATGCTAAGATGCTTCAAATTTTCCCTCTTTTCTTTTGCTTTGCAGTCCGGACCCTAAATAGCTTCAGGTAGGTCCTTGTTTTACTATTCTGACATGACCTAGGTTGAACCCTGCAGCTTTATGAAAGAACCAATCCTGTTTTGCACAAATGTGGAGAACGACACGGCACTCTAAGCACAAAAAGATTTTTGAAATTGAAATGAGAAAAGGGCTCTCAACTGGGTATTGAGCCTACAACTGACCACAGCCAAAACGACTCAACAATGGAAAACAAAGGTAGAACAACCTAAACACAACTCAACGAAGAAAAAACAAGCTAACATGACCTAAACATCTGTTGACACTCAAACGACTCAAAACAAGAATAGAGACAAACAAAAATGCACAAACACAACACTCAGCTGTATTACAAAGGCAAGAGACCTCTCGGTGCACGAGGAGCCAGTTTCTCCGGGTATTGTTTCCCACCATTTCTTATTTGTGATTCTCACATCAAGCCCTCAGGTTCGGCTTTTCTCACCAAACCCTTTTCCTCACTTTTTCTCTCAGCGCACATCTCTCAATTCTTTAATCTCTCATTTTTTATCCCTCCCTTGAGTGGTTATGGATAAACCAAAAGTTGCGGGCTCTTGCCCCTAGCACTCAGCTAGATTCTTCTTTTTCTGCGCATAGCTAGTGAGTTCCTCCCACAGAGGGGTTGTGCTGCAACTGAGCGTGTAGCGAATCTGCAGCTGACATCGGCTGTCGATGCTCTGCCGGGAAGTTTAGACGTGGTTAGATCTGTCCAGATGAGGGAGTGGAAAATCTTGATCCATTCCAATTCATGCTTTGTACATGGCCTGATACCTCATTGCTTGGAGGATGAGAGAGCTTTCAGCCCTTTGTTGTTAGTTTTAGTTGTGCCCTTTTCTAGCAGGTAGAGTGCCCTTTCTGGCAAGTAGAGTGTCCTTTCCGGCAAGTAGAGTGCCCTTTTCTGGCAAGTATGTTGACAACGGGGGAAAGACAGGAAACCTAACTCAACTGTGCCCCTAATTCATAATTTTGACCATTTTTTGTTTTGGTTTTCTACTAAAACAATTTTGACCAACATGAGAGTTAGATTGACATGCTTGTTCGATTTTCTGATTTGAAATCACGCAAGTCAGGTTATGAGCACTGAAAATTTTCCTTTTTCGGGTCCGAGAAATGGTTTAGCTTTTAGAAAAATGGAATAATTTTCGAGAGAATTAGTCAACCTCAGTAAAAATTTTCAAAAACTATTTTTGCAAACGGCCACTGCTCAACGAGCACGGAACCTACTCTTGAGATGCACGACCTCGGACCCATAAACAATGAAAAATTTCCCCTTGTTTGAACGGCACTGCATGGCAATTGAAAGTTGCCCCTAGTTTGAATAGCACCGCAGCACATTGTATAGCAACAGAAAGTTGCCCCTTGTTTGAATGGCACCAAAGCGCATCGTAATCAGTCTTCAGAGTGACGATCACAACCGAACTCTCGGATACAGAGAAGAAAAAGATGACCAAAACCATCACATGGATACAATCGAATTTGAAGTGTTTTACGGCTGGACTTCAGAATGAAGTTGCCTACGTATCCCAAAGATGGGAATCAAGCCTTGCGTAGTTCGGGGTAAGGTACACTCGGGTATTAACCTCTCCTTTTGTGCTCTAACTTTTGCCAAGGCCACCATTTCTGGGTTTTCAACCTTGCAAGCTTTGTTCTTCTTTTCTTTTTAATTCTTTTCATTTATTTTCTTCTTTTCTTTTTTTTTTCATTCTTTGCATTTTTTCGTTTTTTTTTTTCTTCTCTTTTTTTTTTGCATTCTTTTCTTTGCTCTAACTTTTGCCTGGGTTGCCCTTCCGAGTTTTTGGCCCAGCGAGCCTCTCAAGGGTAAAAGTGAAGCTTTGTCCATGTCAAATAGTTTTGAGATCCTGAAGTCATCTGAATCTAGGAGAATGGCTACTGTTCGTTGATGATGTAAGAGTCCATCCAATTGGGACTGAAATTGCCCCTAGTGTTGTGGATAGGAACTCAGTTCTTCTTCAGCACAAACTTTCTTCTTTCCTCCCTTCTGGGATTTGGCATTCTTGCCAGTCTTCATTGATTTGCAAGATGATCCATCTTCGGCTCTTCGAGCACATCTGACATTTTTCTGCCCCTAGGTCGAGGGCTGCTTTGAAGCTGGCCACATAGGCCTCATACTGCAGTTGACCGTTGAACATTCTAAGTTAAGGTTCAAGGTTTGAAAGCAAAGGGGGGTCGAGTCTCGAGGCTGAGAGCGATCCTAAGCTGCACAATCTCAAGAGCGATTCCACATAGGTCTTCGTAGGACTGCGCAAAACATTTTTTGAAATCTTTTAAGAAAGCGACTAATCGCTCGCGTAGAAGACAATGTAGAACCAATCTAGATCAAGCCAGGATCCTTCTCGGTACTCTCATTAACAAACATGATTTCATTCATTAAGGGCTTAGCATGCCTCTCTTTCTCTCAATTGATCAAATTTTTGCAAATCTCGAGGAGTTCTTTCCTCTTCGTTTTCATCACAGTGTTTAAAAGGTTTTGAAAAACTTAGGTCAATGCAATGAGTTCGAGGCACAGAAAAGTAGGCAAAAAGCACTTCCATTTCATTTAGAAATTCTGGCACAACTGGCACAAGGCAGAAGTGAACACAAGAATGTGAAAATCACTGCTGTTCATTCAAATCTGTTGGCATTACTGGCTCCAAGGCAGAAACAGACTCAAAAGAAAACGAAAAGACAAACACAAAACAAGCAAGTGATGTCCGAGGTAACACCCCCGAAATCATCCGACTCCAACAAAATAGGACTGACTCGGTACAACAAGACAAACCTAACTGACTCAGTAAGAAAAGATTGACTCTGTACAAAACAACAAGACTGACCCAATATCCAAGTCAGAAAGTACAAATTAACAACATTCGCAAATGTGCTCAAAACAGTGCATGCCATCCACCATATCTGGAGTAAACTGAGCGCCATCCGCAGGCGGTTCATCCCCCGATCACATGGTCACATTATCCCCCAAGTTCACCGATCCAGTACCGATAGACTTTGCAGGACCTGACGCAAAGATGACCTTTTTATCAATCAGATCTTGTATTTCATGGTGAAGACGAAAACACATGTCAGTGTCATGGCCAGCTTGTTGATGAAAGACACAGTACTTCGCCGGGTTGTGGGAGAGAGGAAGTTTATTTAGTAATGGCCGCGGCTTCAGGGACTTCAGATCTCCCTTTTCGATTAGGACTCCCAGGGCCGTTGACAAAGGCATGTCCAGTGGGGTGAACACCCTCTGGCCCCGAGGTGGGTATTTGGCAGGTTGTGAGCTGGTTGTGTTGGATGTACCAGCGAAATGGTCGGTAGGTGCTGACTTTTGATGATCTCTTACGAGTGTAGGATTGGAGCTGAAAGGCGTGTTTCTGGTACAACATCTCTTGTCTCGGCTTGCCCCTTGATTCAGACTACCCCTAACTTGAGTGGCAAAAGTATCATCCACAGTTTTTGCAACCACTGCAAGCACTTGCTGTTTGTTTAGTCCTTTGACCTTCAAAGCCTCAACTGCCCATTGAAGATGTTCATGGAGACCAATTCCTGTCCCTACCCTGTTCTTACCACTCGCCCCTTCTTTGCCAAGGGATCGACCTTCTTCAAATGCAGCCCGTCCCAAGTTTGGGGAGCCTTTTGTCATGAAATTCTCGGTATGTGATGTGGTCGATAAGGGAGCCAATGTCTCGGAGGCCAGATTTTTCACAGTTCTCTGAAGATCTTCGATCATTCTCTTCAGCTCAAAAGTAGTGGGCTCACGGGTTTGAGATGATTGGGGTCCAGGTGCATCCATCATGCATAAGTCCATGCTTTCTAGAATGAACACCTCAGGCTTGGGTAGATGGGCCGAGGTGATGTATATGCTAGGGTCGAAGGTGGATGGTAGTATATGGATGAGATTGAGGTGGGCAGGAGATGTTTGGTCATTGGGGTCTGAAGGTGGAGCTATCGTCCGGTTGTCGATGAGATTTTGGACCTCATGATACAGGCGGTAGCAACGGTCGGTGCCATGACCGCGCTGCTGATGGTACAAACAGTACTTGGAGGGGTTATGTCTGGCTGGGAGTGGGTCAGGCAGAGGTTAAGGATCGAGAGGTTTGAGATACCCTCTTTCCATCAAGATTTTTAGTGCGCTAGTCAGGCTCATATAGAGAGGGATGAAAGTTCTGCCTTGAGCTCGGGCTGGGACGGCGGTTTGTAGGCTTGGTTTGGCAAAAGGGTTGGCTGTGGCAACTGTATTGATTTCGGTGGGTTTGGGAATAACGCTACTACCAGCATTGGTACTCCCTGAAATCACCCTCCTTGTCGGTTCACTTGTTCTGGGAATGATCCCACTATTGAACGCATTCTTGATCTGAACCCCCAGTTCATGCAAACTTTTGAAAGTGAATAGCGGAGCGACTATCAACTTTTGCAACATATCATGCTCGAGGTTTCGCACGATCATCTGCACTTAATCCCTCTCAGAAGGGCGGCGATCTGTCATCTGTGCTACCTTTGCTCTTCACCTCGCAACAAATTCCACAAAAAGCTCTGTTGGGTTCTGGTGGGTTGCTTCAAGCTCTTGGATGGTCATTTCAACTTGGGTATTGTAAGAATACTGATTAACAAAGGCCTCAGCCAATTCTTTCCAATTTTGTTTCACTGTATTCTCCAACTTGGTGTACCAAGCTGCTGCTACACCCGATAGGGTTCTTCCATACAGAGAGAGTTTCTGTGGCTTAGTCAAACCCATCGGCTTCAGGATATCCAAGAAAAGCCGAATATGTACCATAGGATCTCCAGACCCGTCGAAACGGTCAATATGTGGCATTTTGAATCTGTCTGGAAGCCATACGGCAGCCTCGGTGTACCCATCCTCAATGTCGGGAATGGAGTTAAGGCCCTGTGCCTTTTTGAATTGCTTCTCAAGGTTTGCGATTTTCACCGCGGTCGGATCGAGGTCACTAGCATCAAGGGGATAAAGCCTCTCATTAGGTTGCACCAGGGGTCTAAAAACTCGAGCTTGAGCCAATCCTTCTCGAGGATCTGGACCCTGTAAATCTTCAGCTGGCGGACGTGGGTCAAAGTTCGGCTGGGGTCTCAAAGCTAGATGTGAGGCAGATGCCCCAGATGGGCACTGCGTTTCAATACTGGTCTCAGCCTGCATGGTAGTTCCCTGATTTAACGCTGCTATCATGGCCACAAATTCTTTTGAACCCTGTGCCATCACGGTTTGCTGATGATGTGACTGGTGACTGACAGATCAGATGAACCGGTGAGCCTTGACTGGCCCTTCTCTGCCTTGCCTCAGCGAAGGAAAACACTGGCTGCTCTGAACTGAGTCTCTGACTGGACAAAGTCTATCAGCACTAGTCCAATGTACCCGGGGGATATTGGAACCTTCTGAAGCCATGATTCCAGGACTACCTAGCAAAAGAGAAAACAGGCAGCATCTCAGCCCATTTTTGCCAAAACAGATATGAGCATAGCTGAATGACCGTGCTCTCTACCAAATTCTGCCCAAAAGTCCGCCTATAAACTGATACCCTTAGGTAAAACTAATTCCCAAATACTGATGCCCACAGGCCTGATACCCAGACTTGCAAACTGTTACATGCATTCCTGCGGGGACACACCCTAAAAGCACATAGCAAGCAAGTGAGAGCCAAAACACCCTTATGTTGGAGTAGGGTTTCCCTGTCATATTTTGTCAGGAGCTAGGGTTTCACTACGCACGCAGCGGTTTCAAACAACCTATAATCGGGTAAGCAACCTGTCCTAGCTTTGGAATGGTCACTATGAATTCCGAATATGCACTAGGTCGAATGGTCAAAAAGGGTGCCCCAGTAAAATCGGGGTTTGTGTTCCCGTCGTGGCAGAGCCCACAACCGTTCAGCCTTATGGCACACTTCGCAAAGCGAGCCTCCGGCAAACCGTTCAGGAATAGCATACGGCAAACACGGTGTCCTAGGCGCACCAATGCAAATACAATGCAAAGAAACACATGAGTTCAATCAAAACAAGATATCATGAGTTCGAGTCAAGTTCTCTAACTCCCTAGTAGAGTCGCCAGAAACTGTAGACGTCCCCGAACATCCCGGAAGGGAATCCCGTTTTGTTCGTTGGGCTCACTACAGTTCAGGACTCAATGTCACGGTCCTGTATCTAATCTCGCAGAGTGCAATGCAAGACCGATGAATCATCAAAAAGTCCAAATTTGGAAAATCGTTTTTGAAAAACTGATTTTTAGAAAGATGTGCCAAACATGGACTACTTTGCTAGATACAGAGTCGCCACCTAAATATTTATTTTGGGGGAAATTTAGGAAACCCTGACTCATTGCCTAAGGCCACGTGTCCGTCATCACCAAAGTTGCTTCGGCTCGGGAACTTGGGTACGATTGGGGAAAGTCAGCTATGAGCACCCCCGCTCGCCCGATCAAAGATCGGCCACTACTAAGCATGATATAGAGTTTTGAAAACATATGTGCTCTTATTCTGGTTATTAGCCTAGAATTACTATGTGATGCGCACAGCATACAAGTATAGACTGGGTCGCCTGAATTGGAACAAAACATGTCATGTTCATTTTGAAAAACGGTTTGAAGTTGCTACTCGCAAGTAGGCTAAGACGTGGATTTTGCCACCCTCGGGTGGGCTTAGAAAACATGATTTTGCCACTCTCAAGTGGGCTTAAAACTCTCATTCATTGCATTGTTCCAATTCAAAATAACCCAACCTCCACCCACAGGCATTCAGACAGTTATATCACATAAGCAAATAGCCTCATGGTAAACATGCTATCATGGCAGTCACTCACACGCATGCAAGGATGCTAAAACATAAACACTTACCGAGTACTCCAAGCCAAAACAGAAACTAGTTAGTAATCAATGCATAATCCTAGTTCATGTTAAGATGGCTAATGCAATACATACAAAATGCAACTAGAAATAGGCTCGGCTATCCTAAGAATGGCATATGAGATGCTACAGTTAACACGTATTCAACTTGGAATTGGAATACAATGCAGTTAGTATGATGCGCCGAGCCCGGTGCATGCAATACAGATGAATGATGCAAACATGCAAGCATAAGTATGCTAATTGAAACATGCCCTAATCTAACCATCATAAGCTGGTAAATAAAAGGGGGAAAGACGTGGGGTTGGAAGACATACATCACACACACACACACTTATTACAACAATTGGCCCTTTCTCGGACGGTCTGAAAGAATATTACAAAACCAAAATAAATAACGAATTATTACACAATACTAATTACTTAACAAATGAATTAGGTAAGTAAAGTAAACTAGCATGCTATGCTACGTGCAATGGATTGCCTCAGCTCTATTCCGAATGATGAAGGATGCATGCATACTCGGGTCGCCTTGTCGGGAAATTCCATTGCGACGCCTCGCCTCACCCTTGTTTGCAATTGACCTCCGAAACTTGCACAAAGCTCAAGAAGGCTGAAACTCCACCTTGGGAAGGCCATCGACCAGTTATTAGCATGGGAGACCACCTGCCGACCACCCTTTGTGGTGGAGACCAAAGAGGGTGGTCGGCCTGCTAGAAAATCTGGTCGGCCGACCAGTTTCCACCTCTGGTTTCTAGTTTTTCTGCAACAAGGGCAAGAGAGAGAAAATGCAATGTATTTTCAACAAATGTGTGCATGACCACTCTCCCCGTCCTTACACAAGCTCAAGGGAGTGTAGTCCTCGATCCTCGTGCCACCAATCACGCATCTCGATGCATGATGGCTGAGAAGTCGAATTGCACGACTCGATGTGAAATGAATGCACATATAAGCAAGTAAAGCCAACAACTCTATCATGGACAATCAAGAGTGTCAGCGGCCGAGAATCGAGGCACGTTTCGTCACTTGGAGTACGAAACGTTCCTCAATTCCCTGTTCGAACTAAACCCTACTCCAAACACAAAGCAATGAGATGGCATACACAATGCGACTAACATGCAGCCTAGCATACGCAATGCTATGGGCTAAAATGGCATACACAATGCACGTGACATAACATGGCATACAAAATGCACTTACGAAGACTATCATGCGCACATGAACTAAATGGCATATAGAAATGCAAGATGGACTTACACCAATATGAGTGGACCTCAGCAACACTCACATCAGTGGCCATATGATGGAAATGAGACAACCGAAATACATGCAAACATGCACGGATGCAAAGGATCGATCCTAAGGCACAACATGCAACTCTAACTAAGCATGGCAAAGGATGAAGTACGGCATGCAAACACACATTTTCCAGCTCTGAAACATAATGTACAATGGTCCCGAATCATGCAAATATGTCACACAATGCATGCAAGATGGCTCGAATACCGAAAATAGTGAATGGGGTTACACTAGAGGTACACAAAGCAATGTATAAATGACAAAACCAGCCCTAAATAGACCCTAGGCAGGTCTGAAACAGTGGGAAAATGGCCCAAAATGACGACTCAACATCCAAAGAAACAAAGCTCATGTAATGGTCCAAAAACGAGGCATTTATGCACAACTCTCAAACACGTTTAAAGAGTGGAAATCATGGGAATATGGCATTCATATAAGCTCTGAAATATGATGTATAATGACCCCAAAGCATGAAAAAACCTCAGTATATGCATGCAATAGACCTTAAATCTCAAAGCTAGGCATGGATATTGAACTACAAGCATGCAAAACAAGCATCATTCGACCATGAGACCCAAAAACAGAGTTAAGGCAGTCCAAAATATGTACAAAATCAGTTTAAGGCATGGCCAAAAAGTGCTAACATGAAGGGCCAAAACAACATGCAACATAGGCTAGTAAGTATGGTTTACATTACATGTATATGAAGCACATGAGGGGCCACCAAACCAACCAAAAACAGAAACATGGCATGCCAAAATATGACCAAAAACCCACTGAAACTCAGTCAACACATGTTAGAATGAAGTGTTCCTTTGAAAGGCCAATGAGAGGGTTGTTCTACAAATGTATGATAGACACACAAAATGGCAAAACTACCTTTGGACAGAGGTTACGAGGGCCCTAAAACTCACTGAAAAGGGCCTAAAATGAGTCTAGGAAGCATGCAAGTAAAGGCCCCTTTGGAAGGCCTTGAAGAGGATTACTCTACACATGCATAATAGACATTCAACATGGCAAAAAGGGCTCTAGATAGAGCCTATGCAGGTCACAAAACTCACAAAAAGTGGCCTGAAACATGGCTTTGAAACATGCAAATAGGGGCTCCTTTGTAAGGCCAACAAAGCTAGTAAACAACACAAGGGGTGAGAGGGTCACCCCTCTTTGATTTTGAAGCTCAAAAACACATGCTAGCCACTGAAAATCCGCTGGATTTCAGTGGCTAAAAGGCCAAACCAAGGCCAACACAAATGCTCTAATGCATAGCTCAAAACAAAAGGAAATGAAGCATGCAAGGGAGTAGATGACCCCCAACAGAAAAATAGCCTTAAACAAACATGTTTAGAAGCTCAAAACAAGACTTTTTCCAGTTTATGAAAAAGCCTAAATATTCTTTCAAATAGAGCTAAACTATGAAGCAAAATAAGGCTACAAAGAGGGAAATAGAGACTTACCCTTGTAGAGAAGAAGGCCAGCAACTTTTGGACCAAAATAGGAACTCTTCAACCTTTGAAAATGAGCTCCTAGGTGCTTAGGTTGACCATGGAGGTGTTGTTCTTGGAGGTGTAGTGTAGGGATGGCAATTTAAACCCGGCCCGATGGGGACCCGATCCCCCGACCCCGATTGGAACGGTTTTTCCCCGAAAATTATCCCCATAGGGCCGGGGATGGTATTAAAAATTAAATCCCCGATAATTTTCGGGCCGGGGACGGGGATAGGTTCCTCAACCCCGGCCCCGGCCCGGCCCCGGCCCGGCTGTTCCCCGACTGTATCCCCGTATAATTATATTATAATATATATATATATATATATTATGTTAGTTGTTTAGTGTTAGTTGTTTAGTGTTATTATAATATATATATATATATATATATATATTATATTATTTGTTTAGCCCTCTCACTCTTTCACATTCACTCACATCACACTCCTCTCAGAGTCTCAGCCTCTCTCCCTCTCTCTCTCTCCTGTGTAGATCGTGTGATGAAGATAAGATCAATAGCAGATAGCCTCCTCCTCCTCCGACGAGGGCCACCTCCTTCTCGTCCGACACCTCCGACAACGATGCCGTTGATGATGTTTTTTTTTTTCTCAGATCTCCTCCTCCGACGTTGATGATATATTATATTATATGTTTTTTTTTCTCCTTCTCATCCGAGACCTCTCTTCTCAGATCTGTGTAGTGTGTGTGTGTGATGTTGATGATGTTTGCTAAGTTCTCTTTTTCTACTCAAATCTCTCTCAGAGAGCTATTTTTTTTTTTTTTTGTTGATGAAGATCTGTTTTATTTTTTTTTATTTGTGGGTGAAGATCAACTCCTCTTCCTCCTCTCGTTTTTTTATTATTTTTTATTTTTTATTTTTCTGGAGTTAATTTTTTTTGAAGATCTGTTGATTGATGATGTTGTATTTGAGCTGAAGTGGGTTGTTAATGGCCGGGGATTTTCGGGGTCGGGGAAACCCGATCCCCGTTAGGGGCGGGGGTGGGGGCGGTAGTGGGATCCCCGTCGGGGATCGGGGCCGGGGATGGGGGGAAGTTCGGCGATCGGGGATCGGGGACGGGGAGGGTGATCCCCGGCCCCGCCCCGCCCCGTTGCCATTCCTAGTGTAGTGCAATGGGGCCAAGAACTAGGAGTTTTGGACACCAAAAGAGAATGATATATATAGAGAGAGAGGTGTATGTGTAGACGTCCCCGAACGCCCCGGGAGGATGAAGTCCCGTTCTGTTCATTTTGGGGTCACTACAGCTCAGGACTCTAAAATTGTCACGGTTCTAAGTCTGAACCAAAGAGTCCAAATCCAGCACATTGTTTTAAGAAAACAGATTTTTGAAAGAAGTGCCAAACATGGACTGCTTTGCCAGATACAGAGTCGCCACCTAAATATTTTATTTTGGGAAATTTAGAAAACCCTGACTCGGTGCCAAAAGGCCACGTGTGCGTCATCACCAAAGTTGCCTCGGCTCGGGAACTTGGGTACGATTGGGGAAGGTCACTTCGTGAGCACCCCCGCTCGCCCGGTCATAGACCGGCCTCTACTAACCATGATATCAATTTTTGAAAACATTGCGAGTTCTTATTCCGGTTTATTAGCCTAGGTTACTATGTGATGCGCACAGCATACAAATATAGACCGGGTCGCCTGAATTGGAACGAAACATAAATGGTTTGCTACCCGCAGGTTGGCTTGAAACATTTGATGATTTATTTCAATTCAGATAACCCAACCTTCACCCATAGGCATTCAGGCAGTTATATCATATAAGCACATAGCCTCATGGTAAGCATGCTATCATGGCATTCACTCACACGCATGCAAGGATGCTAAAGCATAAAGCTTACCGAGTACTCCAAGCCAAAATAGAAACTTCATTAGAAATCATGCATGATCCTAACTATACAGAAATGCCTAATGCAACACATGCAAAATGCAATTATAGCAGGCTCGGCTATTCTAAGATGGCATATGAAATGTTACAACTATCATGTATTCAACTTTGAAATTGAAAATACAATGCAGTTAGTATGATGCGCCGAGCCCGGTGCATGCAATACAGATGAATGAATGCAAACATGCTGTCATACTGTATGCTAATTTAAACATGCCCTAATCTAACCATCAAAAGTGGATAAATAAAAGGGAGAAAGACGTGGGGTTGGAAGACATACATCACACTCACACACACTTATTACAGTTGTGCCCTCACTCGGAGGGTCCGAATAAATAATACAGTCCAAATATTACAGTCCCGAATAAAAGAATATTACAGTCCAAAATATTACAAAATTCTAATTAATTAATGAATTAACTAAGAAAGTAAATGAAACTGGCGTGCAAGCCAGGGACCGCCTTGCTTCTGATGGATGATGCATGTCCGAATTGTCTTGCGCGAAAATCCATCGGAATGCCCCGATTAGCCTCTGTTTACATCTGTTCTTGAAATGCGTGCCAAGCCCCAAAAAGTTGCTGATCCCTGATTTTGCTGCAACAGAGAACAGGAAAGGGGCATAGCAATGTATTTGCACAGATATATGCATGTCTCGATCCTCGTGCCACCAATCACGCATACCGAGGCATGATGGCCAAGGAGCCGAAATGCACAATTCAATATAGGATGAATGCACATGAAACTGCAGCTAAAACCTAACTCCATCATGGATAATCCGGAGTGTCGGTGACTGGGAAATTGAGACACATTCCGTCACTCGGAGTACGAAATGTACCTCGTTTCCCGTGCCCGAGCTAACTCCTATTTCGGACACGATGCAATATGTATGATATGCATGAAATGCAACTAAGATACAATCCTAACATATACAATGCTATGGAAAGTGAAATGCCTCGAAATGCATGCACATGGGCACGCAAACCGAGAAAATGACAGAATACACTGAAAATGAGCTGCCTTGAAATGCGTGCACACGGGCACGTAAACCGAGGCGATGGCATACACAATGCAAATGAGACGCCTTAAAATGCGTGCACACGGGCACGTAAACCGAGGCGATAGCAGAATGCAATGAAAATGAGACGCCTTGAAATGCGTGCACACGGGCACGTAAACCGAGGCGATGGCATACGCAATGCAAATGAGACGCCTTGAAATGCGTGCACACGGGCACGTAAACCAAGGCGATGACAGAATGCAATGAAAATGAGATGCCTTGAAATGCGTGCACACGGGCACGTAAATCGAGGCGATGACAGAATGCAATGAAAATGAGACGCCTTGAAATGCGTGTACACGGGCACGTAAACCGAGGCGATGGCATACGCAATGCAAATGAGACGCCTTGAAATGCGTGCACACGGGCACGTAAACCGAGGCGATGACAGAATGCAATGAAATGACATGAAAACATGATATGGGCTTATACCGACATGAGTGAGCCTCAGCCACACTCACATAGGATGCCGGCGGATAAAAATGGGGTGCCTCGAAATGCGTGCACACGGGCACGCAAACCGAAGCAATGACGGAATGCGATGTAATGACATGGAATGGATAGCAATCATTCTAATGGAATTTCAGCACTAAAATATGAGGGAAAACAGTCCCGAAATGAGGCGAAATGACACCAAAAGCATGGAATTGTCCCGAAATGCGAATTTAGGCACCCGAAATGGCCTATAGCTATGCCAAACATGCACAACATGGACATGCAATGCAAAGACAGAAGCTAGGCAGTCCCAAAAAAGGCACTTTCACAGTTATAAACATGGCCAAACAGCAAGCATAGGTATGGCAAAAATGGCATGCAAGAATAGGGGCCAAAAGAGGGGTGATGAAGTAAGTGATATAAGCAAAACCCAAACTGAAAATTTTCCTTCTACAACACTGAAGAGGGACCAAAAATATGAATATTTACAGTATATGGCAGCCTCAAAATCAGTATACAAACATGCTAAAAAATGAGCACAAGATTGGGGCTCAAAAGGTGCTATAACATGAAGTATACAAAATAATCACCAAACAGCCAAAGACCCTTAATAAAACATGTAGAATGGACCAAAATAAGCACTTTTTCAGAACTGTAAAATGGCCAAAAACAAAATCATGGTAGGCTAACTAAACATGCAAGAATGGGGAATAAAAGAGAGATATAACATGAAGTGACCTATGGAGGCCCCAAACCATGAAAGGACCTAAATGAAACATGAAGAATGGACCAAAATAAGCACTTTTTCAGAACTGTAAAATGGCCAAAAACAAAAGTATGATAGGCTGCCATTGCATGCAAGAATGGGGAAGAAAAGAGGAGTATAAAGGTAGGTATAACATGGAAGTCCCAAATGGTGTTGATCCCTTCTTCAATGTTGAAGAGGGGCTCAAAATAAGCCTAATATCAGTTTACAACATGCTCGAAAACAAATTTCTCATGGGCCAAAAATAGCATGCAAAATTATGACATATAAGAGGATCAATGAAGCAAGTGTATCATGGAAGGCTCAAACAGGGTTGAGCCCTTAATGAAAAGTGAAAATGCGCTCAAAAGAGGGCCCTTTTCAGTTAGGGCCGGTGCTTGAAACAAAAAGCAAGTGGGGCTTACAAATAGATCAAGAAAAAGGGTCAAAAGAGGAGAAGTATCACTTACCCTTGAAGACTCAAACTTTTGTTGCTTCTTAGACCAATTTGCAGCTTCTTTGGCCTTTGAGAAACCTTCCTTGTTGCTGGAAATGAGGTGGTGGTGGTAGAGCTTGGTGGTGTAGAAGAAATGATGGTTAGGGACTTACAGATTTTTAAAGAAATGAGAGGTATGGAGATGGAGTTGTGTATGGAGGCTTGAAGGTGAAGTTTTCTAACCCCAACAAAGGATATATCTTGCTTGCTATATAGGCCAAAAGGGGGGTGTAAAGGTGGGGGAAAAGGAGAGTAACTTTCCCCCACAAAATATCCCCCGGATAAAGATCTTTTCTGGGGGATAAAGCCCCACAGCTGTAAAGGGAACAGTGCAAGGAGCTCAGCCGGCCTGGTACTTTTGCTGCAGGTGGCCGGCCGGCCACACCCCCTAGCCGGCCGGCTAGGGGTCAAAAAGGTCAATCAGATTTTCTGGCCGGCCACCAACTGGTGGGGTCCTCCTATCTGTGTACAACAAAACCCTGTGGTTAAAAGTCCAAGAAAATGGGTCCAAGGGGTTCAACATTAGCCCGAAAGGAGGGGGTCAAAAGGGTCAAGTTGAATTAATGGCCGGCCATGAACTTTTAGGGTCCTCTCATGTGTGTACATCACAAATATGTGGCTCAAAGTTCAAGAAAAAGGGTCCAAGGGGTTCAACATTAGCCCGGAAGGAGGGGGTCAAAAGGGTCAAGTTGAATTAATGGCCGGCCATGAACTTTTAGGGTCCTCTCATGTGTGTACATCACAAATATGTGGTTCAAAGTTCGAGAAAATGGGCCCAAGGTGTTCAACATTAGCCCGGAAGTGTGAAAAACGGGCGCCGGAGTGCGTCGGAGGATGTATAACTGCTTGTTGCAACAATTGCTGGCCTCCCACCCTTCAGTGACCTTCCTAGTGATAAAACAGAGGTACCTGCCAAAAATGAACGAAAACCGTTGCAAAACGAATGCTCGGGGACCAAAACACGCAGTTCGGGGTCCCGAAAATGGGCTGCCAAGCACCGAAAGTGGCGTTCGGCCACAAAGTGGGTTTCTCAACCCCCAGTGTCCCTCAAAAGGGATTAAATAAGACGTATGCCAAAAATTAGAGCAATAGGAGATGGTTAAGCGGTCCCGAACCGAGGCGCACGGCCTGACGGCTCCGAAAACCGGGAACCGGACTCCGAAATGGGCAAAATGGCCTACGGCCACCAAATGTAGCCTACGGCCACTGAGAGATGGTCTACAGGACCTCTCCTTCCCCTCAGGAAAAGAAACAGAGAAAACCGAGCCTGGTTCGCAAACCGAGACAAGGCACAGAAGAGGGTTCGGAAGTCCGGAGGCAGGGATCACGGCCGCGACTCTGAGACTTCTGAACGAGCACGATATGCAACATCACCAAGCGCTCAATTGGTGACACCTGAGTCTTAAGGTCGGTCAAAAATGGGGTGTCTACAGTTGCCCCGCTTTGACAGAACTCGGAAGTCACAAGTGACGGGAGTGAATGTCAAAGCCTAGAGACGACCCATTTTTGACAAGGCCGAAGACTTAGACAAACATACAAGATAAACAGAGATGTGCCCGCAGGCATGCCCGCAGGCAGGGGCAAAGTGCAAATGATATGCAAGAAACCGAAGGTAACTCAATGATCATGCAAATGCAGCAAGCTGTAATGAAGCAAGTATTTGCAAATAGATGCAACAGTTTTAAGCAAGAATGCAAAGCAACAACTACATTTCATGCAGTTTAAGAATGCGGAGGATTATTCAATCCCCGCCACATCTCACACGGAGAAGATACAATACCTGCTCGATTCGTCTGGTCGCACCAGCCTCAATTGAACCGTACATACAATATCGTGCCTGCAAAAGAGAGAAATTGCAACAAGTACAATATGCTACCAACATATATTTAATGTGATTCCGAAGGTTCGACACACGCAGTGCCGGCAAGTGAATGCATCGCAATGCAAGAATGGAACATGCGTGACAACGCATGCTCAAACATGGAGGTATGCCAATATCAAGAAATGTACATGACAAGGCAAGTATGCCCATGAGAATGCAAGATAATGTGACACGAGCATGAATCAGGGTGTTCGTTTGTTATGAAACAACGAGTATGGAAACGCGTGTTTCGGCGAAGGCAACTCGATCGCGGCCTCCGACCCACTTCCTTGAAAGGTTACAACTCATTCAAAAAGGATACACTTTGATTTCGATGAATGATGATGAGACGTATGTCAGAACTTGAAGCTGAAGTTCCGGCGGAGCTATTTCGCGACCGGAAGTGTACTTTTCTTGAACTTTTTCAGGTCCCGGGAACTCCGATCTTCCTCAAAATTTGCAGAGAGCTAGGTGGGCATGTGGGGGACATGGCCGGCCGTTCATCTTCCCAAGGGGAGGTGGCCAACCGGTTTCCCATAAAGCTAATGGCTGGCCGGCCAGTTATACAAAAAGCAGATAGCTGGCCGGCTAGAAAATGGGGCCGGCCGGCCATGTGCCCAGATCCGGGGGTATTTTGGTATTTTTCACCTCCTCCTTCATGCTTCTTCAACCAAGACTTGAGGCCTATAAAAGGCAGCCGAGGCCCCTTCCTTTTCTTACCTCCCACAACATTTTCTTCTCCAGATCTGAGTTCCACGCGCGTTTTCCAACGCCCCGTGTAAATTGTTTTCGCAAAAACATTCAGTTTCAAGCACTTTGGAGCGATTAAATTCCGGCTTCGGAGCTTCTTTTTGCATTTTCGCCACTTGAGGTAAGTCTGTCTCAATATTTGGAAGATTTTCTCGGGAGTTGACTTTTGTTGACTTTTTCATTTCCCGAGAGTTGACTTTTGTTGACTTTTTCCAATTTTGGCTCATTTTCGCTCATTTTTGCTCCTTTTGCAGATTCTTTGAAAATGACGGGTAATTCTCCCCACGGCGGAGGTTTTCCAGGTGCCGGCGATGATTTCGATCCTATGACTCTACCCCCGAGGACCCGACCTTTTATTCCCGGGAGGTACCGTCCGCCAGCACATGTCCTCCCTCGTGCTGTCTTCTGTCACTTTACTAGCTTTGACGAGCGAGCACCCGGGGATCTGCTTCTCCGAGAGCCGGAGCATCACCTCTCTCATGAGGCCCGAGAGGTATTTACTTCATTTTCTATACTTTTCCTAGATTTCGCACCTTTGCCATGCTTGAACACGCAGTTTAGCTTATGACATAGTACTTTGCTTGCATCTTGAACATGTAATTTCAACATTCGAATTTCTGAACACTCGGCTCATTAATTAATTGCGAACACACAGCCCACATTAGAACACACGGCTCAAACACTGATTTGTCGAACACACAGCCCGAATTCGAAAGTGAACACACAACCCACACTTTAAATTTTCTGAACACGCAGCCCAGATAGATAGTGAACACGCAGCCCACAATTTAACTGAAAGTTGAACACGCAGCCCAAACTTCAAATTTTCTGAACACGCAGCCCAGATAGATAGTGAACACGCAGCCCACAATTTAACTGAAAGTTGAACACGCAGCCCAAACTTCAAATTTTCTGAACACGCAGCCCAGATAGATAGTGAACACGCAGCCCACAATTTAACTGAAAGTTGAACACGCAGCACAAACTTCAAATTTTCTGAACACGCAGCCCAGATAGATAGTGAACACGCAGCCCACAATTTAACTGAAAGTTGAACACGCAGCCCAAACTTCAAATTTTCTGAACACGCAGCCCAGATAGATAGTGAACACGCAGCCCACAATTTAACTGAAAGTTGAACACGCAGCACAAACTTCAAATTTTCTGAACACGCAGCCCAGATAGATAGTGAACACGCAGCCCACAATTTAACTGAAAGTTGAACACGCAGCCCAAACTTCAAATTTTCTGAACACGCAGCCCAGATAGATAGTGAACACGCAGCCCACAATTTAACTGAAAGTTGAACACGCAGCCCAAACTTCAAATTTTCTGAACACGCAGCCCAGATAGATAGTGAACACGCAGCCCACAATTTAACTGAAAGTTGAACACGCAGCCCAAACTTCAAATTTTCTGAACACGCAGCCCAGATAGATAGTGAACACGCAGCCCACACTGATAGAATTTGCATGTAGCTTATTTCACTTCATTGGCATACAGCCCATTTCATCTCATTGGCACACAGCCCACTTCATTTCATTGGCACACAGCCCACTTCATTTCATTGGCACAGCCCATTCATTTCATTATTGACAAATGTATTCATTCTGAATGCAGGTTGGCTCCCGCAGTGTGCGGGGGTATGGTTCCACCATCGCGCGGGACTGGTATGCTGAGCTCCCGGAGGGTGTCCGAGATTTGGTAGATTTGGCAGGATTCGGGCCTTTCTGCGTCAGGTTGTCACGTTGTCCTGCCAGGAGGACACTGATGGCAGCCTTGGTAGAGAGATGGTGGGACACCACCAATTCCTTTCATTTCTCTGCTACCGGGGACATGACCATGACCCCTTTTGACTTCGCTATATTGACCGGCCTTGACATCAGAGGTTGGTCCATCCCCTACGATGAGGATATGGGCGAGTGGGAGGCCGCCTGGATGTATCTATTGGGGGCTCGCCCACCTGTTGACAGGGTCTCTGGGAGAGTCCGATACACTTGGTTCTCTTCCCATTTTCGGCGGGCGAAGATGGTGCCTGAGACTCCCGAGGAGACAGAGCAGTATGCCCGTGGTTTCCTTATGTTCCTCTTCGGGACTACCCTGTTCGCCGACAGAGGGAACACAGTCGGGTTATATCTGCTGAGCGCTCTGGTCGACCTATCACAGGTCAGTAGATATGACTGGGGTGGCGCCGGCCTGGCTACCCTTTACTTTTATATGAGCGCGACCTCCCGCGGGCGGGGCGATTTACTTGGCGGCTACTGGAGAGCCTGGGAGGTACTTTTCTGTCCCCTTGATTTATATTTCTGCTTCTCATTAATTGTACATTGCACACACAGCGCACTTTTACAGTCTGTATTTTGCTCTCAGCATTTCGTACTTACATTCTGCACTGCTTTTCTCAGCTATGGGTCTATGTATACTTCCCATCATTAGCCCCAGAGTTGGAGGTGGCGGGGATTCTCATGACCCCATATTCATTGGTGTTCGAGGGCCCGCACCGGCCGAGACCTCGAGAGACCCTCCTTAACCTGCGACAGTACTTTGACACTGTGCGACATTCAGAGGTACCTCAGAACTTTCAGTTCCTTTCGTTCTCATCTTTGATTTGCTCTATATATTCTCGATTTCTGATTGGTTTATGCATTTATCATCCGCAGATCACATGGTAGCCCTGGGTGTCCCTGGGTGATGGTCTCCGACTTCAGTATACCGGAGCGTCGGACATCTCCCAGTATAGGGTCCTGCTTGAAGGGCCGGTTGGCAGGGCATGGTTCCTGGGGGAACGCTTTTTGCACCAGGTATGGGGGTATCTTTCTCAGGATCCTCCCGTAGTACCTCTAGCCAGTATGCGGACTGCTGACAGGCTCTCTTACTCGGAGGTAGTCGGCACCATGCTGGGTAGTGATGCTTTACTACACATTGAGGAGGGGGACTACGCCACTTACCGTCACATATATTTGATGCCTCCATTGACGGGAGCTCATATCCCGATGATGAGGCCTGCCGGTATGTCATCCTCGGGCCAGGCTCGGGCTCGGGCTGCAGACGCCCCTTCTACTAGCAGGGCTGGTACATCTAGAGGTGGGAGTAGACCGGTTCCTCCGGTTCCGTCGACTCATCCTCATCCTGGATGGCCAGATATGCCGACTGAGTTGATGGCGTGGCAGTATGGGGCTATCTCTCCGACTCCGATCCCGCTAGAGCCTCCGATGCCCAGTGATCGATACGCCATTGATCCGGACTCACCGCCGGTATGCTCCACTTTTTTTCATTCATCATTCAGATATTTAGACACTCTTCTGTTCACTGATGATTATGAGCTCATTTTTGCAGCCATCGCTAGGGTACATGAAGGAGGCGGTTGGGCTGGTGGCCACACTCGAGGGCATGGTCCTGCGTAGGGAGGCACAGTTGTCTGTCGCGGGCATTCAGGTACCCTTCAGTTTTCCGGCATTTATCATACTTCTGATGACATGCTGATTTCTACTGCATCGATAGACTATTTGTGTAGAGCACATCTGACACACACCCCACTTGTACACTGTATTTACATGCACCCACTTTACGTAGCCTTTGCTTGTATCTGTATCTGATGTATATATTTGGACTGATGTATTTGAATTGAACTCTTTGTTTTCACATGCCTTCATGGTCCGGTTAGCCGCAGACCAGGCCACCTGGGCCTCCTTGGGGAGCTGGGCCATCTGGGCCTTTTTAGGGGGCGGGGCCATCTCGGCCTTCCCGAGGATCCGGGTCATCTAGACCTTTTCGAGGAGCTCGAGGAGGGCCTGTCCGCAGACGCAGGGCTCACGTTGTGGAGGTGGAGCCTGATGAGGAGGAGGAGGATGCTGAGGAGGAGGAGGAGGAGGCTACCGACCGTCAGTCATAGACATCTGCTGAGGGGGGGGCTCCGGTTTTGGCTCGGGAAATAGAGGCGAGGCTGAGGGGGATCCTGAGGATGACAGCTCCGACTCAGATGATGATGACGGTGCGGAGATTGTCCCGCAGAAGAGGTTGAGGAGTGCTTCTCGTTCCCGTTCCCGAGGACTTTGATGTTACTATTTCCTGCTTTATTTCTCTTTTTGCTAGTAGTTTGTAGCACTTTGCACATTGTTAGGCAGCTTTATTTTTTGTAAAACTTGTACCTTTGTTGTAAAGCATGATGAAATGAAATAGCTTTTGAAAAAGTGTTTGTATTTTAAACTTTTAGCATCGTATCGCATCATTTTATTTCGCACAAAAACGAAATTGAATGGGAATGTGCATTGTGTAATCACCAAGTCAGGTAGTGAACCGACGCAAAAAACTAAGCAACTCAACTTACTAAGATATAACAGAACCTTAGGAAGTTTACAACTCGATAAGCAAAATGCAACAACACAAATAAACAAGACTTTAACAAAAATTGCTTAAACAAAGAGCAATGACTCAAAAACACAAAACACGTCCGCTCGACAAACAACTCGATAAGCAAAACAACAACTCGATAAACAAAACTCAACAACAACAAAGTGTACTTCTGACGATCTGGGCATCGGAACGCATCCAAAACGGAGGGAGATGAAGGCCTTTGACTCTCCCGTTGCATGGAAATGCTTGGAACTTTCCCTCAAAGGGTAAAACAGGGCCAAGGGGATACACTGGAGCATTGCTGGCCATCCCTGGGAGCCGGCCGGCCATTTTTGTGGAGAGAGACAGCTGGCCGGCCATTTCTGCAAAAAGTAAATGGCTGGCCAGCCAGAAAAGGTGGCCGGCCAGCCACTCAGTCCTGCAGCCACCAGATTTTTGACACGTGTCCCCGTGAATAGTGTCTTTCCTTCTATAAAAGCCTCAACTTCAGGAACATTCATTTCGTCTTAGTTTTAGACAAAGATGGAGGCGTTTCTCGCAGAAAATGTCACATCTTGGATCTCTTCTCTAGATGGCTCGGAAAAGCTGAATTTTCGGGGTTTCGGCTTGAATGCACTATTCACGCTGAGCCGTACTCCGTTACATCTCCCTTTTCTCCATGCCGTAGCAAGGTTTTGGAATCCAGTGACGCATGTTTTTAGCTTTGGCGGCCAGGAGATGTGTCCCACTTTCGAAGATTTTCAGGTTTTGATGGAGTCTGAATGCTCTGAGGTGATCTTGCCCCAGCTCCGTTTTGGCCATGCTCAGGCTTTAGGGCGGATGTGTGGGCTCACGGCGCTTGACGCTCGATCTCTGATCTGCAGTGGGGAACTTGACATCCTCGGCTTGATCCATCGTTTTTCCGACGCCAGTGACCGCAGCAACCATTATTGGCAGGGTTTCTGGCAACACGCCATCTGCTTATGTTTGTTGTCTCACTTTCTGCTTTCCTCGGGCATCGGCGGGGCTAGCATTCGCCTGATTGAAGTCGCCCAAGGTTTGAGAGAAGGAAAGAGCTGTATTGCCATGACCTTGGCCGAGACACTGATGGGCTTAGATTCTGTCTATCGCCGGGAGGCGACTAGGTTCGCTGGGAGTCCACTGCTGCTGCAGGTAATGTTTCCCACCCAACCTTACGTATATATTTGCTCACATCACTCGACCCTCAGGCTCATTTTTTTTTCTCACAAAACCCTTGTCTTACTTTTCTCTCATCGTACATCTCTCTGTTCTTTATTCTCTCATTTTCCATCCCTCCCCTAGGTATGGTTAATGGATAAGTTGCAGGTTGTGGACTCTTGCCCAGCCTATTCAGCTCGAGGCTACTTTTTTCGGCAGCGCTTAGTCAATGCTCTTGACGAAAGGTGGTGGTTCGATTGGATGTGCAATTTGTCTGCAGACAGCATTACTTGGCGTTGTCCTTGGCTCAACCTCCTGGCAATGAGCTATAGTATGTCCCGGCTGATTGGGATCCAATTGATTGGTCTAACCCACTGCGTATTCTATTTTTCGTTCCGGTTCCTGCGTCAGTTTGGTCATGATCAGACCTGCCCACCGGAGGGGATTGAGTACCCAGCCGCTTTCCCGATCCGGGGTGCACAGCTTGCCCGATATGCCACGGCATGGAGGACTAGAGAGCTCCTGGCCCCTGCTTCAACTTTCAGTTGCACTTTGTCCGATGAGTGCTTGGATTAGCTCAATGAGGAGGCACAGGTTGGGCCTAGCTTGGCATCAGATGCTCCGTCCAGCTCTGGGAGGGGACGCAGAGATACTTGATTCAACTATGCTCCAAATTTATTGCTTATTTAGCATTTTCAAGTTTTCTTTATGAATGTACTAAAAAAAAGCAACCTCGATTGTAATGCAAGAGCAAGAGAACTCAGTTTTAAAATCAATGAAATTGAAAGTTGTGGTACTGAAAATTTTCCACTTTTGGTCCAAAAATGGTCTTAGTCGTAAAAAGATTGATTTGAACAAAGTCAACTTTTATTAAAAATTTTCAAAACTATTTTCGATGTGGATCAGAACTGGACACGCCGGAGATCTGTCACTGAAATGCACAACCCCAGATCCCTGCAACTGGAAAGTTGCCCCTAGTCTGAAGAACAATGCGGCACTTCATAGCAACGGAAAGTTGCCCCTAGTCTGAGTAACTTTGCACCGTCGCGGCAACGGAAAGTTGCCCCTAGTTTGAACAGCACTGTACCGGAGATCGCGATAAATGCTGATGGATAAAGATGACTGAGATGATCGAAATGGACAAAGTTGATCGGGGAAAAGTTTATGGCTGAACTTCAAGGTGAAGTTGCCTACGTATCCCAAAGATGGGAATCAAGCCTTACGTAGTTCAGGCCCAGGTTCACTCGAGTATTTTCACTCTCCTTTTGCGCTCTAACTTTTGCCAAGGCCGTCTTTTGCGGGTTTTCAACCTTGCGAGCTCAGTTTTTATATTTTCTAATTTTTTGTGCTCTGACTTTTGCCTAGGTCGCCCTTTCGGGTTTTCGGCCTAGCGAGCCTCTCAAGGATAGTATTTCTTCAACTTGTCCATATTGATCGGTTGTGAGAACTCCAAGCCATCTAGATCCATCAGAACCACAGCTCCACCTGACCAGATAGCTTTGATGATGTAAGGACCAGTCCAATTGGGTTTGAACTTGCCCCTTGGATCGTGGATGGGAGCTCGGTTGTCTTTGAGCACCAAATCTCCCTCTTTCAGATTCCTGGACTTAACCTTCTTGTTGAAAGCCCGGGCAATTCTGCGTTGATAGCCTTGGATGTGGTACAGTGCTTTCAGTCTTCTTTCATCAAAGAGCATGAGTTCTTCGAATCTGCTTTGCTGCCAATCTGCTTCGGCTATTTGGCATTCAGCCAATACTCGTAACGACGGAACCTCAATTTCAATGGGTAGAACAGCCTCCATTCCATAGACCAATGAATATGGAGTTGCTCCAGTAGAAGTTCTGATTGAAGTCCTGTAGCCCCACAGAGCAAATGGCAGCTTGTCTAGCCAATCCCGATAGGTTCCCACCATCTTCTGCAGTATATGCTTGATATTCTTGTTGGCGGCCTCAACCGCTCCGTTGGTCTGCGGCCGATATGTAGATGACTTATGGAAAGCCACATTGTATTTCTCCAACAAGTCTACCACTTCTTTCTTGAAGTGGGAACCATTATCTGAAATTATTTCGTTTGGCACCCCGTAGCGACAGATGATGTTGTTCCTGATGAACTTTGCGACGTGCGACGCCTTCAACACCGCGTATGATTGGGCCTCGACCCACTTTGTGAAATAATCTATCGCTACTAGGATAAACTCATGCCCGTTTGACCCTTTCGGGGTAACAGCTCCGATCACATCAATTCCCCAGACTGAAAAAGGCCATGGGGAAGTCATGTTGTACAGTTTTGACGGCGGGATGTTCATGCGGTTTGCATGAATTTGACACTTGTGGCATCGCCGAATAAAGCTAATACAATCCTCCTCCATAGTTGACCAGTAGTAGCCCTGTCTGAGGATCTTTCTGGCCAGCATTACTCCATTCATGTGTGCACCGCACTCCCCCCCATGGATGGCTTCCATCAGGCGTCTTGACTCTTCAGCTTCTACACAGAGCTTATGCATCCCCAGATGACCCCTTTTGTATAGCTTTCCCCCGCAGATAATAAACTGAGCAGCCATTCTCCTGACAGCCCTTTTATCCTTGGCATTTGCCCCTGGTGGATATGTCTCCTTTTCCAAGAAGTTCCAGATGTCGTAATACCAGGGGTTGCCGTCTTGAACCTCATCTATGGTGGAAATCGACTCGTATGCTGGCATGAACTTCTGATCAATAATGACTGGACGCATCCGGACTCCGGACGGAATGTCTATCATAGAAGATAGAGTTGCTAATGAATCTGCAAACCTATTGTTCTCTCTTACGAGGTGGGTGAAATTTAGCTTCTCAAACCGAGGAATTAACAAATCCAAGGTTTGGTGGTAGATTATCATCCTTTCCTCCTTGACTTTCCAATCTCCTTTTGCTTGAGACACAACAAGGTTCGAGTCCCCAATGACGTCCAACCGTCTTGCCCCTAGTTCTAGGGCTGCTTCCAGGCCAGCAATACATGCCTCATACTCTGCCTCATTGTTGGAAACTTTGAACCGGAGCTTGAATGCTAAAGGGATACGGGAATCGTCAGGCGCTATCAGCAACACCCCTATCCCATACCCATACTGGTTTGACGCTCCGTCAAAGTACATCATCCAAGTTTCATCTTCGACGTGCAGAATGGCTTCATCTGGGAATAGATACTCAACCGCTTCATCCCCCTCAACCGGGTGGTCGGCAAGGAACTCCGCTACCGCTCTCCCTTTTACTGACTTGCGCGTTACATACTTCAAATCAAATTCGGAGAGCAACAGCAGCCAACGAGCCAGCCTACCCGTAAGTGCTGGTTTCTCGAAAAGATATTTGATGGGATCCAAACGCGAAACCAACATTACAGAGTGGGCTAACAGGTAGTGCCGCAGCTTCCTGGTTGCCCATACCAAGGCCAAACAAGCCTTCTCTAGCGGTGTATAGCGGGTCTCGTAATCCAGCATCTTTTTGCTCAGATAGTATATGGCCCTTTCCACTTTGTCTTCTGACTCCTGCGCGAGCATGCAGCCCATGGTAGTCTCAGTTACTGAAAGGTACAGTATCGACGGTCTCCCCGGCTCTGGTGGTGACAACACGAGTGGGTTCTGTAGATATTCTTTGATCTGCTCAAAAGCTGCTTGACATCGGCCGTCCCACTGGAATTTCTTTCCTTTCTTCAGGAGACCAAAAAGTGGTTCACAAGTCAAGGTTAATTTAGAAATAAACCGTCTTATGAATTGCACTTTACCCAGAAAGCCTCGCACCTCCTTTTCAGTCCTTGGTGGTGGCATTTCTAAGATGGCCTTGATTTTGGAAGGGTCGACCTCGATGCCCCTTTGTGTGATCAGAAACCCTAGCATCTTCCCTGCTGTAACACCAAACGTGCATTTCTGGGGATTCAGTCGCAGTCGAAACTCTTTGATCCTCTGAAAGAATTTTTGTAAGGCGGTGTAGTGGCCCTCTCTATCTTTGGACTTGACAATCATATCGTCCACATACACCTCGACCTCCTTATGGATCATATCATGCAATATTGTAGTTGCTGCCCGTTGATACGTAGCTCCAGCATTTTTCAACCCGAATGGCATCACTCTATAACAATATGTACCCCACGGGGTGGTGAACGCAGTCTTCTCCCGGTCTTCGGGTGCCATTACTATCTGGTTATAGCCTGAGAAACCATCCATAAACGAAAGCAAGGCGTGTCCTGCCGTGAAATCCACCAATTCATCGATGTGCGGCAAGGGGAAGTCGTCATTCGGACTGGCCCTGTTCAAATCTCTGAAGTCTACACAGACCCGAATTCTGCCGTCCTTCTTTGGCACCGGAACAATGTTGGCCAACCAAGTTGGATATTCAGATACCAGCAGGAACCCTGCGTCAATTTGCTTGGTGACCTCTTCCTTAATTTTGAGGGCCCAGTCCGGGCGAATCCTTCTGAGTTTCTGTTTGACAGGGCGGGCCTCGGGATCAAGAGGGATCCGGTGCTGTACAATCTCAGGATCGATTCCAGGCATGTCTTCGTAGGACCACGCGAAAACATCTTTGAAATCTTTTAATAAAGCGACTAAGCGCTCGCGCTCCTCTGAAGACAACGTGGACCCGATCTGGACCAGCCGCGGGTCCTTCTCAGTACCAACATTCACAGTAGCGATTTCATCCATTAAAGGTTTAACAAATCTTTCCTGCTCTTGATCAATTAATCGTTGCAAAACTGGGGGAATTTCTCCCTCGTTGTTTTCATCAAAATTTTGAAAATCCTGATTTAAGCAATAAATCAAAGGCACAGAAAAATACTCAGAAACCACATCCACATCATTCTCATTAAATATTTCCAAGCCGTCAGATTCCTCTGTTACAACAGACTCAAAAGAAAATGAAAATGACGACCTAGACAGGACTGTGGCATCCGGGTTATCACCCCCAGGAATACCGGACTCAGACTCAGTCGAGCTGGAATCTGATTCCGACGCACAAGATTCGGTGGAATCAGATTCCGGCTCACTACCTGACCCGGAACTGTTAGATAAAAAGCCTTCTTCATATTGCCAGATGAGAGAAGGTGCGATAGATGCATCCAAGATCGGTGCTGGAAAGCCCGCGGCTATTTCATCTCCAATCACAGAAACCAAAGAGTTATCCCCCAAGCACTCTTGGCTGATCGGAGGATCTGATAGTAGACTCGCCAGTGCTATCCCCATTTCAAGCTCTGTGCTCTCAGGATCCACTGTTTCACATTGCTCAACCTCAGTTGGTGGGTCTGTCTGCGCTTCGGCAACGTCATCCCCAGATAATTGTATGTCGAAGAAGATTTCAAAACCAGGCACGCGCGTCCCCTCCGTGTTTAGCCATGGCTCCGGGAAGCCGCAGAATGGAAAATCTTCCCTCTCCCGGATGAAGCGTCCGTTTAGGGTACCCCAGATGGGCCTATGCATTAACTCAAATGGCTTCTCGGCCTTCTTTGCTCTGGCCCTTCCGGCCATTTCTTTTCCTTTCCTCACCCAATCCTCCTTGGTGGGCAGATAACCCAGTCCAAAGGCGTGAGGGTTGTGTGGCACTTCGGCCAATACTGAGACGCCCTTCCGGCCGCTTCTCCCTAATCCCATCCCGGGGGTATGTTTTAGCTTGTTCATGAGGTAGATAGATTGTGCACTAACATACATGCCCTCATTCACAGCCATGACATTCTGCACCACTTGAGCCTCGGCCAAAGTGAACCCCGATAAAAACACATCCTCCGTGCCGTGCTCGATCTCCAAGACGGGTGTGGACACTTCCGGCGGCGGATGGATTGATGAATTCCCAAAAACGATCGCTACCCCTTTCCCGTGGGGGTACTTTAGCATTTGATGTAGAGTAGAAGAGACTGCTTTGACCTGGTACAACCACGGTCGCCCCAAAAGTAGGTTAAAGGTTGCGGGAACGTCCAAGATATGAAATTCGACACTGTGTTGTCCTGGACCAACCTTGGTTTGAATTTTAACAGTCCCCATTACTTCTCTGCTGGTATTGTCGTATGCTCTGATCACTTGGGTGGTTGGGACGAAGTCTGCGGGTTTTAACCCGATCGCATATGCCATTCTGGTTGGGCAGACATTAATTGCAGACCCGGTATCAACAAGTACCACTGGTATCCACTTATCTCTACATTCCACAGAAATATAGAGAGGTTTGTTATGACTTGTGCCCTCAGGCGGTAGCTCCTTGTCCGAAAAGGTTAATGCCGGGGAACCTCCTCCCGGAAAAACCAGCCCAACCAACTGTTCAGGCGTGGTGTCTATGGAGAGTTTGGACTTGTCCATAGCAGATAGGACAGCTTCTCTGTGTACTCGTGATGCCATTAGCAGTCCCCAGATGGAGATGACCGCTTGTATTTTCTTTAACTGTTTCAGCACAGCCTCATCTTCAATCTGCTTCTCCTTCTGTTTCTCCGCTTCTCTATCCTTCCCGGATGCCTCGGGTTGGTCCAGGTGTGGGGGCTTGAAGTACCGCCCACTTCTTGTCATGTGATCCACTTCATCAAGATACCAAGTATCATCCGGCTGGTTATTCCCCCAGTCTTCATCTGTGTGGGCAAGACATAAGTCATCGTCTTCCCACCACATTCCATCGGCAGCCAACAGACACCTGTCTGGCTCCGGTTTAGTTGTACTCGCAGTATTCTCTGTCCCAATGCTCGCAGCATTCTCTATCTTTGTGCACACAGCACTTTCAGTCCTCTCAGGGCCTTTAGCTTTCCTAATTCTCTCAGCCTCCTCAAACTTTTCTTGTTCCAGCTGCGTCAGTACAGCTGTTTGTTCAACAGTTCCCGTATCGATAATACCCATGTCTCGAGCGGAATTCTTAGCACCGGCGCTCTCCGACGATACAACTTGACTTTCGGCCATTCCGGCCACAATTGATATTTCTGCCCCTGCCGGGCTCTGTTCTGATTGGGCTTCCCCCACTGCATCTGGTTGATCCTCGAGCCATCCAGTGGCCTCCGCTGATCCCTCATAATCGTACCAATTGATTGACGCCTCCCCCAGTTCCTGGTCATCAAGAAATTGCAGGTTGGCAAAGTCTTCCTCTGCGGCTGTCAAATCATCTGCCCATAGCCCAGATCCATCTCCCCAGATCATGCATAGCTCTCCTGTCTCTGGCAATTCTACACTTAGCCCAATTCGGCTCGTTGATAGGATGTACTTGCTTGGATCATAGGCTCCCCCAGCAAAATTCTGCCCAGTCCCAGATTCAACAATCTCATTCTTTCCCAAAATCTGCCCTGCCCCGTCTTCGACGGTCACCACCATCGGTTCTGGTTGGGTTTTGGAGATGTCCACCATGCACAAGAAATCAGTGCAATCGGGGAGGAGCACCTCTGGCTTGGGTAGGTGGGTGGGCGTAATATAGATACTAGGATCGTAAGATACGACCCCAGTCTGGATAAAATTAATTCTTTTGGGAGGAGGAGCTTGGTTATGTGGTGGGAGAGGGTTGGTTGTGACATTGGGTTTATCAGGAGGCGCGATCACCTGTTTGTCAATAAGATCCTGGATCTCATGACGCAATCTGTAACAACGGTCGGTGTCATGACCGTGTTGTTGGTGATATGCGCAGTACTTTGACGGGTCGTAAGAGGGGGGGAGTGGATTCGGTAATGGCTTTGGCTCCAGGGGTTTTAAATGATTCTTTCTGATCAATATTCCCAGAACTTTGGTCAGGGGCATATATAGTGGGGTAAAGGTTCTTTGGCCTCGCGGTTGGAATCTGTTGGCTTGTGTGTTGCTTCCGGACGCGCCGGAGAAGGGTGTGGAAGTCATGGGCCTTGGAGGGGGAGGGGGAGGGGGAGTGGTGGTGACCATACTAACTTCCGAGGCTCTTGTATTTGCAGCGCCACTCGGGCCCGCATTGTTGTTACGATTGAACGTCCTCCTCGGTTGTTCTCTGTCGTGGTCAAACAGACCTTGTCTCATTGCGTCTTCGATTTGCACCCCCATCTCATGTAAATCTGCGAAAGTAGGGAAGGGGACTACAATCATCCTCTGCATTAGCTTTGGGTGGAGATTGCGCACAATCATCCGGATTTGATCTTTGTCCGTGGGCCTTAAAGTCATCATTGACGCCTTTGCCCTCCATCGGATCACAAAGTCCGAGAAAGTTTCTTTGGGCTCTTGCCTTGTCGTTTCGAGATCACGAGTTGTGATCTCGATCTGAGTGTTGTATGAATATTGTGCGACAAAGGCCTCAGCCATTTCATCCCAATTCTTTTTCACTTCATCTTGTAATCTTGCGTACCAATGGGAGGCCACACCCGACAGGGTTCGGCCGAATAGTGAGAGCTTCTGTGGTCGTGTTAGGCCCATTGGCCGCAAGACATCTGCAAACAGTCGGATATGGACCATGGGGTCGCCGGTCCCGTCAAAGCGGTCGATTTGTGGCATTTTGAACCTATCGGGGAGTGTTACGGCCTCCTCGGTATATCCATCTTCGATATCCGGCATAGCCTTGACCCCTTGGGATTTCTTGAAGAGCTTCTCCAATTTGCTCAATTTCAGAGCTGTATGATCAACCTCGACCTCGAAGGGAGAGTCCGGGTGATTGGGTGTATGGACCTTGGACAGTTGTGGTGGAAGCGGGGGCGGAGCTGGCCCCGTTAGAAGATTTGTGTCTTCTTGCAGATTTTGGATAGTCGGCACAGTATTCTGGGTGTTTGGAGGAGCGTTCTGAACAGCAGGTGCCTGCTCAGGTAATGGGGCTCCTGCCGGAGGAGGAATTTGGTGTGAAGCAAATGCTGTACTCTGTTGTTGCAGTCTGGTAATCAGCTCAGCTTGCTGGGTCATAATCTCAGCTTATTGCTTAGCGAGTTCATCCCGGCGAACGGCATCCTGTTACATGGCCTGCATGGTTTCCTGCATTTGGCGCATCATTTCCTTAACTCCTATTGGTGCCGTCATACTGTTTTGATTTGTCTGAACTACTGGCAGATCTGTCTCAATGGGGATCTCAATCCAACTGTCCACTGATGGGGGATACCACTGTTCTGATGCTCTTTGTTCAGATACACTGCGCTTTTTCTGCTTCCTTCTTGTAACAGGGGGTAGAGAATGGAACACTGGCTGTCCGTCGATTAGATCCTCAGATCGATGGAGTCGACGACCTCGTGTCCAAAGTGCTTAGGGAATGCCTGCTGGGTTGGAAGCAATCGTGCTAAAACTGACCTAGCAAAAGATAAATAAAGCGAAAAGGAAATAAATAAACAGATAAACGGACAGCATAACAGCTTAAAATAAAATGCATGACACACAGCCGGGCACAATCAACACACAGTCAATAAGCTGAATACACATTGTCCTTAAACACTGATTATTATCCCTGTATCACTGTCCCCTAAAACAGAATCTGATATCCGCAGATAACTAATTCTCAAATATTGGCTGATGCCCGCAGGCCTGATACCCATAATACTGAACTGATGCCCGCAGGCCTGATACTGACAATACTGAACTGATGCCCTCAGGCCTGATGCTTAAACTCATATACTGATATTGATGCCCGCAGGCCTGATACTGACAATACTGAACTGATGCCCGCAGGCTTGATGCCCAAACTCATATACTGATACATGCATTCCTGTAGAGACGCACTCTAAAGCACATAACAGATAAGTGAGAGCCAAAACACCCCTATGTTGGGGTAGGGTTTCCCTGTCCTATTGTGTCAGGAGCTAGGGTTTCATTACGCACGCAGCGGTTTCAAACAACCTATAAACGGGTAAGCAACCTGTCCTAATTTGGAATGGTCACTATGGATCCGAATATGCACTAGGTCGAATGGTCAAAGAGGGTGCCCCGGTAAAACCGGGGTTTGTGTTCCCATACTGGCAGAGCCCACAACCGGTCAGCCTTATGGTCATGCCTTGACGAGACAAGCCTCCGGCAAATCGTTCAGGAATAGCAGATGGCAAACACGGTGTCCTAGGCGCACCAATGCAAATGCAATGCAAAGAAACACACAAGTGTAGTCAAAAACAGATATCATGAGTTCGAGTCAAGTTCTCTAAATCCCCAGCAGAGTCGCCAGAAACTGTAGACGTCCCCGAACGCCCCGGGAGGATGAAGTCCCGTTCTGTTCATTTTGGGGTCACTATAGCTCAGGACTCTAAAATTGTCACGGTTCTAAGTCTGAACCAAAGAGTCCAAATCCGGCACATTGTTTTAAGAAAACAGATTTTTGAAAGAAGTGCCAAACATGGACTGCTTTGCCAGATACAGAGTCGCCACCTAAATATTTTATTTTGGGAAATTTAGGAAACCCTGACTCGGTGCCAAAAGGCCACGTGTCCGTCATCACCAAAGTTGCCTCGGCTCGGGAACTTGGGTACGATTGGGGAAGGTCACTTCGTGAGCACCCCCGCTCGCCCGGTCATAGACCGGCCTCTACTAACCATGATATCAATTTTTGAAAACATTGCGAGTTCTTATTCCGGTTTATTAGCCTAGGTTACCATGTGATGCGCACAGCATACAAATATAGACCGGGTCGCCTGAATTGGAACGAAACATAAATGGTTTGCTACCCGCAGGTTGGCTTGAAACATTTGATGATTTATTCCAATTCAGATAACCCAACCTTCACCCACAGGCATTCAGGCAGTTATATCATATAAGCACATAGCCTCATGGTAAGCATGCTATCATGGCATTCACTCACACGCATGCAAGGATGCTAAAGCATAAAGCTTACCGAGTACTCCAAGCCAAAATAGAAACTTCATTAGAAATCATGCATGATCCTAACTATACAGAAATGCCTAATGCAACACATGCAAAATGCAATTATAGCAGGCTCGGCTATTCTAAGATGGCATATGAAATGTTACAACTATCATGTATTCAACTTTGAAATTGAAAATACAATGTAGTTAGTATGATGCGCCGAGCCCGGTGCATGCAATACAGATGAATGAATGCAAACATGCTGTCATACTGTATGCTAATTTAAACATGCCCTAATCTAACCATCAAAAGCGGATAAATAAAAGGGAGAAAGACGTGGGGTTGGAAGACATACATCACACTCACGCACACTTATTACAGTTGTGCCCTCACTCGGAGGGTCCGAATAAATAATACAGTCCAAATATTACAGTCCCGAATAAAAGAATATTACAGTCCAAAATATTACAAAATTCTAATTAATTAATGAATTAACTAAGAAAGTAAATGAAACTGGCGTGCAAGACAGGGACCGCCTTGCTTCTGATGGATGATGCATGTCCGAATTGTCTTGCGCGAAAATCCATCGGAATGCCCCGATTAGCCTCTGTTTACATCTGTTCTTGAAATGCGTGCCAAGCCCAAAAAAGTTGCTGATCCCTGATTTTGCTACAACAGAGAGCAGGAAAGGGGCATAGCAATGTATTTGCACAGATATATGCATGTCTCGATCCTCGTGCCACCAATCACGCATACCGAGGCATGATGGCCGAGGAGCCGAAATGCACAATTCAATATAGGATGAATGCACATGAAACTGCAGCTAAAACCTAACTCCATCATGGATAATCCGGAGTGTCGGTGACTGGGGAATTGAGACACATTCCGTCACTCGGAGTACGAAATGTACCTCGTTTCCCGTGCCCGGGCTAACTCCTACTCCGGACACGATGCAATATGTATGATATGCATGAAATGCAACTAAGATACAATCCTAACATATACAATGCTATGGAAAGTGAAATGCCTCGAAATGCATGCACACGGGCACGCAAACTGAGAAAATGACAGAATGCACTGAAAATGAGACGCCTTGAAATGCGTGCGCACGGGCATGTAAACCGAGGCGATGGCATACACAATGCAAATGAGACACCTTGAAATGCGTGCACACGGGCACGTAAACCGAGGCGATGGCAGAATGCAATAAAAATGAGACGCCTTGAAATGCGCGCACACGGACACGTAAACCCAGGCGATGGCATACGCAATGCAAATGAGACGCCTTGAAATGCGTGCACACGGGCACGTAAACCGAGGTGATGACAGAATGCAATGAAAATGAGACGCCTTAAAATGCGTGCACACGGGCACGTAAACCGAGGCGATGGCATACGCAATGCAAATGAGATGCCTTGAAATGCGTGCACACGGGCACGTAAATCGAGGCGATGACAGAATGCAATGAAATGACATGAAAACATGATATGGGCTAATACCAACATGAGTGAGCCTCAGCCACACTCACATAGGATGCCGGCGGATAAAAATGGGGTGCCTCGAAATGCGTGCACACGGGCACGCAAACCGAGGCAATGACGGAATGCGATGTAATGACACGGAATGGATAGCAATCATTCTAATGGAATTTCAGCACTAAAATATGAGGGAAAACAGTCCCGAAATGAGGCGAAATGACACCAAAAGCATGGAATTGTCCCGAAATGCGAATTTAGGCACCCGAAATGGCCTATAGCTATGCCAAACATGCACAACATGGACATGCAATGCAAAGACAGAAGCTAGGCAGTCCCAAAAAAGGCACTTTCACAGTTATAAACATGGCCAAACAGCAAGCATAGGTATGACAAAAACGGCATGCAAGAATAGGGGCCAAAAGAGGGGTGATGAAGTAAGTGATATAAGCAAAACCCAAACTAAAAATTTTCCTTCTACAACACTGAAGAGGGACCAAAAATATGAATATTTACAGGATATGGCAGCCTCAAAATCAGTATACAAACATGCTAAAAAATGAGCACAAGATTGGGGCTCAAAAGGTGCTATAACATGAAGTATACAAAATAATCACCAAACAGCCAAAGACCCTTAATAAAACATGTAGAATGGACCAAAATAAGCACTTTTTCAGAACTGTAAAATGGCCAAAAACAAAATCATGGTAGGCTAACTAAACATGCAAGAATGGGGAATAAAAGAGAGATATAACATGAAGTGACCTATGGAGGCCCCAAACCATGAAAGGACCTAAATGAAACATGAATAATGGACCAAAATAAGCACTTTTTCAGAACTGTAAAATGGCCAAAAACAAAAGTATGATAGGCTGCCATTGCATGCAAGAATGGGGAAGAAAAGAGGAGTATAAAGGTAGGTATAACATGGAAGTCCCAAATGGTGTTGAGCCCTTCTTCAATGTTGAAGAGGGGCTCAAAATAAGCCTAATATCAGTTTACAACATGCTCGAAAACAAATTGCTCATGGGCCAAAAATAGCATGCAAAATTATGACATATAAGAGGATCAATGAAGCAAGTGTATCATGGAAGACTCAAACAGGGTTGAGCCCTTAATGAAAAGTGAAAATGAACTCAAAAGAGGGCCCTTTTCAGTTAGGGCCGGAGCTTGAAACAAAAAGCAAGTGGGGCTTACAAATAGATCAAGAAAAAGGGTCAAAAGAGGAGAAGTATCACTTACCCTTGAAGACTCAAACTTTTGTTGCTTCTTGGACCAATTTGCAGCTTCTTTGGCCTTTGAGAAACCTTCCTTGTTGCTGGAAATGAGGTGGTGGTGGTAGAGCTTGGTGGTGTAGAAGAAATGATGGTTAGGGACTTAGAGATTTTTAAAGAAATGAGAGGTATGGAGATGGAGTTGTGTATGGAGGCTTGAAGGTGAAGTTTTCTAACCCCAACAAAGGATATATCTTGCTTGCTATATAGGCCAAAAGGGGGGTGTAAAGGTGGGGGAAAAGGAGAGTAACTTTCCCCCACAAAATATCCCCCGGATAAAGATCTTTTCTGGGGGATAAAGCCCCACAGCTGTAAAGGGAACAATGCAAGGAGCTCGGCCGGCCTGGTACTTTTGCTGCAGGTGGCCGGCCGGCCACACCCCCTAGCCGGCCGGCTAGGGGTCAAAAAGGTCAATCAAATTTTCTGGCCGGCCACCAACTGGTGGGGTCCTCCTATCTGTGTACAACAAAACCCTGTGGTTAAAAGTCCAAGAAAATGGGTCCAAGGGGTTCAACATTAGCCCAGAAGGAGGGGGTCAAAAGGGTCAAGTTGAATTAATGGCCGGCCATGAACTTTTAGGGTCCTCTCATGTGTGTACATCACAAATATGTAGCTCAAAGTTCAAGAAAAAGGGTCCAAGGGGTTCAACATTAGCCCGGAAGGAGGGGGTGAAAAGGGTCAAGTTGAATTAATGGCCGGCCATGAACTTTTAGGGTCCTCTCATGTGTGTACATCACAAATATGTGGTTCAAAGTTCAAGAAAAATGGTCCAAGGGGTTCAACATTAGCCCGGAAGGAGGGGGTCAAAAGGGTCAAGTTGAATTAATGGCCGGCCATAAACTTTTAGGGTCCTCTCATGTGTGTACATCACAAATATGTGGTTCAAAGTTCGAGAAAATGGGCCCAAGGTGTTCAACATTAGCCCGGAAGTGTGAAAAACGGGCGCTGGAGGGCGTCGGAGGATGTATAACTGCTTGTTGCAACAATTGCTGGCCTCTCACCCTTCAGTGACCTTCCTAGTGATAAAACAGAGGTACCTGCCAAAAATGAACGAAAACCGTTGCAAAACGAATGCTCGGGGACCAAAACACGCAGTTCGGGGTCCCAAAAATGGGCTGCCAAGCACCGAAAGTGGCGTTCGGCCACGAAGTGGGTTTCTCAACCCCCAGTGTCCCTCAAAAGGGATTAAATAAGACGTATGCCAAAAATTAGAGCAATAGGAGATGGTTAAGCGGTCCCGAACCGAGGCGCACGGCCTGACGGCTCCAAAAACCGGGAACCGGACTCCGAAATGGGCAAAATGGCCTACGGCCACCAAATGTAGCCTACGGCTACTGAGAGATGGTCTACAGGACCTCTCCTTCCCCTCAGGAAAAGAAACAGAGAAAACCGAGCCTGGTTCGCAAACCGAGACAAGGCACAGAAGAGGGTTCGGAAGTCCGGAGGCAGGGATCACGGCCGCGACTCTGAGACTTCTGAACGAGCACGATATGCAACATCACCAAGCGCTCAATCGGTGACGCCTGAGTCTTAAGGTCGGTCAAAAATGGGGTGTTTACAGTATGCCTTAGCCAAAATTTCTCAACCTTGGCTCATGAGAGAGAGGCTCCCTCTTATAGAAGAGGAGGTCCATAGCTTCTCTAAGAAGCTTGGAGCAAAGAGGCCAAGCTTCTAAAGGAAGCTAAACCAAAGGGGTCAAGCTTCCTCAAGAAGCTCAACAAAAGGTCAAGCTTTTCTTAGAAGCTAAGCAAAAGGGACCAAGCTTCTTTAAGAAGCCAAAACAAGAGGGTCAATCCTCAGAGAATTGGGCAAATGCCTCCCAGCTGGCACAGCTGGATAGCATTCAAAGAGACAAAAAAGCAAAAGGCTGGCCGACCAGCTCAAGTGGTCGACCGACCACTTGCCCTGGTTGGCCGACCAGGGGTCAAAAGGTTCAAGTTAAAAAGGTGGTCGGCTTACCCATATTGGTGGTCTCCCAGGTGAATACAACTTAATAGTGGTATGGGAGACCAGAAATTGTGGCTCAAAAGTGAAGGAGACCACTTACCTGTGAAGAAAAATCGGCCGACCGGGGAAAGGTGGTCTCCAAGAAGAAAAGGTGGTCACCTACCCGACTACAACCTTCCTAACAATGAAACTAGGGTCCATGCGAAAAATGAACCCACACCGATGCGAAACGAAGGTTCGGGGGCCAAAACGCGCAGCCGGGGGCCCCGAAAACTGACTATTAAGCACTGAAAGTGGCGTGCAACCACGAAGGTGGTCTCCCGGGCCACAGTGTCCCTCTAAGGAGAGGAGACAAGGTGTGTGCCAAAAACTAAAGCAAACAGAGGTAGTTAAGCGGTCCTGAACCGAGGCACATGGCTGACAGCTCCGAAAATCAAAAATTGGTCTCCATACGGAAAAAATGGCCTACGACCACGAAACGTAGCCTACGGCTACTGAGAGATGGTCTATGAGACCTCTCCCTCCCTTCAGGAAGAGAAAATAGAGAAAACAAGATCGGGTTCGTAAACCGAGGCAAGGCACGAAAAGGTTCCGAAGCCCGGAGGCAAGGCTCTCAGCCGAGACTTTGCAACCTTAGAACGAGCACAATATGCAACATCATTGAGCGCTCAGTTGGTGACGTCTGAGTCTTAAGGTCGGTCAAAAATGGAGTGTCTACACATGGCCTGCCTTGTGGACTTTCGCAGTTCCAACACACGCTTATGAGCGATGTGGTTTTTTTGCATGGCCTGAAAAAGGGTGGTTAAAAACTCTTTAGTAAAACCGAATAGAAAGATGATAAAATTAGTAAGATAAGCAAAGGGACAACTTACCAGCACCATGGATTTCGTAGCCGAGCAAATGGCCTGCAGCTCGGTAAGATGGTCGTGATGCTCCATGTCCGCTGGAAGGCAAACGCTTTTGGCAAGGTTGAATGCCATCAGATGGTCTTTTTCAGTAACCACTGAATCAGAGTCAGTTATAGCACGATTTTGAAAAGTGAGCTTTGGCACCCACTTGGAAGAGCTAGCTCTGTCTGAGCGCTCCGGTTGTGGGCTTGGTGGAGTGGATTGTGGGGGAATGGTTTCATCTTCATCAACAAGGCGTGGCTCGGTAGTCGAAATCTGAGTACGCTTGTTTGGATGAGATGATGAAGGTTGATGGGATAGAAGGGCCACCACGGTCTCCTGAGTCTGACCGGCTAGTGATACCTCAGACTGGTTAGTTTCGGTCAGAAGGGCTCTCACGGCTCTCTTCTTGGCCATTTCCTGTTCGGTAATTAGATGGATCTGGTTGATTTCAGGCAAGGAAGGGTCCGGTTCAGGAGAGGCTTCCAACAAAAAGTCAGTCACCCTGGTCTTCCGTTTACTACTATGTCTATACGTCGATTCAAATTCCAGTAGTACGGCCCAACTTCTATTGGGATATCGCAGCGTGGCACGAAGTGTGTTTAAGTTGGGGTAGTTGTACTGGGACTTAAGAAAGTTCAAATCTGCGTGAAGAAAAGCAACAGTCAGTGCGGTTCAACATAAGAAAATCGAGGTAAAAGAAAGCATGGAATTGAACCAAGGTAATCCTACCGACTTCACCCTTGTTCCAGTTTATGCTGTCGCCTGGGATCTGGGCTTGCTAGTCCTCAAAATTCCTAGATACCTAGAGGAAATCATCATCGTTAACATCCTTATCCGGGGTATTTTTTATTATCTTTTCACGTCGGCGTCTTATTCTTAAGTAATAAACCCAGCCATCTTCATTTGATCCTATAGAGTACTGGTGGAAAAGCTCGGCTAAACTAAGATTAAGGCCAGCCCGGCGATTTAGCTCGGCTATGCCGTTTATTATACGATAAGAATTGGTGGAAAGTTGGGTAGGGCAAAGGTTTGTTTGTCTAAGGAATTCACATAGAAGGGGCTGTACAGGGAATCTTAGTCTGGTTTCTACAATGGAAAGAAGTGTAAAGGGAACAAAGCCAGGGTTTCCCCAGGGTATGGTATCTAGTTCGGCTACGGCAAGGTGGACATCATCAGGGATATGGTAGTCCTTTCGGAACTCGGCCATAGCACTTGGGGTGTTTACCAAATATCTATATTTACCCATTGATTATTAAATTATCAATAAATTAGTTGAAGGATTAGCTCAGTCAAGAAAAGGCGCCTAATAGCTTGATTTAGCAATCAGAGGAGTGCCTGGCCAACCTAAGTCTGCAAAGTAAAAAAGAAAGGTGTTAAGCACTGATCATTGGACCGTGCTACAAGAAACCAAGGGCAAGATAAATAAAGTCCTAGCTCGGCTACGCAAGATGCTATCAGTTTTTAGCTCGGATTGATCAAGGGGCTTTTTAGCCCGATTGAGCTTTTGGGGCAGCACCCTTAGTTCGGTTTGAACTAAGGGAGCTGGTTTAGCTCCAAGTTTTAGCTCGGCCGGTGGTTAAGGCTATTGGGGGAGCAATCTTAGCTCGGTCTGAACTAAGGGAGCTGGTTTAGCCCCAAGTTTTAGCCCGGTCAGCGGTTGAGGTTTTCTAGCACGGTATTGCGCAAACTCAGTGCAGTTCGATAGCTCGGTTAAAAGAAGCAGAGGGTCCCTAACTTATGGAAACCGCAAGTATGGCATAAGTTTTAGTGCAGTTGTTGGTTGTGGGTAGGCTTGCATCTAATACAAACAGTATCCTAGTTCGGTTGATGCGTGATTTTGGATCAGATGCAACGTTCTTCAGTTTATTCGTAAGTACCAGTGGTTATATTACAAAGGTTTTTACAGAAAATGGAAGCAAAAATAGAACATACGCTTTGAAAAAACATAAACATGCTTTGTGTTGCAAAAAGAGGTGCGAAATCAGCAAAGAGGTTAAGTTACTTACAAGAATAGAGGCAAGTCGATGAAGATCCAAGTTGCAAGAAAGAACATGAGCTTTGCAAAAAAAAAAAAAACAGTGGTTGCAGAAATGGAGGCTCGAACAAAAGAGAAAGTAGAGAGAGAAGAAGGTGAATAGTGTTGCGTTTGAAGAATAGGGTTTTTGTGAAAAATTCAAGTTTAGGCGGGACTGTTCAAATGTTGCAAAGTACGAAGAACGACGTGACAGCTTTTCTGGGCCAATAAGCGTTTGCCACGTGTCCTTTGGAATGAGAAGCGATTCAGTTACAGTGATTGAAGAGACGTTTTGACCGGACAGATGGGTAGCCTGGTGTGGATTTAGCTCGGTTGAAAAGTTAAAGTTTTTAGCTCGGCTGGTAGCAGGTAATCCCTATCATGCTGCGCAGATGGAATTAAGGGGCAATTGAGAGGGTAATTTACAAGTAAATTGGGCCGAGCTAGGTAATGGGTCATTCTGTGGGCCGCAGTAAAAAGGGGTGAGTAAAAGGGCTTGGTAGTTACCACGGTCCAAAAGTGTAACGCCCCAACATCCGAGCCGTTAAATACGCACAATAATACAACACAAGATAGATAACCAGAACATCAGAATATATATATATATAATTAGAGTTAATATCACAGATAATTCGTTTATGTTCCATTACAAGATTACCAAACCAAAAGTCAAAAGGAAAAGAAACAACTAGTCTAAGTCTTCAAATGAACCACAGCTCCAGCACTTCATCTTGTTTGCCTTCGAAATAACCTTCACCATTGTAATTTGCTTCATCACCTGGCATGACACGCCATGAGCTTGGAATGCCCAGTAAAAACACACACACCCCTATATCTTCTATCAACCAATCAACCATACACAGAACAAAATAGGTAACATAACATACAATATTACAATAAGGTTCTATGAATTATTAGTTAGATTAGACCTCTAGAATCCCCCAAAGAGATCCTTCTACCCAACCACAAGGATTGAACACCGGACTATTCAGAACTCTCTCTTTTGCTGCTTTGCAGACCTTACCACCTATGCCCACCTCCCAATTATTTACCGGTCAGTGACATTGATGGACCTCAAAAGGGACGGCCAAACAAGTGGGCTCGCTTACACCCAAATCGTGCCTAGGGCTCACTTACACCCTGCACATACCATACCAAATCGTGCCTAGGGCTCGCTTACACCCTGCACATATCATACCAAAGGGCTCGCTTACATCCCGAAACCACCGCATAGAGTCTGAATACATTCGTGTCAACCTAGGGGCTCGCTTAGAATGCTTGCGCAAGACTTAACTCATTTGGTTTTAATTCCATTCACATGTTTATTACATAAATCATTCTAAAGCACAAGGGTGAACGTCACCCACTACCAACCCCTTTCCATTTCCTATTTATTAGATCCTTTGCCAAGCAAGCTAGTCACATTCGGTAATTCGGTAATATAAAAGAGCATGAGACAAACATAAGAAATGAAATATAGCCCATGATAATCATACGTAGGTATGGTAAGGCAAGAAAATAACATTAGGCATGCTTTGAAATACTTAGAGACAAACGACACAACAAAACACCATTTCCAGCACTATTCGGTTCTGTAGGGCTAACAAGAACGCTTTGGTAAAAATACTTCTAGGCCAAATTAGGGGCTGAAATTGCACAGAAATAATAATTAACCAGTCTAGTTTTAGTTCCAATTTTCAGAAGTTGCACAGCCCCTCCAAAAATTCATCTACAAACTATATTCGAAAACCTGTCCAAATTTGTCACCCTTTGGGAAAACTAGCTTTTCTCTCAATCTACCCGACGGTTTTCACTCAAATAAAATCTGTTGAAAAGAGGACTCAGAGTGCTAAATTTTGACAGAAAAACCCACACGAGATGATTTTTCTAGAATTTTATAAAATTTCTAAAAGTGGACTGTTTTTCAGAGACTCAGGACCAGATTCTTCAATAAATTATCCAAGCCATAAAAAACACACAATTAGGAGCTAATAAAATTGTCACAAGCTCTACACACATACAATATCCTACAATAAATTCAGATTTGAGAATTAGATAGATTTGATATTTCTTTTAAATTAGAGAAGTTCCGGCAGTTCCTAATTTCACAAGTTTGCAAGACAATGGCACTATTTCATACCTACACCTTCACACACACCAAAAACACCCTATTTACCATCAATTTGTAACTCAAGAGGCATACTAGACCATAGAATGAGATGATGAAAGGATTGGAGAACATAAGGAAGAAGTATGTTCTTACCTTCAAGAATTCCTTCTCTTTCCCTTCCCTTTTTTTTTCTTCTTCTGCTTACTTCTCTACTTCCCTTCCCTTGAGCCAACTCTCCCTCTCTCACCCTCTCCTTGGGCTTTAGAAAAACGTGGGAGTGGTTTTGGACAAGCCCTCAATTTATATAAGGTAGCTTAATGGCTAAGAAGCTTAATGGCTAAGAAACTAAATAGCTAGATATTTATTTTTATTTTATTTTATTTTTGTTGTTATCCAATCACTTTTCCACCAACATTATATATATATATATATATATATTTAAACTATGTATATATCCAAATAAACAATAGTATTCTATTCAAATAAATAATAAAGGAAAGAACAACAAAACAAAAAAAAAATAGAAATAAAAATAAAATGTGTGAGTTAATTAAGAAATTATGAGATAAAATAAATAAAACCAAGTTTTAGGATATTTCCAATATTCTATAATTTAATTATGGTAACACCCGGAGAAATTATTCTTTACTTGGGCCCTTACGTAGACTTTTACGGAACTGGGGCTAAAATGCTATTAACCTAAGGCTTAGGGTTTCAAGTGTAATGACAAAAAAAATTAGGGTCTCTACAAAAAGAGTTTTGTAGTTAGCTCGGTCAAAACCACATTGAGCCTGAGGTATTTTGGGCTTTTTCTTAGGACCTTGCTGCTGAATAGCTCGGTCTAAGCACGCTATGGATAACATGGTCTCAGCAGGTGAAACCGAAGTACTAATAACAGAGGAGAGAACCGAGCTAGGTTGAGCTCAGTCGTTTCGGCCAGTTTAGCATGGCTATGTTATCTCGGTTGTATTGACATCCAACCATGGTAAAATCAACTCACTTGGTTTAAGCAGTAAGGGTTGTGTTGAAGGATAAACATTATCATTCAGGAATGTGATTCCTAGGAGAACTTTACATGGAGGAGTAAGAGTCCTACTAGGATTGTGCCACACGGAACCTATAAAAGCTCATAACATCACCTATGGAGCGGTAACACAGCTTTGATTCCCGAATACATAGAGCTTTTTGTCTATTTGTCTATATTTCTGACTTAGGCATCGGAGAGGTATCCGGCACACCCCCACCAGCTAGCTCACGTTTGTGTTTTCAGGGAGTAAAACGACGTCGTACGGAGGAGCGCAGACTTGATCAACAGGATTATATGAGAAGATTATTTCTTACTCGTACAATCTATATATTATATAAGGTAAAAGGGATTTCTAACTCACAAGTCTTGTGGGAGCTCCAATACTTCAATCTTAATATCCTAATTTTTTGATTTAAAAATAAAAATATAAAAAACTTAGCGCTTATTAACTTCTCACATACACATCCTTTTCAATTTCTCTCATACCTATTTAATTATTTTGAAAATAATAATTATTCCCTCTTTTGAACTTCTCCCATACCTATTTAATTATTTTGGAAATAATAATTATCTCTTAATTTATGAAGGGTGATGATTGAGACCCCCTCCAATCACCACCCCTAGCACCCCCCACACACACGTGACGGGTGGTGATTGGAGGAGAAGGAAAAAAACAGAAAAGAAAAAGAAAAAGGGACCAATCATGGGGAGAGGAGGTCAAGGAGGTGAGTAAAAAAGGGGGTCCAAGTCATTATTCATTTATGAATTTCAAATGCAAAGATAACAAAAATATTTCATAATCTCTCCATTGTAATTTCTCTCATCGATTTCCAAAAGAAAATATTAAAACTTGCCTTCATTTTCTCTCCCTCAAAAAAATATTAAAACTTGCCTTCATTTTCTCTCTCTCAAAAAATCAAATAATATTTTTCATGAGAATTGTGGGTATCTATCTATATCTTATATATTATATTATAACATAACCTACAAAAAAAATCAGATATAGAAATAGATAAAATTAATAAATATGATTTTTATATATTCAGTTAAAATCTTTCTTTTGCCTCTCAATATCCAATTTTAAATTTTAAAATTTTTAAAGTCTATTTAAACAAATCTAATTTGAAAATATCTCACACCATCATACTTTAAATAAATAAAACTCACATGTTTATCACATCATAACTTACCTAAATAATAATAATTAAAAACAAATAAAAATCATAGATAAATTAAATTAAAAAAAGAAAAATAAATTCATAACCCCATCTTAAATAAATTGAAAAAAAAATAATAGAAACCACACAAAAATAAATAAGATAAGAATTTAGATATAAATATCAAAAAGATGTGACAATACTTAAATTTTTAATTATGATTTAATAATATAATTATCTATTTTTTTGATGTATATCTATCAAAATTTTAAATCACTTAATGGGACAAATTAATCAACTTTTAAGTGTTATTTAAAAAATAATCTGATTAGTCATCTCAACTCTTAAACTTCCCGGGCATTGGCGGAGAAGTTGACGAATTAAGTGGGGCGAGATCTTAGTTGTCGGAGGTAATATCCTACCACTTCATAAATTTATTTATTTTTTTAATTTTATTTATTTCCCTGTGTAATTCTCTTTCTCTGTTGTTGGTTTGGTTTTGGTTTCAGTTTTAGTGAGATTTATGTATTTGTTTATAGGTTTACATGGTAGAGAAGAATTATTGGTGATGATAGTTGCAATCAAAATATCTATATCCATTCAGTGCAAATGATTTTGATCGGATTTTCTTTTTTTCAATGAAAATCGCAAAATTGAAGTAAAAAAATGGGTATCGAATTTTTTTATTTTTATTGTTATTTTCTTTTATAGAAAATGTCAAAATTTATTGGGAATTCAAGATTGTACTGTAACATTAGATTTATGTATAACTAGGTAAATTTGAAACTTTTAAATATCATTGTGTTTTTATTTTTATTTTTTTCCTCTTTCTATCCTATTATACCGTTACTGCTATTTATTAGTTTGTTAATAATAATTCAATTAATTGAAAATGAAAGCTTAGTATAACATTTCATATATATTAATTAATTTGTTACCATTATATTTGTATAATAGCATAATATATAGGAATAATCTCTAAATATAATTTCTATTTTTTTATGTGATTAAAATAGTCCATCTTAAAATAGTATATAGATGAGTTAGATGGTTTCTTTTATTCCCAAAAAACTCAATCTATTTTTTTTTTGACTTTTTAATTTTTTAAATTGAAACATCAGTTGTTTATATCCACAAAACAAAATTGATAAACACATATCCAAAAGCTACACATTTTTTTTCTTTTTCTTGTATTTTTTCTTTTTTTTAATAGGTAAGATATTTATAAATGAAAAATGTTTGACATCTCAAAAAACTTTCCATAATCCGGCTTATACTGATGTGGTCGTAAGTGTCAATTTTTATACAAATATGAGAAGCGAATTAATCAAATTATACATTTCAACCAATCACATACTCAAATTTTCATTATGTCAAGATGCTATTTCATTGCAATTCCAATTAAGAGAATCTTCAACCCTTAATATTTTTTTTATCGAATTATAATTCGATAAAAATTTAAAAAAATGAAGCGTTAGAAATTATTATTTTTTTCATCAAAACTGATGAAAAGAAAAAAAAATGGGATAAGAATGAAAGGTCTTTTAAAAATTGATAAAAATTTAATGAAAAAGTTAAAATAATTCATATCAAATCAAGTTTTTTATTCAAATTTAAAATCAAATTAGATTAAAAAAAATTACAAGAAAATGATGAAATGTTGGAAATATTCTAAAACCTTTTTATTCTTAAAGACTAGAAATTCATGTGGGTGTTATATTTATATTGTATTTTTAGTTATGAAATTAAAATCAAAAGAAATGTAACTCAAATAATTGGATTAATAACAGAAATATCATATCAATTATTGTTAAATATCACTTCACTTTACATTTAATAATAAATTGTATATTTGTCATAATTATAATTTTTAAATCGGTCTATTTTCATAACAACAAGAGGTATATCATAACTCATGTAACATCATTTAATTAGGTTTAACCTTTTTTTATTTATTACAAAATATCAAAATTGCACTAAATAGATTTATATATATATATATATATATATATATTTAATTTTTTTACACTAATAATTTAAAAAATTATAAACATAAGATTTAACTTATAAATTTTATGTATATCACAAGACAATATATTAAATTAATTCAACATATTTATAATAATTTTTTTAAAAAAATTTATAAAGTCCTGTACATATTTATTCTTATTCAAATAAGGATAAATGTAAATGTTAAGTCTCACATCAATCTTAGCACTCACAGCCACAGGATTAACCCAAGTGGTTAGGGCCTTTTTACCATACAGACAGTTGGTCTATGCTTGAAGTCTCACTGACACCCCCTCCCCTTCAGAATAAAAATATTCATTGTATATATATATATATATATTCACAAATTAACAATGATGAACACTCCGGTCTTAAAATATTAAAAAAAATAAAAAAAAATGACTAACACTGGGTATTGTTCTTGAAATAAAAAACCATTACAGCTCATTTGAAAATTGATTATTTTAATTTTTTTATAAAAAAATAAAAATAAAAAATAATTTGATTAAGTATTTTAACTTTTTAACGATTTAACTAAACAGTTACATACCAAATGGCCTTGTTTGTATGTATTTTTATCCTTTATCATCAAAAGCAATTATTCTTGTGAAATTATATTATTTTATTTTTAAAATTTAGCAAAAACTTCTCTACATATCATGATAAGATTCAGAAATAGAAATTTTCATTTTGTGAGAAAAATATATATAAAAAAAAATTATGAGTGTGTTTGATTTGTGTTTTGAGATAAAAAAATTTTAAAAAAATTTGGGGAGAAAGTTTTAAATTTTTTTTTATTTGTTTGTTTGTATATTTTGAAAATAGTTTTGAAATTTGGGATGATTTGATATTTTGTTGTAGTTAAGTAGATGTGTGTGAGAGAAAAAATGATTGAGAATGAAAGAGAAAGAAAAAGTGATTGATTGATGTGTAAGAGAGATAAAGTAATTTTGAAAAAAAAAAATCTAAAAATTTCCAACCAAACAAAATTTTGAAATTTTTTTTAAAAAATTGTGTTTGAAGAGTTAAACCAAACAAGGCCCATATTTTCACAATTGAAGTAGAATGGTCAAATTATTAGCATTTTTAGGCCTCGTTTGGGAACAGGCTATTTTAGTAATTTTTTGACTTTTTAATTAAAATATGAGGTAAAAAAAATTAGTTTGTTTGGGATGGCTTTTTGACTTTTTACGAAAAGATGTGTAAAAAGTAAAGAGAAAATGAAATCTTTGATTTTTTGGTATAAGTAATAAGCTTTTTGATTCTTTTAATAATTTTTTAACTTTTAGGCTAAAATAACTACTTGCCAAATGAGGCTTTAGTACTGCAATAACATAGTTGAAGCGCTATTGTTGGCTTATTTTTCCTACGAAGGAAAATATCATAAATGCGAGCGTGCCAGCAAGGATTGAAAAATCCTTACAGATTAATTCAAGTCAATTATCAAGCGATTGTGTTGACGGTTCTTTTGCCTCGACGAAGAGGACTTCAAAATTGTCAAGTGTAGAGAAAAGAAAAAGTAAAAGAAGAAAAAGGGACGGAGAAAGATGATTGAGTGAACAATCGAAGTAATAATTACTTACCTCTACTCATATGCTTCGAAAAGAAAGTGCATAAAATGCTTCGAAATAGAAATGCTGAAAATAAATGCTTCGAAATATAAATCTATATTAAACTACTCCTAAGATAAGGAAAATAACAAGAAATATTGAAATCAATTGTCTTTAATTATGAATTCCGGATCTCTTTACAATGTAGCCATTAATGGCTATTTATAGAAGAAAAAATACAGCAATAACTACTTAGTAACTACCCATTTTTTCCATCTTCATTCTTGTCTTGCCATGTGTCCTTCCACTCATCCACTTTGTCCTCCTACTCATCCACTTTGTCCTTCATATTCTCCATTATCTCTATAACTTCTTTTAACTTCCAAATGAATAAGAGGATATCACGTGTCCTGCAATTATATAAATAATAAATAATAATAAAAATTGCAGATTTATGGTGCTAACATTACCACCCGCGACCCTTAAAAATGATATTTACTTGAATTTTTGAAAGGCCGAACCAAGCACATAACTAATCTAAGCAATAAAATGCTTCGAATAATATCAACAAAGTGCTTTGAATGATATAATAGCACCAATGAAGTGTTTCGAATGAGTATGAAATTATGACTAGATGTCTCGAATGCTAGCTATTACGGACTAGTAACAAGCTTCGAAGGTGGTACAAAGGACCAAAATCATCTTTCGAAGGTTGAAAGTGCCGACAAAGGACAAATTACGTCCTTAGAAATACTCGGCAAAGCTTCGAAGGTTCACAACCACCATTATTGTTTCTTCGAAGCTGTTAATGCACGATGGAGTGCTTCGGAGCTTACAAAATTATGGCAAAAGAGCCTTCGAAGCAGCTTTTGGCCAACATTGTAGTTATTCATAGTTTGTATGTTCTGGTTCATACATAATTAATGAAAATATTAATTTTGTGCTTCGAACCAGTTATTAATTCTTCAAAGACACCAAAACTGTTGTTCTTCGAACCAACTTATCATGCCAAAAACAGGCATTATTCGACAACTAATTAATTGTCATTTTACATATATTTGAAGAGATGTACACATTTTGAAAGTCTTCAAAGCTTTATACAGTTTTGAAGGTGAAGTAATCAACCTTCGAAACAACTCTTGATGTTTCGAATGTATCTTCAAAACTTTATACAGCTTCGAAGGTGAAGTAATCAACCTTCAAAACAACTCTTGATGCTTCGAATGTATCTTCGATACTTTGATTGTGTACATACAAACAACTGGCCATCAATTTGAAAAGATAAGTCATTCTCAACCATTTATTTAAATGCACAGGCTTTTTCTGGCCAAATTCATGCATTTTAAATGGTCATCTCTTGTTTTTAGTGCTTCGAACGCATAAGAACAATTTGTTAATTTTATTAGCCACATCATCAAATTAATATTTTGATATGAACCACAAATCCAAAAAGGATTTTGAACACCAAAAGTCATGGTATGGTGTGACCATGAAAATTCATACTTTTTGTCATTTTGAAAAATGTCAAAAATTTTGAATTCATGAATAGTGGCTTGTTCATTATTCTTGGCCATGTTTGTTTTAAAAACATGACTTTTGCAGAATAGGTTTTCATAATGATTTGGTAAAGTGGGTTGTTTTTCCATGTTAGCCATTAATGGCTTATGAAAATCACCCATAGATATGCTATTTTCATGATTTGACTCTCTAAAATTTGGTTTTTGGACCCCCCCGAGTCATACATGGAACATCATTCTTAGCCAAATTTGGCTCAAGAACATGCTCATTCGTTGTGTTAATTTCATAATTTGACTCTTTTAAAACGAACTCTTGAACCTCCCGAGCCATTGATGAATCAACTCTTTGCTTTTGTTATTTTTAACCATGAAAAAATTCTGAAAAAATTCACAAATTTCGGCCATCCTCAGTTAAAGACTTGGTAGTGAGAGTTGATAACTCATCATTCCATTGGCGAATTTCCATATCAAGTTGATGAATTTCTCCAATTAAATGATGTCTTTTTTCTTCCACCAAATAATATTGTAAGGGATGAAAGTTTATTTCATCAAGAAAATGGATTTCTTCTTGAAGATCCAAAATTTCTCTTTCACGCCAATATATTTCATATTGACAAGTTCGAATGGTGAAATCCAAATAGTTTGTCATTTCTTACACTTGGCTGTCCCACCGGGCGTGCCAAAAAATGTTAGCTTATTTTTTCTATGAAGAAAAATATCATAAATGTGAGCGTGCCAGTAAGGATTGAAAAATCCTTACAGATTAATTTAAGCCAATTATCAAGCGATTGTGTTGACGGTTCTTTTGCCTCAACGAAGAGGACTTCAAAATTGTCAAGTGTAGAGAAAAGAAAAAGTAAAAGAAGAAAAAGAGACGGAGAAAGATGATTGAGTGAACAATCGAAGTAATAATTACTTACATCTACTCCTATACTTCGAAAAGAAAGTACATAAAATGCTTCGAAATGGAAATGCTGAAAATAAATGTTTCGAAATATAAATCTATGTTAAACTACTCCTAAGATAAGAAAAATGACAATAAATATTGAAATCAATTGTCTTTGATTATGAATTCCGGATCTCTTTACAATGTAACTATTAATGGCTATTTATAGAAGAAAAAATACAGCAATAACTACTTAGTAACTACCCATCTCTTCCATCTTTATTCTTGTTTTGCCATGTGTCCTTCCACTCATTCACTTTGTCTTCCCACTCATTTACTTTGTCCTTCATATTCTCCATTATCTCTATAACTTCTTTTAACTTCCAAATGAATAAGAGGATGTCACGTGTTCTGTAATTATATAAATAATAAATAATAATAAAAATTACAGATTTATAGTACTAACAGTTATACATTTTTTGTGTCATTTTAAAACCATAAAAGTGCAGTTTAAACTAATCCAAAAGTTAATTTTTTTGGGTTTGGTTGGAAAAGTATAAAAAAATGTATAACAAAATAATAATATAATTAAATGTTTTGTCATTTTAATTATTTTAACCAAAAAAACCTCCCCTCAGAGGTAGTCAGTTTTTCGTCAATCAATTGAGACATTTCTTGGTTAAAATTTCTGAAACAACATGACTTCTCACTAACCATATGAGGAGGGATCAATAATTTCAACCTGTTATTTCAGTTTTTCTGACCAAAACCACACTTTCTTTTCCTTGACCCAAACCAAACCATACTGTAAAGTGGCTCGGGCCTTTAAATGCGACTGCGCAAACCGTACGAAACCCAAAACCCATCGACTGACGAGCCAGTGACTGAACCCAATTATGTAGGCCCGCACTTGCAGAAAGATCATGACCCCTCTCTCTATTCCTTTAATAATATTTTCCTTTTCACATAAACAAACGTTTTGTAGTAGTTGTTGTTGGCTTTGATTTGTCCCCCTCTGCCCTCCAGTAGGACCCCCTCCCAATTGAAAAATGCCTGACTCTAAAAATGTTAGTATCAAAATTTTTATTAAGGCTTTATTTGACTCCTTTTATGTTAACATTTTTTTTTAATCATATTATCAATTTATTTTTTTATATATCTTCTTATAAAAAATTAAAATTATTTTTTTATATATCTTCTTATAAAAAATTAAAAAATATATTTATTTAAGTTATTCTAAACACCCTCTAACTGTTTTATATAAGTGTAAAATTTACTTCGCATAAGTGGTATACAAATCCCACATTCCTACAAAATATTTAATAAAATTTGTAACATCTCTAACATTGCTCCTCCCAATTTAATAAACAGTCCTTTTCTCTTTGCCTCTTACACGTGGATTCATTGAGACTTTTAGAACAATTTGAGAGTAAAATTATAAATCGAATGGTAAATTAGCGGATCAATAAATTGTTAAATTGCAGTTTGAGCGGTTTTAGACGGATTGACGGATTGAAAGATATTATAACCAATTATCAAACTTTTGCATAATATAAAACACTAATTTGGATAATATTTTTCATACATATAACACAAATTAATTTTACATAATAATATATATATATATACATATTGTTGGAAAATGGCTTTTGTGTTACCTTATTTTTTGCTAACTTTGAGCATTAATTAAGGTGGGACCCAAACGTTATTTTTAACGTTTCTAATTGGGTTCATGTTTAATGCTGCATAGTGAATAAATTCATGGGTTTAGTTGCTCAAAACCATTTCCGGATGAATGAGAATTCAACGCGCGTTTTCGGGTTCGTAGAACTAATTTTTTGGTGAGTTTCCTACACATTTGTGAAATGTTATTGTCTCATATTGGAAAGGCTTGAGGTTTTGAATGAGTTTATATACTTTAGCTTGGGATACTTGGGATGGGCCCCAAGGGGTACCCAAGTTTGTAGAAGGGTGAGGTTATGGGCGAAGTGGACTAGACCCATTGGATCCAAAATTAAAACCACACGAGCGCGCTGCCATCTGTCTAGGCGGGCTGGGCCTAGGCCCGAGTGCGTGATGTAGGGTTGGGCTTGTTCGGTCCAATACTTATCTTTTTGGGCTACAAACTTTTGTAATTTATTTTTTATTTTTTATTTTTTATTTTTTATTTTTTATTTCAAAATTCAAAATAAATTAGTCCAGAATTATTTCTTCACCCAAACAAGTCCCTAATAGGTTCAACCCACCCGAACAGTTCAAAGGGTTCAAAACAGGTTCAACTCGAATTGAATCTATCCAAACAGATTCAAATCTATCTGGTGCCTTTCCAATCTGTCCGAACAAGTTTTATACCTGTTCGGAAAAGCCACAAATTCTCCTATTTAAGGCTTGCCTTCCAGCAATTCAAAACATACATTTTCCCTCAGATTTTTGTCTCTCTTCTCCCCTCTTTGTCTTCCTATTTTCTGCATTTATTCAGCATTTAATTTTAGGAAAAGGAAGAAAGAGTTTCAGCAAAGTTTTGGTTCACAAGACTTGAATTTGTAGTGCTGCAAATTTAAGTGTTAGTCGTTGCATTCTGGGAAGTAGACGCTGGTAAAACTCGAAGCACCGGAGCGAGGGTGAAATCTACTTTAAAGAGATTGTGTTCAACACAAGTCTCGACATTAATTTCTGTGAGCATTTAATTCGGAAAATAATTTATATAATTATTTTTTGAATTATTTTATTTTATTGTTTATTTAATTTACACGCATACACATTTGTGGGTTCAAACAATCTTAAAGTAGATTTCTATTTTTATTTATTTCTGTGATAGACAGACAAATATTTTGTTTTGAGAAATTAAATAGTTGTAATATACTATTTATCATTAAAATTTTGTTACAAATTATTTTTTCTGTATATTTTGTGTGTATTTTCTTTTGTGTATAAATTTGTGATTCGTACAATTTTTATTTTGTCAAAATTATGACAACTAAAATTAACAGTACTGAGACTGTTATTACTCAAACCCCCACACCTGTTGTGCCAGTGATGACTCTGGTAGTACCTGTAAATCATGGGGAGAAGCAAGAAAAATTCAATGATAATGATTTTAAAAGATGGCAACAAAAGATGATGTTTTATTTTACCACATTGAATTTGGCTCGCTTCACTCATGAAAAGGCACCGGCACTGAACAAGTGAGAAACTAACCGGCAAGTGATTGCCGCAATCGATGCACGGAAACATGGTGATTTTCTGTGTCGAAACTATATCCTCAATGGGTTGGACAATACACTGTACAATGTGTATAGTGTGAAAAGCACACCTAAAGAACTGTGGGAATCTCTAAATCATAAGTATAAAACAGAAAACGCCGGTACAAAGAAATTTATTGTCGGTCGTTTTCTGGATTTTAAAATGATGGATTCCAAAACGGTTATTAGCCAAGTTCAAGATCTCCAATTAATTCTCCATGACATACATTCGGAAAGGATGGTTCTCAGTGAATCTTTCCAAGTAGTGGCAATCATTGAAAAATTGCCACAATCTTGGAAAAAATTCAAGAATTATCTAAAACATAAACGCAAGGAGATGAAATTGGAGGAACTGATAGTGCGGTTTCAAATTGAGAAGGACAATCGTGGCTTCGACAAGAAGTTAGGAAACCAGGTCATGTAGGCTAAAGCAAATGTTGTGGAACATGAACATGGGTCAAAGTTCAACAACAAGAAGCAGAAGCATGATGACAATGGTCCCAAACAAGGATCCGCTAACAACGAGTTCAACAAGGGGTTCAAAGGTAAGTATTTTGTGTGCGGCAAAGATGGGTATCGCGTTAAGGATTGTCACGTTCGCAAGGACGAAGGGAGTTCAAACAAAAAGCCAGCCCAAACCAACATAGCCGAGGATTTTTATCTTTCCGATGGAATGACAGATATCAATCTTGCTGCAATAGTCTCTAAAGCAAATTTGGTGGGCAATCCTAATGAATGGTGGGTGGATACTGGAGCAACCCGTTATATCTATGCAGATAAGAAGATGTTCACAACCTACAAAGTGGTAGAAAGTGGGGAACAACTTTTTATCGGAAACTCCTGCACTTCAACTGTAGAAGGACAAGGAAAGATTGTGCTGAAAATGACCTCGGGGAAAGAACTCACTCTTAACAATGTACTCCATGTACCAAAGATTCGCAAGAATTTGATTTCTGGGTCATTGTTGATCGAGAATGGGTTTAAATTAGTCTTTAAATCTTATAAAGTTGTACTCTCCAAGAGTAGAATGTATGTAGGGAGAGCTTATATGAGTGATGGGCTTTTTAAGCTCAATGTAAATACTATTGTACCTAATTTGGCTTTTAATAATAAGAACACATTTTCTGTTTATATTGTTGAGTCTTCTTTCTTATGGCATGGTAGATAAAGACACGTTAATTTTAATTCTTTGCGTGGACTTGTTGCTTTAGAATGTTTACCTAACTTAGAATTTGATCCTAATCATAAATGTGAGATTTGTATTTAGGCAAAACTCACTAACCATCATTTAATAAAGTTGAAAGAAGTGCTGAACCTCTAAGTTTAATTCACACAGATATCTGTGATTTAAAATTTGTTCAAACTAGAAGAGTAAGAAGTATTTTATTACTTTTATTGATGATTGCACTCGATATTGCTATGTTTACTTATTGAGAAGTAAAGATGAAGCCGTAGAAGCTTTTAAGCAATATAAACTTGAGATTGAAAATCAACTTGGCAAAACTATTAAAATAGTGAAAAGTGACAGAGGTGGTGAGTATGATGCACCATTTAAAGAATTTTGTTCTGAACATGGTATTATTCACCAAACCATTACACCCTATTCTCCTCAGTCAAATGGAGTTGCTGAGAGAAAGAATCGAACTCTTAAAAAGATGATGAATGCCATGTTTATTAGTTCAAAGTTACCTCAGAACTTGTAGGGGGAGGCAATTTTGTCTGCTAACTTTATCCTTAACAGGGTACCCCATAAGAAACTCAATCAAACACCTTATGAATTATGAAAAGGTCGACGACTTACCTATAATTACCTCAAAGTGTGGGAGTGTTTGGCCAAGGTGGCAGTCCTTAGTTCCAAAACGACTAAGATAGGACCAAAGACCGTTGATTGTGTGTTCATTGGATATGCCAATAATAGTAGTGTTTATAGATTTTTAGTTCATAGATTTGAAAATCCGGATATGCATGTAAACACTATTATTGAGTCAAGAAATGCATCATTTTTTTAACACATTTTTCCTAGTAAGGAAATTGAAAAGAAAAGTTCAAATAAAAGAACTTTTGATACTGTTGTAGGTAGTAGTAAAGACCAAAATGATAATGAAGTAGATGAACCTAGACGTAACAAGAGGGCTAGGATCTCTAAATCATTTGGTCTAGATTTCCTGACATACCTGTTAGAAAATAAGCCTCAAAACTTTAAGGAAGCAATGTCAAGTCCTGAAGCTCCATTGTGGAGAGAGGCTGTGAATAGTGAAATTGAATCAATACTGCAAAATCATATTTGGGAACTGGTGGATCTTCCACCAGGATGTAAACCTCTTAGATATAAGTGGATATTTAAGAGAAAAATAAAAGTAGATGGTTCAATAGATAAATACAAGGCTAGGCTTGTTGTTAAGGGATACAAGCAGAAAGAAGGCCTTGATTATTTTGACACATATTTACCAGTGACAAAAATAACATCCATTCGCATGTTGATTGCGATTGAAGCTTTGTATAATCTGGAAATACATCAAATGGATGTTAAAACAGCTTTTTTGAATGGCGAGTTATATAAGGAAATCTATATAAAACAACCGGAAAGGTCTCGGCCAAAAGAAAAAGGTTTGTACACTTGTCAAATCCCTTTATGGATTGAAACAAGCTCCGAAACAATGGCATGGAAAATTTGGCCATGCTATGCTTTCGGATGGTTTTAAGATAAACGAATGTGACAAATGCGTCTATATTAAAAGCACAGATAATGTCATAGTTTGTCTTTATGTGGATGACATGCTCATTATTGGAAGCGATAATGACATGATCAAATCACAAAGAAAATGTTAAACAAAAAGTTTGACATGAAAGATCTGAAAGTAGTAGACGTAATTTTAGGAATAAAAATTACTAGAACATCTGAAGGAGATGCTTTATCTCAGCCTCAGTATGTTGAGAAGATTCTGGAGAAATTTGGAAAGTATGACAATCGTCCAGCTAAAACACCTGTTGACATTAGTCTTCATTTGTCAAAAAATACAAGTGTAGGCATATCATAATTAGAGTACTCTCGAATAATTGAAAGCTTGATTGTTATGACCTGAACCCGTCCTTAAAAGTTTGGGTCATAACCGGCTAGTAATCCGTAGATTACCGAAGGCCTCAAACGATTATACAGAATATTTATGCTAATGGGGCTATAAACAGAAGCGTATAGTAAAGGGAAGTCCATTGACCTGTGCCAATCATGAGCAAAATCAAAGAGTTAACCATGTAACACAATAATACATATACATGGCCATCAAAAATATAAGTGCCACAAGAAATTTACACATATTATTTACAAATCCAAGACCATAATGACAAAAGCAAAATAAGGTCAAGGTGTGGTGTGAGTCAAAGACAAAATTTCATTTTAGAGACATGACTCAATTAGGTTACAAAATAGCTCCTGAAGCTGACTCTAGGGATGTGCTCCATGCTGTTGATCACCTACATGTGCATACATAATATTGGGTGAGCGAAGCTCAATGAGTAATAATACAGTAAAGCAGTGTAAATAGGTGATCATAAGATTCTCATAATGTCCATATTCATATATTCAAAATGGCCTTAAGCCCAATCACATAACAAGCGGCCTTGGGCCCAACATATAGCAAGCGGCCTCGGGCTCAATTATTTAGCAAGCGACCTTGGGCCCAATGATTTAACAAGCGGTCTCAGGCCCAATCATATAACAAGCGGCCTCAGGCCCAATATATAACAAGCGGCCTCGAGCCCATTTATTTAACAAGCGGCCTCGGGCCTAATTCTATAACAACTGGCCTTGGGCCCAATTATTTAACAAGCGTCCTCGGGCCTAATTATTTAAGTATGTATGGACCCAAGAGGTGACTCGTACAGACTCTAGAGGTGACTCCCACTGTAGCACTTAGTTCTATACAGTACTTTGTTCCATACCAGAAATCAATAGGTCTTAAAGACTAAACAATTCATATCCTGTCATAGCATAAAGGGAACGGATAAAAGGAACGGCCTTGGGCCCACCATATCATATTACAAATAATTCACATTTCTTGTTCATAACTCATTTCACATTTCTTAGAAACTTGTGCATTTTGACAAAATACGATATTTAGAAGATCATGTCATACATAAATCAAAATAGATAATGAAAACATATCATTACTATACTATTCCTCATAGTGGTTTCCAGAAATGGTTGATCGGTCCTCAAATCATGACCTGCAAACACAATGCGCATGGCATAACATATTGGAACATGAAATTATTCTCTTGATTAAATTTACTTCTCTTAATCTTTTCTTAACCAAATAAATCAATCCCTTACTTTGCTCTTTAACCAATTATTTTTGTTGGTTCTAAACTCATTAGTCCTCAATGGGTCATAATCCGTGACTAGGAAAATAGGAAGAAATGAAAGGAAACTGAGTTAGGAGAGAAAATAGCATGAAACGGTTAGAAAGAAAGTGAACAACCTTCACTAATTTGAACATATCTATTTGTGTATTTAGAATTTGGATGTGAGACCACCACCGTTGGAAACTAGCCTTTTGGGGCTTGAATTTAGGCTCAAGAATAATCTAAAACAGAGTTCGGATGAAGGAGATATGCTTTATTGAAGTTGGACTGAAACAGGGGTTCCGCACGTGCGGAAGTCTTCACCGCTCGCGCGACCCAAATCCGCTGAGCAGAAAAACTGGCCGCTTGATCGCCCAAGGAGCAAAATGAAAACTTCTTTTTTTCTTCATGTTCCGCTCGTGCGGTGCCCGTGGCCGCTCATGCGGTCTGGGCAAAATCAAGCAGTCTGAAAATGGTTCAAAGATGTAAACTTCCTAAACTCATTTCCAAGCCCAAATTCATGTAAAAATAACTCAAAAACATGATAAACAAGCATGATACAAGTGTAATCCCTCATTAAACATATCAATCTTGCATCAACAACAATCTCATGGTCTCATCTTTTCACAATTTCATACATTACATAAACAAATTCAAAATACATGATCCATGAGCAATCTTTCAACAAATCTTGTTTTCATGAATTATCTAGGGTTTGTTTCATACATTATTCACAAGATTGAACTCTAATAATACAAAATCAAAATATTCAAGTTTCAATTTCTTAGTTTAGCTCAAATAAACACATAACCCAAAACCCTAACCCATAAGGGTTTCAAATCTTCAAATCTCTATATGTTTTCAAGCGATAGATAAGTTGTATACAGGAATTAGTTCCAAGTAAATTTCCATACCTTAGCTCAAATCTAGGGTTTGCCCATTGAATCTCCACCAAATCTCTAGCTTCTTATCTTCTTCTCTCTCTTTAACTCACCCTCTAGCAATGCTCTCCCAAAAAAAAAAAAAAAATATGATGAACTCAAGAACTAGAGAGATATATATAATATAGGCTAATTAAATATTACGAATTGTAATTTTATGAAATTTCACCGTAGGCTCTAAAAATCATGCTAATCACAAATATGAATTCAGTTTTGGTTTATCACGCCTCTAAGATTTTCAATTTTCAGTTCAAAGTTCTAATTACAACAGATTTGAAATTCAAATAATTCACATACTTAACTTGCAAATTCATATTAAACACATAAACACGTGTATAATTAAGCATAATACGAGTTGGGTTATCACATTGATGTACTGAATGAATTGCACCAAATTGAGTAGGTACACAAGTAATACAGGGTCCGATTATTGGAAAACGATAATTAGGGTACTTAGGTATCTAAGACATACCCAGAATTATGGCTTACATTATACCAACTATACAGCAGTACTCGAGGGGTACAGTGATGCAAATTGGATATCGGATACTAAAGACTCAAAATACGCTAGTGGATATGTCTTTACCCTGAGAGGTGCTGCAGTCTCTTGGAAATCTTCCAAGCAGACATGCATAGCTAGGTCGACAATAGAATTTGAGTTTATTGCATTAGATAAAACAGGAGAAGAAGTAGAATGACTTCGTAATTTCTTAGAAGACATTCCAATGTGGCCTAAACCTATGCCAGTTATATGCATTCACTGTGATAGTGAAGCAGCAATAGGACGGGCACAAAATCATATGTATAACGGTAAGAGTCGATACATTCGTCGAAGACATAATACCATTAGGCATTTGCTCTCACATGGAATAATTTTCATAGAATATGTAAAGTCAAAGGAGAATATTGAGAATCCATTGACTAAAGGGCTAGCCAGAGAGCAAGTGTACTATTTATCGAGGGAAATGGGATTAAAGCCTATTACTTAAAAGTCGCCATAATGGCAACCCAATCTAGTTGACTGGAGATCCCAAGATCTAGGTTCAAAGGGATAACCGAATTATGAATGACTTCACGTATCACTAAGGAGGTATACTCCTACCAATTTCTGTGATAAAAAGAGTGATACCTGCAGCGTTAGTTGGATAAGCTTTGCTTTTATTGATTCTTATAGCTTGGACATCCAAGTGGGGTGTAGTAGAATATTCTTAATAAGAAATCATCTATATAAGTGTGAACTGGGCCGGTTTTGTGAGAATTGAGAAGGCTAAATTCTCTAGAGCACTCATGAATTACCAGGCGTTGTTTAGGGCCAAAATGAACACAATCGTAAGAACCAAACTGTGTCTGCGGATACATTATGTGTAGTCTATTGTCTTGGCTTACACAAATAGCTGAACAGTTCAAGACATCGCGTCCACTAGTTAGCTGGTAAGTCCGATAGGCTTTTATGAAAGGAGGTTCAAAGCCAAAAGCTACCTATCTCGATGTGGTGTATCTTCTTAATGTACTCTTTCTTTGTCTACATCTTGTTCCTTGTCTGTTCTCACGAATTCCATTCATGTGACAGATTGTTGGAAAATGGCTTTTGTGTTACCTTATTTTTTACTAACTTTGAGCATTAATTAAAGTGGGACCCAAGCGTTATTTTTAACGTTTCTAATTGGGTTCATATTTAATGCCGCGTAATGAATAAATTCATGTGTTTGGTTGCTCAAAACCATTTCCGGATGAATGAGAATTCAACACGTGCTTTTGGGGCTCGTGGAGCTAGTTTTTTTGTGGGTTTCCTACACATTTGTGAAATGTGCTTGTCCCACATTGGAAAGACTTGAGGTTTTGAATGAGTTTATATACCTTAGCTTGGGATAGGCTCCAAGGGGTACCCAAATTTTTGAAAGGGTGAGGTTATGGATCAAGTGGGCTAGACCCATTGGACCCAAAATTAAAACCACACGCGCGCGCGCACTGCCGTCGTCCGTCCGTCCGGTTGGTCGGGCAGCCTGGGCCTAGGCGCGAGTGTGTGGTGTGAGGTTGGGTTGTGCTTGTCCGGCCCAATACTTATCTTTTTGAGCCAAAAACTTTTGTAATTTATTTTTTATTTTTAGTTTTGGTTTCAAAATTCAAAATAAATATATCCAGAATTATTTCTTCACCCAAACAGGTCCCTAATAGGTCTAACCCACCCGAACAGTTCAAAAGGTTCAAAACAGGTTCAACCCGAATCTATCCAAACAGATTCAAATCTATCTGGTGCCTTTCCAATCTGTTCGAATAGGTTTTATACTTGTTCGGAAAAGTCATAAATTCTCCTATTTAAGGCTTGCTTTCCAGCAATTCAGAACATACATTTTTCCTTAGATTTTTGTCTCTCTTCTTCCATTTCCGTTTTTCTATTTTCTACATTTATTCAACATTTAATTTTAGGAAAAAGAAGAAAGAGTTTCAGCAAAGTTTTGGTTCGCAAGACTTGAATTTGTAGTGCTGCAAATTTAAGTGTTAGTCGTTGCATCCTAGAAAGTAGACCCCGGTAAAACTCGAAGCACTGGAACGAGGGCGAAATCTACTTTAAGGAGATTGTATCCAACACAAGCCTCGACATTAATTTCTGTAAGCATTTAATTCGGAAAATAATTTATATAATTATTTCTGAATTATTTTATTTTATTGTTTATTTAATTTATACATTTAATTTACACACATACACCTTTGTGGGTTCAAACATATATAACTACTAATTTGTAATAATTTTCACATATTAAATATCTTTTACACTCATTTTTACTTTGATATTTCATTATATATTGTAATATATATATGTATTAATTATAGCGGAGCGATTACGAAAGGGGATTATAAATTTTAAAGTTTAAACCACAATTAACGAATAAAGCGGTGTACATTGATGCGGATCGATACAATTTTAATAAATTGAATGATATTTCACACAGTCTTATTTGGTATCACTCCCCCCACAATCCTCCAAGTTGGGAGTGAGAGTGACTAGTAGAGATATCAAAGTGTACACTGATATATATAGGAAGAGAAAGCAGTTAGGGTGGGAGATTTTAAAATAAAATTTGTAAATTTTTTAATATTTATTTTTAGGATACATCAAAAAAAAAATCTAACTATGGAGAGGTAATTTCTAAGATTAGGCCCTAAAAAGCCGAAATTTCAAAAGCTATCCTTATGTGGTGCTATACAACAGAGCCAATTAATTATATATCGAATTCATACTTCTGACACGAGAGTACGATTTATTTAGAGTTGGGGAGTATATCACTATATTCATTTCCTAACTTTTCAATAATTATTTTTAAATTTTTTTTAATATAATTTCCAACATAAAGAGCTTTTTTTAATAAAAAAAATATACCAAATATATTGATATTAATTTTATTTTTTATAAAAAAAAACAAAAAGTAAAAACAATCAAAATAACCTGTGTACCACTTGAGCCGATAATGGATTGGATGTCCGTTTTATTTGACTGGGAATCGAGGTGTGTTCGTCCATTACGGGACAGCACCCTTGGTCACGCACGTACAGCAGCACACGAGTGTTTTTTCACAGCCCATGTGTGTGTAGCGTGTGACGTAGGATTATCATTCTCTCTATTCATATACATATTGGAAATTGGAAAATTTTCATTTCAAATTTAGAGGTTATTTGGTTAGTATTAAAAAAGTGTATTTTATTATTTATTATTATTTTTTAATCACATTATCTCTTTATTTATTTTTTTGTATATTTTTTATTAAAAAGTTAAAAAAGTATATTAATTTATAGTACATCCCAAATAATTCATTAATGATTATGAAATAGAAATGTAAATTTATAATTAATTTAAATTAAATTAAAAAAATCATTATTCAGATGATGTAATAAAACCTCTTCACTACAAATATATAGGTATCGTTTGGAATGTTGGCCGTTTTTGTCAATTTTTTAAAATTTTTTAGCTATTTTAATCAATAAAAAAAAGTTTTATTTTGGATAATTTGTGAATTTTTTTGTAGCTGAATAGATAATTTGAGATAAAAAATAATTGATTGATGTGTAGGATATAACATTTTATCTTACTGACTATTTTAATGTTTTTTTTAATATTTATTAACTATTTTACCCTCAGATCATCGTCTTCAAATACTCCCATAATAGAAAGAATCACAATCCGTGACGTACTACTGTAAGAGTGTGTTTGATTGCGGGGATAAGGGGGGGATTATTTACTGTGCGGATTGTAATCTGCACAGTAAATTCAATCCGATATTTGTTTTTTTTTTAATCTTCCGGACATGGAGTTCGGTCGGACTCCTTATCTCCCATATGGGAGATAATACTATCCTAGGGGGAGGTGTGGGACAATTTGGGGGGCATTATTTACTGTTGGGATTAGGTGGTGAAATGACTATTTTGACCCTCTACTATTTAATTATGTATTATGTTTAGTAAAATTCTATAAAATTTAAATATCTCAATTTAAAAATAAAATAATTTTATTTAACTTTTTATTGATGTTTTATTTATTAAATTTTTTAAATAATTTTTTATAGATATTTTATTGATGTTTTATTTTAAAATTTTGTTTATATTTTATTTAATTTCATTATTTAAATGTTAATAGATGTTTTATTTAATTTCATTGTTTAATTATTATTATTTTTAAAAACAAATTTATTTAAAATTTTAATTAAAAAAATAATATATATTTTTACTGATATTTTATTTATTTATTTATTTAATTTAAAAAAATAAATTTATCTAATTGTGTAAAAAATAAAATAATTTTTTTTATTTAATCTAGCTAAAAATAATTAAAATATTAAAGATATGTTTAATATTGCTATTACTTAGTAAACAATTAAAAAAAGGGTAAAATAGTCTTTTGTTCATTTATCCTATCCAGTCCGTCCAACCAAACATTGAATTTATTAAAAATAGTCCTTTCCAGACATCTAATCCCATGAAAAAACAAACACAGGATACATATCCAATCCAACCAAATAGTCCAGGGGATTCACAGTCCCAGGACTCAAGTCTGATGGATTCTAATCCCCCTTATCCAGTCCGTCCAATCAAATACACCCTAAGTCTATGGTCTCATTTGGCAAAAGTTAAAGTGACTAAATAAATATAAAAATACAAAATAGATTAATTTAATTAATAAGACAAAATATCACATTTAAATCATAAATATTTCATTTTTCTCTCACAACTATCACATAAAAAAAAACATAATTTTTTTCCCCACAGAACTAATTTAGCATTGGTTTGCCATGATAGGTTGAGGTGGATTGGAGTTAAAATAGTAATAAAAAAAACAAAATATGCCTGTCGGCTCCAAATTAAAAAAATGTCACATTCAAACGTAATAATTTTATTTTTTCTCTTATAAAAATTAAAAAAGTCGATTTTTTTTTTCCAATGAGACTTTTTAGTCTTAGCCTATGGTTAGTTTTGAATGTTTTAAATAAATATATTTTTTATTTTTTATAAAAAAATAAATAAGAGATATTAATTAATACGACCCAAATAATTATCCTTATACAAAAAAATACACTTATCTATACTATTATAAAGTGAACAGGAATTTTGGTGTCCTGAAGCTTTACTCTCCTCATGCCATGTGGCAGTATTTTTTATTTTTTAAAAAAAAAGTTAAACAAAGAGGGGCAAGGTTTGAACCCATGACTATGGGTTTAAGTACGAGGACTCATACCACTTAAGCTAAGTACACATTATAATATTAATTTCATTATTATTTTTTTTTATTCCTACTTATTTAAATTGCACACACATCGTGTGTGCCACCCACTAGTATAATTTAAACCAAACAATTAAAGAGTTATAAAATCAACCTCCCTCTCAAATGAAGTGTATTTATGCATTTATTATTTTTGCCGTACAACCCTCTACTTTTGGTAATTTTACATTTCTATCCACCTTTCCCCACCTTTAGAAGGGTTTAGGAAGAGAATTGGACTAAAAACGATAAAATAAATTAAAATATTTAATAAAATAAAATATTATATTTAATTTATAATTATTTTATTTTTTTCTTCCATAACTGACAAATTAATTATAAAAAAATATTAAAATAATTAAAAAATCAAATAGGCGTTTATCATTCCTCGTATCCCCCCTCCTCTTCCATCGTTTTCAAATTCAATTTCACTCACAGTGGCATTCTCGTAATACCACCCATCATCAAGGGCATTCTCAATTGTCCATCACTATCAGTCCAACTCCTTGGCCCCACCACCGAGTCAGGAGCCTCACCTTGCAAGCTTGTACTTGCGTCCGTCCTTGCAGGCTTTCGGGTCTACTTTTAGACCCAATTTTGATAATCCGAACCGTTATATTTTATGATTTATTCAGTATATCATACCTGTTAAAAATCGAGTTGATCGGATATCAGAAAGTATGTGTTTGAAAAATTGAACTAAACACTATTTTTTAAAGAATTTAATAAACAGTTTTCCGAATATATGTTTTCTGATATCCGATCAACTTGATTTTTTACAAGTATGATATACTGAATAAATCATAAATTATGAACGGTTCAGATTATCAAAATTGGGCCTAAAAGTAGACCCGAAGGCTTGCAAGAACGGGCGCAAGCACGAAAGCTGCAAGGAGAAGATCCTCCCTCCCTGCGACCACCATGCTCATCGTCTTCTAGAACAAACAAATCTTTCTCTCTCTCTCCCTCTGATTTTTTTTTTTTTAATTACAAATACATTGTTTAAAATTTGATTAAAATACAAACCGCTCCAGTCGTTTTGCAAATTATATTTCACTTTTAAAATTTCTAATTTCATAATAAATGACCCATTTTATTAATGAATTATTAAAATAATTAACAATTTTTAATGATGTTAAAAATATATTTTAATTAATAATTTAAGTAGTTTTATTATTGTATAGAAGAGTAATTATGAATTTTATTTTTTTAATTAATTCTGTTAAATACAAAATTCTAATAAGTGGGTATTTATAATTTTTCAAACTATAAAAAACAATCTGTATTTTAAACAAATTTTAGAAGGTATATTTATAATTTATTTATTTATTTTTAATAGATGGTTTTCTCTCCTCTCTCGCTCTCTCTCTCTCTCCTCTATTATAAACTTTAGAATAATGTTCTAATTTTTAGTATTTATTTTTTTTATCTTATCTTATCTTACATTTTAGAAAGGTATCACTTATCTTTTGTTACGTTTTTTGAACCACTTATGTTTTGTTATTGTTAGTGCTATATTGAACATAATAGTATATTAAGGGCATTGTTATTCCAATAAAAAAAAATATTTTTTAAATTTAATGATGATAATTTATATATATATATATATATATATATATATATATATATATATATTCTCTAATCATCTTAGTTGCATATCATTGAATTTAAAAAATATGCCAAAAAAAATGAACTTGTATATTATTTTTTATATATTAATGATAGATTCATTACATTAATATCATATCATATCATATAAGTATAATATAATATTAAAATGTAATTCATATAATATATATATATATATATATATATATTGTTTGTCTAAATAGCTACTAGAAGAATGTGTCTACTTGAAACAACTTCTTGCAAATTTAAGACAAAACTAAATAGCTTCTCAATAATTAGTTATTATTTTAAAAATATATTTAAGTTTTTTATCTTGTAAATTTTAAAATATAAATTACACTAAACGTTTAAATAAAACTATTAAATATGTATATATAATGACCGTTATAAATTGGACGAGCATGATCAATGACCTATCTCATGTGTTTTGCAATATTTTAACAATTGAATTTATTTTTTGTATTTTATTTTTTTTTTATTTTTAGTGAATTTTTTTAATATTTTAAGCATTTTTTTTTTGCTTTTTAGATACACTTAATATAAATACAATTAAAAAGTATAATATTTGTGATTTTTAAAAAAAATTCACTAAATATCAAAAATATAAAAAAAAAATAATATGAAGATTCAATTCATTTTTATATTTTTGTGTATTTATTATTTTTTTATAAATATTTACTTTTTAGGTACATCTTAGTTAAGTGCATCTAAGAATTAAAAAAAAATGCTTAAAATATTAAAAAAATTCATTAAAAGCCAAAAATATAAAAAAAAAATAATTTTAATTTAAAAAAATTAAATTTAAAAATTAGAACCAAACAAGATGATTAGTACTTCAATTATTTTAATAGCATACATTACAACTCTTTATTATAACATTCCAAAAGGTACAGCCTACTTTAAAAAGTAGGTGAAAAATCAGTTTTTAATTTTTTTTTTATAAAAAAAACTTGTAAAGAAAATAGAGAAATGATGTGACAAAAAAAAACTAGAAGTAAAAAAGTTGACTTTTAATTCAATTGTCAAAATAGCACGTTGTTTCATGAGATCATGTCTTAAATTTCTTGTATTTTAAGGTTATTAATAATTTAATAATTATAAATATTTTAAGACATAAAGAAAATGAAAATTTAGTGATTGGAAAATGATTTAATCCTCACAAATGTTTTTCACAAAAAAATTCCGTTTGACGTGGCGCTATACTCACTCTGTGTTCTTCATCTTCAAAAAAAAAAAAAAAAAAAAAAAAAAAAATCGAAACGACGTTATTTTAGACCCGGGATATTTGAGCAGTCTTGTTTTCAAGCTACCAATCGGAACTGACAAAGTTGGGATGGGAATAATTTAGCCAATAAAAATAAAACAGATTATTTTAATTAATAAGATAAAATATTACATATAAGTCATAATGATTTTATTTTTTCTCTCATAATTATCAAATTAACTAAAAAAAAACTAATCATAATTGAAAACACAATTTTTTTAGGCTAGTTAAAATAGTCAAATAACCAAAAAGTCACATTAAAAAGTTATTCCCAAATAAAGGCGTTTCGTTGGGTATGAGCTATTTTGGCTAAATTAGCCAATAAAGACAAAATATGCTAATTTAGCCAATAATGCATATTACATTTAAATTTTAATTATTTTATTTTTTTTCTTACAATCATAAAATCAATTAAAAAAATTAAAATTTATTCCAATGACAACCTTTTTAATCAAACTAAAATAATGAAAAAATTAAAAATCATACCAAATTGACTCATCCCAAACGATGATGTAGTAATGTTTTGAAAAGTTGATAAAAAGTTAACTTTTTAACTTTTTTTTTGGGTGACTTTTTTAGTTTTTTTTTTATGTAAAAAAAAATTACAGGAATTGATGCGACATAAAAAGGTCAAAAAATTAAAAAATTGAGACTGTGTTTGGTACCGCTTTTGAATCATGATTCTACCCTTTAGTTTGAGTGTGACATTTGTTTACGGTTTTCAAAACACATTTTCACACCCGCGTTTGAAACTTCGTGAACCCGGATGTCCCCCCAACGTCCGGCCGATTGACTGGAACGGTGTTCTTGAATCTTTTTTATTTTTTTTACACTTGTTATTTTTATATGTTAAATAAAAAATATTTTCAATTTTTTTTTATAATTTTTTATGAGTTTTGAATAGAATTTTTGATCGTGTGTTTGGTTATAAATTGTAAGTTTTTGTATAAAAATTAGGGTTAATTAAACTAATAGTCCCTATAGTTTGGAACTTGTGTCACTTTTGGTCCCTGACTTTTTAATTGTGACACATTTGACCCTGAATTTTGAATCTTGTTCCAAATAAGGACAATTGAAAATATTATTAGATTTTTCAAGGGTAAAATCGTTAATTTGATAAAATATAAACTAATTTGACAAAAATAAATGTCAAAAAAATATTTTTAATTTTTTTAAAATTATTTTTTTCCACCAATGATAAAATTATGTAAAATTAATAAAAATTACATGATTAATTTTTAAAAATTAATTTTACATGATCATCATCTAAACACATAATAAAAATTAATTTGATAAAAATAAATAAATAAATAAATAAATGTCTAAAAGATTTATCAATTTTACATAATTTTATTTTTAGTAGGTAGAAATAATTTTTTAAAATTCAAAAATATTTGTTTGACATTTTTTTTTGTCAAACTAGTTTATATTTTATCAAATTGACAATTTTACCCTTAAAAAATCTAATTATATATTCAATTGTCCTTATTTGGAACAAGATTAAAAATTCAGGGTCAAATGTGTCACAATTAAAAAGGCTCCGTTTTGCAAGAGCTAAACGGGATTTTTTTGGCTATTTTAGCCACAAAAGACAAAATAGGCTATTTTAGTCACAAAAAACAAAATATCACATCCAACCCATAATCATTACATTCTTCTCTCACAAAAAAAGTCAAAAAAATCAAAAAGACAAAAAACCCTTCCCAAACCAAACTTTTTAGCCCAGGCTAAAATAGCCAAAAAAGTCAAAAAGCCAAAAAGCCAACCCACTTCCCAAACGGAGGCAAAGTCATGGACCAAAGTGATACAAGCTCTAAACTATAGAGACTATTTGTATAATTTGCCCTAAAAATTATGTCACATCACTCAAAAACTCTTTTCAAAATTTATTCACCAAATAAATTTTCTACACTCAAATAATAATTTCAAAATTTACAAATTCAAAACACAACTCTTATTTTTAAATCATATTTAAAAAATTCTATGAAGCCCAACCTAATTTTTTGCCAACTTGTCAAAATGCCCCTTAGTGAACTGATTTTTTTGCCTCTTATAAATTTTTTCTATATTAATTGTTGGGAGTACACATTAATATTTGGGTACTGAATACTTACCCTGATCTTTCAGCACGCAACACCAGCAATCATAGCTTAACACTTCCCAGTCCTCAATTTTTTTCTTCTTCTACTACTTATCTTTTACACGTTCAGATCAGCTTCACAAATCTTTTTCCCAATTTCTTGACTTTACAAACTTACACACACCAGCCCGGCGATGGCCGTATTCCGCCTCCGCCGCCGCCACAAGCAGAGGCTGTCGTTTGCCACTGTAACTGCACTGGCATTCCTCTTATTCGCCTCCGCTTCAGCTGTTTCACTCAACCCAACTCGGCAACTCAGTAAGTACACAACCCAAACAAAACCCAAGTGCTTGTTGTAATCGTAACTCAGTACTAATTATTAAACAGTTTTGTGTGTGTTTGTTTGTTTGTTTGTTGGGTGTTGTTTTGTTAGGTGGGGGAGTGAGAGAGGAGGGAGAAGAAGGGAAGAGGCCGAGTGGGTTGGAGGTTTTTGGGCGAGTCGTGATGATTCGCCGGAGACTCGGCGGGCCTGGATCGTCACCGCCGACGTGTAGATCAAAGTGTGGGAAGTGTACGCCTTGTAAACCGGTTCACGTGCCGATTCAACCCGGTCTGAGTATGCCATTAGAGTACTACCCAGAAGCTTGGCGTTGCAAGTGTCGCAACAAGCTTTTCATGCCTTGAGAGAAAATTTGAATCGGCTCAATTCAACAAACAAAACAACACAAAAGCATGAAAACAAGTGTTCACTGTTTACTTAATTATATATATAAATATGGTCTCGCATTTCTTCAACTTCTTTGTGTATATTGACATATATATATACATATATATTTACTCATGCAGGTGCAGCCATGTGAGAAGAGAGACAGGGGAAGTTGGAAATGCAAGTTCTGTTTGAGACTCTCATCTCAAGAGGGATCCTCTCTCTTTCTGTCTCTCTTTTGCTTATGATTTTTTGACTTGCATTAATGCAAGTGATATTATGAGAAAGATTGCATGAAAGGCTGTAACTAAGATAAAGCTAATTCTATACTCTTTTTAGGTGAAATTGTTAAATTGTTAAGTATATATACTTGTATGAGTTATGCTAAGCAGACCAAATTTTCTATTAAATGTGGGACTTACCCATGTTAATTTGTTGGGTCTCGCATGCATGTCAAATGTTTGATAAAAAATTTGATAAATTATTTGAACTTATAACATTTTTCTACTTTTATCCATCTTCTTTGTTTTTGGGTTCATTTGTTCTTGAACTAAAACTTGGGCAACGCAAATGTGACAACTTGATCGTGTAGTAAATTGTTCCAATTCTATGAAGAAAAGTTTTAAGTTTGAAAATCTTAAAATGGTTTAATCATATGGGAATAATTTTTGGAGTTAGATCTTATAAGGAATTGAGGTTTCAGAGGTCATTTTTAGGTAGTTGTTACATAGCAGGGAGTTCAACCATATAACTGTAAGTTATGAACTTGCACATAAGTGGAGATTCGAACTTACATTCTTAATATTGTGTACAGTTTGCCTAAATTTGAAAATTTCAAATCTTTACACTCTATTTCTCACCCAATATATGAGGCTGTGAGGTGATTGTATGTATCTCGAATTTACCCTCCTTGATCCGTCCAAGGTTATTAATAATAAGAAAATAAACAAAAGAAAACAATTGAGATTAAAGCCATATTTTGACTTTAACCTCGAGTTATATTTTTACCGACGAAGGTTTCGAAAACACAACTTTGAACTTGAGTTAAAACAAGACTTTATTAAATTCATATTTTGAAAATTTGATTTTAATTAATTTATTGTAAAAAAAATATTTTTGAAAACATTTAAAGGTGAAGACGTGTCATCAAAACATAGATTTCAATAAATGAAATGAGTCTAGAAATAAGTTGAGATTTACGTGCATTTGAAAAATCAATACTATTACAAAAAATATATTCCGAATTTCATATCAATGACTTAGATTCATTTTATAAGTAAACTTTTCACTTTATCAATTCAATTTGTACCGTACACTCATTTCTAGGTAATTGTCGGTCCCAAATTTTTGAGATTGTAACTTTTTTGTGTAGAAAAATTAGTTTAAAAAAAAATGTGATATTGTTTCTTTCCTTACCCATAAAAACAAAAGAAAAAGGAAATAAAACAGAAAGAAAGAAACAGAGAAAATAAATGTTAACAATGAACTGGTGCTACAGCTCAAAGATTTTTGAGCTCCGTACTTGTTTTTGTAATTGTTATATATGCAGTAAAAATATTATGGCCTTCTGGTTCTGGTTCTGGTTCTGGTTCTGTTTCATTTTTTTTTTTGTGTTTTCAAAACAATCCCATCAATGTTCAAAAACTGTTTTTGAAAGCGATTCATCAAACATGTTTTTTTTGGGGGGGGGGAAAATTGACAACAGAAAACAGACCTTTCGTTTGGCAAAACTAAAATGTCCACTTATTTTTGTACTTCTTTTCAACTTCGATATGAATTTTTTTGAATTAATTAAAGTATAGTATGTCAAATTTTATAAAATGTACTTGGCATTACTTACTTTAGCTGAGTTAATGTACCTAACAAGCATGAGGGAAATTTAACAGTTCTCTTCACTCTCTCTCTCTCATTGAAGTTGCAAAAATAGGAAAGATTGTGAGAGATTCTTTTTTTTTTTTTTTTTTTTTTTTTTTGAGTATTCTTATAGTACGGTCAGCTAATATTTTAAGAGCATTATAATTAATAGATAAGATAATATTTATGATTTTCTGTTAAATAATTAAAAAAATATAATAAATAATAATTAATAAAAAAAATATAAACTCGTAATGCTCCGAGATTACTATCATTTTTTAAAAATAATTTTCAGAAAATTCTACTTTTTTATTTTCGTGCTTTTTTGTTTTTACTGAATTTTTTTAATATTTTGAGTAATTTTTTTAATTTTTAAACATACCTAACATACATATACCTAAAAAGTAAAAAAAATTTGAAAAAAAACTTTTAAAAAATCACTAAATGCCAAAAATAAAAAAAAATACGATAATTCAATATATTTTTTTATATTTTTATGTATTTATTAATTTTTAAAAATATTTTTTCATAATTTTTTTACTTTTTAGATATATCTAAGTAAGATGCATCTAAAAAAGTAAAAAAAAAAATGTTTAAAATTTTAAAAATATTCACAAAAAACAAAAAAATGCAAAAATTAAAAAACTCAATTTTTAAAAAATTTAATTCAAAAAACTCAAACCAAACGCACTGAATAATTTTTCAAACTTTTGGAATAGCATGTGGTGAGGAGTGAAGATATGGGTTTCAATTATTATGATGATAACAGTATCATATTATAAAACAACAATGATAGAGTTAATTAATTTTGGAGTTTTAAAAAGACCATTAACGACATGACACTCAATTAAAAAAGAAAAAAAATACAACACCAAGACCAAAATATCAAATCATTTTTAGTGAGACCCATTGTCACGTCATTAGTGATAGCACTAATTAATGCTCTCACTTATTTTCTTATAACAAAACTTTTTAGATAGAACTTTAAAAGATAAATTATATATATCTATCTACACTACTATAAAGTGAACACCTCTTATGGTGTCCTGAAGCTTTACTCTCCTCATGCCATGTGACAGTGTTTTTTATTTTTTTTAAAAAAGTTAAACAAAGAGATGGGCAAGGTTTGAACCCATGATCATGGGTTTAAGTATGAGTACTCATACCACTTAAGCTAAGTACACATTATAATATTAATTTTATTATTATTTTCTTTTATTCCTATTTATTTAAGTACATATTATAATATTATTTTCATTTTTATTTTCTTTTATTCCTATTTATTTAAATTACACACGCATCGCGTGTGCGCGGCCGCTAATACTATTATAAAGTGAACACCTCTTATGGTGTCCTGAAATTTTACTCTCCTCATGCTATTTACTCTCCTCATGCCATGTGGCAGTATTTTTTATTTTTTAAAAAAAAGTTAAACAAAGAGATGGGCAAGGCTTGAACCCATGATCATGGGTTTAAGTATGAGGACTCATACCACTTAAATTAAGTACACATTATAATATTAATTTCATTATTATTTTTTTTTATTCCTACTTATTTAAATTGCACACATATCATGTGTGCCACCATTAGTGTGTGTATATATATATATATATATATATGTAGAGAGAGAGAGATACTCGGACCTCTGCTGCTCTTTCTCTCTCTGTTTGTTGTTTTCTTCTGATCCAGAGAGAGAGAAAGAGGACGCATTCATTTATGATTTTCTACATCTACGGAATTTGCTTTTTCTCCGTATTGTACCCTAAAGTTCAAACATATACATGTAATTTACGATTTTGATCGGATTTTGATCCTCTGAATTGCTAAAAGATTCCAACTATTTTATTCTACCTATTTTTTAGTTTGTCGAAATTTATAATGCCTAAAAACTATTTGTCAAAATATTTACTCAAAAATGGAGAAATGTGACTGATATTTATGTTGGGTTTAACAATTGTTTCTTTAATAGCATTTTTAATTTTCTAGGATAAAATTGTTATTTAAAAACTTGATAGATGCATTTGACAAATGTTTAAAATGTTTTTTTTTTTGTTATTTAGGAAGTTTAAGTAAGCTGCTTTTTTTTTTGGATAAAGTTTTAATTTTTTTTAAAAAAACTTTTTAAACATTTATAGACTAGAATTACTTCGGAAAACAAATTAATTCAATTTTTTAAAAAACAATCTAAAGCCAAATAATTTTTTTTTAATATGTAATTTTTTTAGCAGTTGTAAATAAAGATGAATTTTGTTTAAAAATTTGCTTTCTACACACTTGTTGTCAGTTAAAATGCCTTAGCCAAATAGTTTTTTCAATAATTTCTTAGCTTTTTCAAAACCTAAAAAAATTAATAGTGTGTTTGGACAACTTTAGATAAAGTAATTTTTTTTTTTATGAATGAAAATATTTATGCGATTTTTTTACTTTTTTTTTAATTTATGGCAAACATGATTAATAGTTTTTTTTTTTTTTTTTTAACTTTTTTAAAAGTTGTCGAGTTACTGCCTAAAAGAGTAATAGGCCCACAAGAAGGCCCAGCTCTGAGATTTTCAGCCCCAAAGTCAATAATTAATTAATTAATAAATATCATTAGATTATTTGGGACTTTTTATATATATATTTTTCATTCAACGAAATTTTTTTGAAGGTATAGAACAAAAAATTTGTGTCAAAATCACAAAAAATATTTAGCATTTGTTGGCTACATATTTTGTACAAGCCAATTACAATTCGACACGTGGCAGACTAAGGGTAATACAGGAACATTATTCAAGTCTTCGATCCTGATCGTACACGTGGCAGTTAATATTGTTTATTGCGAGATCTGAGTAGCAGTAGATCAACAAAGAGATGCAAGTTGATGTGGTTTCAACGGTTACTCACATTTAAATTTAAATTTAGGAGGGAAGCCTAATTACAAGTGATGACACAGTGGAGCTAATTATAAGGCAACATAATCAGCGATCATGGAGGAGCAGTTTGATGGTTGGAAATACAGTTCGATGGTCATCCTTGAAAAGTATAAATAACAGAGAAGGCCCAAAAAAAGAGCCCCAGACTCAGATCTAAAAAATCAGTCTTATTCTACTTATTTTCCTTTCCAATTTTACATTTCGAGTCTTACATTTCCTGTTCTTTACATTCCTGTACTTTAAATTCCTGCTCTGCACTTCGTTCATATGAGTAGTTTCAAGTAGTAGATTGTTGCTGTAAACCTCTACGAGGCTGAGTTTGGATTAGTGTAAGTTTTTCATTTTGATAAAATGCTTCAATTGTTCTTCATTTAATTGTTATCTTGCTTAATTCTCCTAAATCAAGCCAACAGTAAAAGTCTTCTTCATTGAAACTGAAAGAACTAAAACACAATTGTCTGATTGGCAATTAATTTTCTGTAAGGACTGATTGATCCTTGCTGGCACGCTCGTAATTAGAAAAAATAACCTTCGAAAGCCAAAAAGCCAACATAAATTTTTGGCAAGCCCGGTGGGACTAATTGAAAAGGCTAGACGTAGGAGACAAGGAGAAAATGAACGCTTGGAAGAAGGCGTGGAAGGAGAGGTAGAGATACCTAATCCAGAGGATAATGTGATAAAACATCCTGTGGAAACTCCCATTTTATCAAAACCTATGGTCGAACAGATCAGCACTTCAAAACAAGTATCACATATTCATAATATTAGACGAGACTAAAGAATTGGACCATCCACTGTTCCATCTACTCAGCCAATAAATCCATGGGGTGGCCTAGTAGATGCCATGGAACAACAGTTAATGAACACGATGGAAAGGTGGACAACATCCTTTTTGGATCGAATGAATAACCACCAACCAACAAATGCAAGACACATGGAGGAAGTTTCAAATGTCCATCAGCAAAGATTGGCCAGAGATAAACAGCCTATGCAAGTTAATGGACATTCTAATGGTCAAATTAGTAATCAAAACTATGAAAGACCATCACCTCACTTTTGGTACGAACCTATTTCGAGGCCTATAGCAGGTCAAAATGCCTCAGTGCTTAACAGTGAAGCCATGTAAATTGGTGGATCTGGCCCAATACAAGAAAATGGCATAAAAATGGCTCTAAATCCAATGTTTGAAGCCATACTTGGCACGAGGGGGTTCACTAATCCCTTATTCGAATTTATACCCGAGGGATTGGAAGGTTTTTCTACAAATGGAAGAGACACAACACCAGTTCCAGCACCTTTCGCAGGTCCTTTCGTAGGACAGGCTCAAAGGAGTTACCTACACCCCCAACAGTAACCTGCACCACAGGGACAACCAGTCCCAAATATATCACCTTATGGACCAAGAGGACCACAGGCACAAGTTTGCCCATCAAATCCTGTGTTTGTTCCTCTAGTACTGGTTCAGCAGGCACAAAATATGGTCCCTAGGGACCAAATTGTCGATATTGTTAGAGAGATGTGTGGACCGATGGCTCCGGGGGTCCAGACTCCTATGTACAGGAAACCATACCCAGAATGGGTAGACAGGGTACATGAATACCCAAGAGGTTTCAGGACACCAGATTTTGCACTTTTTTATGAGAATGGAAACCAATCAACAGTGGAGCACATTGCTAGATTTGCTGCTCAATGCGGTGAATTTACTAATAATGACTATATGAAGTTAAGGTTATTCCCAAATTCTCTAACTGGGAGAGCATTTGTATTGTATATTAACCTTAGATCTGGCTCTATCCAAACTTGGCAACAAATGGAAGAGGCATTTCATGCCCAATTCTTCCAATCAGAGCTAGAGGTTTCCATGGCAGACTTGGCAAGATTGAGTCAAAGGCCTAATGAGAAGGCTATTCAGTTTATTACCAGATTTAAAAGGGCTCGAAATAAATGTAGAGTCATCCTGCCATAGCCAGAATTCGTGAGATTGGCTCAAAATGGCTGAGAGTTTAGGCTTCGAAAGAAGTTTGATTCAACTGAGTTCAGAGACTTAGTGGAACTCATTTATAAGGTGTCTAGGTACAAAGAATTACTAGAGGAGGAACAAGATCGAAATAAAGCATCGTATAAGACATATTATAGAGATCCTAATTATGAAATCGATGCAGCAGAGATTGTGGGAAAAGAACCTGTGATCTGTGAAGCATTAATTCATAAGGATACAACAATTGACCAACAGTTTAAAAAGAAAGACCTTCATAGGAAATACTCTTTCGATTTAACTAAGGCATATGACATTTTTGATTATTTGCTTGCGGCCAACTTCCTTAAGTTACCAAAAGGAGTCAAAATTCCATCTCCAGATGAATTTAAAGGAAAAATATATTGTAAATGGCATAATTCTTGGTTTCACTCGACTAAAAACTGTATTATTTTTCGAGACAGGATCCAAGAACAAATTCAGAAAGGAAGTCTAAAATTCCCAACTAAAGCAGAAAAGGCCATGGGGATCGACAGTAATCTATTTCCAGAAGTTGGAGAAAGTGCAGCTAATGTTGTTGTACGAGACTTCCAGAATTTATCTCTGCATGAATTGGAAGAGGTCAATGTGGAAATGCATGTTGCCAGCCAGGCTACTGTTAAGAAATACACTAGAAGTCTACCAGTTGTTGGACAAAGCTCTACAAGTCAGGGAAAAGACTTTGATAAAGAAACACTGGATGATGATTCCTTGGAGGCAGCAGTTATCCAAAGAATGTGTCCCAGGTTTAGGTTCAGCTATAAGTGGCTGAAAGGACTCCCGATTGATGGGAAGCAATACTACAGGGATGTGCAGAGACGTCCTAAACCAACCAGTGCTCATAACAAAAGACCATACCCAACTAGCGTTAGGCAGCAGCCATTAATGATTGAGCCAACAGCTGATAGAATGCATTCTAAAGGCAAGAGGCCTTTATATGAGTCCAGGCCACCTAATTATTATAGGATGGAGAGCAGTCATTCTGAAATGAGGTCGGAGAGGGGCTCAGTTTATGGGATCAAAGACAGAGATTGGCTCCCTAGACCAGCATCACGCAGGACAAAAAGTGGCTACCTTCATCAAAGGTCTGAGTTAGGCCCAAAACATGAAGTCAGGGCCAAGCAGTGACCTTCACAGCCAGCTTCGAAGATGGCTTCGAAGGAGGAAATAAACAGTTCAACAGCTGAGTCAGTAAGTTCGTGGGTACCTGGAGTTCTAGATTGGTTTGTGATGCAGAACAAACCTAAGGAAGTGTCCACCCAGAGAGATGTTGTTGGAAACCAAGGTAGGATGGTCAAACCTCCTTTGGTGGCTCCAAACAATTGGGTATTGCTTAAACACTCAAAAACAAAGGAACCAGATATGGTCCCCGTAATTTCTAGATCACAAAGAAGAAAGATTCAGCGTAGGTACACTCAATACCAGAAAGACCTGAAAGAAAGTGGAGAAAGCTCCTCATCGGTCCAGACAGAAGGAAAGAAAAATCCAAAGTCAGACCGTACTCCAAAATCAACTCTACAAGACAAAATAGGTTGTAGTAGAGAATAATTGGCCAAAGTTCACTCTGAACTAAAAGCCAGAGAGAAGTCCAGTCTAGTAGGATTGGAGAAGGCTTTGATGGAGAGTGATAGCAAGACAGAAGAAAAAGTTAGCCTAGGCCAAAAGAAAGAAATGGTTGAGGAAGAAATGTTCGAAGCCTTCATGGCTGAACAGATGTTTTTGGTTGAAAAGCCAGTCAAAAAAGACCATTCGAAGGAGTTTGTTAGTAATGAAGTGCCAGAATGCAGCATGGAAGATGCTTCTGAAGTAATTGAACAAGGTGGCCAAGAAGAGAAACAGGCACAGCCAGCCATCCATCCAATTTGGCTCGTTTCCTCTAGTATTAGTAAAAATGGTACACATACTACCGCATGAATTCCAGGCTGAAGATGAGAACCAAGAGGGTCAAGAAATTGACCCAATTCCAGTCTCTAGTGAAGACTCACAAGTGAGTATGGTTCAAGATGAATCCGGAATGGCTACCCCAATGGAAACTGAATACGAGAGTGAATAAGAGGTGAGTATCAACCTCTCATATCCTTTTGAGTATCCCTCAAACTCTATGACACAACATGTCAAGCCTTTGTATATCAAGGCCTTCTTTGATGGGATACAATTGAACCGAGTCTTGGTGGATAATGGGGCAGCGGTGGACTTACTACCGAAATCTTCCTTGAAGAAACTAGGGAAAAGGAACCCTAGGTTAATCCCAACTAGCACAACCATTGCTGGTTTCGCTGGAGACAAACAGATGGCTCAGGGAATTCCGCCCATTAACTTAAGTGTGGGAACCAGGGGTTGCATGACGGCATTCTTCATTATCGACAGCAATGCTAAGTACAATGTTTTACTTAGTAGAGATTGAATTCACACTAACAAGTGTATGCCTTCCTCTTTGCATCAGAAAATAATGATGGCCTTGGGCAATGGAGAGATCGAGGAAATTGATGCAGATTCTCAACCCTTCATAGCCTGTGCAGACTTCGCAGAGGCCAAATTGTATATTGAGGGAGTGACACCACTCAATAGACTGAGGAAACCTAATGGCTCACCCGAAGTGACAGCTAATGAGGAAGTGACACACCTGAAGCACTTAGTCTAGGAAAGTGCTGATGAAGAGGTTGTTGTTAAGGATGACAATGATGCCTGGTTGTAGGCAAAGAGATAAAGCACAAGAAGCCAAGTCTTTGGCTCTAATTAAGTTCTCAATATTGGATGTAAAATCAATAGTCTAGAAACTGCAAGAGCAAAAGAAAGAAGCCATGATAATTGGCTGTAAGCAGAAGCAGCAACAGGCCAGAATTTTGGCCCTTGATAAATACTGTGCATTGGACATTGAAACAAAAGTCCAGGAGATACAGGAAGAAGAAGCCTTATAGACAGACTTTGTCTATGAAGAGGAGGGTAAATATGTTGAATTAAGGAACCTGGGAGCAGAACAAAGCAAGAAGATTGCTTCGAAGGCAGAAGGAATCAAAGAAAAAGCTTCAGTAAGTTCTCAGACACAAGAACCCTTAGAAGAAGTAAATTTAGGGGAAGGTTCTATACAACAGCCCGCCTATATAAGTGCTTGTTTGAATGCTTTGGACAGGGACCAGTTGTAGGTTGTTCTGAGGAAATATAAAGATTGTTTTGCATGGTCTTATAATGAACTACCAGGATTGGATAGGTTATTAGTGGAACATAAGCTCCCTATGAGGCTTAATTTCAAGCCATACAAGCAAAAATCAAGAAGAATGAGTCCAGAAGTGGTTCAGAAAGTTAAGGAGAAAATTCTTAGACCACTCAAGGCAGGCTTTATGAGGACGGCCAGGTATGTTGAATGGCTATCCAATATTGTGCCTGTAGTTAAGAAGAATGGTAAAATGAGGGTATGTATTGATTTCAGAAACTTAAATCTAGCAACTCCGAAAGATGAGTATCCTATGCCCATAGTGGATTTATTGGTAGACAGTTCAGCAGGGTATCAAATTTTATCAATGATGGATGGGCACTCTGGTTATAACCAAATCTGCATTGCAGAGGAGGATGTCCACAAGACGGCATTCAGATGTCCTGGGAATATTGGCACCTTCAAATGGGTTAAAATGCCATTTGACCTGAAGAATGCTAGGGCTACATATCACAGAGCTATGAACACTATCTTTCATGACCTCATTGGAGGGTATTTAGAGTGTTATATTGATGACATTGTAGTTAAATCTCAATCCATGGAGGTGCATCTGTTTCACTTAGAAGCAGCTTTTAAAAGAATGAGAAAGTTCAAGTTGAAACTCAATCCTCTTAAATGTGCTTTTGACGTATCATCTGGAAACTTCTTGGGCTATGTAGTACACAAGAAAGGAACACAGATTGACCAAAGGAATACAGATTGACCAGAATAAAGCCAAGGTTATCATTGAAGCCAGACCTCCATCAAGTAAGAAAGAATTACAAAAGTTCCTTGGACAGGTTAATTTTCTTTGAAGATGCATTTCTAATACTGTAGGGAAAACTAAAGTATTTTCTTCCTTGTTAAGGCTAAAAGATGAAGACGAATTTGTGTAAACAGCAGAGCATTAAATTGCTTTCGAAGGAATCAAAGCCTATTTGGCCAACCATCCAGTGCTAATGCCACCAAAGGGTGAGAAACCCTTGAAATTATATATAGCTGCAGCAGAAGATTCATTGGGAGCTTTCTTAGCCCAAGACAATGAAGAAGGCAAGGAGCAAGCTGTTTATTACCTTAGTAGGTTTTTTAAATTCTTGTGAATATAAATATTCAGCTGTAGAAAAGTTGTGCCTTGCATTGTATTTTGCTGCAATAAATTAAGATACTATCTTTTGACTACAACTGTCTTGGTAATTGCAACCACATATTTGGTTAAGTATATGCTATTGTGCGGGAAATCTCACATCGGTCTGTGAGGGACTACTTTCCCACCTTATAAGCAGGCTGGCTCCTCTTACCTTGCATAGACCTTTTCCCCCAGTGGGGGAGGAACAAAACCGTGCGGTCGGAATGCCAAAGCGGACAATATGTGCAAGGCACGGGGACCGGTGGCTTTATTTGGCGCCGTCTGTGGGAACTCCCTCCGGGGTGACCAGAGCCAGCGCGGCTGGGGGCTAAACAGACGGCGCGGCTGGGGGCTGGGAGTTCCCACAGACGGCACCAAATAAAGCCACCGGTCCCCGTGCCTTGCACATATTGTCCGCTTTGGCATTCCGACCACACGGTTTTGTTCCTCCCCCACTAGGGGAAAAGGCCTATGCAAGATAAGAGGAGCTAGCCTGCTTATAAGGTGGGAAAGTAGTCCCTCACAGACCGATGTGGGATTTCCCGTACATTAGCCCCCAGCTGCGCTGGCTCCGGTCACCCCGGAGGGAGTTCCCACAGACGGCGCTAAATAAAGCCACTGGTCCCCGTGCCTTGCACATATTGTCCGCTTTGGCATTCCGACCGCACGGTTTTGTTCCTCCCCTACTGGGGGAAAAGACCTATGCAAGGTAAGAGGAGCCAGCCTGCTTATATGGTGGGAAAGTAGTCCCTCACAGACCGATGTGGGATTTCCCGCACAGTTATCTAGACCTATGTTGAGGGGAAGAATTGGCAAATGGATACTAGCCTTATCAAAATTTCATTTAGAATATGTTCCCCAAAATGTAGTAAAATGACAAGTTTTAGCTAATTTTTTGGCAGATCATCCATCTCAAACAGAAAGACAAGAGATAATTGAACTTGGTATGGCTAGTGTTGAGCCATGGCAAATGTGGTTCGATGGATCAAAAGCCAATGGCCTAACTGGAATTGGTATAGTGATTAAGTCACCACAAGGAGTAGAAACCACACATGGTTTCAGAGTGGATGAAATTACTTGTTCTAATAATCAAGCTGAATATGAAGCCTTAATAGTGGGACTGAAAATTCTTATTGGATTACAAGTTCATGCAGTTGACATATTTGGAGATTCTCAATTGGTGGTTAACCAAGTGAAAGGAATTTTCAAATGTCAAAGTATAAGCATGTTGCCATACTATGTTGTTGCATTACATTTGCTTTCTTAATTTCAAATAGCAAATGTAACTCATGTCCCAAGATTCTTGAACAATAGAGCTAATGATGTAGCTCAGAAAGTTTCAAATTTCAAGAGAAGGGATAATGCTCAAAGGGACATAAGCCAAACAACATATCAAAAATTAATACCACCCTTAAATAAAAGGAATGTGGTCCTGGAAGTCAACCATAATGACTTACAAGAATAATATTGGAGGCATCCAATAATGCAGTACTAGGTTGGCCCATCTTCAAAGGCCAGCAAAAAAATTAAATTGCAATCTGTGCAATACATGATGTATGGTAATGCTTTCTACAAAAGAGGGGGAGATGGTTTATTGCTGAAATGTTTAGGCCCAAAAGAAGCATTAACAGCTATGGTTGAGGTTCATGAAGGCGTCTGTGGTGCTCATCAACCTGGGGTGAAAATGAGATGGTTGCTTCGAAGGCATTCCTACTATTGGCCAACTATCCTTAAAGACTGCATATAATATGCAAAAAGTTGCCAGGCATGTCAAAAGCATGGCACAATAAGGCATGTGCCCATAACTGACCTGCATGCAGTAGTGAAGCTGTCACGACCCAAACCCGGTCCTATGGGTTTAGCACCGTAACCGGCCAGTAATCCGAGATTACCGAAGGCCTGCAGAACAGTAGAACAGTAAAACAGAGTACAGGGCTTGGCGGAAGCCAAAACAGTAAAGAAACAATGTCCAATGAGCTGTGACAGTCTGTATGCAAAAAGACTTTTCATACATATATACATAATCAGTACGGAACAGTATGCACAAAATGTACAATCATTCAGACTAGGGACTCAACCCTTTACATCACAGTACAGTAAGCATTCAGTCTATACAGAACCGTAAGATAGTACAGAAGGGGGAATTGTAAAACACCCCTAAGCCTTAACATGATAGGCTCGGAACCTCGCAGTGAGGCACATAGGCTGGCTTGACAAAACTGGAGTAACCCTGACGCTCCTAGCCGCAGTCTGGTGCCTGTACACCTACATATATATATAAGTAGTGAGCTAAAGCCCAGTGAATAACATACTGCATAAAGAGGTTAAGAATGAATGTCCTTACAGTATGAAAATAGTTCATTTAAACAGTATTTCAGTCATTCGGTCAGTATAGTCATATGTGGTACACCCATTAGCATAACAGTACAGTAAACAGTAGGTCTTAAAAGACCGAACAGTAGTGATGGCCATCAGTCAGTAAACAGTAGTGGTTCCAACAAGGGAACCGACAGAGATCTCTGTAACAGTAACAGTAAATAGTAGGTGCTAAGGATGCCACAATACAGTTCAGAATATAGGACATACATTCATTCAATTAACAGTATTCAATCCAGAAACAGTACAGTTCAGTTATTCAGAAAATAATCATTTTTGAACATATCTTTACACAATCGTTACTCACAGAGTTTGGGCTGCAGTATGCTAGAGCGTGCCTCCCCAGTCGCCAACCCTACATAGTTAACAGATTGAACACACTAAGCTATACAGCTGGGAAAGATAATAACTTAATCCCTAAATGCCTCGGTGTGTTCTACATCTATATCCTCAGTAAGACGCCTTAAACTAGGCCTAAGAATGCCTAAAATGAGATGAGGATGCAAAGATGTGATCAGAAAACAGTTTCAGGAGTTTCAGAAAAAAACAGAGTCCGCTCGAGCGCAGGTTTACCCGCTCGAGCGGTCATGCAACAAAGGTACACGCTCGGGCGTCAACTTTCCCGCTCGAGCGTACTGTAAAAGTACTGGATGGGTGAAATCTCCGCTCGACGGACGCTCGACGCCCGCTCGATCGTGAGACACATGCATCCGCTCGAGCGCCCAATCCTCCTCTTGAGCGGACTGTAAAACAGTGCAGAGAAAATACTGGATGCTCGGATTCTACGCTCGAGCGGCACTTTCCCCGCTCGAGCGGAAGTGCAAAATCTGAGAATTCCAGATTGCACCTCCAAGCCAAAAACCAAGTTCAAAAGCATCAAAACCAATCCTCTTGGGCCCATTTTCTGGAAAACATTTGTAAACACATGGAATAACATGGTTCAAAGCTCAATTTGGGAAATCAAAGCCCAAGGGTGTTTAATTCAAACTCAATTTCAAACCATTTTCAAGAACAGGATGAACATGCAAACATGCATGAATTCAAATCATTTTGAAGCTTCAATTTGATGCTCTAAAGAGCCAATTGATCCAAAAACAAGATGAAAACATGGACCATTACAAAACTATGGACATGCATGTAACAATTTGCCATGAACTCAACTCAAAATCCAACAATTCAAACATGCATGCATGGATTATGCTCTATATCAACATGTATGAACTAAAACATGACTTAGCTCTACAATTTAACATGGACCATGCAAGAATTAGCTCAAACACAAGAATGAGAAGATGAAATCCTTGCCTAAGTCTTTGAATTAGAAGACTAGGAGCTCAAATATGCAATCTATGCTTCAATTCTCTTAAATTTCCAAGCAAAACCAAGCAAAGTGAGATGAAATCTACCTCTCAAGTCTCTCTCTCTCACTAAGGTCGGCAAGGCAAGGAAGAAGGCTGAGGAAAATGTTTTGATTCAAGTGTGCAAGGCTCTAATAGTGACTAGGTAGTGGGCCACTCATGTGGCAAAAGTGTAAATAAGCCTAACACTTGCAATTCATTGATATTTAATCTAATTTAATCATACCTAATCAGTTTTCAGATAATTATACCATAAAATCACATAAAGTATGAGGATCATAAAACATCAATCAATTCCCGGTTTGGCCGCCGATAAGGCCTTCAATTAGCAGTTTAAACATAAACGTGAACAGATCAAGTAAACAATCAAACAGATAGAATACAGATTAACACACATACTCAGTCAATTCAATTCCAGTTTTCAGTCAGTCAGTTCAGTACTTTAATCAGTTCAATTATCAGTCATAATCAGTTTAGTTCAACGGTAATCAGTGTTTATCGGTAAGCAGTGGTGAGGGTTATTACAGGAGCCTTGGCCATTTAGAGGATGGGCCATGGATATGATGGGAAAAATACACCTATCTTCTTCGAAGCATCATTGTTTCATTTTAGTGGCCACTGATTACTTCACTAAGTGGGTCGAAGCTAAGTTATACAAGGTTGTAGACCAGACTGAGGTCATTGGATTCATTAAAGATTTAATCCATAGATTTGGTATCCCACAGACTATAACTATTGATAATGGGACTGTATTTGATGGGAAGATGGTAAAGTCTTTTGTGGCAGAGTTTGGAATTAACCTTGTTAATTCCACCCGCTATTATACACAAGCCAATGGTCAAGCTAAATCATCCAATAAGTCCTTGAAAAAAGGAATACAAAAGGTTGTGGAAGACAATCCTAGGGATTGGCATAATTTATTGTTGGATGTATTGTGGGCTTATAGAACTTCCCCAAGGTCAAGCACAGGAGTTACTCCTTATGCCTTAGTATATGGGCATGATGCAGTGTTACCTGTGGAAATTAATGTTAAGTCCTTGAGGGTAATATGCCAAGACCAGTTAGATCATAAGCGATACCATCAGAGTATGTGCTTGGAATTAAAAAGTATAGATGAAGCTAGAATTCTGGCATTAAATAGTATTCTTTTTCAAAAGAAGAAAGCAGCTAAAAACTATAATAAAAAAGTCAAATACATTGGCTTTGATAAAGGTGATTTGGTATGGAAGACAATACTCCCAATAGGGATTAAAAGCCATAAGTTTGGCAAATGGTCGCCTAATTGGGAAGGACCATATCAAATTCATAGAGTCCTGCCTTTTGGAGCATACCATTTGAGAAATTTGAATGGATACATACATCCCAAAAAGATTAATGGCAGATATTTGAAGCCTTATTTTCCAACCATTTGGGAAACACAAGGAATTTTATAAACACTAAGTACAAGAACACGAGAATACTCAAATGATAAATAAGAATTTGTTCTTCATAAATAGTTGAATACATTCTGCCATAAATTGACCCAAAAATCGTTACAATGTCTCAGTTGTTCTTTTCAATGGATGTTCTATTCTTAAATGATGAGAACAACTGGATGGCTGTAGTCATTTCCTACTTTCGGTCAGCCAGTCCTTGGTTGGTGATCTACAGTTTGGTGTCAGTTCGGATTAAGGCCTGGTTCACTACAGATAACTCCTCCTCAAGTCGAGCTTTCTTCTCCAGTGGTTGAGTTCGAAAGTGGGAAACAGAAGAATGTTGTTCCTTTAGTTCTGATACTTTAGTATGCACTGTGGAAACAAAGCTCTGATCTTTAACCAATTTTTCCTCTGCAGCCTTAGGAGCATGGCAAATGTTGATATAGAAGTCAATAGTGGCTGCTGCTTAAGATAAATGACTTGAGACAGTCATACCAGACTGCTCGACAATCTTGCAGCACTGAAGGAAGCCATTTCTTATTATAGGTCTCTCTAAGGCCTCGAAGGGAATCCTCGAAAAATATGTCAGTAGTTCCAGGCAGTTGTCAAAGTTTATCAGAGATGAAGAAGGCTTACTATCGGAGGGAGAGCTATCAAAAATTTCTAGTAAGGAATCAGTTAAAACTAATGGCTCAGTCTCATCACCAACCATTGGAGAGGTAGAAGGCAGGTCGAAGAGACTAGCTAGCTTGCTTAAAAAATGTCTACCTCATCCGTGGACATGAAGGGGGCAGAAAGGGCTTTGGTGGAAGGCACAAGGGACTGCATAGGGATAAGAGAAATGGGTGGAGCATCTTCAGCAGTCTCTATGGTTCTAGCCACCAATAAATCTAGGGAAGAAGGGCTGGAACTAGGCAAAGGTAATAAACTACGAGTTGGAGAGCTGCTAGCACCCTCTGTAGGGGAATCAGCTACCATCGAAGAGAAGGTAATAGTTGGAATTTCCTTAGGAAGAGAAAGAAGAGCAAGGCTCGAAAGAGAATTAAATTGAGATAGATTAAAAGACAAGTAAGGGAGGTATGGATTTAAACTAAAAGAAAGAAATGCAGGAATACTTGGCCTCAAGGAAGGTACAGAGAATGTAGGCCTAAGAAGTTGGAGTATTATCTGAATAGATCTCACATTTTGCAATTGATCAACTTCAACTGAAACTGAAGGAGTCCTTATTGGGAGAATAGGCTCAATAATTGTTGCTGCAAAAGGAGAAGTACAGAGTAATGTCAAGTCTCAATACCAAAAATCTAACAAGGAAAAACAGTAGAGGCTTGAAAGAAGTTACTTGTTTCAGAAGTGATAGCAACAATACGAGAGCTACGAAGGAAATAGTGCTCAGCAATATGTTGTCTTCTTGCAGTTTCCCTTTGGATTACATCAGCAGCAGCAGCTTCATCTCTTAAGAATTGCTGTTGTCGTCTCTTCTCAGCTCTCTCAAAAACAATTATGGCCTTAGAATGTTCCTGCTCTACTGTCTTGGCAACTGTCTCATGAATAGGGTCTTCGACCAAATCAAAAGGGGAGACAGTCATCTTCCTTCTCTTTTTTCTCTGTATTGGTATTGCCTGCTCCTTCTTAATTTCTCTCTCTTCAATTTGCGATTCAGATTCCTCAAAAGTGAGTTCCTCTGCTACTACTCTGGCAGTTGTCTCATGAGTGGGATCTTGAGCCAAATCAGAAGAAGAGACAGTTGCTCTCTTTCTTCTTTGTAAGAGTGTCTCTTGCTCTTGATCTTCTTCTTCTTCTTCTTCTTCTTCTTCTTCATCTTCTTCTTCTTCTTCTTATGCTGATTGAACTTCAGGTGCTTCCTTTTTAGCATTAGGCAAGAGTTTCCTTTTCTTCTTTTGTTGTTTGCTCCTGAGGAGATGTAAAGCTTAGGTCTTCTGAGGAGAATCTCCTTGTGAAACACTCGCACCACCTTCACAAAAGAAGAACTAAAGATAAGGTTAAGAAGGATTATAAAAAAAGGCAAAAATGAGAAGAAACAAAGGCATATACCTTTCTTAGAAGCAGCCCGAGTAACTCTAGGAGGAGTGGAAGCAGTAGAAATAGACTGTGTGGTGGCAGGCACAGGAACTGAAGTGGTAAGAACAGTGAAAGAAATGGCATCTCCAGCTCCTTTGGGCTTAGATTGGGGCACATCCAGCACCATTAATAAGTCTTGAGGAGCAATGGCCAAGTATACTTCCATGTTAGTCACCCACCAGTTTTGGTACCTCTTTAATGGGTTACCTTGAGGAATGAAAAAGATATATTCAAAATCGATCAAGTCCTGTATAAACTTAGAAGTTGCCTCTTCTAGTCTGGACCTTCGAACCTTTAAATCCCTGTTAGTAAGACTCAGATTGGTGTTACTGCAGAGAGGTATTGGGACCCCTTATGAGAAGCCAAATTGTCTAGCAAATTGAGCAGGACAATAAGGCTCAGCAATGCATTTGTAGGCTCTGGGGTTCATAGTCCCAATAAATAGCTCTCTGGGGATCAGAAGAGAAGCCCATATATCTTTATGAGGAGGTGAAGCGCAGAGCCTGCCACTTAGAAAATTCTTCAACCACAATGGGCCAATAGTAATGGGTTCGAAAGGACGAAAGCTGTAAGAAGGAAGGGAAGCTGGAAGTTGGTGGAAGAAAGAGAAGTAAAAAGCAAAGGTAGAAGGATAAAGTGAAGCATTGGCTAGCCTCATGCCATGAGTAGAAGGGTTTGGCTTAAAAATTTTAAGGCACTTAGACTGTAGCTCAGCAAAATAAGCAAAAAGCCAAAGCTGAAGTATCCAAAATGGACCTCCTTGATTGGCATCTAAGGGTTTCTCACAGAAAAGAGAACAAGCTCTATATACATGACCTAGAACATATGGGGCTAAGGCCACCTTTTTCTGTAGGATAAGAGCTTTGGTAAGAGAGGCAAATTCAGGCATAATTGTTTGAGAAGAAGTGCAAAAAAGGAATTTGCAAAGCCAATATAGTATGAAAGAAAAGAATTCCCTATCAGTTACAGGGCCCTCCCTTCTATTCTCAGCCTTGACAAAGTCACTGTAGGATGAGTTAAGGGAGGTGAGGGAAAAGGGGACTGGTAAGTCAGGATAATCTGGTCCAATAGGGGTACCAATGAGAGACAATCATAATAGATGGAAAATATTAAGAACAGTAGGGGCCATCATCCTACATCTGAATTAAAAAAAAATTAAAAGCAAAATTCCAGAAGCAAAGGGCAGCAAGAATTAGGAAATGGTCCTCTGAGATGGTAAACCTGGATAGTCGAAGGGCATCGAGAAGGCAAAGCTCTTGAAGGTCCAAAGTCCTAGCAGGGACAACCCGATCATACTATTCTTGCCACTCCGGTCTCACCGTGGGCGAACATCGACGGGGACGGTTCATCCTCCAGGTTTCCCAATCAAGACCATCTTTGTAAAGGAGACAATGGTCTTCTAGACGTGGATATAACGTTGGAAGCTCAGTAAGAATCTCCTTGAAGATGGGCCCAAGCACATAGTCCTATTGCTCATGACGTCGAGAGATAAAGATGGGTCCATCGATGGCGCTTTTCTCACCGGCCTTGTACTTTTCACATTCTGCCTCAATAATCCTTTTCAGGGTTACAGACGGGCTCGCGCGCTCTACAACTGGTACTTTCAATGAAGAAGAAACCATTGATTGAAAGCTTTCTCAGAGGAAGAAGTTGGGAAAGGGAGTAGAGAGTCAATAGAGATAAAGGGTTTGTGTGTTAAATGAGCAAGTGATTTCAAAACACGAAATAAAAGGGTTTTAAAAACCTTTGTGTTTGGAAAATGTATCGCGTAATTCGTTAAGTATTAAAAGTGCATATACGAAGAGTTTCCTTTAATATTGATGCTTTTAGAGGGAAAAACATATCCCAGATGTTGATACCAGCTTCGAAGTAAAATTTTTGGCTTCGAAACCAGATTTTGGCGCCAAAAGTCAAATAACAACGGCTTCGAAGCAGAGAAGCTGACTTGGAAGCACATTCCATACCTAAGGATGTAAGAACACTCAAGTATTTGTTCGCGTAATTCGTTAAGTACTAAAAGTACAAATACGAAGAGTTTCTTTCAATATTAATATTTTTAGAGGAAAAAAAACATATCCCAGATGTTGATGCCAGCTTCGAAGTAAAATATTTGACTTCGAAACCAGATTTTGGAGCCAAAAGTCAAATAACAAACGGCTTCGAAACAGAGAAGCCGACTTCGAAGCACATTCCATACCTAAGGATGTAAGAATGCTCAAGTATTTGTTTACTTCAAAGGGATTAAAGACCTGTTTTAAGTTTCTTAAATGAGAGTAATGTCCTTCGAAGCAAAACTTGAGACCCTTTAAGAATGGGAATTGGTGTTCGAAACATCAAAACCATTAGTTGGTTTATATAAATATACAGAAAGAGAATGTCTTTTCGAACTAAAACAGTGCAGCCCTCAAAAAGAGCTTCCATATTTTTGAAAGTATGGACTGTTGTTCGAAGGAAAGAAGGTCAATTTAAAATTGATTGATCATACTAACCATGACCATATGTTGGTTATGATTAAAACAAGCTTTAAGGGGTAATATTGTTAAAATTCGAAACACTGATTCTAAATGAAAATCAGCAAAAACTATCAACTTTATTCCATAAATTGGAAAAGTTCATATTTGTTTTTTTAGTGTTTCATTTAAAACGATTGAGTTCAGATTCGAAGGATAAGATTGTCCAGTTCGAAGCCCTAAATTTACTTTTAAAGACAAATGGAGACAAGATGAAACAATGCCAAACAAAGAAAAGTCTTAGTTGTATTAAAGCAAAAACAATTATTGAACGGCCCTCTTTGGGTACAAATTCAAGCTCATAAAAGTAGGGAATATAATAAATAACAAGATCGTGAAATTTGGTCCAACTATGATAAATGAATTTATGTTCTTTCTTTATTCTATCCTCTATTTCTTCCAGAATTGACTACATAAGTTGATGTGCTCTCACTTCATAAAAGAGCTCTTCAGCCTTTATTTTGAATGCTGTTTCTTTCAATCCTTGTTCCAACTCGTCTATATTCGAGTCATCCCAGTATGCAGAATCTTTATTCTTGAAGTTTTCAAATTCTTCAATGAAGTTCTCTGCTTCGTACTGGGCATGAACTCGAAGGGACGAGAGTTGGTCCAAAGATTGAGTGGTGGCTATAGAGGTCCGATGCTAGTGGAGAAACAGTGGAAGTTGGTCCAAAAACATGTGAAGCTCTGCTTAGGCGAGGGGATTGAGGACATGACCCCGAGTCAAAATATCACAAGCCCATCGAAGGTTTTTGAGAGGGACTTCGTCCTCAAGAACACTGAAAGGCAAGTGAGAGAAGGCCGCAAGCAAGAATTGGGCTTGCTTCCGCTCAGCTGGAGTAGGGGGATGTGGAGGCTTGTAAGGTGGAAAGACCTTATCCGCAGAGAGGGCAAGCCTCAGTCTCTATGTCCAGCAAGGAGCTGGCGGAGGAGAAGGTATATAAGCCTTCACTTCAGGAGGAGGAGCAAAGGCTGAAGGAGCAAGGGCATTAATATAATCGAGTCAGTCAGAAAAGCAAAGCTTCGCCTTCTGGGCTAAGAGCGATGGATTGTACCCTTGTGCCTCTTCGGGGCGTCGGACAGTGTGAACTATCTTTCTAGGCATGGAGGATGTGTACCATGTTACAAGCAGATTCTCCTCCAAACTGCGTCGACGGTTGATGGGCACGTAAGGATAAACCACCGAGCTTCACGCATAGGAAGGGAACTCTAAAAGGTCAGTAAACTTGACAAAGTGATGGTTGATTCGCTCCCTTAAATCACAGGCCTCAAGTTTTGCCAGCTTGTCCAGTCGGAAGCCCCAAAGGAAGAAGAAGCTGCAGCCTTATCCCATGCAGAGGGTTATGAAGAAGAACTTCCCATGTCCATATTTGCGACTTTTTGAATCAAAGGATTGAGAGCAGTTTGTTCGTAGTCCAAGGGTGAGTCAGAAGAAGAACTTCTCATGCCCATATTTGTAAGTTTCTGAATCAAAGGATTAAGGGCAATGTGTTCGTAGTCCAAGGGTTGATAATTTGCATAGGCATCCATGACCTGAATATAGAAAGGTGGGTAAAGGTGGCTAATTAATGCATAGAGGTTATTTCGAGGAGGAACATCACCATCAGATGACTCTTCGTGTGCTCGATCAATGGAGGAGAAAATTGATTCGGCCATAGAAAATGTATCAGTCTGTTCGAATACTAAGGTGGTGAGAGTGTTCAAAAGATTGAAGGAGAGTTTAATGCAGATGATGAATGACAGTTGCATTTCTGGAAGAATGCAAAGCCCATGCACGTTCTAAGACGTGGATAAAAGACCTTGATCCGCTAATATCACCAAGTATTGGGTATATTAGTACGGGGGGTAATGTTGGCTATATATTTTGTACAAGTCAATTACAATTCGACGCGTGGCAGAATAAGGGTAATACAGGACGATTATTCAACTCTTCGATCCTAATCGTACACGTGACAGTTAGTACTGGTTATTGCGAGATCTGAGTAGCAGTGGATCAACAAAGAGATGCAAGGTGATGTGGCTTCAACAACTCACAATTAAATTTAAATTTAGGAGGGAAGCCTAACTGCAAGTGATGGCACAGTGGAGCTAATTATAAGACAACATGATTAGCGATCATGGAGGAGCAGTTCGACGGTTGGAAATACAGTTCGACGGTCATCCTTGAGAAGTATAAATAACAGAGAAGGCCCAGAAAAAGAGCCCCCGACTCAGATCCAAAAAACTAGTTTTATTCTACTTATTTTCCTTTCCAATTTTACATTTCCAGTATTACATTCATGCACTTTAAATTCCTGCACTGCACTTCGTTCATAGGAGTAGTTTCAAGTAGCAGATTGTTGCTGTAAACCTCTACGAGGCTGAGTTTGGATTATTGTAAGTTTTTCATTTTGATGAAATGCTTCAATTGTTCTTCATTTAATTGTTATCTTGCTTAATTCTCCTAAATCAAGCCACCAGTGAAAGTCCTCTTCATTGAGGTTGAAAGAACTAAAACACAATCATCTGATAATTGGTTGGCAATTAATTTTCTGTAAGAATTAATTGATCCTTGCTGGCACGCTCGCAATTACAAAAATAACCTTCGAAAGTCAAAAAGCCAACAGCATTATATTATAACAACTAATAAGTATCACTTGATTCTTTCTTTTCTTACATTTTTAGAAGCAAATAAATAAATCATACTTGCTTTCAATTTTTTTAGAAATTTGTTAGTGCTTTATTGTCCTCCTTCTCTCAAATTTTTGAAAAAATTGAATTAAGAGTTAGAGTCAGGAATTATATAAACTGAGAGAATGCGTTCTTTTAATTTTGAATAGTTCTTTTAATTTTTTGATTGGTCAATTTATTTGAAATTAGTTTGAGCCTTTTTTATTTTTTTTAAACTTAAAATATACTTAATATATTATACTAAATTATAATAAGATAAGATTTATTTTCAGATCTAGCTTAAAGGATCCTAAGTCATGACCTGATAGACCTGTGCTAAGGCCGGCCCTGCCCACAAGGGCTATGCATAGAAAAATCCGTAGAACATGCTGACATATTTTAATAAAGTTTTAGGCATGTCTTATTATTGAATATTAATATATATAAAGAAAAAATAAAAAATTAATGAACTGTAAAATAGGTTAATTAAACAGAAAGGTAGGGTGAATACAAACGTGGCAAAGCAAGCTCGCTGAGCCTCTGTTTGAGAGGATGGATTGGGTTGGGTTTAGAGTTATTTTAGTTATAAAGAGATAAAATAGATTTTTTAGCTTAATAAGATCAAATATCATATTTAATTTATAATTATTATATTTTTTCTCTTATAAAAGTTAAAAAATCTAAAAAAATTCTTCCTAAATAAGGTTTTTTAGTCCTAGGCTAAGGTTTCGTTTGACAACATCACTTTTTAGTTTAAAAGTCAAAAAGTCATTAAAAAAATCAAAAAGTCAATAATTTATATAAAAAAGTTAAAGATTTTATTTTCTTTCTATTTTGTACACATTTTTCATAAAAAATAAAAAATTCATCCTAAATATACTGATTTCTTTACTTCATATTTTAACTAAAAAGTCAAAAATTACTAAAATAACATGTTCTCAAACGAGGTAAAAAAAAGTCAAAAAATTAAAAAGACAACTCACTCCCCAAACCAACCTTGAGTCTTTGGTAACAAATTTTTTAGTTGCTCATGACTTATTTCAAACCTCATTTGAAAATATAAATTTTTTAAGAAATATATAATGTAAAAAAATTTTACTATGTTAATTATTTTTAACTTTTTATAAAAAAATGTTAAAAAAATAATTTTTTAAAAACTTTTTTATATAATTTATTGAGTTTTTAATTTTTTTTAATGATTTTTTAAAATATTAACTCATTCTGACAGTGAAATCAAACCAACTTCTGACTTTAACAGCTGGGTTTGCGTTGAAAAGGTTGAAGTTATGGTTGCGTTGGGGAGACGCACGGCGTATGGGAAGGGCTAAAATAATTAAATAAATATAAAAAAATAAAATAAAATAATTTATAAAATAAGATAAAATATTATATTTAAATTATAATTATTTTTTCTTCTCATAACCCTCACATCCAAACTAAAAAAATTCAAAAACTTTTCTTAAGCAAACCTAATTTAGGGGTTGTTTAGAGTGTCCTAAATAAATGTATTTTTTTTATTTTTTTGGACTAAAAAATTGAGAAAGAAAATATGGATATTTGGATTAATTTTTTGACTTTTTATAAAAAAATGTGTAATAAAAAATTATAAAAATTGATTTGTAAAGAAAAATTAGGATTGAGAGTTATACAGCCGTAATTATTGACTTTTGGTGAATAATGCTAACTTTTTAACTTTTTGAATAACTTTTTGACTTTTTAATAATATGCCAAACTTGACCTTAGTCAAGTTAAATTAATCAAAAAAACCAAGCTAAATCAACTCTTCCAGAACAAAGGCATTGTAATTAAAGATTATGAATCATGAATAAGTATTTTTATTTTTTAGAATTTTATTATTATCAAATAATAATAGGGGTTTTTTTTTTAAGGTCCTTGATCTTATGATTTTATAGCATAAAGGACATCAAATATTTTTATGATGTCTAAGGTCCATCAACAATATTTTCATAATGTCTAAGGTCCCTCAACCTTGATCCAGAGAAATTTCAGTCCAGAGAAAATTGGTCCAGAGAAATTTCAGTCCAGAGAAAATTAGTGCAGAGAAATTTCAGTCCAGAGAAAATTGGTCCAGAGAAATTTCAGTCCAAATTTCTCTGGAAAATCTAATTATTCTCAGAATTTTATGCAGAGGGAGCCACACATACACCATGCATATTTTTGGTGAATGTTTGTGCACTGATAATCAAGAAATGTCTTTTTTATCTTGAAGAAGTTTACGAATGATTTTTTTTTGTTTCCCCTTCCCTTTTATCACTTGATGCAAGTTCTTCCCAATTCCTAAGAAAAAACAATGTATTGGCTGTAAATTCAAAATTCTTTCTACCATTGTGTTTCGTATACAATTCGTGGCCTTTATATTTCCGCTTCAGTCTTCCATTAATGGGAGAGTTCTGCAACTTCTTCAGCGCCGAATCATGACCATTGTCATCATCTCACGTCACAGAGAAAATTGGTCCAGAGAAATTCTGGGAAGAATTTCTCTGGACCAACCCTAATAAAATTTAGTTCAAAAATCAAAGAATTTCTCTGGTTTCAACCTAGAGAAAATTCAATTCAAAAACCAGAGAATTTCTCTGGTTTCAACTTCAAATGAAAAAAAAAAAAATTCAATTCACAATTTGGAACCTGGAATGCTTAATTTGAAACCCAGAGAATTTCTCTGGACTAGCATTGCTATTGCTTGTGGTGAACCCAACACAACTGCAATTGTTCCAGCACTTTTCCATACAATCGCTAATGCTTAAGCCCGAATTATCGTCACGGTCACTGGATTCGGCCGAGTTGGAAGTGAAGGCTCGGAGCAATAATGAGATGAAAAGGACTTTTACTTGACTACTTTGCCTCTTGTAGAACACAGAGATGCTGAGGTTTTGAACTCCAGGTTTATCTTCTTGTTCGACATCTTCATCAACCTCTATATCAGTAACTAAACAGCACAAATGCTGCACAAACTTTATTACCAAGAAACAACAACAATACCAAAAGCATACATATACAAGAACACATCATTTGTGTAGTTGACAGATATAATACAAGCTGTAGAAGGGGAAATTGAATCAGTTAGACTCAACTAGTCAGAGAAAATTCGATCTAGAGACTCTAGACGAATTTTCTCTGGACTTCACAGAGAAATTCTAGTTTACAGAGATTTTCTCTGGTCCAATTTTCTCTGAACTTCACATTTCACAGAGAATTTCTCTGGTCCAATTTTCTCTGAACTTCACATTTCACAGAGAATTTCTCTGGTCGAATTTTCTCTGGACATCACAGAGAAATTCCTCTTCCATTTCTTGTTCTTTTGCATCTTGCTTCCCAGATTGATCATCACACTTGTTCATTGTAAGGTGCAAATCTAAAGCATTAGGGACAGAAGAGTAGGGAAAGTGTATGAAATAGACTGTAAAAGCTTGACGGAATAGTAGGGAAAACAGGGGATGACGAATTAAAATGAAATGGAAGGGGTTCAAGAACTTGAAACCCTAGAATGAGAAAGTGTATGAAAGAGGAGGAGGAAGAGGAACCTCGTTGATTATCGCCCTACATGTCCACAATTCCACTTCTTGGAGACCAATTAAGCATTCGACGAACGATGAGAGTGATGATTCATCGCCGATTGCATAGCAGCTTCGCAATTGGAGTTTCTTGAGCTGTTTACAACTCCTCCAGAGCCAACTGAGGCCGTAATCGCAGTGTTGAATCCCGGACAAACCTAGGGTTTCTAATTGAAGTTTGGTTTCGGAGTTTCCGATCATTGAATCGGTCAAATTGAGTTTGTGTAAATCGAATTGTCCAGTGTTGAAGACGATCGAGAGGTCTTTCAGTGAGTGGAAAGAGATGAGCCAGTGAAACTTTCATCTGATATATGTTTAGGGACCTTAGACATCAAAAAATAATTTTGTGGATCTCTTCCATTACGAAAAGTGGAAGAGGGACCCTAGACCGATTTTCCCATAATAATACTCCATCGGTCTTAAAATATCAATTCCTTATTTATTTTGGAATGGGTTTCTTTGGAGATTAGACCGTACTGTTGGGTCTGTGGAGCCCATCACAGATCTTTTTTTGATGATCCGAATCGTTTATTGTGTAAAGCTAGTTGACTACTTCACCCTTATAAAAAATCATGTTAATCAAATATCGATAACCCCTTGATCACAACACATTTTTGTTAATCATTTATTTTCAAAATTATTTTTACCATTGACAAAATGTATTCTGATCAAGAGGCTATCAATAATCGATTAACATATTTTTTTTTGCAATGATGATGTATTTGGAAAATTTTACACATTAAACAGTTCAAATAATTGAAATGAGATTTGTGATGGGCCTCACGGACCTAACAATACGGTCCAGTCCACCAAGTGGACTAGAGAGAGGCCTATCCCTTTTATTTTTTATTATTTCAAAATATTAGTCCATTTTTAAAAATTAAAGACTAATAAAATAACAAGAATTTATTATTTTATTATTTTTTAAATTCATTAATATTGTTAAAGATAATAATTGTATTATTAAATGATAATTTTGAAAAATTAATATTTTTAAAATATAATAATTGTACTATTAAAAAAATTAAATTCTCCAAATTTTTTTTATTATTATTTTGAGACAACGAGAATATGATTTTAGATGATTTGATGTTTTGGATTCGTTTGGGAGGTTGGTTGGTTTTTTGTTTTCTTAATTTTTTTAGCTATTTTACCTGGAGTTAAAAAGTCTCGTTTGAATAGGATTGTTTGGTTTTTTTGAATTTTTGTTAGGAAAAGAATGTAATGATTATGGATTGAATGTGATATTTTATCTTATTGAGTTAAAAAATTTATTTTATTTTTTTACAACTAAAATAACTCCAAACCTATCTCAACCCTTCTTCTCAAATGAAGCCTGAATGACTCAAAAATTTTGTCCAATGAAAAGAACTTCTGGATATGTTCGAAGGTGATAAAATATTTTTAAATATTATCACATTTTTTAATGTGTACTAGTGAAAAAGAATGCACAATTTTGAGGATTAGGTGAGACAAGTTGGGGCAAGAGGGTGAGATCGGTGAGCTGGGCCCAAAATATTTTAAGAATAAAGATTGAATTTTAATTTTAAAATTTTAAAGGGAGTTTTAATAATATGGTAAGTAGGGGCATCACATGTAATTTGATGCGTGTGTAATGACGAAGCCATAAAATTAAGTTAGAGGGCATTTATTAATTATAATTTTTTCTTTAAAAAAATCATGATCAATATTAAAATAATGATAATTTTATTAGCCAAATTTAAATATAAGAAATTAAAAATCATTATTAATAGGAACAAATTAAAATTCGTTGTAATAACTTGGTGTGAGATGGTGATGTAAGTTTTTAATTTTAACACAAAAAATTATAGATCAAAATTCTCAATTTTAGAAAATAAAAAGATATAATTTATAGCACAAATTATTATAAAATCTATTTAATTTTTAATTGACAGAAAATATTAAAGAGATGATATTACTTATAAACGATGTGTTGTGAATTAAAATTATTACATAGTCTTAGAGTACCATATGGCGTTGCCTATGTGATGCTCAAAGCATGAGAAATCACAAATCATACTAGTTTGTCAACTATCTGAAAATAATGAGTTAATTATATTTAGTCCATAAGATTTCCCAATACACTATTGGTTTGGACTGCTACATACATAATACCACATACTACTCCCAAAGTATCAAATATCTACTTATTGTGAATAATACAATAAATCCTTAGCCAAATAAAATATTAAGAAATAAATGAATACATTTTATATATAACCATAAAATAAAAATAAAAAAAAATCAAAATTATAAGAGGGATGCGTGACCTCTCTGGACTTTTTTGTTTACTCTACCCCATGTGTGCTTATATAATTATTTAATTTTTGGTGTGCTTATGTAATTATTTAATTTTGGGTAAATTACCAACATCCTCGGAGGTTTGACTAAAATACGAATTCTCCTTGAGATTTGGAAAATTATATTTTGCCTCTAAGATTTATATTTGTATAACAAATTACCCAATGAGATTTATATTTGTATAATAAATCGCCTCCTCATTTGTTTTGCAAATATAAATTTTAGAAGGCAATTTATAATTTCTCAAATTTCAAGAGAAATCTATATTTTAAGCCTATTTTGGAAAGATGGTAAAAAGTGACTTTTCGACTTTAAACCAAATTTTTGACTTTTTTAGACAAATGATTTGAGAAGTTAATAAAAAGTGACTTTTGACTTTTTTGATTAATATTTATTTATGATGTCAAATCATAATAAAATGACCAAACTACCCCCATTTAATTTAAAATATTTACAACTTTACCCATGTAACACATTTTGACCTATGAGGGGTAGAATTGTAATTTCACCATTGGCTAAAAATCAACTTTCCAAATGAAATTTCTTTTTTAAAAAGCCAACTTTTGACTTTTACTGTAAATCAAAAAAAATGACTAAAAGCCAACTTCCCAAAACAAGTCAAATCTTGAAAAATATCAATAATTTATCTTTTATTTTATTTTATTTTTCTCTTATCACATTTAAAATTAAAATTTCCTATCATTTCACATTTATTTTTATTTTTTTTATTTTTTACTCTTGTCAAATTAAAATTAAAATTAAAGTACCAATTGATATTTTAAAAAGCAAAGAACCAGTCTCAGTCTGGCTGGGTGCCCACTTCGCACGCCCGTATACTTTGGTTCTCAGATAAATAAAATAAAATAAAATAAAAAATGAAAAAAAAATTAGACAGATATGATAAATGATTTGAAGTGATATTGGATTTGACAATATTGTTGGTGTTGCCAGGCAATTAGGTGGTATACAAGACATATTAATGACACATCTCTCTCTTCACATCTGTCGATCTATCAATCTTCTTTCTTTCTATCCTTCAATGTCCAAGTTTTGGACACTAGATTTTTTTTTTTTTTTTTTTTTTTTTTTTTTTTTTTTTTTTTTTTTTTAAAGGTAAGACAGTAGGCTAATGCCTATCTAAGGCTTGGTTTGGGAAGTAGGTTGGCTTTTTGGCTTTTTGACTTTTTTGACTATTTTATCCTGGGCTAAAAAGCTTGGTTTGAGAAGGGCTTTTTGACTTTTTGGCTTTTTTGACTTTTTTTGTGAGAGAAGAATGTAATAATTATAGGTTGGATGTGATGTTTTGTTTGTTATGGCTAAAATAGCCTATTTTGTTTTTTGTGGCTAAAATAGCCAAAAAAACCTGAAAATCAACTTGCCAAACAGAGGCTAAGTAATTTTTTTGACATTTTTTGTCACTCATCTTTTTATTTTTATTTTTGTATATTTTTTTCCCAAAAAAAATTAAAAAAATTAAAAATTCAATTTTTAACTTAATTTTTAAAATAGATTTAAGAGTTGTAGAATTTTGGGAAAATATCAAATCAGTAAAATAATGGATAAATTATTACATTAGAGAATGTTTGGTTTGTTTTTCAGAAAAAAATTTGAAAAAAATTCTCTACAAACAAATTTTTAAGAGTAATCAAACCAAATAATTTTTTTCAAAAAAAATTTCAAAATTTTGTTTGGTTACCTACTTTCCAAAATCACTCTCTCTCTAATATACATCAAATATCAATCATTTTTTTAAAACTCTCTCCCCAAAATAATTTTTCAAAATCATTTCTGAAAAAAAAGTAAAGCAAACAAGTTTTCGTACTTTTTATCTCAAAAATTACTCTACAAACACAAACCAAACACACTAGAAATTTTTTGTTGTACAATTTTGAGATATAGTGAGATTTGCACCATGTACATGAAAGATTTTACACCGTGTACACAATAAAATTGTAACACCATAAAGGGTAAATTACAAATACATTTCATGAGATTTGTTTAAAATACATATTGTCTCATGTGGTTTGACAAATTACAAATACTCCCTTATTAAAATTTTTTATTTAACAACATTAACTAAAAAAAATGAAATTCATAATTGCTCTCGTATACAATAATAAAATTACTTAAATTATTAATTGAAACATATTTTTAACATCATTAAAAATTGTTAATTGACTTAATGATTTATTAATAAAATGGGGCGATTTGTTATGAAATTAAAAATCTCAGGGGATGGAATGTAATTTTTAAAACTAAAGGATCGATTCGTATTTTAATTAAACCTCTGAGGTTGTATTTGTAATTTACCCCATCATAAAAAAACAGATAATTTTTAATTGTCCTACTGATATGATATTTTTCCGGTCTTGTTTGAGAACAGATTATTTTCATATTTTTTTAATTTTTTACGAAAAGATGTATAGAAAAGTAGAGAGTGATATAACAACTTACAGTGACTTTTTGATTTTTTTTTACTAAAATTGAAGGTTGTCAAAGTAGGATCAAGCGGTGCTTAAAAATATTTGAAGATCACAATGGAGTGTAATTTTCCAAAAACAAAATTTAATTCAATGGTAAATCTATACAATTTAATAATTAAATTTATAAACTTCTTCATTATTCTATTATTTTTTAAGTAAAAAATAATAATTGAAGTGTATTTTCTCCTAAAAATATTGTTATATGCAGAAAAAAATAGAACTAACAACTTAATATTAAGTGATAGGAAATAACAATGAAACCCAATATTTGGTGATTGATGAAACTTCAACGTATTAAAAGTTGGGTAACCTAACCAACATTGCTTCTCTTCTTTTTTACAACATTTTAGACAAAAAATTAGGGGCATTTATACATCATTTATAAACTTATATTCCATTAAGTCTTAATTACGATTTTTAGACTTTTAAATCCTATTAAAATTTTAAAGTTGAAATTACACTTCAAACAATGATTGTTTATCATTTATAATTATCTATATAAGGAACATGATGATTTAACATTTATTTTGATTTTTAAAACTTTAAAATATCAACTTTCAAATTGGAAAAACTAAAAAAAAACTTAGTAAAAAAAATTTTTTTTTGAAAAATTTATAAAGGAGAATGATGATGGAACATTGATGTGCAAAACTGAAAAAAAAAACTTGAAAAATGAAAAAACTATTAATGTTTTCGTTTTTATTAGATAGTTAAATCAAATTAATACGTAGAAAGGTAAAAATTTTAATCTTATGCTTCGTTTTTTTCATCAGTTAGTGGAATAATTATATGCAATATTACTATGAAAAATTGATAATATTCTTAATTTTAAAAATTAGAAAAAACTAATAATATTTTCAGTTTTACTAAATATAACTTATTGGTTCAAAAAATCTTAAATAGAACCTGAGTTACCATAACATTTGTAAATAGGATTTTTAGCTAATTAACTCAAAAAACTAATATATATATATATATATATATATAAATTTTGAGGAAACAACTATTTAACCCCACTTATTTATTTTTATCAATAAAATAACAAATAATTGATAAAAATGAATAAATTATTATGTGAATTAAAATATTGAACAAATACAAAAGATTTTTGAAACTTTGGGAGCAATGGCTTGATCCTAACCAGTACTAAATATTTTGTATGATCAATTATTCAATTATGTATTAAGATTTACGTATTTTAAAACTTCTATAGTAATTCAAAATAAACGGGCGAGAGATATTTCAAAGAGATAGAGGAATCTTTAATCACATAGAGCCCATTTAAAAATAGACAATATAAATTAACTTTTTCACATGACTAAAAAAACTATACTTGAAATGATAGTTATTTTTTTTTTTACTTGATTTGATAATTGCGAAAGAAAAAGGAAAATGATTACGATTTTATGTTATTGACATTTTAATTAATTTTATTTTTATTGACTATTTTAGTTTAAACCCAACTTCCAACCCATCTCTGTGGGAGGGGGAGGGGGGCGTTTGTGTTTGGAAGAGCTCTGGAAATATAATTTTAGTGCATATTTCAATACTTCGTTTAGTTTAAGTTTTCAAGAATTGATTCCAATGTCACATTCCAAAACACATTTTAGAGCATGTTTGGATAGCAGAGAATAATTTGAATTTTGAGTCTACCGGGTCATCCTTCTGGACGTCCGGTCGGTTGACTAGAACAGTATTTTTTTTTTCAATTGCTAATCGTCACCTGTTATTTAGAAAAAAATAATATATATATATATATATATATATTTGTTTTAAATATTTTTTTAAACCAAAATGACAAATTATTTTTTCGAATTGAATTTTAAAAAGAGTTTAGTTATGAGTTTTGAGTATAATTTTCGATAGAGTTTTGAGCTGTGTGTTTCATTACGAGTTGTAAAATAATATTTGATAGAGTTTTCTAAATATGATTTGAGAATAGAGTTATATTTTGAGTTTGTGAGTTTTGAAATTATGATTTGAGTGCAGAAAATTTGTTTGGTTATACTTAAGTTTGAAATGAATGATGTGACATATAATATTAGGGTTGTTTGGGATGATCTAAATAAGTGCACTTTTTGACTTTTTACGAAAAAACGTGAAATATGGGTTGGGTTTGAAGTGATGTAGTAGAAAGATGATGTAATTTAAATAAGATGATGAAACTTTAAATACGATAATGACTTTTTGATTTTTTTAGATTATGCCAAACTAGGCCTTAATACAAAAACTTACAACTCATAATTAAACACATAATCCAAAATCCTATTCAAAGCTTATAAAAAAATTTTAAAATCAAAAATAGAAAATATTTTTTATTTAAAAATAACAGGTGCAAAAAAAAAAAAACGTACACTTTTCCAGTCAACTGGCCGGACATCCGGGAGGACAACCATGTTAGCCAAATTTTCTTGCTTGAAAGGAGTTTTCAAAAGGGGTATGAAATTTATTTTTGAAAATTACAAGCAAACACTATGTGCAAACCGAGAGGTGGAATTACAATTCCAAACTCTTCCAAACATAGCCTAATTTTTCAATTAAGTTTTGAAAACTCTTTTCAAAATTCATTCAAAACTCATAACCAAACAAATTTTCTTATTTTATACGTCACATCAAAAATTTAATACTCATAACCAAATAAAATTTTCTTTTTAAATTATAATTTTAAAACTCACAAATTTAAAATATAATTCTATTATCAAATCATAATTTTAAAACTCTATCGAATATTATTTTTTTTTTTGGAATTGTCCCTGTTTCTTATAGCAGATCGGTGTCTAGAAGCAAAGGCGAAAAAATAAATAAAAAATCAAATTTTCAGCTCACAATGCGGTAAAAAATGTTGTGATAAAATTTTAAAAGAAAATTGAAAAATTGGATGTAATACATTTCCTAAACGAAAAGGATTTCTCAAAAAACGCAGAAAATATAAATGGAAATATTGGAAAAAGAACAAAACTTTTGCAAAAAAGAAAAAAGTATATTCGAAAAAAGAAACCAACAAGTGTTTTAAAAAAGAAAACTTGTAAATGTTACATTTGTAACGAAGAAGGTCACTATGCACCCGAATGTCCAAAAAGGGAAAAAAGTGTAAAGAAAATGATCAAAATTCTTGAAGAACAAGATTTTGAAATAATATATGGCGAAGAAATTTCTAATGAAGAAGAAATCTTATACGAAATTTCTAGTGATGAAGAAAGTTCAGATGAAGAACTAATCTTCATGATGACTAATAATAATCAAGAAATATCTCAAGAAGCAGATAGTATATCTCAAGAAGAATTACGGGTAATTCAACTTGGAGATGTAATTGGAGAAGAAAAAACTTTTATTGACGAAGAATTATCAAAAAGGATAGGAGCTTTTTTACTATTTTTCTTATGGATTTATGAAGTAGTTATGGAGTTAGAGATAAAGTAGGCAAAAGAAGAAGTTTAGACAATGAAGATGGAGAAAATTTATATTGTCCATTATGTTGGCGTAAAGGCCAATATATGGAATACAAGATGATGGATACAAATAAAATCAAACTTAATGCATACCTAACTTAGTAAGACTTTACGGCAAAGAGTTGCAAAAAATTCTAACATCCTAGTCAAGCTTAATCATAGGCTTTATGAAATGTCTTCACAAAAATAAATACAAATAGACAAAAATGTCTAAAGGAAAAGCTACAATTATTTGCTATGTGCTATAGTTTTTACAATTACATTGATACACCTTGTCTACCCGCCCCGGTTTTCAAAGAGGTAGACTGTTAGAGATAAGCTTTGGCTGTGCTGACTTGTTGTGTAGTGTCGGCTGAAAGGATTTGGCTGATCACTTTCTGCCTAATAATATAGGTTGCTCCACGTGTCCTGGATAAAGTTGGAGTCAATCAGGAGACAGTTGCATTTGATAGTGGGGTTCACTACGCTTCCATCCTGTTGATGAGAATGTGATATTCTTCATCAGTCTTTAATAGAAGGAAATCCGGATCCTGACTGTATTGCTCATTCTGAAAATGTTCTACATCATCCGCAGTCATGGCTAGTTCTAACGGAAAATCCAAATTATTTCTCTTTTCGATATTTAATAACATGTCAAGAGCCTCATTAATTTGTGTAGGAGACCTTTGATGTGTAATGAGAAAATAGGTTACAAATAGTATTTTTCTATTTGTGGCCATGAATGGCAATTTTGCTGAGCCATGGATGTTAGACGCTGCCTGTGAAACAGATATTAGACTGTCTATCCAATATTCTGTCAAATAAAGTTTTTGGATATTTTCCAATCTCTCTCTCCGGCGATTTTCATCTAAATAATCATCTTCAAATCCAAAATCTTCAGTTTCTTTAAGATACCAAATCTGGTATGGTTGGAAAAAATGTTCGCGTTCCCGCCAACTAATAGTGCTAGAGATCTAGAAAGTAAAATATTTGCTCCATCGGAAGCCTTTTACTATCCATGAGAGCATTGCTTTGATGATCATTGAATAATTTATCCATTGGATTGGATCTAAAATTTAGAAAATAACTTTATTAGTTATTCCCCAATCTATATATTCAAAAAACCACATGTCATGGTTTGTCATGATGGTTATTTTGGAAATTCTGTCTTTCAAATTTAATTTATCATAAGATCGTTCTAAGATTTGTCTAATCTTATCACGATGATTTTCAACTCGATTTTTGATTAACATAAAAATTTCTTTTGGAAGCAAAGTTCTTGCTTTTTCAAAAAGACAAATTCTTTTTATTTGTTCAAAAACTGGATCAGAAAACTCATCTGATATGAGGTCTGATAGTTGAAGAAAATTGTTTATTTTTTCATAATTAAAATCTTCATTCCAATTCATTTGTTTAAGAATATTGAACAAAGATTTTGCAAGTCTTTTAATTTAGCTGTTTGCTCAGCTAATTTGTAGGTCAGGACTCCCATGTGTTTTCGAAATTTCACTTTGTTGTCTACAATGTGAGTTTTCCAAACTCCATTGAATTCTGTATAAATTTCTCTGGACATACCAGGGTTGAAAAAATCTTTTATCTCAGATTCATCTAGTTTAGATGTCTGAATATTAGTTGGAACTGAGTTAATTCTCATTTGATTTTTTTGATAAACAGGCATAGCTGGTGCACTGTAAAATTTTTTTTTTAGCTTTGGTCATTGTACGAGCACGAAATATTCTTCTCGTATGATCCTGTTGATCAAGTCTGCGCTCCTCCAAACGTCGTCGCTTTACTCCCTGAAAACACAAACGTGAGCTAGCCGGCGGGTGTGTGCCGGATACCTCTCCGATGTCTAAATCAGCAAAATAGACAAATAGACAAAAACTCTGTGTATTCAAGAATCAAAGTTGTGTTACGTCTCCATAGGTGATGTTACGAGCTTTTATAGGTTCCGCGTGGCACAATCCTAGTAAGACTCTTATTCCTTCATCTAGAGTCCTCCTAGGAATCACACTCCTGAAAGATATTGCTTATCCTTCAACACCCCCCTCACTGCTTAAACCAAGTGAGATGGTTTTACCTCGGTAGTATGAAAAAACGACCGGGCTAACATGGCCATGCTAAATTGGCAGAAACGACCGAGCTCTAACTAGCTTGGTTCTTATCTTCATTGCTTGTACTTCGGTTTCGCTTGTTGAGATCGGGCTAACCACAACGAGCTTGGACCGAGCTAATCAAGAGCAAGGTCCTAAGGAATGCTCAAATCATCTCGACTCAGAATGGCATGACCGAGCTAATTACAACATACCGACCGTGGTAACCATAAGCACAATTTGGACCGAGCTAACTCCAAGGTCCTTTCACTCGGCCCTTTTTACCCCGGCCTATTTACCCAGCTCAGCCCAATTTACTTATAAATTACCCTCTCAGTCATGTTATCATATGCTTTATAGCTTGCTCCTGAATATCCCCAAACTTGTGTTTTGCAATCATTCCATTCTGTATAAATTTCAGGTTGTCTTCTTGCAAACACAACATAAACTTTTTCTTCTTGGAGGATTGCTTTTTTAGCAATTGTCACCCAATCTCTTTGAGCGGGTTGTTTACCCTTATTCATTGTTTTCCACTTGGTCTAGAGGTCTTCTGCAAAAATTAAAATTACTTGTTTAGTAATTTAATTTTCTGAAATAATTTCTACTAAGAAAATCTGCAAAAAAATTGTTAGTACCTTTAAGATGTTCTACCTCAAAAGTATATTCAGAAATTTTATTATACCAGGCTAATCGTCTTCCTTGCTTAATGGGTTTTTTATTGATCAAGAAATCTCTTATTGCCTTATTATCAGTGCGTATAATAAAATTTTCTAGGGTTAAGTAAATATGAAAATTTTTTATTGCCAATTTTATTGCAAGTAATTCTTTTTCAAAAATAATATATTTCTGTTCATTTGGTTTAAATGTTCCAGAATTATATTCACAAATTAATTCTTCTTTTTGTAATTTTATGAGTATTGGATTTTTTCTTGGTCTAATCCCGTTTTCTGATAAAGGTATCTTTTTATCATGCCATAAATTACTTGGTATTGCTTTAAGAACACATCCCCAGCATGCTTCCGAGGTATCTATTTCTAGAATTAATTTATCACTTGTTTTAGGAAAATAAAAATCTGATAAAATTTTAACATTTTCTTTTATTTGTTTAATTAAAGTAACTTCTTCTGCTGTCCATTCAAAAATAACATTTTTCCTTAATTTGGTTAACCAAGAAATTTTTATTTTTGAAAGATTTTTAATAAAATTTCACCCATAATTTAAAATGCCTAATAAACTCTGTAATTGTGTTATATTTTTAAGAGTATCAGGAAAATCTCGTACTTTGGACAAAATATGTTCTTGTAATTTTAAACCTTTGTGGTCTAAAATTATTCCCAAAAATTCAATTGATTCTTTTTCTAATTCAATCTTTTTTGGAGACAAACAAAATAATTTCATGTTTTTGGAATTTTTCACAAAGTAATTTTAAATGTTTCATATGCTCCTCCTTGATTTTAGAGAAGATAAGTGTATCATCAATATAAACTATACAACAATCTTTAAGATCTTTAAAAATTGTATACATCCACCGTTGAAATACCTGTGGTGCAATATTTAACCCAAAAGGCATAACATTATAGTGGTAATGTCCTCTAGGTGTACTGAAAGCTATCAATTTTTTTGACTCTTCAGTTAATTGAATTTGCCAAAATCTACTTTTACAATCAAATTTGCTAAAGATTTTTTATCCTTTGGTTAAGTTAATCAACAAATCTTTTTGGGGAATAAAATATCCATCAAATTCTAAATTTTCATTTAGTCGTTTATAGTTGACTACCATTCGGGTTTTTCCTCTTTTAATGTCAACATGATTTCTTACCATAAAAGCTGAGTTAGAGTGAGGGCTTCTAGTTTTTTCAATTAACTTTTTGTCCAAAAGTTCCTAGAGTTGAATATCAAATTCATCTATATCTTGTTTAGTATAGGTTATTGGTCTTACTCTAATGATAACGTTAGGGTCTTTTAATTTTAAACTACAATAACGTGGACTACATTGCCATAGTTTTAATGGATGTTCACTAAAATTTTCTTCCAAAATTTTATAAATCCAGTATGATTTATCAATGGTTTTGATGATGGGAGTTAAATCACCATGCGGCACGGGCGCAAACTCTTTATCACAAATATATTTATGTTGTTCTAACAAGGGAATATGAATTAAGACATTGTTTATGCTTAATGAAATGGCCTTTTCTTGTATTTGCATTGGAATTTATTTATAGATAAAATTGTTTCCAAGAAGGAAATCTCCATGCATATACAGAAAACATAGCTATAGATAAATTTTTTGGGATAATGAACTTGCTATCATTTAACCAAATAGCTATATTTTTAGCCTTGAATTCTATGGAAGTGTGGTTGCCATCAATTCCAGTAATCAAAATTGGATATTTCATTAGTATCTATTTTTCTTTTGGTATGACATTCCATTTACATGAGTTGACTGTAGCTCCTGTATCTATGAGAACACTGAGGCTATAGGTTTATAACCTATAAAATTAAATGTTCCAAATACATATGTGTATCTTCTTTTTCCTTGTCTAGGAGAAAAAATAATGTCATGATTTTTTGTTTGAAAATGATACATATATGCAGACTTAATATGTTCAATTTGTTTTCTTGTTCATGGGAAAATAAGAATCTGAACATTGTTTGAAGTAATAGTTTCTTTATTAGAATTATTACTTAATTCTCCAATGCTTAATTTTGAAAATGATTTGTTAGGAAAATATTTTTCAAATACAAAAGTTAATCTTTTAATTTTTGAAACTGTATTTTCAATATATAAATTTTTTCCTGATGCCTACATTTGTAATTGTGCAGGATTTTTTGTTTTAGAAGATTCTCCTTGTCCCACTAGGTCATGGATTAACTATTGTCGAGGGACTTCTGAATCGCTCCAATTCATTAGACGAGGTTGTATTACCGTGTCAAATGGTATTGGTTCAAAGATTTTAACGATTTTATTATCGTTTGATCTTATTTTTGTTTCAGGAGACTTGGTTTGTTGGAAATGATTGGAAAATTCTGGGTAAAACCAGAAATTTTTTTCTAACTTTGGTCTATTATTTAAGTGGGACCCAAGCGTCAAATTTGGCAGGTCAAAGTGGAAACGCATTCTATGCTGCATTGTGATTCACATAATATATTTGGTTACTCAAAACCATTATCGAGTGAATGGGAAATTGAAACCAAAGTGTGCTCCATGGAAATAGAGTTTTGGTGGAAATTCCTTAAGGTTGAAAAATGGCTTGTCTCACATTGATTTGGTGGGAAGTTTTGAATGGGTTTATAAGGCATGGGATTCAAACTTGGGGTATGCCCCAAGGGGTACCCAAATTTTGTAGAGAGGGAGGTTATGGGCAAAAAAGGCTTGACCCATTGGACCCAAAAATCACCATACGGGCGCCGTCTGTCCATCCGGTTGGGCGAGCTGAGCTTTGGCGCGGGTGTGTGGTTGGGTTTGTTTGGCCTAATACCTATCTTTTTGGGCAAAAAACATTTGAATTCCATTTTCTAATTTTTCCAATTTGATTTTCGGAATTTAAATTCAAAATCTGGTCCGGTTTTCTCCCACCCGAACAGAATTGACTATTTAAAATTCAAATAACCCGGACAGATTCAAATCTGGGTTATTCGGTTTTTTATTTGTTCAAATTTGAACCTAATTAGTTTTAATTCAAAACCCAACAGGTACTGTACCTGTTCAAACAGGTTTGCACCTGTTTAATTCAAAACCTGCAGCCACCAATACATCTATAAATAGGACAACCTTCATTTGATGTTTCATTTAGAAATTTCATACTTCTCCTCTGCAAATTTATTCTTCATTTTGCTGCATTTAATTTTTTGTAACAAGGAGTGTAAACACTTAGTGTGTTCGTTAAACAAATAAATTATAGTGCTGCATTTATTTGTAGTTGATTATTTCATCCTAGGAGATAAACGTTCATATTCTGAAAGCACCGTGGGGATGACGAATCTGTCTTAAGGAGACAGTGTCGAACACTAGACTTGATCAGAATAATATTTAAGATATTAATCAAGTAAGTTATTTATTTATTTTCTGTTTTATTATTTATTTAAATTAAATTTTAATTTTATTTTTGTAACAAAATAAAATCCGTTTTTATTTATTTAATTCTTTTTCTAGTTTGATTTTTGTAATCAAACTTTCTCTCTCCTTTCCTACTTTTCTTTTATATTCTGTTTGTCATTTAGTACCAAAACAAAATTAAGTTAATTTAATTACAGTGAAGATTGTCCAACAAATTCGTGAATTGTTTTCCAACGGATAGCCAAATCATAAGAATTTGATTCCATTCCTAATCCTTGTGTTTTAATTCTTATTCTAACTGTATCTTTAATATTAGGATCATTTATGGAAATAAAGAAATTTGGTCTAACATTAAACCAAACTACTCCATTGGCCAAATTAGACTGAATTCCTCCAATGATTGCTTTCATTGGGTCAGAAAATCTTTTGTCAAAATTACTGCCAAAATAGGAGTATTTATCCCTTGGCGAAATAAGGCTGTTATGGTTACTTGAATTAATCCAATATAGATATATTAAATTTTAGGATATTTCTTTGTCCATCTTGCAACATTTTTCTTATAAAAAAAAGGAATATCAATATTTTCTTCCTCTGACCATTTTACTTGAGTGTTACCACTGTATTGTTCAAACACTCTTGCTGAAAAGAAGTTGAATTTTGAAAGTTTATAAATTTCTGGAATAACAACTTCTTACATTTTTTCGAATTTTGCTAATTCTTCGTCGGTAAAAGTTTTTTCTTTTCTGATTACATCTCCAAGTCGAATTGCCCGTAATTCTTTTTTAGATATACTATCTTCTTCTTGAGATATTTCTTGACTATTATTAGTCATCATGAAGATTAGTTCTTCATCTGAACTTTCTTTATCACCAGAAATTTTGTATAAGATTTATTCTTCATCAGAAATTTCTTTGCCATATATTATTTCAAAATCTTGTTCTTCAAGAATTTTGATCATTTTTTTTGCACTTTTTCCCATTTTTGGACATTCGGGTGCATAGTGACCTTCTTCGTTACAAATGTAACATTTACAAGTTTTTTTTTTGAAACACTTGTTGGTTTTTTTAATATACTTCTTCTTTTTTGAAAAAGTTTTGTTCTTTTTCCAAGGTTTCCATTTATATTTTCTATATTTTTTGAAAAATCATTTTTATTTAGGAAATGTATTACAATCAATTTTTCAATTTTCTTTTAAAATTTTATCACAACATTTTTGACCGTATTGTGAGTTGGAAATTTGATTTTTTATTTGTTTTTTCACCTTTGCTTCTAGACACCGATCTGTTATCAGTCTTAGAACATAATTAATGCGAAAATCAAGATTATCATATTCTTCCTTCCCCATTTTTTTGAGAAAATCAGGATATGTTTTAATACATAACTCATCCCATGGATTAGAGAGTTTATGGAAAAATTGATCTAGCCAGGGTTGATTTGCTGGTAGATCAATAAGATAATAATATTTTTTAAAAGTTTGAGCATAGTCTTCAAAAAGACAAATATTACATAATTCTAATTTAGTCAAAATATAATTTGCATCTGCTTGCAAATTAGTATCTCATGCAAAACTACATAAATTTTCTTTTATGTCTTTGGCAAATTCAGCTAAAATTGTGTCAAGTGTGAGAAAATTTCTTAACAAAGTCGTTTTTTTGACTTTTTCCAATTTCATATTTTTCCCACTGTCTTAACTATTGCAACATATCTCCCTGGAGAGTTGTTACAATATAATCAAAGAATTTTTCCTTTGATCAACTAATTTTATAATTGGTAATAATAATGGACAAGGATTGTACCCAATCATCAATTGCTTGTTCCTGATCCTTAAATGGAACATGAGACAAATCTAAATAAGTATCATTTTGAGTTATTGAATACTTATGATTGTTATCTTTTCTAGATATTACTGGCTCAGGTGTAGGATTGGAGGTACTTCCAATGTTAGTATCATTTTTAACTTCATTTATCTGAATGAAGTCAAAATTTTCTCAATTTTCCCATGTGCCAAATAATTCGGGATCAATTGGTTCTTCTGCCTTTCTTTTCTCTTTATTTATTTCTGGTGAAATATCTTGATCTAATGTTTCTTCAGATGAGGATGATTGACTGTCATCATCATTAGTTGACATATTAACATCATAATTAAAGTGTTGTAAAAGGGCTTCATGTTCTACATAAGTTTTTCTTATTTGATTTAGTAGTCTATTTCTTTCATCAATATCTAAATCTGGATCTTTATATAATTTTCTCCAATAATCCAATATTTCAACAATATTTTCATATTCAGTCCTATTATAGGTATTGGTTTGAAGTACCATAATATCTTCTGTACCATAAAATAGCCTAGGATTATAATTATCTCCTAGACTATTCATTCCATCATTGTTTATGAAGGATATAGTTTCTAATTTTGTCACCAAGTTGTTTATTTGGTTTTTTGCTTCTTTATTTAAGTCAATATTTATTATAGAACCCAAATTGTCTATTTTAGATTTTATAGACTCAACTTTGGTTTCTAGATAATTTTGATTTATTTTTTTATTTTTATCTAATTTAGAAAACCAAAAACACATAATATCAGTAATATTATTTAAACTAGAACACACACTATTTATATTTTCACTCTTTAATAATATGCAAACTATGATCATATTTATTATTAATATTATTTTTTGTATTTCGAAAGCATATTATATCTTCAGGGTTAATTGCCATTATAGATTGTTGTTGGTACCTAAAACCCTCATAGTGTATTCTCTGGTGCTTAAAACCTCTCTTTATGATCTTAAAGACTTAATTATGGCCAATAGTCAAAAGATCTTAATGAGTATATGGGCTTTGACATGCACTAAGCATATAGGTTTTACAACAGCTATAAATGAAACAAATAATTATGAAGATACAAAATACAAATGATACACAACTAAAAACTTAGACGCTTTTTATTTTTTTATTTTTATAACATAAAGCACATCATACACATTTATATATATTGACCTGGGTAGGCCCAAAAAAGCTACAACCCACTATGAACAACCCAGACCCACCACTTAGGGCCCAATACATAATCTAATTAATGAAGCCCAGCACTGCTGAAGCCCCACATAGCAATAAGAACCAATGGCATCAAGACACATGGCAAGAGAAGGGCAAGCCACAGCAGCAGACAAAGATCTGCAAAGTTATTGCTACGCCACATCGCCATTAATGAGGCCCCTTGCAGTATTTATTACGATAACCCCTCTCCGTTGGGACAGCACGCCCTCACCCTGAATAAAGTAAGGTACAGCATAGACTTTCGGCCACAGTGACAGGTCGAAAGGGACAACGAAATGATTACCAGAGGATATAAACAGACGTTGAAGACAAGAAGAAGGTTAAGCTTTTCTATCTCTAGTCTACCTCTACAATCCACTCCTCTTTCTAACTTGCTCGTCGGAGGTTCGCTGGGGGACTCCTCGTTCCCCGTTGAACTCCTGTGCAGGTCTTCAGGTGGGCTTGGTCATTCGGACATAGGCTTAAGGAGCGTGGATCAGTCCGACCCGTTCTATCATCACGAACTGTATCATCAGTTGGTGCCGTTTGTGGGAAACTTTCTTACTCTGTGCGCTAGTTATGCTCATTGTCGCCGGAGGCCCCTTCCTAATAACCCCTTCTTGTCACCTGCGAAGGTGAATGGTCACAACTAGATCCATGGCTTCCCACCCCAATGTTCCCGACCACCAAGCCGACCCTCCTAATCCCAACAACCCACCACAATACTTTATCGAGCTCACCAACAGCATTAACCGCCTTGCCGAGCAGAACCAAGCTCTAATCAATGCCATGCTCCAACGAGACCTTCCCATGCCCCCTCCACCACCCCTAGATATTCTCCCCAACCAAGAATGAGCCCCGAGCCATACTATCTTGCAGCCTAATCCACCCAACTTAAAAGTCTTACAACCTCCTCCCCCAAATATAAATCCACCACCCCGACCCCCACATCCATCGGTCTCGGCACCAACTCCTGAAGGAGAGGCCAGTAGCGTCTAGCCCCCGCTGCCCTCTGGTGGTGACAACATTCCTCTCTGGGACGCAGAACTCTGAGCCATAAAGCTCCAACTCCAAGGGGTCATGCAGAACATCCAGTATAAACCCTCTACCACAGCCAACTCGCCATTCGTTGCCTCCATCCGGGATAAACCTCTACCCCCCAAGTTCAAAATGCCCACCATCAGCTCTTTTGACGGTACGACGGACCCGACCGACCACTTGGAGACCTACAGGACTCTCATGATCCTCCATGCTTTCCCTGACGAAATCATGTGCCGGGCTTTCCCCGTGAACACTCAAGGGGTCAGCTCGACTTTGGTTTAGTCAATTGCCAGCAGACTCTTTCTCCACTTTCAAATACCTCAGTGACTCTTTCCTCAACCATTCCATTGGAGCCCAACGCCAGCGGTGTCTGACAACCCAACTCCTCAACATCCGTCAGACCGAGGGGGAGTCGCTACGCAGTTTCGTTACCCGCTTTAACACCGAAGCCCTACAAGTAGCGAAAAACGATGACAAGGTCATCCTTACGGTTTTCATGGCCGGTCTGCGATCGTCTGACTTCATTTTTCCTCTCTCTAAAAACCCCCCGACCTCCATGGCTGCCCTACTCTCCAAAGTCCAAAAATACATGAATGCTGAAGATTCCCTAGTTGCCTGGCAAGATCCTATAACCAAAAACCCGACCCCCAGAGAAAAGAGAAAAGATTCAGACACCAGAAATACCCAGTACAATAACCAAACATCTCAGTACACTAACCGACCCCCCAGAACTGACCGGTCGGCCCCAGGCTGACCGCCAGGCCGGTTCGAGCAGTACACCCCCCTAAACTCCCCCATGGAACAAGTCTTCCATCAGATCCAGCGGGACTACCCTCTAAAATGGCCCCAACCATCACAGACTCCTTCCAATCGAAAAGACCAGTCCAAATATTGCTGTTTTCACCAGGATCACGGCCATAATACCGATGAGTGTGTTAACCTCAAAGATCAGGTCGAGGGCCTGATTCGTCAAGGATGCCTCAGTCGATTCACGGATACTTGCCCTCAGCAGAAGTAGCGGACTGTACCCATTAGAAACAACCGCCGGCGCACTCCTCCCCGACAGCCAGCACAGCCTAACCAAGGTCATGATCGCCCTCCACAGCAACCTCAGGCACAAGGTAACCCCGCCCCACCTGTTGAAGAAATCAGAGTTATCTCCGGCAGGCTTGTTTGTGGAGGACCATCCCGGTCGGCTTAGCGGGCAGAACTCAGGAAAATAAGGTAGGGCCCAGACAACGAGGTTGCCACGTTGGACCAAGCCTCCAAACACCCCAGGCAGTGGACCGAGCCTATCACCTTTATGGACGCCGACTGCACAGGCATCCGTTATCCTCATGACGGCCCTCTCGTCATTTCCGCTCTCCTCTCCAATTACAAGGTCAAACGGGTTCTCGTCGACAACGGTAGTTCTTCAGACATCATCTTCCTCAATTGTTTCCGCCAGCTCAAGATTGGGGAAGAAAGTCTGTCTCCCTTCCAAACCCCTTTGGTCGGTTTCACTGGCAACCGGGTGACCTCCATCGGCTCCATCGATCTTCCTATCACAATTGGTGAGTACCCGCGGTAGACCACAAAGTTGCTCACCTTCCTCGTTGTTGACTGCCCCTCCGCCTACAACATCATCCTTGGCCACACTACCCTAAATGCTTTCCAAGCTATCACATCCACTTACCACCTTGCCATCAAGTTCTTCACCGATCTTGGGGTCGAAACAGTGAGGGGAGAGCAGACCGTGGCCAGAGAATGTTATGTCGCCTCACTTAAAGAAGTCAAGCTGAAGGAGGCTATGATCATTGAAAAACTCGATGTCAGAGATGAAGATGAGCTGGTCAAAGGGAAACCAGTGGAGGAGCTCGCTGAAGTCCTCGTCGACCCTACCAACCCAGCCAAAACCGCCAAGATCGGCAGCCAACTATCCTCCCAAGCCAAGGCCGACCTCACTGCCCTCCTGGTTGAACACAATGGCGTGTTTTCCTAGACTCACTCTGATATGCCGGGTATTGATCCCTCCTTCATCAGCCACTGTCTCAGTGTTGAGCCCTATTTCCGACCTATCTGCTAGAAGCAGCGCATTTTTCATCCGGAACGCAATAACCTTATTGCTTCTGAAGTAGACAAACTCCTTGAGGCACAGTTTATCACTAATGTGGACTACCCCAGATGGCTGTCGAATGTGGTTCTGGTTCGTAAAAATAATGGTAAATGGCGACTCTGTGTCGACTACTCCGACCTCAACCGAGCTTGCCCCAAGGACAGCTACCCTCTCCCTCGCATAGATCTGCTGGTCGACACCATGGCCGGTCATCAAATGCTCAGTTTCATGGATGTCTTCTCTGGATACAACCAAATCTTAATGCACCCATCCGATCAGGAGTACACCTCATTCATCACCGACCGAGGCACCTACTATTACCGTGTGATGCCATTTGGGTTGAAGAATGCCGGGGCCACTTACCAACGGTTGGTCAATACCGTCTTCCATCATCAGATAGGCCAGAACATGGAAGTACATGTCGATGACATGCTGGTCAAGAGCAAGCTCTCTACTGATCATCTGGCTGACCTGCGAGAAACCTTCGCCACCCTACGAAAGTACCAGATGAAGCTCAATCAGAAAATATGCCTTCGGCGTAGGATCTGGGAAGTTTTTAGGATTCATGGTCAGTCAGCGGGGCATCGAGGCTAACCCCGAAAAGATCAAGGCCTTAATCGAAATGCAGTCACCCAGAACGGTCAAGGAGGTTCAGAGGCTTACTGACCGAGTGGCCGCCCTCAACTGCTTTATTTCCAAAGCAACGGATAAGTGCTTCCCCTTCTTCAGAGTCTTTCGGCAAACTTTTGAATGGACAGTAGAATCTGAAGAGGCCTTTCAACAGTTGAAATAGTGCATGGCTAACTCCCCACTACTTTCTCAAGTCATCACGGGTGAACCCCTTTTCTTCTATCTAGCCGTGTCATACACTGCAGTTAGTGCAGCACTCGTCAGGGAAGACAGCTTTGTCCAGCGACCGGTCTACTACATCAGTCGGCCTCTTCAGGGGGCGGAACAGAACTACCCATTGTTAGAAAAAATGTCCTTGGCCTTGGTCACCGCCTCCAGACGACTCCGCTCTTACTTCTAAGCCCATTCCATAGTGGTCCTCACTGACCAACCGTTGAAGAAGATAATGCAACAACCAGAGCTTTCCGGCAGGCTTATGCAATGGTCGGTCGAACTCAGTCAGTTTGATCTCTCCTGCTGGCCTCGGACAACAATTAAGGGACAGGCTGTTGTCGACTTCATCCTGGAATTCACTAACCTCACCCCAGCCACAACTCCTCCACCCCCACCAACCCCTACCGAGCCAGAAGACCCCCATTCTTGGACCCTCAACGTCGACGGATCATCCCGCAAAAAAGGCAGTGGAGCTGGTCTAATCCTCACTGCCCCTGATGGTGGTTATTTCAAATGTGCTCTCTGCTTCCTATTCGATGCAAGTAATAATGAGGCCGAATATAAGGCACTAATAGCAGGTTTCTGCCTAGCTAGAGACATCGGTGCCAGCCACATCCAAGTGTTCAGCGATTCCCAGCTTATTGTCGGGCAAATTACGGGAGAATTCGACACCAAAGAGGACACCATGCGGGCATATAGGGATATTGCTCTCCCCTTTGCTCGCCTCTTCAATACCTTCCACATTAAGCACATCCCTCGGGCTGAAAACTCCAAGGCAGATGAGATGGCCCAATTGGCTTTTGCAGACCAGTCAGACCTCAACCACGGTGTCCACCTTGAATACCTGTCCCACCCGGCCATCTCCCCCAACCTGCAAGAAGTCCACTTCCTCCAAGATAAACCTATCCCATGGGCGGCAGACATTTTTCTGTATCTGACAATAAGGGAACTTCCATACGACAAACAGGAGGCCGCCAAAGTCAGGGCCCGGTCATCTAATTACATCCTTGTCAGTGGCCTCTTATACAAACGTGGCTTTTCACGCCCGTATCTGCGATGCCTCAATCCCGCCCAAGCAACCTATGTGATGAGGGAAGTTTATGAGGGTATCTGTGGTAATCATTCGGGCGCCCGGTCCCTCGCCCATAAAATACTTCGCACTGGTTATTTCTGGCCTACTCTCAATCAAGATGCAACTGACTTCATACTCAAATGTGATAAGTGTCAACGTTTTGCCAAAATCCCCCATGCTCCTCCTACAGAATTGATCACGCTTTGCAGCCTCTACCCATTCGCCAAATGGGAGATTGACCTGGTTGGCCCATTGCCTACTGGCCGAGGCCAAACCAAATTCGCAATTGTCGCCGTCGACTACTTCACTAAATGGATGGAAACAGAACCCCTTGCTACCATTACTGAGCGGAACACAACCCGATTCATCTGGCAGTCAATCGTATGCAGGTTTGGCATCCCTCAAGCCATTGTCTCCGACAACGGCAAACAATTGGACAACGCCAAATTCAGGAAATTCTGTGCAGAACTCCAAATCCAGCCATGTTTCTCTTTCCCAGGTCATTCCCAAGCCAATGGCCAAGTTGAGGTCACCAACCGTTCTCTCCTGAAGATCATCAAAACCAAGCTGGAAGCTGCTAAGGGACTTTGGGCTGAGGAATTACCCAATGTACTCTGAGCTTACCGCACCACCGCTTGGACTCCCACTGGGGAGACCTCCTTTCACCTAATATACGGCGCTGAGGCGGTCATCCCAGTGGAAATAGGTCTATTAACCCCAAGGGTTTTACACCCGAATCCAGAACTAACTGAAGAGCTGCGTCGGGCAAACCTAGATTTGATCGAAGAACTCCGAGAAACCACCGCTGTCAGACGGGCCTCATACCAACAGAAAATGAGAACACACTACAACCGCAAAGTTAGACTGAGGGAATTCGCCGTGGGGAACCTTGTTCTGCGAGAAGTAACTCTTGCCACCAAAAATTCGACTGAGGGCAAACTGGCAGCCAAGTGGAAGGGACCTTATGTTGTGAAAGCCAGACCACGTCCGGGCACTTACCGACTTCAGGACATGGAAGGTCGAGACCTCCCCCATCCTTGGAACGTTGAGCATTTGAAGTGCTATTTTCAATAAAAGTTATATTTTTGTATTGTCCAATTGCTGTATGTTTTTTTTGACAATCTGCACACTTGAATGTTCTCATTTTCTCCTCATATGGTGTAAATCTATGATCCAATGGGCTACACTTTATATGACAGCAAACTTATATCTCAATTATCTGTGGTATTCCAATAATGCTTTGATTGCAGCCTCAGCTTGACTGAGCATGAAGAACTCAGCCAGACCGAGTCACTTAAAGCCTCAGCCAGACTGAGCACAAAAAGCTTCAGTCAGACTAAGCATGAAGAGCTTGGCTAGACCGAGTTACTAAAAGCCTCAGCCAGACTGAGCATGAAGAGCTCGGCCAGACCGAGTCACTAAAAGCCTCAACCAGACTGAGCACAAAAAGCCTCAGCCAGACTGAGCATGAAAATCTCGGCCAGACTGAGTCACTAAAAGTCTCAGCCAGACTGAGCACAAAAAGCCTCAGCTAGACTGAGCATGAAGAGCTCGGCCAGACCGAGTCACTAAAAGCCTCAGCCAGACTGAGCATGAAGAGCTCGGCTAGACCGAGTCAGTAAAAGCCTCAGCCAGACTGAGCATGAAGAACTCAGCTAGACCGAGTCACTTCAAGTCTAAGCCAGACTGAGCCACCATTGCAACTTCATGATCATAAGCATAGTGGCCATACGCTCTCCGCCAGACTGAGTTATTTCAAGCCCCAGCCAGGCCGAGCCACCATTGTAACTTCATGATCGTAAGCATAATGGCCACACTTAGTCAAATTCCAGTCCAACGTTTTCCAAATCAGACTGGTTCCTCGCTGGGTTGGGATTCACAAACTTCGCATCTTTAACACTCTTACAAGTTAAACTTCACTCTACATTGAGTTTTTCTCACATTCACTCTACACTGAATTTTTCTTACAAGTTAAACTCCACTTTACATTGAATTTTCCTTACAGTCACTCTGCATTGAGGTTGCCTTACGTTTTAAACTTCACTTTACGTTGAGTTTTCCTTACATTTTGCACTTCACAATGATTTATATACAAGCCTTATACAAGTCACCATTCTCATTCATTTTAGATGTACAAACAAAAGCAATAGCATGAAAACACAACTCAAAATTTTATTTATTCACAAACTTGCACATAAGTTTGTCACAGCCATTCAAAAAAAATAAAATAAATAAATAACCAAAACGCTAAGTACATATTTTCTCCACTCCACTCACTCCTCTTCTTCACTTGAGGCGAGATCTTCCTCTTCAATGCCCTCATCTAGGGGGGGTCTGGGCCACGTCGTCTTCGTCAATTCTAACACTGCTGAAGTTTATGTCTAAAAACAACTCTTCTTCTTTACGCTTGAACATTTTCCAACCACTGTCCCAGAATTTAGCCATTTCGTGTTTGTAGAAGTCCGACCGTTGGAAGCTCTGGATCACTTCGTTTTCGCTCCTGCTCCCAGCGGTCGTCCCCGACGGACCAGCCCCTCCAGCCCTCTCTCTCGCTAAGTTACTGGCAATAGCAGCATCGATGGCCATCTGAAAGTTAGCAGACACCTTAAATTGCTCTATTGCTACGACGTACAGATCGGGGTATGCTGTCCTTTCAGAGGCTGCCCTGGTTTTTTTTTCTTCCAACTCCTTCTCCAACCTCGCCCTCTCCTCCATTGCCCTAGCACGCTCATCTTCCAGCTCCTTCTGCAGCCCAACAATCTTTCGGTTTGCTTCATCATTTTCTTTGATCTGCTAGGCGCGCAGTTCTTCATTGCTGGTCATAGTCTCTTCAAACTGCTCGGTGGCGACTGTGCATGCATTTTGAGCATCCCCCAGCTTCTTCTGCTCGCCAGCCAACTGGAACTCAAGCGACACTACCTTGCGGCGTTCGTCCTCTAGCTCCAACTTGCCTGCGAGCAACTCAGCATGGGCTCGAGTAACAACATTGTGCTGCACGATCGCCAACACCTCCATCTTCTTCGCCTTTTGAGCCTCCCCCAACCCCCTAGCACACGCACTCCCGCAGTCCTCCTCCAACCCACACTCTCTCTCTTGAAATTTTCAAGTTGGGCCTCCACCTGCCCCAACCTCTCCCTCTCCCTCTCCCTCCTTAATTCGCCCTTCGCCACTGCCACCTTATTCAACAGGGCTTCCGCTAAGGCAGCCGCCTCCATCTAGGCTGAGCACAACTCCTTCATCAGCTCCGCCTCAGTATAACCAGCCAGCAAGCGAATGGCTGCGTCTTCCACCACCGCCAAGAGGCAGTCTGCAGCCATCCTGGCCTCTCTCCCTTCCCCTTCCACTCGCCCAGACACCGCAGGGACGTGGTAGAAGGCGGTCTTCAAACCAGGCCTCTCTCCCTCTCCTTGGGGTGCCAGACTCTCCTGTGGTTGTGGCTCTTCCCTTAACTCTACCCTTGGCTCAGTACCGACCCCACCACTTTGCATTTGCTCCCCAAGGCCAGTCGCCCCACTCTCTGCCTCTTTGGCCGCCCCCTCCAACCCTATTTCAGGGGTCCCCTCTGCCTCCATCGCCAGGGGGGTCTGCTCCATCGTCTCATCCTTCTTCCTCTTCAAGGCAGGCTCCTCTTCACTCCTCCTCATTCTTTTCTTTTTTTTCACCACACCCTCCATCTCCTCGTAGGCTCTCTCCTTCAAAGGATCAACTAGGGGCGATCGTGGCTCAAATCCACCTAAGTCCTTTTCCTCCAGGGGTTTAGGGCGCAGTCGGATCCTTTCCCTTGCGATCGGCTTCGGCGATCGGTCTACCTGGGACTCTTTGAACTTACTGGCTTTGGCGAGGATGGTCCTATCCTCTGCCTTTTGCACCTTCTTTCTCGCCTCTAACTCCGCCGATCCCAGGTCTCCACCGATCAACTGAGGACCCAACCCTGCCGCACACAAGGCTGACAGCTGAACAAGCTCGTCCTATCTGGCGCCCTCCTTCTCCCTCCATTCCTTCACCTTCTTTACTCTCGCCTCTACTGCTGCCCCCAGTTTTGGCTCTACAGACTTGGTGGGCACTTTCCAAACTGTGCGCACTCCAACCCCTCCGTTGGCAAACACATAGAACCACCGCGGCCTCCACCCCTTTATCGATGACGGCAACCCCACCACCAGCCCTTTCCCTGCCGCCGCCTACAAAGTGACCCAAGTCTCTTGCTGCCCCGATGCCTTATAGCACGCAAAAAACTCGTCCACCGTCATTTCAGCCCCCCCCGCTTGCCTTCAGCCATGCGCTCGCACAGGCCAGCAAGATTTTCCATGCATGGGGCATTAGTTGGCCTGGAGCTACCTCCAACCGGTTTAACACGTCCACCACTATTCGGGGTAGCGGCAACCTCAAACCCCCCTTTAGAGCCTCCTCGTATAGGGCGAATTCCCCCTGTCGAACATCAGATGCCCTCTTCTTTGATTTCGGCAGTCTCAACTCTATCTCTGCGGGAATCTGGTACTTCTCCCGCATATCCTCCAGCTCCTTTGCGGTAATGATCGACTTATCGGCCTTTGTATGGCAGCGATCTGGCTCCACTTGGCTGATTGGCATCGGCGCCACCATCATTGTGGACGAACGAGGTCGCCCCGACGGCTCCCCCCCACTCCCCACTCGCCTCTCCATCCTGTATTGCTCCGCCAAATCCACCGCATCGTCGTCCCCCAATGGATCAACCCTGGCATTTGTAGTTTCTTCTTGGGCCATTTCTGTGTTGTGTCTACGAATAGCTTCGGATGCGGGTGCAAGGAAATTCAAAAAATGTCACAAGGGTGTATCACTTGCAATGAAGGACTCTACACTTGGAATGTTTTGATTTTTCGAAAAAAATGTAGTTAAAACGTATAATACCAAAAGCTCAAGGCTTGCCTGTATTCTAGGGGTCACAATTAATTTTCGCCAGTTTGAAAAATTTTCAACCATCCGCCAAAACTGTCTTTTTAACACCCATAATGACCCATCGTTTCACTTTTGGCCCAACGCCTAACCTTCCCCACCACGTGATTCTGCCACGTGTACAGCCACGATTCACTGCCCCTTTCCCCTACCCTTTGTTTTCCATTTCAAGTCACCACGTGACCCGCCGCCTCTCAAGCTCCGCACCCTGTCACCTCCCCCTTCGTGGTCGGCCCTCCTCAAGGTCGGTCCTTTCACTCGGCTACCCTTCGCGGTCGGCCCTCCTCGTGGTTGGTCCCTCCACTCGGCGACCCTCCGCAATCGGCCCTCCTCATGGTCGGTCCCTCCACTCGGCGACCCTCCGCGGTCGGCCCTCCTTATGGTCGGTCACTCCACTCGGCCACCCTTCGCGGTCGGCCCGCCTCATGGTTGGTCCCTCCACTCAGCCACCCTTTGCGGTCGGCCCTCCTCATGGTCGGTCCCTCCACTCGGCGACCCTCTGCGGTCGGCTCTCCTCATGGTCAGTCCTTCCACTCGGGGACCCTCCGCGGTCAGCCCTCCTCATGGTCGGTCCCTCCACTCGGCGACACTCCGCGGTCGGCCGTCCTCATGGTTAGTCCCTCCATTTGGCGACCCTTCGCGGTCAGCCCTCTTCATGGTCGATCACTCCACTCGACCACCCGTCGTGGTCGGCCCTCCTCATGGTCTGTCCTTTCACTTGGCCACCTTTCGCGACCGGCCCTCCTCATGGTCGGTCCATCCACTCGGTCACTCCTATCGGTCGTCCTCCATCCTGCCGGTCTCTAACAACCCTCATTTTCTTCATTATTCCCTTCGTTGGACTAAAGCTGCGCTTGGGAATATGGGACTACTGACAGGGGTAGGCCCATAAAGGCTACAGCCCACTATAAACAACCCAGACCCACCACTTTGGCCCAATAAATAATCCAATTAATGAAGCCCAGCACTGCTGAAGCCCCACATAGCAATAAGAACCAATGACATCAAGACACATGGCAAAAGAAGGGCAAGTCACAGCAGCAAACAAAGATCTGCAAAGTTATTGCTACGTTACATCGCCATTAATGAGGCCCCTTACAGCATTTATTGCGATAACCCCTCTCCGTCGGGACAGCATGCCCTTACCCTGAACAAGGTAAGCTACAACATAGACTTTTGGCCAAGGTGACAGGTCGGAAGGGACAACGAAATGATTACCAGAGAATATAAACAGACTTTGAAGACAAGAAGAATGTTAAGCTTTTCTATCTCTAGTCTACCTCTACAATCCACTCCTCTTTCTAACTTGCTCGTCAGAGGGTTCCCTGGGGGACTGTAATAACCCTCATCACTGCTTACCGATAAACATTGATTACCGTCAAACTGAACTGATTATGACTGATAATTGAACTGATTAAAGTTCTGAACTGACTGACTGAAAACTGGAACTGAATTGACTGAGTATGTGTGTTAATCTGTATTCTATCTGTTTGATTGTTTACTTGATCTGTTCACATTTTATGTTTAAACTGCTAATTGAAGGCCTTATCGGCGGCCAAACCGGGAATTGATTGATGTTTTATGATCCTCATAATTAATGTGATCTTATGGTGTATTTATCTGAAAACTGATTAGGTATGATTAAATTAGATTAAATATTGATCAATTGCTTAAGTTTGACTTAATTACCATTAGACCACTTAGTGGCCACTACCTCACACAAGTTGAGCCTTGTACACACTTAAATCAAAACATTTGCTCAGCCTTCCTCCTTGCCATAGCCGACCAAGAGAGAAGAGAGGGAGAGAGTGAGAGAAATTGGATTCATCTTGAAGAATTGCTTGGTAATTGAAGTGTAGATTGCTATTTGAGCTCCTAAATCTTGAATACAAGACCTAAGGTAGAGTAATTGCCCTCTTGTTTATGAATTGAGCTAGTTCTTGCATGATTCATGCTTCATTGTAGAACTAAGTCATGTTTTGGTTCATTGTTGTTGAATTGAAGCTCAATCCTTGCATGCATGGTTGTATTGTAGATGTTGAGTTGCTTTCATGGCAAAATGTTACTTGCATGTCCATAATTTTGTAATGGTCCATGTTTTCATCTTGTTTTTGGATCAATTGGCTTCTTAGAGCATCAAATTGAAGCTTCAAAATGATTTGAATTCATGCATGTTTGCATGTTCATCTTGTTCTTGAAAAATGGTTTGAAATTGGGTTTGGATTAAACACCCTTGGGCTTTGATTTCTCAAAGTTGAGTTTTGAATCATGTTTAACTATGTGTTTACAAATGTTTTCTGGAAATTCAGCCCAAGAGGTCGAGTTTTGAGTTGTTAAAACTTGGTTTTTGGCTTGGAGGTGCAATCTGGGTTTTCCAGATTTTGCACTTCCGCTCGAGCGGGGACTAGTGACGCTCGAGCGTGGAATCCGAGCATCCAGTATTTTCTCTACACTGTTTTACAGTCCGCTCGAGCGGAGGCATGTGTCTCACGATCGAGCGGGCGCTGAGCGTCCGTCGAGCGGACATTTCACCCATCCAGTACTTTTACAGTACGCTCGAGCGGGAAAGTTGACGCTCGAGCGTGTACCTTGTTGTATGTCCGCTCAAGCGGGTAAAACCGCGCTCGAGCGGGACTCTGTTTTTCTGAAACTTCTGAAACTGCTTTTTGAGTACATCTTTGCATCCTCATCCCATTCTAGGCATTCTTAGGCCTAGTTTAAGGCGTCTTGTTGAGGATATAGATGTAGAACACACCGAGGCAAATTAGGGATTAAGTTATTATCTTTCCCAGCTGTGTAGCTTAGTGTGTTAAATCTGTTAACTGTGTAGGGTTGGCGACTGGGGAGGCACGCTCTAGCATACTGTAGCCCAAACTCTGTGAGTAACGATTGTGTAAAGATATGTTCACAAATGATTATCTTCTGAACAACTGAACTGTACTGTTTTCTAAACTGATTTACTGTTAACTGAATGAATGTATGTCCTATATTCTGAACTGTATTGTGGCATCCTTAGCACCTACTGTTTACTGTTACTGTGATAGAATTCTCTGTCGGTTCCCTTGTTGGAACCACCACTGTTTACTGACTGATGGCCATCACTACTGTTCGGTCTTTTAAGACCTACTGTTTACTGTACTGATATGCTAATGGATGTACCACATATGACTGTACTGACTGAATGACTGAAATACTGTTTAAATGAATTGTTTTCATACTGTAAGGACATTCATTCTTAACCCCTTTACGCATTATGTTATTCACTGGGCTTTAGCTCACTGCTCATATATATATGTAGATGTTCAGGCACCAGACCGCGGCTAGGAGCGTCAGGGTTACTCCAGTTTTGTCAAGCCAGCCTATGTGCCTCACTGCGAGGTTCCGAGCCTATCTTGTTAAGGCTTAGGAGTGTTTTACAATTCCCCCTTTTGTACTGTCTTACTGTTTTGTATAGACCGAATGCTTACTGTACTATGATGTAAAGGGTTGAGTCCCTAGTCTGAATGATTGTGCATTTTGTGCATACTGTTCTGTCATGATTATGTATATATGTATGAAAGTCTTTTTGCATACAGACTGTCACAGCTCATTGGACATTGTTTATTTACCGTTTTGGCTTCCGCCAGGCCCTATACTCTGTTTTACTGTTCTACTGTTCTGCAGGCCTTCGGTAATCTCGGATTACTGGCCGGTTACGGTGCTAAACCCATAGGGCCGGGTTTGGGTCGTGACAGAGACTCCCCGTTCTCCGTTGAGCTCTTGTGCAGGTCTTCAGGTGGGCTTGGTCATTCAGACATAGGCTTAAGTAGCGTAGATCAGTTCGACCCGTTCTATCATCACGAACTGTATCATCATATATCAAAATTTATACATAGATAGAAATACTTACATAACTTGATCTTGCTTTCAAAAGCTCTTCATCAAGCTCTGATACCACTTACAAAAACAAAAAGGAAATGAGTTTTTTTACTATTTTTCTTATGGATTTATGAAGTAGTTATAGAGTTAGAGATAAAGTAGGCAAAAGAAGAAGTTTAGACAACGAAGATGGAGAGAATTTATATTGTCTATTATGTTGGCGTAAAGGCCAATAAATAGAATACAAGATGATGGATACAAACAAAATCAAACTTAGTGCATACCTAACTTAGTAAGACTTTACGGAAAAGAGTTGCCAAAAATTCCAACAACCTAGTCAAGTCATAGGCTTTATGAAATGTCTTCATAAAAATAAATATAAATAGATAAAAATGTCTAAAAAAAAGTTACAGTTATTTACTATGTGATATAATTTTTACAATTATACACACTGATAGACGCGTGTTACCCATGTACGAGAATACTATACTATGCTCGGTTTGTTTCTTCTTTAGTTTCTGTTAAGCAATGTCCTCCTAACTTGAGATTGGGCTCCATCATTGTTAGAAATTGGGCACCCATGTGGCATGACCCTTTTCTGAACCTTTTGAACCTTATCCAAATAAGTTTGAATTTGAATTCAAAACCTATTTGGATAACCACTCAGGATATCTATATCTATCATATCAACTGATATGGATAGATGAGATAGATATCTTATATATCTGATATAACTAATATGGATAGATTTATTATTATCCTATATATCTGATCTAATATGGGATATGGGCGATTAAGAGAATAATAACGTATGTCGTATGTTTTACCCATATACTGACTCTCTCCCAAAATACAACGATCAAGAGCCATTTTGCATTGTGACTTGTGTGGGTGATATTCATTCTGTAATATCACTTCATTGCTGGGTTGATTGAACAGATTCAGGAAGCACATGATTTTTCCACAAGATCCTTCAATTCAGACTCTAGAGATAAAGGTATGACCATAATTTTTCATCCGCTGCGTTTACCTTTGATTTACATTGGTATCAGAGTAAATATGGGTATTTTCGTGCTTATTTTTATGCATTAAAATATGTGTATATTTTTATATAAATATATATACATGATATATGCATGAATATTAATAAAGAAGGAAGATGTCTTCATTTTTATGTTCATTAAATGTTATTTTTAATGCCATAAATGTTTTTTATTGTGAAAAATAGAGTCCAGCAGTACAAAAATCGAACCAGAAAACACCCTGCAAGGCGGAGCGTGGGCCTCACGCGCCACCTGACGCTGTGGGAGGCTTCCACGCGCCTCCACGCGCTGCCACGCCCTTGCACGCACCTCCACGCGCCAGACGCGATTCAAACGCACTTCCACACGTCGTCACGCGCGCGTCAGCGGCGCTTTCTACGCGCGCGCCGTCCGCGCCACGCACGCACACCGTGCGCTAAGTCGCGTGTGAGCCACTTGCTGAGCCGTGTGTGAGCTGCTCGCTGAGCCGCTTGTGAGGAGCTCGCTGAGTCGCGTGCTGAGCCGCGTACCGAGCCATGTACGCTGAGCCGCACCGTTTTTCCTCCGCCGGGTTGGCTGCTGATGCATAAGGCAGTGTTTGTTTTGTTTTTAATTCTAAATCACGTTAAATGGTCATTATTAATTCGTTATAGCTTTGTTTTAAGCGTGCTTGGTACCGTTAGACTCAGAATTAAATTTTTTATCTTCTGTAAAATTTTGAAAATTTTATGAAAATAAAAAAGTTTTTGCTGAAATAATAATTCATTATTTCTGGTTTAAAATGCATCTAGTGTTGCATGATTAAGTTTCTGGGGTTGAATTTTTTATTGTAGACTACTGCTGTAGTTTACTATTTACTGGTATAGTTATAGCATTTTACCAGATTCTGGAATATTTATTTCTAATTTTATGTGTGTTTATTAGTTATTTAAAATTCCAAAAAATACCAGAAAATTTTAGAAAATTTCAGAAGTGATACAGTTTCTGTTATGGCATAATTTGAATATTAAATACAGCATATTATTTTTTTTAGGGTTTGTAATATGTTGTGATTAGAATAGCATGATTAATTATTTTTTATTCTAATTCTATTATTAAATGTAACATAGCATGTATTGATTGTGAATCTACATTATGATGCTATTGTATGGAATTAGAATTTTTTATCATGCTTTTAGACATGCCATAGTCAGTGGGAGGTTATTCGGTTGAGAGAAATCTTTGTAGATTAACTCCCGAAAACCAATATTTTGTGCATAAATTAAATTAAATTTTGGATAATTGTCACCTATGGCGCAAGAGATGATTACGAGCATAGCAAATTTTCGATCTTACGACTTGTGTAATATTATCACTATTTAATTTAGATTTTTGTGGCAAAATTATATTATGCTAATCAAATTAATCCCAATGCGAATTTCTCTTTAAATTGACTTAGCTTATGGAAGTTAATTGGTTGACCTAGACTTAGTAAAGATGTTCAAATGTGAACAATGTAATCCCATTCTTTAGATGAGCAAAAGTCTTGGAGACTTTAGGTCAAACCTTAATTGAGCCAAAGTAAAGAAACATGACTCAAAGTCGCCGTGGTTTTGTTGCCTTGTTTGGCATAATAAAAATTAATGTGTGCACTATGGTTAGCGGCACGCTACGTAGTTTTGGTTGGCGAGTTTTGGAGTTATGAAGTTAGTAAGCCCTCAATAGATCTGTATATGATCTTGACAATTGAACTGCGCGGATTGACTTTGTAATTTGACTTGTAAATAATGTTACATCATTGGATGGAGTAACATTCAAGAGTCACGTTATCCAAGAAATGCGAGCTTAAATAAATTAGTCATTAAGTGTAAGACGAGTAGCCAGTATGAGCAGTGTTTTGCTCTCTACCCAATTATTGGAAGTGGATGGAGCAAAATTTCATGCACTATAATAGTGTGTGTTGAAATATCACGTGAAGTTAAAAGACTAGCACTTAGAAGCTGCAAAATCTATTAACACTATGTGAAAAGATTAGCGTTTAGAAGCTGCAAAATCTATTAACATTAAGCGACAAGATTAGTGCTTAGTGGCTGCAAAATCTATTAGCATTGCCAACTTGTCTAAGTCTGGATACTTACTGTTTCCACACTTGAGTGTGAGACATGAGGAGGGGCTTCTTTGTATGATTCCTTTGCTAGAGTAACGTTTTTGAATAACGTTTACCACTAAGCGCAAACGTTGCAGGATAATAATGAAAAGGTTAAGGCCGACAAGGTTGTTATGACTCTAAGAATTTGACGCATTCCTCGTGAGAGCATTGTGTTGAATTAGACTCTTTAGCCTAATTCACGCTTAAGTTACTTCAGGAACTGTCATAGTTGATAGCTTATTCTCTCCTTCTTGTGAATAGTAGAATTAATTGCAAGTAACTATGAAGCGAGAAATAGATATGGCAAGAGGAGTATCGTCATCTTTCAACTAGATGTAGTAAAGTGTATGGAGAATAAAATTGACTTGAGGGTGCAGGGGATTAGCACTTACTAGTTAAATTTGCGACTTAGGCGCACTTGATATCTCCATGACATCCTTTTATGATCTAGTGAATATGAATTAGTCGTGAGTCATTACCTAGTTGGGCCTAAACCTTTAAAACTTGTCTTCGAGAACTCACACATTAAGATGATTGGAATTAGTTTATGACATTGGTCATGAATCAGTAGCTTATTATACTTAATCACATTAATGAGATGATGACACGATGGTTTGAGTAGGCCTTCTCGGGCCCACTCGCTTATGACATCCTGCTCTCATGTGAATGTGTAACTTTGTTCGCAATGGGTGCGCACAAGTAAGTAGAAAAGCCGTAGAAGGTCATTTGTTTTGGCGCATTTAGTCCACTATGATATTTGTGACTATATATGTATAACGGTATGATAGCTAAGCCTGAATCTCGACACATTTATAGATTACGATACGCATCTGAGTCAAGACTATTTGATCTCCCATAAGTTAAAAGTTTTGAGATGATTTTTGACATTGCACATATAAGGTTGAGATCAATTAGATAACAGTTTTCGTATTTTTAGTTTTGACCAAGGTGGCGAGTATCTATTTGAGTTATTTTAGAAAACTCTGTGAAGAGAAATCGATGCTTAGGAAATTGATTATTCCTAATACTCAACAACACAATGGTGTAATAGAGATAAGGAATTAAGTTTTGTTAATGTTAGGTGGATGATAGCGCAAAATGTTTCCCAATTGGGAATTGCACTTTAGTTTGTTGCCTATATCCCTAACTAAATGCCCTTCATATCAGTTTTTACACTCCATTTGAGTAATGGGTTAGCGGAGAGCCATTTATGGGCTATCTGTAACCGTTAAGCAGTTTATCTTTATTTTACTTCTCATAAGGTTGCGAAGTTAAGACCTAGGGTTCAATAGCGCATTATTGTATGCTGTCTTATAAACACATAGGGTCGTGTGGCGCATTATTGTATGCGGTCATGTAAACCCTCTGGGTCATGTATATATAGGTAAGCAGCTTTATGGTAGTGTAACTAAGTCACACAAAGTTTTCTTAGTAAAGGTGACGTGAATAGAGTTTTGGAACTCTATAAGATAGAGAATTCTAAGCATAGTGCTTTATGTAGCCTAGTTGAGAATGGAAAGAAATTTTTAATATCCTAAGGACAGTGAGAGCGGTGTGCCTACTAATGGATTACTCCATTAGAGAAGAATACTCTACATTCTTAGTTGCGTGATAGCGAATGTGAAAATTTTCCACGTCATCACTGGGTGATTGAGAGGGAAACATTCATGATTGCTCCGCAAGATGATAAAGAGTCTAGGATAATGTCAAAGGCTCTAGTTCCCTGTTTTTAGAAAGTAGATTAATGTTGTGCAGTTTAAGAAAAAGTCTTTGAGGATTAACTATTTCTATAATTTGGTTGACTTCCCATTATGACGCGAAACTGTTCTAAAGTTATGCGTAATTTGGATAGTCATTGTTGAGACATAAGGCTCGCTAGATACAGAAAAGTCGCACCATTGAGAAAAGTGTAGACTATGAGAAGACTTCCTCCTGAGGAGTGAGGTTATTTCGACTTAGGCTATGATTGACATAAGTTCGGAACATTGATTTGTGGACATTGTGACCCAACTTTCTCGTTAGAGAATTTGATAAGTAGATCTATAGAGATTTACCTTCTGTTTTTATGGTGAAAAGTTAGGAGTGCAAAAAGGTTGCTAGTTCCAATAAATCTTTTACAGCCTAAAACAGTTATCCAAATAGTGGTTCTTAGATTTCATCAAGCCATGATAGACCAACGATGATCGATGAAGACCATTGAGGCATGATCAATGGTCCAAAAGAAGTTTTTTCTTACTTAGTCATTATGAGCCAGGAATTTATAAGGTTGTCGCCACCTAGGGTGGGCAGTCCTCTATTTTAGATATGATGGACATGGGTGATGTAATTTATATGCTCGGATGTACGATCCTTAGGGATTGTTTTGGAAAAATTCTCGGTTTGTCTTCAATGACTTACATAAGGAATTTCCTAGAACGATTCTAGATGCAAAATTGCAAACCCATTGACTTAGCTATCAGTAAAAGCCAGAGCCTTAGCTATTGAGTGAATCCTCAGATTGTCTTTGGGAGAAACAGATGACCTATATTCCTTGATCTTTTCTTTGTTGTGGGAGCCTAAAGTACGCTATGTGGGCGTATTCGGCATGATAAGTGTTATCTTTGGTAAATGGTCAACTGAGTTGTTTAGACATTGACCTTGCTCATTAGACTGTGGATAAAATGCTTTACTAGTAGTATATTAATTTGCTCCTTGCAAGATTCAATTCGCTAGTTGAGCGCATTTGCGCTAGTTGGGCGTATTAAGAATGAACGCAAATTAGTCACCAAAATATCTTTAGAGAGGTTATTGCGCAAGAAGTAGTGATCTTAAATCACTTCGTGTAAGGCGCACATGGTGGATTTCGTTGTATATACTTATCGCAAGAGGTGCTGATAAGGCTTACGTTTGGAATCTAGAATTGTGATCTTGAATCACTTCATGTGAGGCGCACATGGTGGATTTCATTGTATATACTTATCGCAAGAGATGCTGATAAGGCTTATGTTTGAAATCTAGAATTGCGCAAGCTGGGGTCAAATTTTTTTTTTTAAATCGATCACTTATTTTGAGATGATAGGATGTTGACACTATTATGGTTTGTGTCATAATGATTAGCAGATGATGATGTCAGCAGGCAAGATTAGCTTACTCACACGAGCAATCGCCCTTGGCGCTTGGGAGCAAGTAAGGATGAGACTAGTGATTTATTTTTATTTGGAGCCAAGAGAGGCTTAAATAAATCCACTATGCATGTCGCCTTGGTTACAACCAAGATGGGGTCGTGTTAAGGACCAAACATGAATGTTAGTACCCACTTTCCATGTTGTGCCTATTATGATTAGCCAGATGCGAGATCTCATTTGGCGCCTAGAAGGCGAGCAAATAGAGAATTCGGGTTAGGCGCTAGAAAGCGACTAGACTAATATCTGTACGGTGTATCGAGTATGACGTCACTCTTTATGGAAGAGTTACTCCACCGTAGCATATATTCATACTATATGTGCTTGGCGACTGAGTAATGAGGTGAGAGAATGGATCCCTGTTTCCTCACCGTGTGAGTCTTACGTGTCATTATTGATATGACTTTCATTTATGTACCCTTTTGTGACTTTTGACTATGTCATAAGATAAGGGGTTGATGTTCTGCTACTTTGGTATGTTGCCTGCGGTCATGTATGATTAGAGATGTTTTTTGGACCGGTGTAATTAGATGAGTCTGGGGTATATGAGACACTATTTCTGTTCTTTTTGGGTTGATGTCTCTATGCTGGCTCATTTTGAGTTTCTAGTATAGAGCTCCCACATGTAGGTGTTCTCAACAGTCGCACGGTGCAGTGGCTAGTATGAGATTGTTCATTTTTTAGGGAGATTGAGATAGAGATGTGGCAGTGTCATGCCAACTTATGTGCGAGTGAGAAATGTTAGAAATTGGGCGCCCATGTGGCATGACCCTTTTCTGAACCTTTTGAACCTTATCCAAATAAGTTTGAATTTGAATTCAAAACTTATTTGGATAATCACTCAGGATATCTATATCTATCATATCAACTGATATGGATAGATTTATTATTATCCTCTATAGCTGATCTAATATGAGATATGGGTGATTAAGAGAATAATAACGTATGTCGTATGTTTTACCCATATATTGACTCTCTCCCAAGATACAACGATCAAGAATCATTTTGTACTGTGACTTGTGTGGGTGATATTTATTCTGTAATATCACTCCATTGCTGGGTTAATTTATCAGATTTAGAAAGTATGTGATTTACTTACAAAATCCTTCAATTCAAACTCTGCAGAAAAAGATATGATCATAATTTTCCATCCACTGCGTTTATCTTTGATTTACAATCATCATATCTAAAAGCTATCTATACCTTTCCAAAGCGTTTACCTTTGATTTAGGAGTTATTTGGGATGATCTAAATAAGTGCACTTTTTATCTTTTTACGAAAAGATATGCAGAAAAGTAGAGAGGTGATGTGATGAAAAAAAAATAAAAAGATAAAAATATAAATTATTTCTCGTATGCCAAACTTGGCCTTACAATCATCATATCTAAAAGCTAGGGGTGTGCGCGGTGCAGGTCGGTGCGGTTTGAGAGAAAAATAGAAACCGTATGGCGGGTGGCGGATTGATAAAAGTGTCACTAGAATTTGCCATTTTCCTTATCAAAAACCGGCGGTTCGGTTGGCAAATAATGGCGGATTTGCCTTGGCGGTTCAGGCGGATTGGCGGTTTATAAAAAATATAATTCAAATTACAAAACTTAAATCAAAGAGTAAAAAAAAGACGAGAGACATCGTGATGTTAAGCATCTTGCGAAGCTTTCTTCTGATGCAGCAAGTGTAGCAACAACATGATAATATCAACGACTATGCCATCAGTTCATTACAAGTATCTGTGGAAGCTGCAATGATCAAATACAATACATAAAATTCCCCTCGAGCATTAATGTAATACTATATTCTAAGGTATAGAACAACAAGCAAATTTAAGTAAAAAAGAATTTTTAGAATCCTATAAAACATGATTTAATAGCGGTGCGGGTCGGTGCGGTTTGGAAGAAAAATAGAAACCGACGGATTGATAAAAATGTCACTAGAATTTGCCATTTTTCTTACCAAAAACCGGCGGTTCGATTGACAAATAATAATGAATTTACCTTGGCGGTGCGATTCGGTGCAATTTTAGCGGTTTCGGCGATTTTGGCGGTATTATGCACACCTCTACTAAAAGCTATCTATACCTTTCCAAAGCTAAAGTGCGCAAACGTAGATTAATTTTGAAAAAATGATTAAGAATTGACTTTTTATTTATTCTATTTTTATTTTGTGACCTTTTCTGTCATTAGCAACACTCCTACGGTTGATTGATATATCTACACCTGAGCCAAAGCTATAAAGCCTACGAGTATCAGAGAATTGAGTGATTGAAATGAGTAGTGAGTTTGTATTATGTGTTGTTTGTGTATAGTGTGGTCATGTTAGGCATCTTCAACCGTCAACCGTGTATTAATTTTTCAACAATAATATCTCTCTAAATTAAAGTGTAATAATGAGTTATAATGACATGAAAAGTCAAATAAAAAAAAAATTACAAGACACAAATATCACTATCATAGTGAGATTCACATCCTATTAAAGTTATTAAAACTCCTTCATTAGAGTTTTAAAATATTTTTGTTAATATTTTTATTAAATTTAAATAATTTTTTTTTGATATCAAGTGTTTCAACGAAGAGTTTTATAGTTTCATCAAATTATCGGTCGACCGGACGGACGACCGACCAGTCGATCGGCCAGTATAATTTTGTCACAAATTTTTTACCTTGAGGTGATCATTTGAGAAACATCCGAAAAAACATCCAGTCATGAAAATCTAATGACAATGAACAGTGATCTGATTAAAGGCACATCGATTCTCAATTTGATAAAATAAAAGTGAAATCTTAAATTTGATACATATTTGATGAAACTAACAGAGTAGAAAAAGAAGTTATTTTTTTATTAAATTTAAATTTAATAAAAATTCTAAATAACCATTAGTGATGATCGGAGTTGGATGAAATTAATCAATGAAGTTATATAAAAAATTTCATTGTATAAAAAGTATTTTCGTTATTTTTGTTAAATAAGGATAAAATAGTCTTTAGGTTTTTAATTAAATTGGTAGTCATTTATTCTCGCGGAAAGATTTTATTTCTAAACACCTAGTTACCTCACTCCATACGCTTAATCAAATATTATTTTAATGACAATTATATCATAAATTAAAATTATTATAATAGACATTCACTTATGCTCATAATATTATATCCAAATATTCTCTATACATATCTTTTAAAAACAACAAAAAAATCTCAATGTACATTTTTGAGTAAAAAAAACTAAATCCTAATTTCTTCATTATTTGTTACCTTTTTAATTGTTTCTCACTTTGCTTGCTACACACTTTATACTCCTCTATTACTTGCAAAGCAATACTCTCAAGTAAAAATATGCTTGATAACAGTAAAAACAATAATGAAAATTTTAATTTTTTTCATGTAGAATTTTTTTTTTCACGATTAATTCAAAAAATCAGTGTCAAAATATTCTATTTTATTTGGAATTTCAGTTTCTATAAGCTACTATTAATGTAGCCGCAGAACTCTATAGGCTAATCTCGCAGTCAATCAGAGGCTGATACTTGGAACTTTCATTACAAAGCAAAACTACTGGAAAAAAAACTCTCCTACAGAAAAGATCCTCCTTTAATTGTTGCAGGCATTGACTCATCAAAGTATACATCTCGACGGATGATCACTTTTTTCGGTCATATATATTTTGAACTACCGTGTTGAACAAATCAATCTATTTTAAAAATTAAGTGTCAAATAAAAAATAAATTTTGAAAAATCAGTGCTGACTTTTCAAAATCACAACTTGTTAAGGAAAAAACGAGGGTTTATTTTAATTTATCAATGCACTCAACAGAGAAAATAAAATGGTACCAAATGCAATAATGATATCGAAACAGAGTAATAGCTAACTCCAATAGATTTCGGAACTAGAGTGTCGAATGCAGGAGGAGGGGCTTCAATGGAGTTAAGAGTACGATTGGAATAATTAGTGTGGAAAGAGGGTTGAAGTGGTGTGTACAAGATATGAGTTAAGAGTATGATTGGAATAATTAGTGTGAAATGAGAACAAAAATTAATAATTAAATTACTAAGTGTGTGCATTGAGAAAAGATATGCATTGAAATAACTAGGTGCGTAGAAATAAAGGTTGCGTTTGGTAGAATTTTGTAAATATGATTTGAGAGTATAAGTTATATTTTGAGTTTGTGAGTTGTGGAATTATGATTTGAGTGTAGAAAATTTGTTTGGTTATGGTTTTTGAATAGAGTGTTGAATTGAGTTTTGAATTGAGTGTGGAATTGAGTTTTGAAAGTTTGATTTGACATGTGAAGTAAGAAAATTTGTTTGGTTATAAGTTTTGGAAAGAGTTTTCAAAACTTAATTCAAATTGTTATAACTCATAACAAAACACATTACTTTCACACTATTGAAAATTCTGATCAACACTTATAACCAAACTCTTTTTAAAATTCAATTAAAAAAATTTACTATTAACAGAAAATAACATTAATCAATTTTTTAATTGAAAATACTACAAAGGAATAGGGATGGCAATTTGAACCCGGCCTGACGGGGACCCGATCCCCCAACCCCGATTTGAATGGTTTTTCCCCGAAAAATACCCCCGCGAGGACGGGGATGGTATTCGAAATTAAATCCCCGTTCAGTTTCGGGCCGGGGACGAGGATCAGTGTTCAAGCCCCGGCCCGTCCCCGTCCCCGTCCCCGGCCCCGAATTTTCCCCGAAGTAAAATTACCATTTTACCCCCTTATATATATAGAAAAAAATCAACCATTTTCCCCAAACACAACACAGCAGCAGCACCACTTCTCTCATCACCGATTCTGTCGTCTATCTCTCTCTCTCTCTCTGTCTCTCTCAAAGACGCTCTCTGCCGATCTCTTCTCTCTCTCATCGAGTCAAAACCCTAAAACAAAACCCTCTTTGTCGCCACCACCGTGGTCTCCCTCCGAGAGCAGTACAAGCCCTTTGGATGCGATTCACCAAATCGATCAAACTCACCATGGTGGCCATCTTCTCAAAACCCCAGCAAATCTCAATTCAAAACCCTAGAAACTTCAACACGAAGAGCCACTCTCTTCTCTTTTCTCCTCTGTCCCTCTCGGTCTCACGCTTTCTCTCTCAGATTTGATCACACCCCGTGAATCACCAACAGATCTTGAATCACCACATCACCGATCGGCAACAGATCGTGAATCACTCTCGGAATCAGATCGTGAATCAGCCCTTAGATCATGATTCATGGAGTGAACCGTGAAGCTCTCTCTCTCTCTCTCTATATATATATATTTTAGATGATGAACTTGTTGATGATGAAATTTTCTGAAACGTTTCTGAACTTGTTGTTGTTGATGATGAGTTGTATTTTCTGAAACTTTTTTCAGATGATGAACTACTTGTTGTTGATGATGAAATTTTTTGAAAATTTCTGAAACTTTTCTGAATTTTTTTTTTTTAGATCTGTTTTTAGATTATGAACTTGTTGTTGTTGTTGTTGTTGATGATGAGTTGTATTTTCTGAAACTTTTTTTAGATGATGAACTTGTTGTTGATGATGAAATTTTCTGAAATTTTTTTTTAGCCGGGGAATGCTCGGGGTCGGGGAAACCCGATCCCCGTTGGGGGCGGGGGTGGGGGTAGTGACAGATTCCCCGTCGGGGATCGGGGCCGGGGCCAGGGAAAATTCGAGCATCGGGGATCGAGGACGGGGAGTGGGATCCCCGGCCTGCCCCGCCCCGTTGCCATTCCTACAAAGGAAATAATTTTTTTCAAAATAAATATTCAAAAAATTTAAATCATAAATATTTAAATAATTTAAATAATCTAAAAAATTTAATAAGTAAAAAAATAAAATAAATATTCAAAAAATTTAAATCGTAAAAATTTAAATATTCAAAAAATTTAAATAATTTAAAATGTTAATATTTTAAATTTAAAAACAACTTCACACTCAAATCGTAACCAAACACATAAAATAAAACTTAATTAATAAATTATTTTTAAAACTCATAACCAAACACATAACTCGAAACTCTATTCTACTTTCACAACTCTACACTTAAATTGTAACTAAATACATAACAAAAAATTAAAATATTTAAAAATATTTTTATAAAATAGAGTTTGAATTAATTTTTATAATATATTTTAAAATTTTAAAAATTAAAATCATAATATTTTGAAATTAAAATATTTTAAACTATTCAAAAAATTAAAAAAATCGTAACATATTTAAATATTAAAATATTTAAAATCTTAACAAAATTAAAATATTTTTAAAATATTTAAATATTTAAAAAATTAAAATATTGATTTGAATTGAATTTTGAAAAGTGTTTTAAATTATGTGTTTGGTTATGAGTTTTGAAAAGTAATAATTATGTTTTGAATTGAGTTTTAAGAAAAAATATGTAGAATTATAATTTAAAAGTTTAAAACAAACGATACACTCAAATCAATAAGTAAAACTATAATTTGAGAGGTTTACCAAACAGAACCAAAATTTCCCATTCTTGTGCCATTGGATAAGGCAGGTTACATTTCATCCAATCAGTGAGAAAATTACTTTAACAAACAGTGATTATTCAACCTTTTGATACATAAATCACCAATAAACCCACCTATGATGTACCTCGTTTGGCATTTATTTTGAGAACTCTGTTTTCACCGCCCCAAAAAAAAAAGTTTGGCAAAATTGTTCTCGAAAACTGATTTTGAGAAAATTTGCCAAAAACAGATCGCATTACAAACTGTTTACTAAATTCTCAAACATCAAAATTATAAGAAAATGCAAATGACAGGAAAACAACTAGGTTGCAAGTCCCATTGTTTGATTCTCACACACACACACACACACACACACACACACACAAATTACAATAAAAACAATGAAAAAAAACCCATAAAGGCTCTAAAGCTTCTTGATTAATTTGAACTACTAGCAATAAAGCACATGAAGGACATAATGATACAGACTTGTATGTGAATAATGGTTACATAAAATGGAAATAAAGCACATGAAGCCGACAGAAGCAAACAAGAAGGTTCAACCAATCCCATGTAGATTTCAAAAGTGTTACTTGTAAATGTGTTTCCAAGCATATCATCTAAGGTAAGCAACACTTTATACTGACTAGGAAAGTCGACATCGTTCGTGTTAACAGTTCATTTTCATCAGTTTCTACCAACTCACGTGATCCCTTCTAGGTTTTTGTAACAAGTTTCTAGTTCAACCAAGCAATATGGTGTCAACTGGTGTCCATTTGTTGCCCATCTGGAATTTCTTGTTTGTCCTCAACACCAGCATTGTCAGACTCCGTTTGTGTTGGAGGAGCGGGCAATACCTCTGCCACCAACTCTACCAGTTCTTCAACACTATCTCCCAAACGCGATTCACATTCCTCTATAATCTGCAAAACAACGGAGAAATAACTGAAAAACAGATTTGCAGACGAGCCCCTCTTGTCCACCAGAAACATGTTTGCCACTTATTCACAGAAGCAAAAGAGTACGATGATTACATCAACTAGCATTGGCTAGATATTCATTCACACAGTTGATCATAATTACTTCTTATAAAAATACAATAGAACATATACACTTCATTAAAAAACTAAAAAGCAAAGCATCAAGAAAATACTGAGACTATAATTTTTTAACCATGTTTAGTGACGTGAAAGGAAATTGTAACAGCATTCTATAAGAATTACCGGGTCGATTTCAACCACAGAAGAGGGTCTAATGTTGACGATGTTGAGAATCTCGGCTTTCGCTAGGTTGTACTTTTTACATTTTTCCAGAAATTCTGTAATTCTCTCTCTCGTCTGATTGCAAGCAGCGCTCTGCTCCAAATAATCAAAAACCTACAATGCAATAAAAAACAACAAACCACATGAAGATTCCCAATACTCTATCCTAATAGAAACAAAAATAAGATTTTTTGCAGGTATGCAACTTTGAATTCTGATTGTGCAACAGAAACAATAATCCGTGTAGAATCCTTTGCAGCCCCTCTAGATCGTAAAAAATCAAGCACTTCGAAATTGGTAAGTGCGCCAGCATTGGCTCTTAGTCTGCAAAACATTCAATGAAACAAATTACAATCACCCAAAAAGTTCAAAGATGAAAACAAAATTTGTAGAGAGCCAGCTCATTATTACAAGAGAAATACATTAGCAGAACTAAAATCAATCGGTTCTAGGGGATGATCCATTTAAAGGTAATTACGTACATCTTCATCACCGAGGAAACAAAGATCAAGACCAACTAGCTTTGAAACATTATCAATCTCCAAATATCCACGAGAAGGAGTCAATTTGATACATACCTGCAAATTTGAATTGTGTATAATAAATGAATGCAAATCCAATGAACATACACTTATAGTCAAATAATATTTAAACAAAATGGTAATTCCATATAGTTTTGAAGATATAAAAGTAGCTGAACAACTTCAGAATTAGGTATTTGTGCTTGAAATTTATCCTAGATATGGACTGCAATGTTGTTAATATTTGGGAACTTAGAAGTAATAAAATTTTGAATGCTTTGATTAAACTCTAGGCAGATAAACAGGCCTGTGTACAATACACTATAAGCCTATGTTTGGATATTGGATTTGTCAAGTAGAAGAAAATGCAAAGGAAATGAAATTGGTCATACATATTTAATTTTTTATTGGTAATTGAACAGAAAATAGTTTTTTTGACTAAATTTCAATTAATTTTTTTCTCACTCCCTAACCTAACCCAATTATAAAAAAATAAAAATAAAAACAGCTCTTTGACTTTATTTTCTTTATTTTTCAGTTCACGAGATTGAATGGCCAATTCTAATATAAAGGAAATGAAATTGATTTTCTTGACTATTTTACCTTCTTTTACTCCATTTTATTCAAACTCTCTCTCTCTCTCTCTCTCTCTCTCACACACACACACACACACACACACCCACATTCGCACCGACACAATGACAAAAAGGCTGGCAGATTTTGGGGGTTTTGCTCGAAACTTGAAAATCAGCATTGAATGTTGTTGAAATTTCAATAAAATCGAAACAGAAACAAACATAAAAAGAAGTTCATGGAAGCCCTAATGGATTCAAGGCTCTTCAAAAAATGCTGTGTGTTCGGTTGATGGATTTGGGAAAGATTTAGAAAAGAGGTATATGGAAAACAACCTTCCAAACACACACATGTATATATGTGGAAAAGAATACAAGGAGAAGAGCGACGGGTCGGGCATACCTTAACGGTGGCGGAAGCAACCGTTGCAGGCGGCGGCGGCGAGTGGCGATATCTTTCAGTAGCTCTACCACACGCTGTCGTCTGGGTTAACACCAGTGTCTAGCCTAGCTTTCAAGATCAATTTAATTTATGTTAAATTACACTCAACCCCCTAGATGTCAAAAAATTATAAAACTCCTCAAATTTTTAATGAAAATTTATCACAACAATTTAGGGGGAAGTAAAATCTGATTCTAGGCCCTCCTTGATGAGATTCAGGAATCACATTTTCAAATATTCCCCTTGTTTGGTTTTAGAAAATTAAATTTACTTTTCAAAAAATTAAATTTTTTTATTTTTGGTATTATTTTTTATATTTTTAGTCAAAAATTTTAATATTTTTTAGATACACTTAAAAATGATAATATTTATGAAAAAAATCTTTAAAATTTTATCAAATACAAAAATAAATAAATAAATAAATCAATACATTTTCGTATTCTTATATATTTATTAAATTTCAAAAATATTTTTCACAAATATTTTACTTTTTAAGTGCATTTAGAAAATAAAAAATTTAATTAAAAATTTTAAAAAATTTACTAAAAATAAAAAAAAATCAATTTTCAGAAAATCAATCAAAACCAAACAATTAATTTCACTTTTAATAGGATTTTGTTTATTATTTTACACTTAATCTAACAAACAAACAAAAAGCTTACAAATTTAGGACAAAGCCAGCCTAAGACTCTGGGTACTCAAAGTAAAATCTCAAATGAGATTTTTTTATATTTAAATAATACTTACTAGTTTGTTTTTTTCACATTGTACCATTTTTTTAAAAAAAATTAAAACTCATTTATATATATATATATATATATATATTCTTATAATTAAGATGAGTATTATAAACTTTATTTATTGGTTTTATTTTGTCACACTTTTAGATTAAATAAAATAAAATAAAATTTCTTGCTGGGCTTTCGGACAAAGGATGTGTGATAATTAACATTTAAATATCTTGGCAGACTAATAAGGAAATTTTTTTTTTTCTTCTCATGAAGTATCCTAAACCAATTCACAAGAGATAACAAAGCTTCTTTGATCATCACTCCAATTCTGCAACAACTAGAAACTGGGAACAGCGCAAATGCCCCTCAAAAATCAAATTATTCAATAGTCCAAAATTATGATTGGAGCATGTGCACATGGTGTTCCTATTCAATGAGAATGTATTAAAAAAAAATTAATGGAATTGACTTTATCTTTCACTCAACTGATTAAGATGAGTTAAGTCGACTCCACCCATCTTGTGACTACTGCTCTTATTAGTCTAAGAACACCATGTGAACGTGTTGAACTGATAATTTGAGACATTTGAATCCCCAAAAATAAGTAACTACATGAGAATTTAATGCTCGGTAGTGTAAATTCACCATAGACATTAAAAAGTAATCACAATTTCTATTCACCATTGAAAGCTACTGGTCTCCAAAGTTTGTGCTCAGTTTTATTTCTATTCACCAGTGAGAGTTTTAATTTGAATAAGTTTGGGACTAATACAATTAAAATATAGAGGATCAAAATAACATAGTGCATATTTTCAAAACCATATTTAACCCTTGACAGCTACAAGTATAACAAGCAGCAGAGAAAATGAGTGTGATATAGTCCCCTGCAGCCCAATTTCTTCCCATCAGATTTCATTGACAAACTAGCAAGATCTCCATCTCCAAGCTCCAAGCATAACAAGTTTGCTCTGCTTACTATCGAAGTGCTATATAATTTCACTCAAGAAAATCAAATTTTTGAAACTCCACAGGTGCCACCTCATGCCCAAATCTGATACCCACCAAGCAGCTTGAATCACCTTCCAAATAAGCTTTCATGAAAGCAACCATAACCCCTCCAACAAACCTCCTCATGGGCTCTCTAGACTTGCCATTTTTACACAAACAATAACTTGTCTTCCCTCTTATCCCCTTGGTCTCATCATCTAACATGTCAACATGACCATAGTCCTTAGCAACAAAATAACAAGCTGGTTCGCAACATTCCTTGTAAAAATCTTCGTGGTTGATTCCCTTAGGAGCACAAGGAGGGAACAAAGGGTTCTTTTTCACTTCACCTAAACCCGAGCCAATCACCAAAACCGCCATGTCGAGATTAAAGGAATGAGGTATGTAAGTGAGGACTGGTGGGGGGGTTTGTTTCCCTTTGTCCATGCCATCAACAGGGTCTATGCCTATTAGGGCTGAAAATTTTAAGGATGGAGTTGTTACTTTGCCTAGAGCTAGCGCGAAAGCAGCCTTGCCTCCACGACTATGGCCTGACAGTCCAATTTTGGTTAGGTTTGGTTGAACATGGGTTGGAAGCACCTTGTGGAGTCCTGATGGTAGCCAGTCTGTTATTGCAGCCGCGGACTTGATTTCATTGGTTGAGTCTGGTCCAGCCACTGTATATAACTGTTGCAGTGCACAAAAAGAAATTGTTATGACAAATGTTTAGCTGATTTTGCACAAATTTGATGGACTAAAATTTGAAACCAGGGCAGAGTCAGGATTTTTGTCAGGGGAATTCTTACTACAAGTTTAGAACTATATACGATTATTTTTTTCTTAATTGAAAATTGAAAGAAGTAAATATTTTGGAGTGAGATAATAGAAACTAAAAACACAATTCAACATATGTAAACACAAATCAGCAAATAAGTAAACTCAATAGTTCAGTCCCTAAATATAATTTACAAAATTAAACCTGCAAAGTGAGTGGAACAGGATGCAGCCAGCAGAATAGATAAATATCTGCTAAGTATGTTTTTAAACAATGTGGAGAAAAAAAGGAAAAAAAAGAAAAAAATACCGTGAAAGGAAACAAGAAAATGCAGTAACAAAATATCAAAAAGAAAGGGGCTTGCATAGGTCATTCCTATCCTATTTTGATTTAAGTAAGTTCAGAGAAGTGGATGTTTTTAGCATATAATAAGATGGACCATCTGATTTTTTACTTCGCTTCATTTGATAACTTGCCCTTTACAGGGAAACACAAAATTTTATCCTAATTCTCTTCTACCAGTTGTAAAAAGAAAAAAATAAAATTTATACAGTGCCATGAAAAACCCTATGAAATTCATATTTTATCATGATCTGTGTGGGACATGAAAGACAATAAACTTGAAAGCCAAAAACATATTATAAATCAGAGCCTTAGGCCTCTGTGCATTGCCATGACAAAATTGATGTAATTGGGTTATAGAATTATTATAGGATTGAAAGGTTGGAAACAAGGAACATGAATTTCTTTGTAACATATCACAGAAAAGATTTATAATCGATTCATAAATCAATAAAAAAAAAAGAGTTTAGATTGTGTCGAAGAGAGAAAAGAACTAACCTGAGGAGCAATGACGATGAATCCGTGGGAAGCGATATGTCGGATGAGCTGAGAGTAGAAAGAGTTGTAGAGAAGATAGCCATGAAGCAAGAGCAGAAGAGGGAATTCACCAGCTGCATCTGGTGTGGCAATCAAAAGGGGCTTTGGAGGGGGAAGAGATAGTGAAGACTTGGTGGTGCAAGTGTTTGGTTCAGCACTCAGAAGAAGAGTTGTGTACTTTCCAACATCAAAGACATTTGTAGTAGTTGGAGTGGTAATAGTAGGAGTAGAAGAGGGTGAAGATGAGGAAGGAGACATGACTTTGGCAACAATCTATGAGAACTTTTTCTATCTTTTGTATGCTCTTTTTTCTTTGCCTTGGGATAAGTTTAGTTTGGTTGTGTGGCCTCTATAGGACCACCCACACTCACCCTTGTTGAGTAACAAATGCTGTGTTGTCTTTACTAGTGGGAAATTAAGAAAGATGTGCTAGATATTTTAGACCCTGTACCCACATACCATCACTATTGATACTTGTCATTGTTATTATCAGAGTCCAACGGTTCCGCTACATGGTGCCGTTAACTCGAAATTTCAAAGCTCGAAATTTGGCCGAATTTAAAACAACGTTGTTTTATTTTATTTTTTCTTTTTTTCTTTCCTTTTTCTTTTTTTGTTCTTTCTTTCTCCTTTTTTTTTTTTTTTTTTTATTTGAAGAAGAAGAAGAAAAAAAGAGAAGAGGGAGCAGCTGGTGAACACTTAGGAAGCACGGATACAGATACGGGATACGGATACGATACGATACGGATACGGCGATACGATAAAATTTGAAAAACTAGGATACGAGTACGGCGAGGATACGTTCGTAAAAAATATTATTTTAACAATTTTTAGTAATGCAGTATGTATAAAAATAAAACCTAAAGCAAAAGACAACTTGATAAAAAAGAAAGATTTTTATAAAACTAAGAGTCTTCAAGGTCAATAGCTTCAACTTGTTCCTCTTCATCAGTGAATATCACAAGACCTTAGCTAAAGCCAAAAAATCATTCTTAAATAAAAATTTCAGCAAACATACTTTTTAAGTCATCAATGATGGCCTAGGAAGCACGAATACAGATATGGTGATATGGGAATGTGGATATAGCGATATGTCAAAACTTGAAAAAGTATGATACGGGTACAGCGGTGATACATTCGTAAAAATTTTTTTTTTGATAATTTTAATAATATAATATGCATGAAAATAAAACTTAAGTGAATTAATAAATAAAGAGAGATTTCTATTAACCTAAAAGTGCTCAAACATTCATAAAACATCCAAAACTAAAAGCAAAAGCAAATGCAAATTAAATATCATCCTTACATGCCAACATCAAAAAAAGAATGAGAGCAGAGAGAAGAAACGTGAGAGAGTGAGAAAGCGAGAGAGAAGTGAGAGAGACAACAAGGATACATCAATTTGACATTCTATTACTTTAACTCTCACTATATTCATCTTATCAAAGAACTAAACAAAATATTATAAGTAATATATAACTTCGAGTATCCGATACTTCAAAATTAAGTATCCGATACATATCCGCGAGTATCCGAGGAGTATCGGTATCCGATAAGTATCCGATACGGATACGTCACTCTTTTTGAAGTATCCGTGCTTCATAGGTGAACACATTAAGATGATGAACAAATCTGATTTGTAATAAAAAAATTTATGTAACAGATTTGATTTGTTTATGTGAGATGAAGTTAAAACAAAAATTATGAATTAAAATTATGAAACAAATCTGATCTGTTTATGTGATCTGATCTGATCTGTTTACTCTTCATAATTTTAAACTTGTGATCTCTGTCCATTAAGAAGATGATGATGAATAGATCAGATCAGATCAGATCTGTTCTTTTTTTTTTTTGGGTTGATTTTCAAAATTTTTTTTGAAATAATAATAATCAACAACAACATCTTCATCAACATCATCACCATCAACACATGATCATCGGCGGACATTTTCATCAACAACAACATCTTCTTTAACAACATCACCATGAACACATCATCATCGCCATTAACATGTTCCTTCTCCGCTATCACCGTCTTCCTCTCTTCCTCCTTCTCTGGGTTTGGTTCAACCTTTGAGAGAAAAACAAGAGGTGGAAGGGAAAGAAAAAAAAAAAAAAAAAAATCAAAATCAAGACGACGTCGTTTCCAAAAATCGAGCCTTTCAGGGCAAAATGTTTCACATGATTATAGTTGTTAAGAATTTTACACAAGAAAGTTTTTTAAAAAAAAGTTCTGAAAAAGTATATTAATGTAACGTAAAGTAAAAGAAAAATTATTTTCTCGTGCTTGTTCACTTGGCAACGTAATTTTTCAAGAAAATTATTTGATAGTATGTGAATGTTTGAGAAGTTGTTATTTTAGTAAGTTATTTCAGTTTTTGACTATTTTAGTATGTTGACTTTTTTTGTTCGAAAAAATGATTGAATTTTTTTGTAGTTGAATATGATGTTTATGAGAAAAAAAGAAAAATAATTATGATTTGATGTGACATTTTATCTTGTTAATTATTTTAACCTATTTAATTTTATTTATTTTATAAATTTTAACTCGAAAAGTAAAAAAATAACCTTCACCAAACAAGGCCTATATTTCAAGATTTTTCATTTTTGGGGAGCACCACGTATTAAACGTAGTACCTAATAATTTTTCCAATTTTATATATTCCCTCAAAAGCATGCCAGAACATAGTCCCAGCACTATCTAAAAAAAAAAATCCTAGTCCCAGTTGAGCTTGGGCTGAGCCCACCAAGTCCGGCCAGTTTTTTAAACCCTGTTCTCGGCCTTACCAGTGGACCTAAGTAATGGGCTTGGGCTGGAACAGCCATACCTATATTAAAAAAATATGGGCCAGCCCAGTCAAGCCGAACGGGCTTCAAATATCTCAGTTTAGACTCTATGATTTGAATCCCCTCTACGACGTCGTAACTTGGCATGATTTGAAAAAGGGAATTACACACCATCAAAAATCACATCCAAAGTTCATAGGCACTCCACCTTATTAAAATGGCTCAATTATTTTTCTCAAATAATAAATTAAAAATTAATATTTAAATAATAATTAATAAGTATATAGACTATCTCTAGAGTTATGTTAATCTCGACAAAGTCACATTCATATTAAATTGAATTAAATTACAATAAATTATTAACAATTTACAGATACTAAATATAAGTAATTAAATTAGAGACTTTTTTTTTATGATGACGTAAGCGTAACTTATTTCAGTTAAATTTGATTTTTGGAACTAGAATGAAAGGCCATTTTGGTTATCCAAGGAAGCTCAATGTCAAATGAATGTTTTCCATGAAACTGATTTCTACAAGCTTCTGTTTTGATCCAAAACAAGCTATAATCCAATACCAACAACACCATTGTAGTGTGTTTTCAATATTTCAATCTTAGGAAACTTTTTATTGGGTTTATCATATTATATTCATTGAGGTAAAACCACCTCTTTTACCATGTACATGCTTGGCTTTATTGGATCCAATGTACCACACTACACCCACATGATAATATAGCCGGATGGTCATTTTCCGAACTTCAAACTCCATCTTATTATACTAGAGATGTTAAAAATAATGTTAAAAGTTATTGTTAGTATTGCAAAATATGTATAAAATGTATTGAAATATATATAAAATAAAATAATTATAACTTTCTTTTACTCATTTATGCTATGTGTACATTACGGATATTAAATTTATCAAAGTGAAAGAAAATGAATTAGAAACGAAACTATTAATACATATTCATGGCAGCAATGAAATTAAATGTATCTGCAACGTGCGAGAGGCAGAGACAGTAGAGGTTGAGGACGAGGACATGGAGGTCCTGGATAACGTCAGCAAAGAGGCGACCGACAAAAGTGAGGAAGCCTTGAAGAAAATTCTAGTCTAACAAGGGGATAAAGAGCGCTTCTTTCTCCTCGGCTCAGGCTTGGCCGAGAAAAAGGAAAGGGAGTTAGAAGCGTTCTTACGAGCAAACATAGAGGTGTTTGCCTGGACGCCATACGAGATGTCTAGTATTGATCCCGAGGTTACATGCCACAGACTGAACGTAGACAGGTCAGCAGAACCCGTCATTCAGCGAGCGAGGAGGCCAACATTGGTTCATGTGAAGGCAGTAGAGGAGGAAGTGGACAAGTTATTAGAGGCCAAAGCCATCCGAGAGGTAAACTACCCTACCTGGCTGTCTAACACTATGGTTGTGAAAAAGAAGAATGGAAAGTGGAGGGTTTGCGTGGACTTTACTAGCCTGAATAAGGCTTGTCCCAAAGACAAATTCCCACTCCCCAAGATCGATTAATTAGTGGATGCCACTTCAGGACATGGAAGGATGAGCTTTCTAGACGCTTATAGGGGGTACTATCAGATAGTAATGTACCCCCCTGATGAAGAGAAGACTGTATTTATCACCCTAAAAGGGCTGTATTGCTACAAATTGATGCTTTTCGGGTTGAAAAATGCGGGAGCAACGTACCAGAGGTTGGTGACCAAGATGTTCAGACATCAGATTGGCAAAACAGTGGAAGTATACATCGACGACATGGTCGTGAAGACCAAGGAACCTAAGGATTTGACATCCTAAAAACATATCGGCTCTGACTCAATGCTTCAAAATGTGCATTTGGAGTTGGTTCTAGTAAGTTCTTCGGATACTTGGTTACCATAAGGGACATTGAGGCAAGCCTAGATCAAATCAAGGTCATCTTGGATTTGAAAAGCCTAGAGTTAGCAAAACAAGTGCAGATGTTGACAGGAAGGGCCGCGGCCCTGAATAGATTCATAAGCAGAAGTTCAGGTAACTGTAAATCATTTTTCAGTCTGCTGAAAAAGGCCACAGACTTCTTGTGGACAGAGGAATGTGAAGTTGCCTTGGCCGACTTGAAAAAATACCTGACCACAGCTCCAGGTTCTCTCGAATCCAGTACTTGGAGAGGAGCTATTCTTGTACTATTCTTGGCGGTTTCAGAGCATACAGTGAGTGCAGTGATAATTAGAGAAGAGAAGGGAGAATAAAGGGTAGTATACTTATACTGTGTAAGTAAAATCCTAGCAGGTGCAGAAACCAGGTATTTACCCCTGGAGAAATTAACACTGGCCTTAATGATAGCCTCCAAGAAGTTGAACCATTATTTCCAGGCCCACAAGATTGTGGTATTGACTGAGCACCCCTTGAAGTCCCTACTACAGCAAGGAGATCTAACAGGCAGGGTGGCCAGATGGGCAGTGGTATTGGGCCAATACGATTTAGAGTTCAGACCCAGAGCAGCAATCAAAGGCCAGGTTCTGGCCGACTTCATGGCCGAGTTTACACCTAGTGCCATCCCACGTCGGGCTCCGGTAAGCCGCGGCTTAGGATGTCCAGGTGAACAGAAAAGACCCAGCTGGGGATGAAAAACCCCACAACAGAGCAAAAGAAAGAAGAGAAACTCAAGCCCTGCGATATTTACATCGGCGACTCTTTCCGCCTGTTTGTTGATGGGAGTTCAAACTGACAAGGAGCGGGGGTAGGAGTAGTGTTTGTATCGCCAGATGGGCGATGCTAGAACAATCTATTCGACTAGGGTTTAAAGCCTCAAACAATAAAGCATAATATGAAACACTGATTGCAGGATTGAAGTTGGCAACAACAATGAAAGCCGACGAGGTGGTGGTCTTCTGTGACTCCCACTTTATTGTGAACTAAGCAATAGGCAAGTATGCAGCCCGAGATGAAAGAATGATAGCCTATGTCAAAGAGGTTGTTAAACTACTAGACTTGTTTCAAGACTGCTGACTACAACAGGTTAGCCGAGATGACAACAGTCATGCCGATGCCTTGGCTAACCTGGCTAGTGCAATGAAATCAGGGGAGGCAACGACAATAATTGTTGATTATTTGTCAGGCCTAAGTATGGAACCACTTATCATAGAGTACGAAGTAATGTGTGTGGAGATGAGACCAAGTTGGATGGATGCAATAGTAATATTCCTTAGAGATGGGAAGCTACCAGATGATCGCAAGGTAGTACACAAGACCAGACTGAAGTCGGCTAGGTTTAGTCTGACAGCAGAAGAACATCTTTACAGAAGGTCTTTTACTAGTCCCCTTTTGAGATGTGTGCATCCTTCACAAGTTGAAGACTTCTTGTATGAAATACATGAAAGAGTATGTGGAAGCCACGCTGGGGGTAGATCACTTGCCCACAGGGTCATTACTCAGGGGTACTGGTGGCCCTACATGCAGAAGGATGCTGAAGCCTATGTCAGAAAGTGTGAAAAGTGTCAGAGGTTCCCGCCTTTGATACATCAGCCAGTAGCAAATTTGAACCCAGTATCCAGCCCTTGGCCATTTGCCCAGTGGGGCATGGATCTTATTAGGCAACTACCCCAAGTAACTGGACAAAGAAAGTTCTTGCTAGTAACAACTGACTATTTCACAAAGTAGGTAGAAGCTAAACCCCTCGCGAAGATTCGGGACATTGATGTGAGGAACTTCATATGGAAGAACATCATCACCAGGTTTGGGATTCTAAGGGCAATAATAGCAGACAATGGTATACAATTTGTCAATAAGCTCATCAAAAGCTTCTATGCAAAGTATAAAATCAAGAACTATTACTCCACTCCAAGTTTCCCTCAGAGTAATGGTCATGCAGAAGCATCTAACAAAACTATCTTGGATGGGATCAAGAAGAGGCTGGAATCAGCAAAAGAAAAGTGGGTGGAAGAGTTGCCTAATGTACTTTGGGCATAACGGACTACACCGAGAAGATCAACTAGGGAATTCCCATTTGTCATAGCTTATGGCACGGAAGCAGTCATCCCACTGGAAGTAGACATTCCAGGGATTAGAATTCAAGGAGTAGAGAATGGGACTAATGAGACATTCTTAGCCCGAGATCTGGACCTACTTGAGGAGAAAAGGGAGAGAGCAGCAATTCGACTGGGGGCAGCCCAGCAACAACTTGCTAGGGCTTATAATAAAAAGGTCAACCCAAGCGAGTTCAAAGTTGGAGACCTGGTACTAAGGAAAGTGGTCGGCAACAAGAAAAATCTTAGAGAGGGAAAGCTGGGCCCAAATTGGGAGGGGCCTTATAGAATCATTTCGGTCACTGGAAATAGGGCATATCGGCTTAAAGACAGTGAAGGCAAAGAATTGCCAAGACCCTAGAACACTTGCAACTTAAAATTTTTCTATCATTAGACTTTTTTTATTTTTCGCAATTTATGTCATAATTTTCTTAGCCGAGATAGTAATAAAATTTTTTAACTTGATTTTTTAAGAATGTGAAATTTGTGTAAAAGGACTGATCAGTCCCTTGGCGATGTTTCTAAATGAAACATGATGAATAACTTAGACTTATATGGCAGAGTTGAATCATACTTGCATATAATAGAGTTGAACTAAGTTGGCAATGTTTCTAAGTGAAACATGACGAATAACTTAGACTTATTATATGGCAGAGTTGAATTATACTTGCATATAATAGAGTTGAACTAAGTTGGCGATGTTCCTAAGTGTAACATGATGAATAACTTAGACTCTTTATATGGTAGAGTTGAATTATACTTGCATATAATGGAGTTGAACTAAGTCGAATTGAAACTAGACTTGCCATGTCGGCAGAGTCAATCTCGGATTGGAACTAAGCGCATTTCAGTTAGATTAACAAAGAAACCAAGGTTGAGAACCTCGGATAATCTTCGTTTGAATCTGACTTTGACGAAAAATATATGTATTTAATGTGGACGTAAGTGAAACTTAAGTTCACATTAGGGGGCAAAGAGCTGGAGAATGATAAGTAAAAGTTTAAAGTGCTTGGGACTTGTTGAAAGTTTATAGAAAAATTTACAAGTTAAAGTTGGCTTAACACTTGTTAAAATTTTCATACAAATTTACAAGTTAAAGTTAAGCCGAAGCAATATTGAAAGCTATACATACGTACTTGCCGAGATGACCAGGTTGCCAAACTTGGGAAGTATAGAAGACAGAAGTCTTGATAGAAGGCAATAAGTGAGAGTGAAGTGACAAGTTTAAAACAACACTTGTAAAAATATTTTACAATGTTTTTAAGTGTTACGCCAAGGCCGAGATAAACAATAAGAAGTTATGTCCGAGGTACTTTACTCTGAAGAGGTTATACAGATAAAGGTATACTTTGAAAACATGCAAAATTATTCTAAGTATGAAAGTGGTAAACATGCATAAGAGAAAAGAAGGCATTCAAACACTTAGAAGAAAGGAGGAGACTTGCATTCAAAAAAGATTACTTGTTTAATTACATAAAGGGCACATCGGCCAAGTATGAAGCTAAACATTTGTTCAGACAAAACAAAATACAACTGAAAGAAGAGACAGTACAAAGAAAAGATAAAACATCCTAAATACTAGGATTGATTTGTGATTTCTCAACCTCGGATAGCAGTGTCGCATTCTGTTTAGCTGCTATCTCGGTGTCTATCTCCAGCAAAGTCCGATCCAGACTCTTTTCGGGGTATTGGACCTCGGTCTTAGATGTGGTTGGTTTGGGGGAGACGCCCTTGGAAGCCAAGTCATCCTCTTCATCGTGAGTCAGGTCTATTTGCTCATTAAGGGTGGGAAACTTGGCATTAGTGGCAGCCTCCTCTTCAACTTTGTCGGCTTCATCATCCTCGGCATCGTCTTCGGGCTCTAGATGGAAAGGCACCTGAAGCTGATTGATGTCTCGGAGATCGGAGTCCAGGGGAACAGTCAACTTATTGATCGTCGCCGTCAAACCCAGGTAGTAACCTCAGTTGCAAGCCAAGTTGGCTTGCTATTTATATTGATCACGGATGGCGACCTACCCCCCTTCAAATGCTTTTTCATCAGCAGCCTTTACCTCAGCCTCCTTAGAGGCAAGGGCCTCTTGAATCTTGGCCTCTACGTTAACTTTCTTGGCATTGGCTACTTCAAGGTCGGCTCTGGCGGCCTAGACTTCATCACTGGCAGTTTTGGCTTTTTCCTCGACCAAGCTCTGAGCAACTTTGGCATCTTTAGCTTGGTCCATTAAAGCTCAATTGCTAGCCTCGACTTTGTTGAGTAAAGATAGTAGTTTGGCTGTTTCTTTGGTCTTTCTTTCCAACTTCTTTCTCATAATCTCGATTCTGACAATATATGAGTGAGCATGCTGAATAGCCTGGAAGAAGTAAAACCGATTAGTGAGATTTTTTCAAAGTGTAGAAAGGGCTATAAAGAAATGAGCATAAGAGGATTACCAAAACCGAGTGTTGCATCATGAGAGTAAAGTTCTCATACTCATGTAACTCGGCCATGCGGTTCATGTCTTTGGACAGAAGAATAGCTGTTAACAGGGCCGCGCTGACTTCGAGATTTGCCGCACTGTCACCGGCAGTAAAGGGTTTGTCGTTAACCATAACCTCGGGCTCCCAGGTCATGGTGCGGGGATAGCTGGTGCCTTCTGGGTGGTCGGTTCTCGACTTTTTGGCCAGTGGGGCTACTGATGATGGAGCCTCGGCTGGCATTTTGTCAGCAGAAAGGGCGCTCTTTTCGGCCTCGACTAGTTTCGAAATAAGCACAGTGTCCTCAGAATCGATCTGAGTCACTGTGGCCTTTACTTTGGCTTTCTTCAATCGTTTTGGATTTGGAATCGGTTGGGAAGGGGAGAACGAGGATTGCACCGTCACAACCCTGGAGATATTAATGAGTAGGTCTTCAACAACTATCGGTTTGCCCCATCTCTTCAACAGTGGCGGCTACAGTTACTTTGGTACCAAGGCGGATAGCTGGGAGCGTAGTAGGTGGGTTTTCTGGGTCGTAGACCGATGACTCAGAAAGTCGGCATTTGCGGCTGCGGGTTCTACCAGCTGGAGCGCTAGCAGGAACACGGTGACGACATTGGCACTGATGTGGAGAAATTAATTGGGGAGCCGAGGTGGATGGTTGCTCTACAAGACCAGAGGTTGATCTCTGATCTGGCCTTGATGATTATTCAACTTGTGGAGTTGTTGCTGAAGAGGGAGACTTGCTCTTCTTGGGGACGTTGGGCAGTGCGGATTTGTACGTCGATATATAGTTGAGCAGTAGGGGGGCTTTGCGCTGGTCAATTGGCAAGTTCAACAGCTTCTTAAAGTCTTTGCTGGGGAAGAAGGTTTTGCAGAAATCTTTTGATGGCTGAGGGAGAGCTACAAGTACAAGAATCAGACATTAGAACATATAAGGGGAATAAAGTAATAAGACTTAAAAGCATGTAAAGTGACACTTGGTTCTTACCATCACCCTCTTTAAACACAGATCGACTCAAAGGATAGAGGTGGAGGTCGTCATCAGGTGAGAATTCCCAGTTGCCCGAGACGATGAAATAATCATCTCTGGCACCTTTGTTGGAGTCTAGGAGGTCGGCTATGAGTTTGTAGGCTGTGGATCTCAGCTTAAGGTAATAGACGTAGTCTTTTTTGGATTTCAGGCCACATATAGTGTAACAGTATTGGATATCGGCTAGTGTTATCCTAGCATTTTCTCGGCTAGCTAGAGTAATTATACCATTAATGACTCTATAGGAGTTAATGGCCAATTGCATTGGGTTGAGCTTGCAGTAATGAAAGACTTGTCGGAAAAGGATGTTTAGAGGGAACCTAAGTCCACACTTTATGAAAGCAACTACGGGGAAAGGCATGGAGTCCCCATCAGGCATGATGGAGTCCTCCTCCCCTGCCAGCCGAAGGTGAACATTGGCTGGGATAGAGAACTCTCTCCTAAAGTACTCTAGCTTAGAAGAGGCGTCGACTTTCCACCTGAACATGCCCATTATCTTGGCCAAAGTGGGTCCAATTTCAGGTTTTTTGGTAAGAGGTTTGGAAAGTGGCAAATTATCTCAGCTAAACCCTAGAGAGCACTAGAGTGAAGGTTTCTGAGAATCTAAGGGGGTTTTGGTTCAGTTTTCCTAAAGAATAGAGTTCTAGATCAAATCCCAACCTAAATCTATGTAGATACATGAATCAAAGGCAAAATCTGGAAATAAAGCAAGAAAAACAGAAATGAACAATGATTCAAACTCAAGAAAAAGCTAAAGAAATAATGTGACGCCCCAAAATTTGGGGACATCATAATAAGATTTAAAACTTAAAATCAATTTTCTTAATTAAGAATCCTCATCAATGTTGCCACCAAATTTACCATCATCCATTAATTAACAACACCAAAACTAAAAATTCTTAAATTACAACTCCAGTCAAACTTAAAACTTTGCCTTAGTACACAAATAAAAAAAACTCGAGAAAAACTAGAAAACTCAGAAAAATGGTTCATGGAACTTTGGTACGCTTCAAGCTAATCAGGGTTGCATGTTGCCTTCCAACACCTCGGTGTTTCCTTCGGTTTCTTCGATACCTGGCATGAAACGCTAGGGCAACGAGGATTCCAATGAGCGACGAGCTCAATAAGATACTATAACCCGAAATACCCACCCCGATAATAATATCCACAATGAATAATGCGTAGTAACAGAATAACAGGTTGCATTTAATAAGCATAATAGGAATGCCATCAGTTGAAATAATAACAATAGATAATAAATAAATAAAAATGACAAACAGAGGCAGTATTTCATCATAAGGAAAATGCCCACTTTTCTTTTTAAATTCTCATAGATTTAGTTTACCAGATAAGTTTAAGTAACTCCCTGCGGAGCACTATTTCCACTCAACCGCTAAGCAATGGCCATGGGTAATTCTGACTCCCCCTTGGTCAAATATTCAAATGTTACTTACTGTAACTACGAATGATGCCCACGCAACAGGGTTACATACCCGAGTCGTGACATCACGGTCTGCCCCAAGGGAACGGTCTATGTTGTGACACCCGCACCACCAACCTTATATCGCCTACACCGATAAGAGCTGAAATACCTTCTCGTGCCATGTTAGGGTTCGCAACTCACTTGCGCAAGATTCTAAACCGGGCTCACCCCATCACTTTTAAAATTTAATATATCATTGGTTAAATTTCGTGTTTCTTTACTTATTGAGATATTCACAATAATTCAACATTTAATTACCAATAATGTTATACCAACTCATTAAAATTCTCAACATAAAATATTACACATGTTACACAATAGTAAACAAATGTACAAAATTTAAATAAACAATTTATTTAAAACATGGTATAAAATAATGATGTAGATACCAAAAAGAAGAAATAAATCATAATCACACACATGCATGGATTTTTAATCTACAAGATTAGATTAGCACAATATTAAATTTTAGTCCAAAGAAACAATTGAAGAGATTATTTTTGATTCCTCCTTAATCTGCCAAAATTTTCAGAATGTATATCTTGCAAATGAAATTATAAATAAATTACTTATACAACTCTAAAATTCATGTAAATCTACAGAATAATCAATAAACATGTTATGGCCATTTTTTGGAAAGAATTTTCCAAAACTAAATTATAAATAATTCTTAAAAATTCCAAGAATGTTCATGACACAGATTTATCACATTTTCTTAAATTAATTCCATACTTAAATTTATAAATCAATTACATAATCTAAAAATTTATTATGAAACTAGACTTCTCAAATTTCATTTTTTTTGCTTAGAAATTACTAGATTTGGTTTAATATAAATTTTTTTAATGATTTTTTTCAAACACATAGTGAAATCTGCCTATAGCTCCAAATTTGGTTAAAATTTTGTATAAATTCGTACAAAACTCAATAATTGTTGAAAATTTTTGTGGATGAACTAGATATCATTATGAACAACTTTGTAGAAGAAATCATCTTCAAATTTTGAGTATAAAATTGTTTAAAAATTCGTACAACTTTCTGATAGATTTAAAGGGCCAAATAACATCTTCAATAATCTTTTTAATGGCATAAACTACACATGCAAGTCCAAATTCCACAATATTATCATAATTTTCAGACTACCAATATTTGATAAACCATCATACATTTTCATACAATTATAAATAAAATTCTATCTACAAGTTTAGACATTTTATCATATATATATAATCTAAAAATTTCAAATATAAAAAAAAATAAGAGGGTTGAGAGGGTTTTCTTACAATGTTAGGTTGCTAACGATTTATCGCCCGAATTTGATTTATGATTCTGATCGTAAGATATGACCGTCTTGGCTCCATGATCGTCTTGCTGAAATTTCACATTAATCAGATGCGATCTCACCGTTGATCTTCCATTGGATTCTCTTAGAACTTTTAGTTGTTGATCATCATCTTAGACTCCGAATTTGCAAGATCTAACCCCAAAAATGGATTCTACATGTCGAAAAACCTAAGGGTGGTCATCTCCAAAGTCAAAGGACCACTCGATTAACCTAAATATACTAGGATGCACCGTAGCACCATGGGCCGAGAAACGCTGGATAAACATTCAATTCATCTTCTCCGACAGCCGCAGCATGCACGACAGAAAGACCTAGAAATTTAGTTTCATTGTCACCAGTTCAAATACTTGTATCTTCTTCATCGTAACTTCGTTTTATCTTATTTTTCTGTCATTGGATTCACCTCACGGCCTAGTTTTTTGTTCACTACTCACATGCCTCGTTCCGTCTCTTTTTACGTGCCATCGGATCTCCAAAATTTGACAAAAAATAAGATTATTTTCCTACCGTCTCGGACATTTTTTTCGAACCATCTTTCGGACTCTATAACTTTCTTAATTCTTAATGGTTTTACTTCATTCTTTCGCCAATCTCTTCAACTTATTTCGTACTTCATCTTACATGGCCTATTTTTCTCACTTCTTCCCGAAATGGATGGTTTTGGCATGCCAAAAGTAAGCCAAAAACCAACTTTTAAAATTCAAAATAAACTTCTCTAACTTTGTTTCTTTCTCCTCCATCTTCCTTCTTCTTCTCTTTCTTCACCTACAACACTTTATGAATGGTGGTTCTAGATGATAATGGAAATAGGTGATGGTGGTGGTGGCGGTCCGACAGTGTGCCGGTGGTGGAGAAGGTCGTGGGTTGGTGATAGTGTGGGTTAAGGCCGTGGCTATGGAGGTCGGGGAAGGAGGAAAAATATAGATAAAGAAGGAGAAAGAGAGTTTTGAGAATGAGAGGTAGAGGGAGAGAGAAAGATGAAACAGATAGAGAGAGAGCTATACAATTGGAAGAGAAGCAAAATGAGGAACAGTATAAGAAGATAAAAGAAAATGAAAAGAAATAAATAAAAAAAAAAGAAATTGAACACCTGGTCAGCATGTTCACCACGTTGTAGGTGGAAAGCGAGAAAACCTGGGGAGCAAACCCATGGTTTTTGATTGGGTTTTAGTACAAAAAATATTAGGTTCCAGTGTAATTTGATTACAAAAAAAATATAGAGAAAAATATAATAAAAATATCATACGGTTCAGAAATTAATATTGAGTAATAATATAAAGTCAAAAATATTTTATTTTATTTTATTTTGAATAAATTTTCAGTATAAAAATATACAAACTATTAAATTCAAAATATTGTGAATAATTATTTAAGAAAATTAAATATATATATATATATATATATTATTTTTTTATATAAAAATACAGGGTTTCACAAATAAAGTGTGTGCAGATGTGTAAAAGCCAAAGACAGTGGCAAATTACAAAAACATCAAGTGTATGAGTAGTTCGTGTGTGCATTTGTAGACCCAGAGACAGATTGGACAAACACAAAATCGCAAACAAACATGCTCAACGCACGAATGATGAAATTTAAAACACATGCAAAGATTCAAGAACACGAATGGATTCACAATGGCAACAAACAAAGCAATAGAGTTTGAAATGAATCAAAGACTAAAAAGGGGGAAAACAGTGACTCACCGAAAAGAATAATGTCGGTATGAGGTACGCTGAAGTCAGACAGTGACAGTGAATGGAGCAGAATGGTGAATGCTTCGCCAAAGGGGATGAACGGAGCAAGTTGCAGAGCTCGAGAACTTGGACAATGGCGGTTTGGAAGAGAGAAAGCTTGAGCAAAATCGAAGATGTAAAGTGAAAAGACAGAAAGAGAGAAAGTACTTTTGTTAAAACACGAAAATGCGGCAAAATCACAATGAATATGCCTTGGACGACGTGCCTGTCAAGCGGCACGCGTAGAAGTGACCCGACCTGATAGCACGTGTTAGGTACGAATTAGTGAGAGAAGGACGCGTGACAGAAACGGTTGAGAAAACCATACGTGACAGCTCATGCACAAATAGAACTCTTGGAGTTCTTGATTTAATGGAGCGAGAACCTCGGCTAGAGGGACGATCTCGATTAAGGAACTTGAAGAACTTGGTTCTTGGTGCTTGCTCATTGATAAAGTAGACTGCATAGTCTTGGTCATGTGAAGTCGACGCGTGATGATCTCGGTCATGAAGGATGGCGTAAGTCTTAGCCGACGTGCTATGTGGACAAACAATGTAGGTTCCATCATCTCAGGATGCCGAGGTAATAGAACCTAGGGGGCAGTTGTGGGGACATATTTTGTGAATGACAACAAGTAGCCAAGGTGACACCGAAGTGTCAGTCGAGGTGCTACGTGTCTTGGTCATGGCGCCGAGGCTATCTCGGCTAGGCCGAGGTTATCTGTGAAGACACCGAAATCTGAGATAAACGGATAAGGGACAGGAGTCATAGAATTGGGGAGGACCTTAGTATGGATAAAGATAAAGCTCTTACGGAGTTTATCTTTATCTAGTTGGGAGTTCAAGATGAGCATTGAACCAAAGTCCATTGAAGCTAGGCTTCTACCGGGATCAGGTTAGTGCTAGCTATAAAAGTAAAGCACCCCCGTAGGTCTAAAGTATGCTTTTGGTATTCGAACTTGTGAGTTAAGCATTGTTTGCAATCTTTGAGAGATAACTGAGTACTGACTTGATCGTTGGAGTGCCCCCAGGTGGTCGAACCATTGTCGGAGTCTTGTCTTTTTGTGACAGGTTGTTCAGGCATAATCTATTCTGCCTGTGCTCTTCTGTTGAGTTCCTGTTTGGCAGTGTGGTCGGAAATCAGCACCCACATACATGCTTGGCTTTATTGGATCCAATGTACCACACTACACCTACATGATAATATAGTTGGATGGTTATTTTCTGAACGTCAAACTCCATCTTATTATACTAGAGATGTTAAAAATAATGTTAAAAGTTATTGTTAGTATTGAAAAATATGTATAAAATGTATTGAAATAGATAAAAAAATAAAATAATTATAACTTTCTTTTACTCATTTATGCTATGTGTACGTTACGGATATTAAATTTATCAAAGTGAAAGAAAATGAATTAGAAATGAAACTATTAATACATATTCATTATTATGTAATCAAACAAAAAAAACTTGATTTTTTTTTTTTTTAAATTTTTTTTATCAAAACGTATTCATCTTTCTTAACCCAATAAAAAAAATATGTTTATCTTATTTTGCTTTAATTTCTTCTTCTTCTTTTTCAAATAAATTTTAAATCCAAACATACAGTTAAGTAAAATGATTTTTCTTTTTCTTTTTTTAAACAAATAACTATGGGTTTACTGTTTTTACTATATATCTCTAACGAGTATGTATCATATGTAAGCAAATAAATATTTAATGCAATATTTAGGAAAAAGTTATGTACCTAAAGAAGTATTTTGAAAATCAAGTTTATGATGTAGACTGAAATTTAAGATGGTATGAATAAAATTTAAAACAATTTAGTACACACATTTAATTTTTAATATAATCTCTTGAGTGTGTAATATTATGTTTATCTATTCCATATTATGTATTATGCAATGTAAGCATTGAAATTGGTGTGAATTCTGATTAAGATTCTCTCTATTCTATTGTTGTAATGAATGATATCCATTACATTGTGGTCTTTTGGGAACACAGCTAAAAACGCTGCGTTTAGCACCTCCAAAAACGCAAGATGAAAGACTAAAAACGCAGATCACCATTTGGCAACTTTAGCAGAACGCAAGTTGTGAAATGATGGTACTACCCTCCGTGGTTAGAAGTTGAATCCTAGGGCAAAAACATCTCATTTGTGTTGCTGCTCTTTTTATCACTTCCCCTTCTCACCGTTACTGCCGAACTGTCCAAGAATCGGAGACGAAAGTATCTACCGCTGAAGCTGCCTCCAGAGTCGTCGTCCTCGTCCTCGCCGTCGGTAGATCTACAGCATTAGGTAAGCATGGAACCCATGTGTCGTGGTTGTTATTTCGTAAATGTATTCATCAATCTCTTGCACATCTGCTTTCTTTAATACTTGTATGCTATAATTGTTGAGGATTTTGGCTTCCACTTGAACCCTCACTACCTTTATCATGTTGTATTTCGAAGTTATGTCGTCCGTGTTTTGTAACCATAAAACAACAACGCCCTCCCTACCTCTGTTTCAGCTACTCTCTTCCCCCATAGCTGCAGTTGGGTTGGCATCCGTTACACATAGAAAGAAAAAAAAAAATTAACTGGGAACTTATATGAGAGTAGCAGAGATGGGGGTTATGAGAAACCAAATGAGTAAACAAAAAATTTCATCTTCATGTTTAGTAAACTAAAAAACAAACCAAATGAAGTAAGTAATGAGATGTCAAAATTTCATCAACAGCACAAAAGCTACAAATCCAATGAAACTCGTCTTACAAATTCAATAACTTTGCTTTATGATCTGGGTGCCTAATATCCCACCAATGCAGCCAACTGGAAAAAAAATAAAAGCAATCAATGAGGAGACCAAGAGGAACACACCTGTACATACACGATTATTGCAGTGTAGAGAGAGAAGAGAAGAGAAGATGGAGTGTTCATCCCCAAATTACAACAACAACATTATTTTTATTAGAATAACCCAGATTGATTTTGTTATATATGAAAACAATTTTATCTCATGTTCTTGTGAGCTTCATGTGTTTTGCTTGTAGCTCAATTAAGCCTTAAACATCTAAATACTTTCATAATTTTGTGTAATTCATTTATGATGTGTAGAATTACATAGATAAACACTTTGACATACGTGTGTAGTTAGAGTGGAGTACTCCATATGTGGGTTTTGTAGGAGAGAGAGAGAGAGAGAGATATAGTTGTAACTTTCTTCCTTCTTTTTTTTTTTAATGTTAAATGTCTCTTTTGCTTAGCTGCTTTACATGTTTGCCCCTCCAATCATTGCTAGATTTGTTAGGCAACACATGCTCAAAAAATGCACATTTGACCAACAGGGCAAAAGGAAAGAAAAACCAAGGTCTTAGCATGTGTGTGTTTAACCCATGTTTCAATCAATTATCTTCATGATTTGTTCACTTACATGAATGTTGATCTCATGCAATACTGTCGTATTTGCAATGTCACTGTAATTACGTGATAATAAAGATCATTTGTTATGTTTTTTTTAAAAAAAAAAAAATTAGAATAAGGCACATCAACATAATACATAGATTAATAGTTTGAGTTTAAAATTAAAGTGAAATAGTATTAAAAATATTGTGTATATTTTAAACTACACAACCTACAATGATATCATTTGGTTTTACCTTTGAACCTAATTCATTGACTTATAGCAAGACCATTGTCCAGAGATTCATGGTAAATAATTTTAATCCCTAATTATCGTACACTATCTCGTAGGTCATAAGGTGTGGATTTTCAAGTGTTTACTTTGTCCACACTTTAAAACAAGATAGTGACCTAGCCTCTATTATTGAGTGCGTGTATTTGTGTTTATAATTCTATTTTAGATGAGAAGCTTATTCAATCTCATACTCAACGTGCTAGTTGACTCTAATACTATATGACATGAATTCTTTCATTAAAACTTTACACAAGGGGAGAGCTGTTTCTACAAAAAAAAATTTATATTCACATAATGGGATAGAACTATTAGAGAATTACCCATACTATTCACAGTACAAAGGTTGTCAACTAATACCCAAGAAACACAACGACTGTAACTAACGAACCTGAATGTGACAAATAAATGAAAATAAGCAAACCATTGATAAAACACCGTCGACCCAACCGTAGATTCTGTTTTGCAACTAAAAACAAATTGACTGGTTGGCAACAAAAAAAAATTAAGATTATAGACGAGATGGCGTCCCCCATGCCAACTACCACTTCGTCATGGCCACCGAGAATGTGTGCATGTGGCTTTGGACATTGCGTTGTCAAGATTTCCAGATCTGCCAAAAACCCAGGCGTGCGTACTACGTTTGCACTAGTCGTATGGTGCGTTTGTGTTGACCCTCTCTTATGCAATTAGTCATGTGCTTGTTTATTTGTCGTTATGGCGCATATCATGCAGTCTAACTATGTATTTCACTTTTGTACGACAGCGATATGTTGCATGGGTTGGTTGGTGTGACGAGTTTCGCAGCGAAAGATTTGCTACTGACCACCCACCTAATGTTGTCAATACGAGGTTATGTGCGGATATTATTCATATAGATCAGAGCCTATGTATGCTTAGGATTATCATCGGTGTTTTGTGCGTCATTGTTTTTCTATTGTTGTTTCGTATGTGATCCATTGTCATGGATGTTGTGACATGTACGTTTGTTTTTGTATCACATATGTTGTTGTTGTCAGTACTATGTTCGTCCTGTATGATCTAATATTTCTGCAAAGTGTTATAAAAACTGTCTTATTCTATTGGGGTGTTGTACTAGTATACGTAGAACTTATTTAATTGTCTATGGACTTAGGTTTCAGATGTGGACATGAAAAACATATACTCTAATTTTGTTAAACTGATGCATCATTAACTGTACAAGTAGGATTGCATTTCTCATAACTCCAGCTATACCATTCGTACTTGCCATGGCAACGAATCGTGTGTCACCCTGTATCCCTTCCAAGAATCGAAGTAAGGCAGCTACATCAATCGAACAACAACCAATACACAAATGCCAGTTCGACAATGACAATACAAAGCTATTTGGACGCGGGTAATCGACAACTGTGCGGATTGTCGATGAGTGGGTATAAGAACGTTGTGAACAAGTTCTTGGACAAAACTGGCCTTCTACATTCGGCCAAACAAATGAAAAACAAGTATGCCAGCTTGAAGAAAGATTGGGTTGCGTGGAAAAAGCTGAAGAATGCCAGCCAAGGCTTGACAGGACTTGGGTACGACCAAGAGACGGGTTTGTTCACAGCTCCTGACCATTGGTGGGCAAAAATGCAAGCGGTACATTGTGCAATAATTTGTTTTCCTTTAATCCTGTACTATTTTATGATTTGTAATGCAAGATTTTGCTTTGGGCACTAGTTTCTAAAATCAAAGCAATTGCTAAATATGTTGAAGTTATTGTCCAAGATAATTGTGTCACGTTTACAATTATTAGTTTTAATGTTTGCATTACTGGTTGGTACATTGTTAAAATTCATTCTTGTGCACCGCACAACTTTGCATGCGTTTACACTTATTTGCATGCTTTCCATTATTGCCTCTGAATAATTATTGGAATTGATTATTTTTTATGTAACTGGTTATACAATGTGAATGTGTGTATTCTTTTGTCTCAGATGAACAATCGATATGCTAAGTTCAAGACAAAGCGTCTAGAGCACTTAGAGCTTATGGAACGGGTGTACTCTAGTGCAACTGTGACGGGTAAACATACAGGGCTCCAACTAAACTGTGCGATGATGATGCTACCGCGGCCATTGCAAATGAGGATAGCGGCATGGTACCTCTCAGTGTTGGAACACCACCACATCCGAGCCATGATACTGTCGGGGAGAACGTGGTGGATAGTTCCTTGTTCGACGATGCTCCCCCGCAGTCTGCCGCTAAAGAATTAACCAATGCAAAATGTCGCAAGCGGCCAGCACCTGGTATTGTCGCTAGTATCATGGACAACCTTGTGGTGGCTGTCAACAAACAAAGCCAGGAATTGAAAATAACACAATATGTTGTCACAGGGAAGGGTGAGAACACTGTTGGGGATTGTCTTGCAAGGCTAATGAGCACGCCTGGATTAGAGCCAGGTGGTAAGTTGTTCTTATTCTCTTGCGGCATAATTGATTCACTCGATAATCGCGACATCATCATGTCCCTCCCCCGGGATTACATTGTCAACTAGTTAAAAGAGAAGCGTGCCTGCACGCGGGCCAATGTTGGTAGGGAACGTGAACGAGACGTATATTTGTTCGGGAGTGATAGTGTTCTAGTTTGTTATTGTTGTCAAATTTACTTTTTTTAGTTAAGAAGAAGTTGCTGCAAGGTTGATATCTTTTGTCTTTATGTTGGTCGATGGGAGGAGTAGGTTTTCATCCATAGTATATGACGTGGGTAATGGCTGCAAAGTGTACAAGCTAGTATATGGCTCTATTGTGTCACATGCTGGTCTTCTCAAATGAAGAAGGCAATGGATTCTAGTGTATGCATAGAGTACTACCTTTCAGATTTGTATGTCATAGTGTGTACGGAATTGCAACATTTATGTGATACTTTCTTGTGAAAAGTTTAGTATTTATTTATGTGGTTATTCATTTATGGTTCAATTTTTTATTATACTTATATTGCTATATTAATTTATTTATTTAGTCATTTACATTTTCTGTAGGTATTTATTAGTTTATTTACTTAATTTTGGAAGTTGCTACGTTATTTATTTATTTTTATTTTCTGTATTTATTTACTTATTTTGCGTTACATGTGTTGGTTTATTTATATTTCTGTAATTATTTATTTACTTATATATTTCAGTTTATATTTAGTTTGTTAAATAAGTACAGTTTCTGTAGTTATTTATTTCTGGTTCTATTTATAATTCTATTTACTTACAATTTGTAAATAATTTTAATTATGTGTTTAGTTAATTTCGGTTGTGTTTACGTATTTATTTATTTTTATTTTCACACTGTGTTTACTTATATTTCTGTATTAATTTGTTTAATTTTTTTATTTCTAGTTCTATTTATTTATTTATTTACAGTTTCTGTATGTATGTATTTATTTATTTACTTAATTTTGGTTGTATTTATTTATTAACTTATTTATTGATTTTTTGTTCTATTTATTTATTTATTTATTTATATTTCTATACCTATGTAATTGTTTAAATATTTCTTGTGTAGTATTTATGTATGTATTTGTTTGTCACATATTGGTGCTGCAAAAACAAACCGTTGCGTATATTTGCTAATGCTATCTCAAATGAGAATGGAATATGTTAGCAACTTTTCAGCATGTACATGAATCACATGGTATTATCAAATTGTAGTTCATCATGCATCACATGGAAACAGTTGCATGTGGTACGGGCACTTGTGAAACAATTGCTATATATGGAGATAATGGTCTGTTCATCTAGAAACAAAAGCTTGGTGGCCCTTAATCAGTTTAATCGTTGTTATCTTCCAAATTTTCATTTTGTGGAGAAATTGCTGAATTTCATTTTTGGTTCAGTCCACAGTGACACAACCCCGCCAAAGGTGTGGTACGTGCTTGACATTAACATCTATTTACACAACCATTTAATGTGTTTTTTGGAACCCAATTTATGCCAAGCAAATGTTGGAAACTGTAAAAAGTGGATACTGTCAACAAATCTAGAAAATTTGGTTCAATTTTTTTTTCCCCGATATTAATGGTTCCAATCCATCTTATTTTATAAAGTGTATGCAATTCTTGTATGAGTTTTTTTGCTGTGGTTTGCAGCGTCCATGGATCCGCAAGAGGGTACTAGCTCTGGAGTCATACGCAATGGGCAAATAAATGCGTGGATACGAGAGACGATCGGAGAAATGGAATCAACGGCATTAATGATATAGGTGGAAATTGCACGCATTGCTAATGAGTATGCGTATGTTGACACGACTCAATTTCACACATCATCATTGATTGGTCGATTGTGGATGAAAGAGATGCTTCAAGGTCAGAATGAAGCATTTCAGCGAAATTTTCGGATGTCAAAGGATGTGTTCTTATTGTTGTGCAAGACATTGGTTGAGGATTTCAGTCTCCCACTACCACAGCGTCCCCATGGTATGGACGTAGTTAAGAGTGAGCGTCGGCATGTTCATATTCGTGTTACGGGGCTTCTCAAGTTGGGATATTGAAGACCGTTTCAACACTCAGGAGAAACAGTATGGGGTCATGTAATATGCGTTCTTAAAGCAATAAAGTTGTTCACACGTACACATTGTTGACCGACGAGGTCACAACATAACAGACATCCGTACTTAGAGTCCCGACAAAAATATTTGCCATTTCGGGTGAGTTTAATCATTTACCAAACATTTCATGAATAGTAACCACATCTTTGTTAACAAGGGATGACATTTTTTGGCATCATGTGTTCGTCCCTGTCGCTTACGCAATTGCTGTGTGTGCATGCCCAGGACTGTATTGGCGCGCTAGACGGCACACACGTGGAGGCACATCTCTCGCCGCAGGAGACAGTGCCATATTTTGGCCGTAAAGGACGGGCCACACAAAACATACTCGCGGTGTGTGATTTCGACTTGTGCTTTACTTTTATCTCTTGCGGATGGGAGGGTAGTATACACAACGGTAGAGTTTTTAATGAAGTAACACAGGACCTGGCCAAATAGTTCCCCACCCCAAAGGAAGGTTAGCTGAATTAGGGGTGTTCACATCTTTGTTAGTTGTGTGCATTTCATTGAAGTATGATGTTACTAATGCAAAATTATCTTATGACAACCACAAAAATATTACCTTGTTGATGCGGGGTACAAGAACCAAAAAGGCTATTTGGCACCATTTAAGGGATGTCAATACCACCAAGAAGAGTTTTACGCTACTGGACGAGCAAGAAATGCAAACGAAGTTTTCAATACGGTGCACTCCTCCATATGGATTGTAATTGAACGTATGTTCAGAGTATGGAAAGCACGCTGGGGATTCCTAGATAACATGCCTCGATATGATTATAGGAAAGTGCAAGTGCCACTGGTCGGGGCTTCAATAACACTATATAATTTTATACGCCACAACTCCGACAGTGATGAAGCCTTCAACAAAGTTGCCAATGTAGAGACATTTACTTTCAACGACATGCCAAATGTTGAGGGTGCTGGTGATGACGATGATGGTGAACCAGAGGGCGATGATGACGTACATATGAACAAAGTTAGGAAATCAATTTAGAATGAGTTGGTGCGACATCGGCGTCATCTTGGGTTATAATCCTATTCGGGCTTTACCAATTGACAGGAAAAGTGCAATTTCTTCGCAAGAAATTTGATAAATTTAATTTTAGTGGGAAGAATTTAATTTTGTTAATGTGATGTGTAGTGCAACATTGAATAATTTAATATTTTTAATAATTTAATAATTTCAACTGCGTAACATTAAAAGGTGTTATATTACGTTTCAAAAAAATAATTCAAACAAAAACATGGGTCAAAATGTAATTTTCATAAGTTGGGTAAGGGTATTTTGGTCATTTTAATGTGATGTGATAACATAAACAAATATTAAACAAAAAAGTCAAAAGCCAGCTTTTTACCAACTTCCCAAATCACTTTCCAAAAAAGCCAAAAAGCTTGATAAAAAGCCAAAAGTCAGCTTTTTACCAACTTCCCAAAACACCACATTATTTAAGCGTTGTGAAATAATAATGAGAATTTATTAATATTTTAAGTTTAGAAAGAATCAAGATTGTTTGGGATAATCTAAATAAGTGTCCATTACATCAATAAAGGGTAAGAGCATCTCCAATGCACTAGGTATATAATACTTGTTAGTTAAAATGCCTAGTGTGATTCACTTTTTTCAATTCCAATGCACTAGGCATATGATTAGGCATTCTGCCTCAACTCATATTCAGAGCATCTCCAATGCACTAGGCATATAATACTTGTTAGTTAAAATGCCTAGTGTGATTCACTTTTTTCAATTCCAATGCACTAGGCATATGATTAGGCATTTTGGCTCAACTCATATTCACTAGCTACATGTAGCTAGCCTTCAACGCTAGGCAAAATGTATTCAATCATTAGGATCATTTCCCTCCATCTTTGTTGTTGATGTGGCATTCTATAAAATTAATAATATTTGGATAAATAGCTAAAATAAAGAGCATGGTTGGAATAAAAACATAAAACAGTTGATAGGCAAAATAAAATATATACTTTATAGTAATATTTAGATAGGTAAAATGCCTACTACCATTAGAGATGCTCTCACTAGCTACATGTAGCTAGCCTTCAACGCTAGGCAAAATGTATTCAATCATTAGGATCATTTCCCTCCATCTTTGTTGTTGACGTGGCATTCTATAAAATTAATAGTATTTGGATAAATAGCTAAAATAAAGAGCATGGTTGGAGTAAAAACATAAAACAGTTGATAGGCAAAATAAAATATATACTTTATAGTAATATTCAGATAGGTAAAATGCCTACTACCGTTGAAGATGCTCTAATGTAACCAAAAAAGATAAAAAAGATAAATCAATGTATTTTTTTAGTTCATGCCAAGTAAGCTCTCATTACAAACTCTTAGATAATATAATGGAGATTTTCCTCCATTATAACTTTGGAATGGAGAAGATCACAATCTTGTGATTCTGCCATACTACTTTTGTTACCAATTTTGCCTCCCATAAGTAGGATTGGGGGTCCCTGCTATGGAGAATTCATAGCTGTGACTGCTGTGACGTAAAACGCCACCGTTTTAAATTTTTTTTTTTTAATTAATGTGAGGGTTTATTAATTCTTCTCTCACTATAACAAACAAAACAATAAACCTAGGGCCGCTGCCGTCTTCACTGTAAGCAAAAGGTCTCTATTGACATGGATTGAAATGTTAGTTTTTATTTATTTATTTTTTTATTTGTCTGCCAAAACATTTTTGTACAGGGCCACCACCGTCTTCACAGTGAGCAAAAGTCTCTATTGACATGGATTGAAAAGTTAGTTTTTATTTTTTATTTTTTTATTTCTAACATTTTTGTCTTCTCTCAAACAGATTGAACAGTGTTCTCTATTTTTGCTTCACCGTTCTTCTGCTGGATTTACAGACCATTATTGTTCAACAAACTGGTATGTATATCTATATATATATTATATGTATATATGTTTTGTATTTTGTTTTGTACAGTATGTTAGTGGGTTGAACAAGTATAATAGTTTGGTTTGTTTTTTGTGAATGGATTGAGAAACACAATTGTATATTATAAGAAATTTTTTTTATTATTTACTTTGTTTTGTACATATTATGTATTTTTGTATAAATATTATATAATTTTTTTAAGGAGTTACAATAATTTGTAATTCATAATTATTTTTTTTTATAGCAATATTATGTATTTTTGTGGAAATATTACACATTTTTATAACAATGTTATTTATTTTTGTAATAATGTTATGCATTTTGTGGTCTAAAAAAAGTTTCAATAAAAAAATCTATAATCTTACTATAAAATGCGAATTTAATTTTTTAATCATAAATTGTTATAACTCAATAAAAAATGATATAACATTTGTAACAAAAATACAAAACATATATCAAAAATTTATATAATAAGAGGGCATATGGTTCACATCTTTAAGCGTGTCTGCCAAAAGATTCCCTATATTATATAATATACTAATTCTAATATAATTTTGCAATTGTATATTATAATCTACTAAGATACAATAAATTTCCAATGTTACTGTACAAATTACACATCTTTTTTTCCCTCTCCCCTATCCTTTTAATTAATTTACATTATTAATTGATTTATTAGATTTCATTGAATTGTTTAATTACTCAACATTTAAAATTAATTAATAACTTTTTTGCTCAGATTTTTGTTTCGTTTAATATATATATATATATATATATATAATTTTTTTTTTCTCCCCATATTTGTTAGTGTTGAAATGGAGGATAGTATAATGGATGATGGTGGACTTGAGGGATGCATTGAAGAAATGAGAGAGTTGGCCAAGGATAAATCACTATATCTTGGTATGGAGTTTCTATCAGAAGAAGCTGCATATGAGTTTTATAATGAATACGGAAGAATTGTGGGGTTTAGTAGTAGAAGAGATTATTGTAACAAAAATCAGAAAGATGGTGTTATGATTAGTAGAAAGTTTGTTCGTTGTAAGGAGGGAGAGAGGGAAAAAGATAAACGGCACACGATGATAAAAAATCCTCGAAGTGAGACAAGAACAAATTGTAAAGCATTTATGCATATATCTTTTAAACGGGACTTGTCGAAGTGGATTGTGTCGAAGTTTAATAGCAACCACAACCACCCTTTGCATCTTCTTCAATGTACTTATTTGATGTCGTCTCAGAGAAAGGTATGTGATGCTCAGGGTTTAAATATTGACATAGCTGATGTAACGCCCTAAAAAAAATAACATTAAACCCATCAATATAGACATGAAATGGTAATGAAGATGAACATTCTTCTATTCATCAGAGTTTCATTACAAAAAGTATTACATGTTAACAACAAAAGCAAATGCCCTAAAGGCTTACAGCTTTCCAAGCTAACACTTGGTTACAACAAAAGAGTACTAACTCATTTACACATTAAGCCCTTGGCTTGAATATACATGTAATACATCAAAAGGGAAAAAGACAACAAAAGTCTGCCCGCCTCTAGCCTCCCAAGCTACGTCCTTGGAGGTGGCATGCTACATGTACCTGAAAATGATGTTCCCATATAGGGTGAGCCACAGCCCAGTAGAAATATACTAAACCAAATATGAACAATGACTAAAAGATTAGCAGTTGATAGATGGCTAACACTGACACTTTCCTTAATCACACTTTACATTTTTATGACGTACAAGTCCATATTACCATTCATTTTCCAATTCCTCTCAAGTTCTCAATTTATAACCATGGCTCAGAACCTGGCCAAACAACTCATATGAGACAGTAACTCATATCAAGCACCTCCCATTACATAACAGATAGCATACAAGCTATAATACATACTAACAGATAAGCATACAAGCTATATCATCACTTCCACAGATATGCATACGAGCACTATCATATTTCCAATGACAAGCATATGAGCTCTGTCAACACATTACTAGATAAGCATATGAGCTCTATCTACGGAGTCCATCCCCTATCTCCTCCCAACAACATACGGTTTAGAGGTTCATCCCCTATCTTCCCCTAAACCGCGGAGTACATCTCCTATCTCCTTCAACACAACATAATGCATATAAACAATAATTATATACATCATCAACCAATACATAACATTTAATGTATTCATTCAACCGTCATACTCAATGACACATTCCGGTGATTAGTTTTAGTTTGCCTAATCATCATGCATTGTCTACAACAATCAAAACTATCCTCCACCGATAGCCCAAAGCAGTTATTTCTAAACAGAAAATAAATGCACAAATGGATATTAAATCAACATTCCAACTAGGTGAGTGATAAATAATCCTACTACACCCTGTTTATCCCATGAATTCCCAAATCAATTCCTCATTTCTCATAATTAATTATGTAAATTAATTAACCAATGTAATTAGGGCATTTTGCATAATTTACATTACAACCCTTAGGTTCCATTTTCATTAATGTCTTAACATTAATTTCACATTTTCCATACCAAACATGCATCTAGGTTTGATATAGTTAAAACCCCAACTCTTGTAAATTTACACAAAAGCCCCCAAACTTTCACAAATTACTAAACCAACCCCAACATCTCAAAATACTAAAATTTAAAGACAAAGCTCATAAAGAGGAGTAGGATATCCCTACCTCAAAGTTTGAGCTCCAAAGGAGATGAAGACCAAAACCAAAATGCTTCAAATTCTGAAATTTTCAGATTAAAATGTAGCCCTCGACGATCAACACAACTTTCGTAAAGACCAAAAGTGAGCAAACAACTCCTACTAGATCAAATCTAAGAGAGAAGGGCCGGTTTTAGAGTGAGAAGCTCTGAAAATGGATTTTTGGAAAAGTAAGAGAGAGAAAAGATCTTGAAAAAGTGATCCAAAAGTCGGATCTCGGATTTATATAAAAGTCGCCCCGCTCGAGCGTCAAACTCCCCGCTCGAGCGTCACTCACAGACTCCCGCTCGAGCGTCAACAATCCCGTTCGAGCGGCGGATACACACTCCCAGAACTTTTGCAGACAAGTCTCTCGCTCGAGGTTCCAACTCCCCACTCCAGCGGCACTCACACACTCTCGCTCCAGCGGCCAATCCCACGCTCAAGCGTCGAACACTGCACAGGAAATACTGGATGGGTGAAACTCCCGCTCGAGCGCCAAAACCCCCGCTCGAGCGGACAGGTCAAAAGCTGGGCAACTAGTTTTAGTTTCTAATCTCAACCAACCTGTAACAAATCTGCCCAACACATCCTATAACTCAAATACAAAGTAAGAAAGGATGTACACCAGGTAATAATCAACTACTATCATCCACGGACACATGTCCGGATCATTGTACAACAAGGGTAAACCCGGGATTGCTATAGCTAATGAGAGTGGAATATGTCTTAAGGCTTCACATGATCTTATTAGTGCTATAGCAGGAGGGAAGGAATTTGTAGGGTTCACGCAAGAGGATCAGAAAACCTACTTATGTGCAAAAAGACAGCGAAAATTGCAGTATGGTGAAGTAGGGAGTTTGTTAAGATATTTCCAGCAGCAAGTGGCAGAAAATTCATATTTCTACTATGCCATTCAGTTGGATGTAGATGAGATGATTACTAATATTTTTTGGGCTGATCATCAGATGATAACAGATTGTGGGCTTTTCGGTGATGAGGTGTCATTCGACACAACTTTTCGAACAAATAAGGAGTACCGTCCACTTGCTTTATTTTCTGGCTTTAACCACTTTAGAATGACAGTGATTTTTGGTGCAGCATTATTATATGATGAAACTGCAGAGTCATTTGAATGGTTATTTGAAACATTTTTGGATGCAATGTCAGGAAAAAAGCCTGTTAGTTTTTTCATAGATCAAGATCAAGCAATGGCTAAGGCAATTTCACAAATCATGCCTGAGGTTTTTCATGGGTTGTGCACTTTTAACCTAATGCAAAATGCTTTGAAGCATTTAGGTTACTTGTTCAAGAGTGGTTCAAAATTTAGTAGCGATTTAAAAGCTTGCATTTATGACTACGAGAATGAGCATGAATTAATTGAAGCTTGGAATTCTTTGATTGATAAATACCACTTGCAAGAGAATGAGTGGATGAAAAAAACTTGGAGAAAAAGAGAGCACTGGGCGCATGTGTATATGAAGTGGGTATTTACTGTAGGAATGCGAAGCACACAACTTAGTGAAAGTCTAAATGGAACATTAAGGGGATATTTGAAAGGTGATCATAACATTGTTCAATTCTTTACTCACTTCAATCGGATTGTTGTAAAAAAGCGGTATGAGGAAATTTCAGCAATATATGATTCTAGACAAAAGTTGCCAAGAATGAAATTGAAAAAGTCTCCCATTTTAATCCAAGTTGCGAGTTTGTACACCCCTCCTATCTTTGATTTATTTCATTGTGAGTTGGATACGTCCCTTTGTTGTCAAGTGAAGCAATTCCATGAGTTAGAAGGAGAAGTTAAGTACGTGATTGGCTTGTATGGTAATGGTGAAGAGTATATTGTGGATGGTAGGGTGGAAGTTATTGGGCTAAGAGGAGAAAAAAGCTGTCAAGAAATACATTGTACTGGTAAGAAATTTGAGAACTTTGGAATTTTATGTAGTCATGCAATCAAAGCACTTGATAGAATGAATGTTATGAAAATTCCCGAAAGGTATATATTAGGCCGATGGAGATTGGATGCAAAAGATTGTGAAGTTGAAGAGAAAAATGTTGTAGTGGATGAGGATGATCTGAAGTTGTTAATATTAGTACGTTATAGAGATCTTTGTCCAAGAATGGTGAAACTAGCAACTCAAGCATCTATGCACAAACCTGCCTATCAATTGGTTGATGAAGGAATTAAGGAATTGTGTGTAAAAGTAAATAATATGATGAAGGGAGTCGGAAATTTTGGTACCAATGAATTAGATGTGGACGACCCCAACTTTGCACAAGTTAAGGGCATAAAGAAGAAAGATGTTGGACACAAAGGAAGGGGTAGATTAAAACCTTGGCATGAGATAATGAATAAGAAGACAAAAGTTATTTCACAACCTACCCGCCTTAGTAAGGTATTACCTACGTACTTTTGAAATTTCAAATGACATGCATTTATTTTTATAAATTGTGTAAAGTATTGATAACTTTTTGAATTTCTTTAGACTATTGGTCAATCAAGCAACACTAGAAATGTTCAAAATTCAACCTCAAGCCAACAACAGGTTAGCTATTGTTTTATGTTATTTATTTATTATTATTATTATTATTTTTATAAATTGTGTAATGTATTGATAAATTTAACAACTTATGTAGATTATTGGTCAATCAAGCAATATCACAAATGTTCAAAATTCATCTTTAAGTCAACCACAGGTTAGCTCTTGTTTTATGTTATTTTGTTTATTTTTTAGATTACATTGTATTAGTGTATTTACTTTTCATGGTGTTTTATGGAGTAGGATGGTGGGAGTCTCTATTGGCCACAATTGATAACTTATGGGTATAATCTTCTCACACATGATACTAATTCATACTCACCAAGGTATCGACAATCACAACCTTTGTTTTTCCAAGCATCACATAGTCCACAAAGTTCTCAAGTAAGTAATATATATATATATATATATATATGTTTGTAATGTAATTTAGTCCATAAAATTTATTCTAATGAATTTTCTTTTCTTTTCTTTTTTTTTTATAGGGAATATCACTTAATCCGGTGGGACACAATCCAATGGAGACCGAATTTAGAAATGAGAGTTCTTTTGATTTTTCTATTTATTCCCAACCGCCTCCACAAAATTGACATGGGGATCCACTTTGTAGTTTTTGTTTTGAGAATTCAAATTGAAGGTTTCTAGAATTTTGTTTGGATAATTTAGAATGGTTGAGACAGATTTTGGGATATTTGGTAGGAGATTTTGAAGTTTAAATGTCTCAGAATTTTGTTTTATTTTTTTTATATAGATGTTGGATGTGAATTGAATATATTTTGGCCTTAAGTTGGTTTTTTTTTTTTTTTTTAAGTTACATTTTTTTTGCTGATGGTTTGATAAATTGATTTGTTCAAATACAATTTTTTTTCCCTTTCAATTTCACTTTTGATGCATTTAAGTCAGTTTTGAAAAAGTCAAAACATGTATGGTTTGTTTGATTTTAATTTTAAAATTAATCTTTTTAAACAAATACAATTTGGTTTCATAAATTGATTTGTTCCATGAATTATTTTTATTTTATTATATTTTCTATTTATAAAATAAATTTTTTTTAACACAAACTCACCCCCTCCAACTTTACAGGACCGCAAATAAGGAAAATGCTATGGATCTGAAATAAATTATCAAATTTTCTACAAAACCTCTCACATGAGTGTGAGACCCACACACATGTGATTTGTGTGGGTCACACGCCCATGTGAAAGGTTTGACAAAAAATTTAATAATTTATTTAGAATTCCCAGCATAACTCTACAAATAAATCATAAAATACTATTCACCATTACTAGCCTATATTTTAGACTAAAATAATAATTTGAAACAATAATGGGTTGGGAGTATAAAAAATGTTTATGGAACCAAAATTTTTTCATTCCAAAGAGATTCAATAAAATAATAGAAAAAGATATTAAACAATAATGAGAGCAATGTCGCGTAACTCGAATTTTATCTTGTCCGAATGGCTTAAATTTTGGTTTACTAGTCAATTAACTGGTCATCGCAAAAAGGCTAACAGTTGTGATCAACAAGATAATAATCACAATAGACAAGTGTTATATTGATCATCTTAGGGTCCGTTTGGGAAGAGCTATTCTCGACTTTTTTGGCTATTTTAGCCACAAAAGACAAAATAGGTTATTTTAGTCACAAAAATAAAACATCACATCCAATCCAGAATCATTACACTCTTCTCTCACAAAAAAAGTTAAAAAAGCCAAAAAGTCCTTCACAAACTAAGCTTTTTAGCCCAGGCTAAAATAGCCAAAAAAGCTAAAAAGCCAAAATGTCAACCCACTTCTCAAACGGAGGCTAAATGATCATCTAACCAATTGCCCATACAGTCAACCAACAAATACAAATTCAGGCCATTTGAACAAGATCAATCAAAGTAGCAATCTTTATTCCAATACAGATTGCCACCCAATCAATTACTAAAGATTCACCGTTACCGTTATAACCAAATATGAATCGCCGTTATGACGTCACACTTCCCGCGTCTCCTCGCCGTTTATTTCCAAACGGCAAATCCAGATTTCATAGTTCTCAACATCACCTATGTACATAGGAATGACAACGGGCCCGGCCGCCGGGGATCGCACTCCCCGTCCCCGATCCCCGAAGGGCAAAATATCCTCATACCCGCCCCTGATCCCCGGTGGGGAACCCATCACCCCCCCTCCCCCCCCCCCGCCCGCCCCCAACGGGGATCGGGTTTCCCCGATCCCGAAAAATCCCCGACAATCATCAACCATAACAACTCAACTCTGAAAATTCAGATCTGAAAAATCCCCCGAAAAGCCTCAATCATCAACAATTTAACAATTTTTTTTTAAATAACTCAACAATCATCAACAATTTAGTATGTTTGTTTATATCACACACACAGATCTAAGAAAACCCTAACAAAAAAAAAAATAGAGCTGAAAACAGAGTAAATTGAGGGGAGAAAAACGAACGAGAGAGAGAGGGAGAGTTGAGAATCTGAAACCCTAAACTAAACACACATATATTATATATATAATACAGGGTAACGGCACGGGAGAGAGAGAGATCTGCTCGTCGTCGGAGGTGGCGTCGATTCAGATCTCGTGGCATCGATTCAAACCGTCATCGTCAGTGAGTTTGGTGAAATTTGAGTGAGGGAGAGGGAGAGAGACAGTAAGAGGGAGAGAGATGAGATAAGAGGCACATCAATAAGTGTGAGAGGAGGGTTTGGTTTTGAGTGAGAGTGAGTGAATGAGGGAGAGGAAGAGAGAGAATAAGAGAAAAGGAGATGAGAGACACAACACTGAGTGTGATAGGAGGGTTTGGCTTTTATATATACATATATAGAGGGGTAAAATGGTAACTTCACTTCAGGGATAACGGGGACGGGAACGGGAACGGGAACGGGGACGGGACTGGGACACTTATCCCAGTTCTCGGCCCAAAACTAATTAGGAATTGATTTTTAAATACCATTCCCATGTCGTTGGAGATATTTTTTTAAAACAAACAGCTCAAATCAAAATCAAAAGGTCGGATCTCCACCAAACTGAGTTCAAATTGCCATACCTATAAGTACACGCAACATATATAGAGAGAGAGAGAGATTATTACCCACCCACTCACACGATTTGTATTCCTCTCTGTTTAATCCAAACCAATCACAATCTATATAAAAAAAAAATCATTTAAAAACCACAAATGATAGTTCAGTACTACTAAGCTTTTTTCTGTGCAACAATGGCGATTCAGGAGAACACGATGATGAAGAGTGGTGACCTTGAAGCCGGTGAAAATGGCCGATTGTATCCCTCCATGACTGAGAATCCACAGCTTCGGTGGTCCTTCATTCGAAAGGTTTATTCCATTCTCGCGATCCAGTTACTTCTCACCGTCGCCATCGCCGCCATCGCTGTCTTCGTTCACACCATCCCCAAGTTCATGCTTCACACCACTCTCGGCATCGTTCTCTACGTTCTCACTCTCATCGTCCCCTTCATCAGTTAATCCACAAATCTTCAACTTTCAATTTCTTCGCATATATGTATATATATATAGTTTACCAAGTGTTTGATTTTGTGTTTTTGTGTAGTACTGTGCCCATTGTATGCGTACCACAAGCAACACCCGGTGAACTTGATTCTTCTGATGATGTTTACGATTGCTATCGCATTCGCTGTGGGATTGTCATGCTCGTTTTCCAAGGGTAAAAATGAATCAATTTTCTGTTTATGTTTCTTTATGTGAATTGTGTATGAATCAATCTTATATTGCCGATACTGTTACTGATATTCTTGAATGAATTGACACAACAAAATTCAACCTTTAACTAAGTTAAGTAGTTGGACTAGGTTTGTGTATGTATCAAATGTATGTAATATCTGTGTATAAATTGTGTGTTTATTATGGCGGATAGAATTGTTGCTAAAGGTTACATCTGATCTACATATTGGTGGTGTAAAGGTATTCTTTCTAACATTATTTTGTGAATGAAACCTTAATTAACCTCTGTTTGGTTGCTGAGAAATCTGAGAAAAGATAAAGAATAGAAAAGAAAATGAAATGTTTTATGGACCTATTCATTAGGAAATATCTTTGCTAGACCGAAAGTTTTATGTTAGATGATTGAGAATTTTTTGAATTGATATAGAGATAACAAATTACAAGTGAAGAAGTTACTCCTTACCCATTTTATAATGGTTGGTACGTAACAGGAATAATCGTTTTGCTGGCTGGGATTCTAACAAGTGTTGTGGTTGTTATCTTGACACTATACACATTCTGGGCTGCAAAGAAAGGCTATGACTTTAGCTTCTTGGGACCTTTTCTTATCACTTCCCTCATGGTGCTCATTGTTTTTGGTCTCATTCAGGTTTGTAGGAATTTTCTTTCTCTTCTTTTCCCTGATGCAAGTAAATCGTGTTGGACTTTTCAAATTGTTGTTTGCTAATTCTCTCCCTACAAAATTGTGGTTTCAATAAACAGATCTTCATCCCTCTAGGAAAATTGGGGTCAACAATATATGGAGGCATTGGAGCAATCATATTTTCTGGTTTTATCATATATGACACCGACAACCTGATCAAGCGCTTCAACTATGATGAGTACATCTGGGCTGCAGTCTGCCTTTATCTGGACATTATCAATCTCTTCCTTGCTTTGCTTGATGCCCTCGGTGGCGGTAGTGGTGGCAGCAGCCGTAGTACTGACAACTAGAGGCTCTGCTCATATTACTGACCTTCCTCTCGCTTAGCTTACCATGTTCAAGTGCTGATTAACAACCTTGAAATTTCATTTCCTACTAATGAAGTATATGGTTACACAGATGCAAATTTTCCTCAATTAACAGGATGGTCTGGCATGTAAATGGCGACTTGCTGATATTGATTTTTTGAACTGGTAGCTTCATGTTCAGGGTATCCAGATACTGCAAAAGTTTAAATGGATGAACACACTTGGTGTTATAGGTGCTTTTAATCCTCTCTCTTGTCAATTGATCTTATTGTTTTTTGTGGACTAATGTCTCCCATAATTCCACGAATTTATAAAAGTTTCACATCTACACTTCTCTATTTGAAATTCAAAATGGTTACAGAAAATTTTAGTACTTATCCTGTCTTCATAGCCATGAATGGTTGGTTTTGCAACCTTGTTAAATGAAACGGAGATATCCATTTTATCTGTGAAATAGAGAGGATAAAAATAAAATAATTGTTTTGGTTTTGGGCAGGATGATTAGACTAAAAAGTGCCAATTTAAACTATTTGTTAAAAAGTTAATTTGGCAAAACTATTAGGTTATGGGAAAATTATCAGATTATATGATGTTTTTAATTTGAGATAATCTTGTTAATGCTAAGGATTCTATTGTGATTGTGAGGCGAATTCACGTAAGCGTAAAAATAATTAAAATTTATACCATTTCATGACAAATGAAGCCAATGAACAATTGAGATGTTGTGTGTAACATGCCTTGCATATCAATTATGTAAGTATAGGTAAATGTACTAAATGAAAAATAATGTGCCTAGTGACAGTGACCTTAAAATTAATGTTTGGCATGGTAGCATTGAAAAGTTCTTTTTATTTTATTTTATTTTTCTTCCTGGTAAATAAGGGTTTCATAGTAGGAAAAGATTAATGCATAGTTCTGGGTTATAATATCCCCATAGCATCATACATAATCATATGGAAAATACAATTGGTTGGAGGGTAGGAGAAGACATGAAAATCCACATCCACCATGAGTGTACGGGGGCCAAATATCCGATGTTATCCGTACTCCTCATGTCCAAGATGTGTTTCACTCCGATCGACCTGAGAACACAATAATGGTGAGCTACTCGGCAGTGTGCTACTAGAAAATCCCTCCGACGGTCAAGTTAGCACACTCAGAGAGAGAGAGAGAGAAAAGAGAGAAGACAAAGTGGTAGGTGAGCTCTGATTAGAGGATGTTCCAGACCTGAGTATGGGGGCGTAGCACTGCTTATATAGTTTTTGCGCGTGCTTCTGCGTCCATTCCCCTCAGGACACGTGGACTTGCTTTCCTCTCACGTTTCCCTACGTGTCAACACCAATACAGCTAAGCACCACCTAACGAAACCGCCAATCGGTATTAACATGTATGGATAGCGAAATCTCCTTCCTGTAATCTCACGGCGTCGCATAGTACTCCCCACCGAGTTACGCTGAGCACGACACCACACGTCACCTCACGATCGTGTTACTTGTCCTATTTCTTTGATAATTCCACACCGTGGCTTAGCCGAGCTTCTTCAGTTATGACTGAGCTCCTGCTCGGTTGATCTGATCTTCAGAGGACTAAACCCGTCTAACTCAGCAGAGCGCATATCTACACCGGGCTAGCGGTCTGTGGTTACTCTTACTTGATCAGACTAAGGTCTCGGCCCAGCGCACACACAATGTTTGCATGAACTTACCTCGGCCCAATGTCAATTTATGAATTTCCCTCTTAATTGCCCCTTAATCTCGTCCGCGCTACCGTGACCAGGATTACCTTCTCTGGCCGAAGTCTCTCATCTGCTCAGTCGTCACCCTTAAATCATTCGCCGCACTGACTTTCTCGCTTGGCTCCATGACTTGCTCGATCGGCATTTCAACTTTCCAGCCTGTCTTTTCTAGACTGACACTGGTCTTATCAAACAAGTGTCCTATGTTCATTAGCCTCGTATAGGCAACCCAGCTGTCTCGCGCCATCTCCTCGAATTAAAATTTTTGGCGACCCTTCTCATTCCATATATGTTGATACGCCTCTTCAGTCCCCCATATCCATTGTTCATCATCTTCTCCAACGGCCATCTGTAGATCCTGAGCACCCAAGCCCCAATTTTCTGTATTCGCCATCTCTATCAAAGCATCCGTTTCACCAGCCTTTCGTTGTCGTCGCCCCCACAACACCCTTCGTCGACTGGAACGTCGTTTGCACCTTCGATTTGGTAAGTTTTTAACTGTTTCTTTTGTGTTTTTCCTGTATTTTCAAACTCCCATCATCACATTCACTCACTGAGGAACGAAAAAACACCCCAATAATAACATGAATGGAATAGGGTTAAGTTTTTTGCGCTGTTTTCGACATCCCGAAGCTCTCGTGCCCCCTAGTTTCTCACTGTTCATCATCTCGTGTGATGAACAAGTGCGGATCTAGGCTTAGCTGGGCTCAAAGCACCTTTTTTATCTGAAAGAATAAGTAAACCAGGCAAATTAGCTGTTTGTGGAGTTGAGGCAGAAAACCGGGGTACTCAATACTCAAGTCGTGTGACCGGGCTAATATCTAGCCTGCTTGCACGATCGAGCTCACCAAATAGGCCAAGCTGCGAAGAGCGCTCGATGTGACTGAGCTAAAATCAGGCTCATATGCGCGACCGCGCTACCACTTGCACTTGATTTTTAACTGCAGACTCTTAGGGGTCCAGGCACACCAACACAAGGGCTCTCAAACACCGAGTAGCCATCGTTCAAAACTTTGCCAACCTAACACTGCCATGCTGAAACAAGCCGGCCTCCCATGGAGCGCTACCGCTTCCTCGTTAACACGCCGGGCGCACTGGTCGCGTTTCGTGAGGAGTACGACGTCCCTGATTAGTGCAGAAGATATTTCTTCCCGGGGCAGGCTGGATCAATGCCCCTTCACCGTGCTATCAATTGTCGATGGAGGTCTTCGTTTCCCAGTGCAACCCTTAATCTGTGAATTCCTTAGGCATACCGGGCTAACACTGACTCAAGTTTCGACAAACACCTACCGAATAATAAACTGGGTTGTCGAACTGAATCACCAGCTTGGCTTGAACCTAGGCCTGGCCGAGATTTTATGCCAATATACCTTCGGCCACACGGCTGATGGGTTTAATTATTACTTGAAAATAAGGCCGAGCAAAGAGAAACTAGTAACTAGCACACCGGATAAAGACATGCACGACGATGACTTCTTCTGGGTGTTAGGGAATTACGAGACAGCTGACGTGCCTAGTTGGTACATTAGTAAGAACTTCGGTTCAACATGTAAGTTATGCTCTTTGACTGGTCAATTAACTTGTCTTTACTATTCTGTACTAATCGTTTTCTTCTTACAGCTATTGA